>NC_088176.1:7772500-8372500 GCF_028769735.1 Zonotrichia leucophrys gambelii | reverse complement strand
ACTATGAAATGAAATTGTATTTCATGAGAAATCAGAGGTATAAAATATTAACACTGATTATTTTCACACAGTAATTATGTTCCTCTCTGGCACTTTACTCTGGTGAAGTATCATCTGCCTACCTGTCCAGTCAGGAAATGGACATGCACAGTGAAATAAATAATAATTATGACAGACCAGAGAAACAACTCTGCTACTTCTCTAGATCAGCAGTACCTGGTAAGTGACCTTTCTTCCAAATACCATAATAGTTCTTTTCATAGTCCTAAATTAAATGAGCCCCAGCTATACATCAGGACACATTAGTGTTGTACAAAAACGGTCTAACATGAGTTATAATCACATTTCCAGCACACATTTATGTGAAACACACACTCCCAGATGACCTGTGATTTCAGCAGCTACCATGGCAAGCAAGCCACACACCAGGCACTGAAAACTTACATCACTGGTGAATTTTGAGATCTTGCTCATATTCTTGAATTGTGGAGTGTCACAGTAGTTCATGCTGTAGCCTTTGTTGTTTCCAAGATCCTTCTTGTACTCCACCTTAGTAACAAAAATGCACAATGGGAAGCTATGGTAAAACCTTAATCTGCTCTATCAAGTTCCTTCACACACTTTTTATTAGGCAGACCCACTGTTCAGAGATTTTGACACATGGTGTTCATCAGATGGCATATGATGAAAATTAATGTGAAGAGAATATTCATGTACTCAGTTCTCATTTTACAGGCAAAAGAAATGCAATTTCATCCTCTGCAAACTATACAAGACAGTGGCAGGAGGGAAACTATTAACAAAAACAATGATATACAAAGAAATTCTGAGGTGAAAATGCAGCAAATGAACATGTACAAATGTGCCATGTACCAAATTCCAGCAAGACCTCAGCAAGAGCTTTTGTACTCTTACAGTCATTCCTGTTTAAGGAACTGAGCCTGTAACAGCTGCAGTGAAAGACTGAGAGATGAGAGGAACTCAGCTTGCTTGGCTGAGGAAATCAAAGGCACAGAGAAGAAAATGATGTATTTGTAAACCTCTCAGAAAAGTAACCATGCAGGGAGAAGAACTTTTTAAACTAAAGGGCAATGCTAGCACAAAACACAGTGGTAATAAAGTGGACAGGAATAAATGTAGGCTAGAAATTGGAATAGGAGGATTATACAGTGCTGTGTTGAAGCAGCAGGAGCCAGGAATCATTGGCCCAGGAGGCCCCTTCCAGCCCTACTTCCAGGGGTTTTTCATTATTGAAGGTTTTATACTTTGACATCTCAAGAGTATAAGTTTTTAAACTGCCATGGGGAAGTTCTAGAAACTCACATTTATTAATAGTTTTATAGCTGATATGACACTATAAATAAATTAATAATTCAGAATCTACTGAGAATTCTCTTGCAATCTTCCCTTATCAAGCAGAAAAAGAATCAATTATCAGTGACTCACAGTCTTTCACAGGATGGAAGAAAACAGAAATCTGCATAACCAGAACGCTTTAAATTTTGTCTCTCTTCTTATTTTTTGATTGTTAGAATACCCTCTGAGACACTCTAAGGTACATACCAAATTCATCCTTAAGCTTTATATCTTAATATCATATTAAATGCACAATTCAGGTTTGGGGTGGGTTTTTTCCAGATTTCAATTTTTGACTTGGTCAGAACTAGAATCACTCTCCTGGGGTTAATTTCCCACAGTTTCATAGAGATGATTGGAAGGGCCAGAAGGCTGCACCTAAAGATCTGTTCTTGAGCTTTTCTCTCCAGTTGCTGTGCTACACACAGATGCTTTCTTTATGTACAACGCAGGAAGAACAACAGCTTTATTTTTTTTAACGTGCACTCCTTACTCATCAAACACAGATGTTTGTATGAGCTGCTCCCAAACTTGTTAAGAGATCGATTCAAGCCCTTACCTCACTGACAAGCTTGTTAACACTTTGGGCTTGTTTAAGGACCAAGTTGTCTTCAGCTGTTAGGGAGTGAAAGTGAGCTGCACCTTTCATCTTGGAGAGATCTTTCTTGTATTTTATCTGAAAAGAAGTAGGGAGAATTATAAAATAGATGTGCATCTTTTCATCCTTACTATTTAGACTGGCTTCATGAGTCAGGATAATATCTTCCCCGTGCTTGCTTTGATAAGTAAATGGAATTGCCGTGCTGAAACACTGTGCTTACTACCTTGAATAACCCAAATATAACCCCACAGCCCTGCATTGACCCTCTCAAGACATTTTACTCAGTTGCATTTTTATAAATTTTTGACATAGACAGACAGCAGTGGTTGTTGTTCATAGCTTGAAAAGATTACTAGCAGATTCTTGGCTGGAGCTTGTGTGCTCTTCTATTAATGAAGTTAATCCTCAGTACTTAATTTTAGTCAGAGGATTATAGATAGTCATCAAGCAGTCTGCAAACTTTTCCTCCTGTAGAAACCAGCTTTTTAAAAAAGCTATATCTTTTTGTACTTTTACTGTGTTTAAGGGAATTATATTCCTCTGCAAAATCAAGATTGAAATAAGGGATTTCTAAATTAAATTTAGACATCAAGTTTTTGACATAAATTGGATTTGGATGGGTGAAGAGAGGTAGTACTTGGCCTTTTATAAATTATTTTACATGAACTGAAATGCAAAGTGGTTTGGGTTTTTTTATTTTCCAAGTCTGCACACATTTCCTCAGGCTTTAAAACTACAAGGAAAGTTGCTAAGTACTCTAGTGTGCAAATGTTACTTACATGAAGCAATCCTCCTCTTCACTCCATGTATTATAAATTAACGAGAAAACTACTGACCATTAGCATTTTCAAAACCTATCAAACTGTGATCTTTATCTAGAAAGGTTAAATATTCCCTGTTTTAACAGGGGATCACTGAGTTTGTCACCAAACTGGGATTGGTCACGGAGGATTTGAGGTGTTTTATATTCTCCCAGTGATAAGCTCAGGTAACAGAACATGACTGATCCTTTCACTCCAGTTTACTGCTCGAGTCTAGCCCACACTAACACAAGCTGAAAGGCTCCACCATCTGTTCTCGGCCCACAAGACAGACTGAGCTCATCAGCCCAGGCAGCCCCGGCGGGGACAGGCTCCCACACTACAAAAGTTGTCACTCACAGGAGCCCTTCAGAGCAGCCACAGGGTACTGACCTACAGACTGACCCATTTTTTTGTCACTGCCAGAAATGGGCCCCTCAAATAGGGCTGAGGCCCTCTAATGGATGGGCTGGATGCAGGAATCACACACCACCACCTCTTTGCCAACTCTTCAGTTTACCACCCAAAACCAAAAATCACATCCCTGAAATAAGCTCACTTTTGTGAAGTGACAGTGTCACACTCTCTGCTTCTTTTCCTCCATATGACTTGCTTTGTGCTGGAGGCATGATACATCAAAATATCAAAACCAGTACAGTTCATTCATCCTCCATTTATTCACTACTGGGAATACCACAGTAGTCCACAGGATGATTAAGGCAGTTGAAGGTTTCATTAATAATACAGGTGCAGATTTGCCAGGAGGGTTAACCTAACAGTAGGGATCCCCATTAGTTGCTACATCCATCTCCTCCCTCATGCAAGTTGGAGCTGCGCCCCCTTCTATTAATGGATGTTATTAATCCCCTGAGCCATCCAGTTCCCAGCAATGCAGCAAAATGTCACTTTTGTTTACTTCTCAAGTGCAGTTTTAGCATCCTCCTCCCAGGCACTGCTCTGACAAACTGCTGTTTTTAATTGTTTATGAATTGTATTGATTCAGATTTCATACTTACATCACTTGCCAATTCATTTGCTTTCTTGGCATTTTGATAAGCTGGAGTGATCATAGCAGGAAAGCTTCCTTTCCCTCTGTGTTCCTCAAACTCATCCATATATCCCTGAAGAAAATTCAGATGTTTATTCATCACACATGAGCAGGTGGGGCCATGGCTTATCTTACAAGCCCCACAGTCCTTGTTAGTAGGAAGGGTCACGGATTCAATGAGTTTTTTTAATGAAAAATGACCAAAATATAATAACAAATTGACCTGTTAAATTACCTATGCCTCTGAAGATACCTGTACTGCATTCCAAGAGAAATTTAGGTAGCTATTAGCTGTAGTAAAGATAGCATTCAAGTGTACAATGACACACACCATTCTGCTCTCACCTCATTTCCCACAGAGATAATATCTGCTTGCCTCTCTGTTTGTCAATACATGTTTTCCTGGAATTTTATAAAAATAGCTAATGGCTTGGTTAGCCAGGCTAATTTAAACTTTAAACTTTACACTTTAAACTTTAATGGCTTAAAGTTAACAAGTTTAACATAGGATCAGCCTTTCTTTGTAGTGTTACAGGAGCTGTTTGATCTTTTGATGGTCATTTTTCACATCATAATTGACCAAAAATAATAGTTCACTAGTGCTGTGATGTATTTTGAAGAGGGATAAATAAATGAGATAGAGATACCTAGATATCAGAATGCCAAACTCCTTAGTGAACAAAATCAAAAATTCCATTTGTCTGATTAAAAAAACCCCAATTGTTGTGGAAGTATCACCCTTAAACTCATCTATAGATAAGTTTATGTGTAAATATCTGACAATTTGAAAGCCATTTAGATGGTTTAACAGCAAAATACTGGAGATTTTTTTTTTAATGTAATGGACAACAACAATCTCAAAGCCTTCTATGGTAAGATCTGGGGAGAATATGGAGTACAAACAAGAATACAAACAAGTGAGATAAAGCATAATGTGTCTTCTCTGCAATATTTGGTAAATCTTTTGTAGTAAAGAGGCAGTTTGAGTGAAAATAGAATGTGCCATGAATAGAATGCATGTCAAGAATGCCATGGAGAGCACAGATAGGAATGGCTACACATATCTGGGATATCTCTTTTGTGTGTTCTCAGTGCAAAACCATCCATTGTAGGTCATTTTGGGCACCATCAATGTTTTAAAATAGGTCATGCCGCAAATTTGTGGACATTATGATGCACATTGGTGAACAACAGTTACAATGGCATTAAATTATTCTATAAACAGGCAAGAAAAGAAAAAATACAGTTGAATAATCAGCTGAGTTAGCTTCTTAAAATACCATTAATGAGTTTGAATTCTCCAGACCAAGCTGTCTTTTGCTTCTAAGTTTCTTAAATACATTTTAATATAATTTCTAATATTGTGCATATATTCAAAGTTTCAGAAAACTATTTTTGCCACTCTTAAGGTTTTTAAACATGAACAAAAGATGTTCAGCATAGGAATTTTACAGTAAGATTCCTTAAATTGTCTCATGTTATACATATAAATATGCATGTACATATATACATATATCTATATATATCTGTCTGATGCACACTCAATTCATTGTTAATGATCTCAACAGTTAGAAATCTAATCTCTTTACCCATGTTAAGTCATAATTTACTCAGAAAGACCCATTAATTTCAGTGACTCTGTGTTATTTGACTAATAATATCAGTATCCAATCTATAAAGATTAAAACTCAAATCGAATTTGAAGTCCATGACTGAAGTTTCAAAGACACTTTCAAAGAAAGAAAACTTAAATTAATTCTAAAACAGAAGCATTCTAATGCTTGGAAATGTAATTAGTGCTTTTTCAAATTCATTTTATTTGTTTGTTCCTATTAAAACTTGTAGCAGTTCAAAAGACAGAAGTAATTGAAGGCTCCACTGCTACAATTCTAAACTCATATTCTTCGAGGATGGTTTGCTTTCCACAGAATACTAAATGTAAATTTCAACAGAAGAAGTGAAGAAATGTAAAATACCAAAGGTTTTAGGAAAATACAACCCCTATCCCTTCATTTCTCCAAAGTGTATGAACCTATTGAGGAGCAGAACAAAAACCCCTGAGATTAACCATATAGTTTTCTTTATACATAAACACCACTATTCAATTCCTTTCAAATTCCATTTACCTCCATTCAGTTCTATATAGCTGTGCTGTTCCCCTAACCTAATTGGAATTTGGGTGCATTTTGGGCAACCATAAAACCAATTGTATTCCCTTAAAAATGAAACGTAAGCAAAACAAATGCCACTGACCAAAACAGAACTAAAGCCTATCTGGTTCCACAAATACAGAGCTACAGCTTGTCAGGTTTATAATTCCTCTTTTGTAGAGGAGGTGAAATCTAAGAGATTGTGTATCTAAGAGATTCAGTGCTGTTCACACATATTTAGAGCTGCAAAGCTCCTAAGGTTTGTGAAAATACTGACAGGGAAAAGGCACCTAACTGTCTGCCAGCTTTCTACTGTTTCACAACCCTTTAGCTTTTCTCCTGACTGAATTTCCTTATTCATGGAATGGGAATATTTCCTCGAGTAAGCACATTTCAGTGTGATACCTAACAACACCACAACAGAAATGCAGAGTGCACACAGATAAATGCACACAGATAAAATTTGCCAAGGTCAGTTTTTAGCAATGGCCCTACCATAAGGGTCATGCAGTAACAGTGCAGCCACCTTGCAGTCACATCTTCAGGTGCCACTGACAGATACATTACATTTTAGGAGCACAGTACTGTTTGTACACCATCCTTTCCCTTGAAATTTTGTTTTCTCACACAGGACAAAAAAAAAAAGTGACAATAGGTGTCACCAGTTTCTGAAGCCTTGAGCAATCAGCTGCAGCAATGATCAACACCAGCATGGCTAACCCTTGGATGTTCCATACCTGTCCATACTGATCTGCATTTTCTCTTGCAATAGCAACATCTGTTCCAGCTGTGTGGCTGGCTTTTCCCTTGATCTCTTTTTCATATCTTTGATGATACTTCACCTAACAGGAGAAAAAGGAAATGAATAATCCAGGTGAGTTTAGTCTGGTTAACAGATGCTGCACAATAAATAACAGCCAATGGCATGCACATGTTGTCAATAAAGGATTGTCAAAATTCCCATTGCCACCAACCTGCACAAGACAAACATGCCACTTGAAGGTATAAAAACAGAACTAGTGGTGCATTAATAATGCACTAGGAACACAGGACTTGCCATTAAAACCCAGACCATTGGGTCAATGTGTTCAGCACCACCTGCTTGACAGTGGCTAATCCCTGATGCTCCAGCAGTTTAAAAAAATAGAACTGATTGTAATGCAAATTCATGGTTACCACAGAGCACTTTTTACTACAGGGTCACCTGAACCCCATCAGTAAATGGTTTTTTTTCTGAAGATGCATTACCCCCAGTGATAAAGGGAATTTTAGGCAATCAACCTTCAAGTTTAGACCAAGATTTGCTCTACATTTACTGAAGTCAAAATAATGCCTGTAACCTGATGCTGCCCTTTAATCACCATGTGTGTTTGCTGACAAAAGTGAAGGGTTTTCCACAGATCAAAGGCAAATAAAAACATGTAATTGTTTTAGAGTCAGTTGCTTTTACCTTCAAAATTATGGATCTCTTATTTTCCTCAATGTCTCTTAACAATGTTTTAAATTCACTTCCTTTGAGTTATATGTTCTTCCATATGATACCTTCTCCAACAAAAAGAGCTTTTCTTTTAGTTTCCAATAACAAAGCACAATTAACTGTACATTTTGAAGGAACACTGATATCTTTTTATGGTGCTTATTAAAGAGTTCAGGGGTGTTGTGGTTTTGTTATGTTTGGAAAGGAAAAGAAAGCCAATGAAGATCAGTATGCCATGCTCATGGAATTTCTGCCAGTAAATGTTTTAATTCAAAATTTGTGTGACAGTTTAATATTTTCTTTCTCAAAAGAGACTTTTCTTTGGACACTTACATCACTGGCTAATTCATTTGCTCTCTTGGCTATTTGATAAGCTGGAGTGATCATAGCAGGAAAGCTGCCTTTCCCCTTCCGTTCTTCAAAGTCTTCTGTGTATTTCAACTGTAAAAAATCAAGACAGTTCAGGAGCAATTAGAGCAAATATGTCTTGATTGCACACCTAATCAATCCTTAAAGTTGCAAAGTCAGGTGCTCCAGGGCTGTCATCTGCCAAAAGGAAGATGAACCATGAAGTCTGAATCTTTGCAATTTGGTCTTTAACTACACAATCACACATCTTCTGCATGGCCCCTTTGTCTTGTTCAGGGTGTAGGATGAAGAGATTCATTTAAACAAAATACTTAAAGTCTCTGCAAGATGCCTTCTCTATTTACGTTAGAGTCAGGCAGCTTCTTTCTTTAATTTTCATGGCAGCCAGTTGCTGGGTATGGACCAGACTGGTGCCCCAGCTTCTGTTCTGACAGCCTAAAATGGCCTCAAATTGAATGTGGTCTTTGCAACTGAAAGTACTAAATGCTTAATGGTGAAACTAGTCTGCCTTTAAAATATTAATTTTAAATTTTTCTTTGTGTTCATATTTGCAAGTAATTTATAAACACCCCAGGAACCACTTGTGGAGCCAAAACCAGATCAATCTATTTTGTTTTACTTACATCACTTGCAAGATGTGCTCCAGCCTTTGCATGAAGTATATCTGGAGTGTCTACAACAGAGGTGAACTTTGAAACTCTCTCCTCGTGTCCACGCTTATATTCCACCTGAAGAGGAAAACATATTTATCCATATTACACCCAATAAGCAGCAAAAGTACATTTCCTATCAGAAGGCTTCAAGAGAAAATGAGCAACAGCAGTCATGACACTCCCTACTCTCCACAGTCAAGCTATCCATATATTTAAGGTTCAATTTCCTTAAAGTGAATACCAAAACCAGACAGAAATGGACCCAGATATTCAAACTTTCCCTTGATTTATGTGAGCCATACATTTGATTAAAATACCATGAGAATAGTCATTAATGTCCCAAGATCATACTGCAATGATCTTGGGATATGTAGATATTATCTGCACAAAACAATACTTTAAAACCATTGTTATGGGATTTATTTTTACTTATATTTTCATGTGAATAGTTCTCAAATAAACAAGCAATTTTCTGCGCATAAAGTAGCTTTTATGTGAATTAATTTCAATCTTACAGCTGTTTGATTTCACAGAATTCACAGAATGACTAGGTTGGAAGAGACCTTAAAGATCATTGAGTCCAACTTAATTTCAAGTAATAAAATGAAAAATGTCAAATGTAAATAATTTGATGAATACAGCCCTAAAGGTAATGAATTAAATGAACATTTCAGTGCAAGTAACAATCTTTTTCAGGATGTGATAAATTATGCAAAAGTTGCTACATTTGCCAGGAAATATCTACATTGTCACTTATTTTATATGATTGTACTCCCAGACCAAGTACTTTATTAACCTTGGTTTCTGCATCATGTTAACATTTTCTCACTTTGTAACAGTATAACAAATACTCACCATGGAATCTAACATCTCATGGGAATGGCCTGAACCCAGGATTCTCCAAATTCAGAAGTGTAAAACGTAATTAAAAACCCTTGTGACTTACATCACTGCTTAGCTGGCTGGCTCTCTTGGCAACCTGGTAACCTGGAGTGATCATAGCAGGGAAGCTGCCTTTGCCTCTTCGTGGCTCAAACTCTTCTGTATATTGAAACTAGAAGATTAATTTGTTTATTAGAGAAGAATCCACTGTAGTTTAATACAATTCTTCTTTTCATGCCTGTTTCCTAAAGGTATGTATCACTTTATTCAAAAGAAAACAAATTAAAGAACTTCCACTTTGTAAGTTGTTACTTACAGCTACTTCCTACACACAACAGAAAACATTTCTCATTTGTATCAATTGTCCACTGTTAACTGCCTATGCTGATTAGGTCACCAACCCATTGTATGGACACAGTCATAATTTAGAAGTGATTTTCATCAGTCATGGAAATTCAGTCAGTGAAAAGTCTGGTCTGTGGAAAATACAACACATTTTCCATCACGAGTCCTGCTCTAGTGAGAGAGAGAGCACTGCCTCCTAGAGCAGATCACCTCAATTTGGTCAGCAGCCGAAGTGTTTCTGAGTTATATAAATATATAAATGTGTGATGGCAATAGAACTGTTATGTGACTTTAATTCCTTACATGGCTAAGTATTGTTATTGACAGAAATAAACATGTCAGTCTCTCCTTTGGCAACATCTTGACAGACCCTCCAGATACCCCTCCTGTAAAGCCTGGAGGTGACTTCTTACCAAAGGCTGACTTTCATGTATTTGTAACCATGAACCATGAAAATAAAGCCAAACACCAGTCCACTTACATCAGACAGAGCCTTCTGTGCCTGTGTTATCTTGACCATCTCAGGATCTGGGATTGTTCCTGGGTACCACGATTTTCCTTCCTCATAGGCAGCATAGTAAGCATTCTACAAAACAGGAACTAAGTAACTACCTATCTTCACTCTGGTTTTGGCACTCAAACAGATGATCTAACAGGAAAAAAAAAGCAAGCACACAGTGCAGTGGAAGTGAAATTGTGCAGCACAAGGCCTACATTCCACATCCCTTCAGAGTGCCAAGGCAGAACTTGTACAACAAGAACTGACATCAAGATGACAGGATCCAGGATCCTGGAGTGAAACTCAAATAACACCCCCTGGGAATATGATCTCCTGCTGTGAAGCTCCAGTGCCAGTAAAGAGAAGACACACAGAGTGTGGCTGTTCCTGCAGCAGCCCCAATAGCTAACTATAGGCATACACTTCCTTCCTCACCTTCTAGTTATTCTATCCTAAGCTATAGTTGGGCTATTTTGTCTTGAAAAGTTTAGCCAAATGAGAAGCAAAGGCTATTTCTTTTTAGCATTGAAATGTCATGGTTAAACAGGTTATCCTGACAATCAGGATAGCCAGGGCCAATCCTTGGTGTCCTGCAGGCTGCTGGCTGGGAGACTTGAGGGGTATTTCTTACCTGGGTAGCCAATTGTTGGGCTTTATAGACACTTTCAATTTCTCTGGACCTTACATCCCACTGAAAGACTGATTTGATTTGTTCACTCTCTTCTCGATATTTTATCTAAAAAGAAAAGATAATGACTCATTTTAGTAGTTTGTTAGTGCATACTAACACTCACCCCCTTTGAAGAAGAATAAGAGAGGCAAGGTGATGATTGCATTTAGCCCCAAAGCCAAAACTCTGTTTTCTAGTCCACCCAGCTTCTCCCTAAGATTTCTGCCAGTATAGGAGCTGCACATCTGTAAAGGAGCAGCATATTACACCTGAGACCTGGCATGACATTCTGAAAGAATAATTTGATCTTTAGATAATCCTTTTGGGGGAAATAATCTGTTAGAATTGAAATCCCTAAGAAATTTAAAGCAGGATGTGTCAATGCATTACATGAAAAAACTATTGCCAAGTAAGCAATATTAAAATACTCTCCTATTTCCCTGCACAGCATCCACAAAGTGTCATATCTTAAATGTGTCATATCTCAAATCTAATATGTAAATGACTACTATACTTAGTCCTGGGTCATTATGTTCTTACTGCTACTTTTATCATGATAGCATGTAGAAGAAATCCAACTGAAATCACAGATCTGTTATACAACTCACTCTCTACCCAGAGTAGAGAATTTAAACTGACTGGACAGAAATGTTATTGAGCACATGTACCATTATTCCCATTTATAAATTAAGCACAGAGGAGCAGAGAGCTGAATGACTTGCCTGATAACATAGAAATTCTGTATAGAGAAACCTAATTGTCATCTCTGCGTTCCAGTTGATTTCTCAAGACTTATGTGAGAACATCACATTGGGATTGAACAAACATTCTATTTTCTGCATCATCAGAAATAAACTTCAATATAAACAGAACAATTTTCCATAGTAGCAAGAGAAACCTTTTCCCAAGTTAGCATTTTTTATACATTTACTAATGAAAAATTTTCCTGCTCTCAATTTTTTTGCAGAAGTACTCCCTTTAAGCAGGTACTGCAGATTCAGCTTCTTTACTACCCTTAGCAGTTTTCTCTCTGGAACAGAACCTCATTATGTGATTGAAAAGGACAGAAGGTGTTTAAGGTGTATAAAACAAGGGAAAGTGATCTTTGAGCTATAATTTCTCTGGCTTGTGTACTCACATGCACTGGAAGTATCAGTCTCATATCACTGCCTAAACCAGAAATAGAACCTGCAGTAATCCCAAACTCATTCCTGAGCAGATCTGTCACACACAGTTTAAAGTAAGTACGATAGTCATTGCTGAAATAGTTACAGCCCATGATACTGCAAAAACTGAGGCATAAGAATGCTGTACAAAATGATAAATTATAGTGTCTGACAAAGGCTATTCTTGTGCATCAAGGTTTTACAGCTAATACAGGACATCAGAATGAATTCAGCATGCCATAATCCGAAAAAAACAACTTTCTTTGTTAATTTTAGTGATGGCTAATCACATCAAAACACATTGCTTTGTCTGTGAAACACATTCAGAAGTAATGTTATTATAGGATATAGAAAGACATGGCATTCAAGAAAACAGCATTAGGCAGAGGAGTGAGGTAGCCATTGATTACTGGGCGTTCCTGTATTATTTATTTCAGCAGACCTGTTGTGTGTAGGTTTGTGGATGATGTTTCTGGAAGGAATCAATGCAGGGGTGGTGCTGGGGATGCCCGCATGCTGGAGCATTCCAGCTGGATGGGGCAGGGCAGAGCCCACAGGGAGGATGCTCCTCCATCCCCAAAAACACCTCCAGCAAAACCCTGCCAAGGTCCCCAGACCCACTGCTTTACCACCTCAGGTTTGGCAGAAATACTCAACAAAATATTAATGGGAACTTCTGCGTGCGTGCCACCTGGTTATAATTTATTTGTTGTTTCGTGGCAGTTTCTGATGAGATCACAAAGCAAGTGGGTTGTTCTTGCTCCCAGAGGTTGTGAAACCCAGCTTAGTCACCAAGTTTGCACAGCTCTGGGCAGTTTAGGTGAACTGTGCTTCCGTACAGATTATCAGATATACAGGTGAGCAGCTCCAATCAGTTTTTCTTTCTGATAGAAGAAGGAAATCCAGATCTAAGATTGCTTTCACATGAGTAATCGCATTGAAAAAATTATGACTGAAACCCAGCTGAGGTCTGAATCATACACAGGAAGGTGAGTAAAAAGCACGTATTTATACTCACAAAACGAGATGTTATCAGTACGTTACCAAAATGTAGAACAAACACATTTGACCCTCAAGCTTCTTACCTCACTTACCACTTCTGACAGTTTTTTTGCATTCATATTTATTGGTGTTTCAAACACACTCGTGAATGCATTGTTCTTTGGATTGTGCCTAGAAAAGGGTAAGTGTAAAAGGATATTAGGAATGTACCAGGCAGCCCACCAGAAAGGTTCTCTTTGAGCACTGAAAACCACAATATCAGCCTCCACCCCTCTATACACATCTCTTCCCCCACTCACACATAGATCTTAGATTACATTCAAGTTATTACTGTAAGGAGTAGGTGCCTAGAGCAAAATTAATTTTAATGATCATCATATCAATGCTGTGATTCTAATAACAAAAGAGAATAATAGAATAAAAAACAACTGTCATCTCTTCTTTTTCTGCTGACAAATTTGACAGGAATTGATCATTATAAAATAAAAACTTCCTAGAACAAACCAACTCCAAAATCTGCATTTTATACATTTTCCTTATGATTAGCTCAACCTTGTTAACTCTTAACCACTGATTTCGAAAGCACTGAATTTTGTGGTTGGTTTTATTTTCTTCCTACAATACTGAAAGGGAACTTAATTTGGTGTCTTTTAGCACACTGGCCAAATGAGGAAGCTTTATGCATGGTAAAAAGAGTTTCCCACCATTTGTGATTCACGTAAATCCAAAGATATGCATGCAATCACCAACAATACCTAATTCACATCACACACAGGACAGACTGAGTCCAAATGGTGATCTTCCATTCTATTAAAATTACTAGCCAAATTAAACCTTTGCTTAAAAAAAAAAATGGAAGAGGAAAAAAAGGAAATACACTTACGCTTGACAGTAAGGCTTTTTCTCATGGCTAACAAAGTTGTTTACAGTTAACATCATCTTGCATACTTCACAGTGAAAACAGGCTTTATGCCACGTCTGGACACGCCACAAAAGAGAAACCAAACAGACATGATTTGTATTTCATTATTATTATTTTGCTAAGTTTAAAATCTCACTATTGATCCTTACCCTTCATTTAATGAATCTGACTATTTTTTTCTTCAAATATATACATGTTATTAATTCATTTCAGTTCTGAACCCAGTTATGAGCAAAGAACTTTTGGAACTGAGAGATTTGCACAGTGTTAGAAGTGCCAATCTGTACATTTATTATAGTCCAAAAATGATAAAGAAAGAGAACTGACCTGATCTATACAGTTAATCTTCTCAGCAGGGTAAACCCCATAGCCACATCTAGCACACGGCTGCACATTCATCTTGAAATCCACAGAGTGAAAAATATATAGGTTTATACAAAAGGTTCAAAGAGTATGAAAGTGACTTTTTGGCCTGTGCAAAGCACACTCTAGACACTCCAGTCAAGGCCTTTTGCTGTGGTCAATGGCTCCCATTAAAGCTCTGAATTGAAGTCTGTTGCTCCCTTTGCTGACCTTCTGTTTCAAAGTCAGCTGCAGGCTGGCTTTTAAAGCTGCCAGTTAGTAAGAGTGGTTATTTTGGCAACTGTGTCAGTGCAGAAGGGAGGGCAGCAATATCTTTCTCTAAATAGAAGAATGAACTCACAGAAACGAATCACATCCATGTGAACGTTAGAGCCTGATCATTTTGTATTTCAGTTTTGCAGTCATAGGCCCAGGATGAAGAGAAAAGTACATGCAGCAGCAGCAGCATTTACCATTAGTTCCTCCTCACCCTGATAAACAAGTGACCTCATGGGGGAGCATTTTGTGTTTCGGAGCAGCCTCACAGCAGAAGGAGGTACCACCAGAGATGGAGGCCAGAGGTGGGTTTGAAGCTCCCTGGCCCTTGGGCGGATGTAGAAGAAGTTCACTGCCATTGTCCCAGACAAGTTATTAATGTTTTCCCTTGGTGCCAGCTCAGTTTCACCTTGTATATTATGTCAGCACACTCTTTTCTCATATCTTCCTGTTTCATTCACCTGTCACTCCATCTCCAGGTGTAGGAGGATGCACTGTGAAACAGGCAGAGCCTCTTATCTCAAAGAGTTCTAAACATGATGGATACAAATCCAAACTTCTATCTCCTACAGGAAAAACTTCAGAAAGGAACCATTTACTTTTTAATAGAATGAACAAAGCATCTATTTAACAGTGTTCACCAAGAGTAGACTGTAATAGATCAGAATATAAAAATTCCTTCACCAAAAAATGATAAGGAATGTCTGGTATTAGGATTCAAGCAAGCTATTAGGGTTGTGAAGTCTGCTCTGAACAAAAGAAGCTATTAAATTCTACCAGCTACAAATGGTCAGGATTTAAGATTTACATCTTACCTAATCATAATGCCTCCAGCTGCAGGGCTCCATAACCCTGGGACACAGCTAAGAGTTATCTCAATCTGAGTAAAAGTCTACTTAGTCATCTCTGCATCTGCCCCACTGCCTACAGCAGTCCTGGGATATTGCTAAGCACTTCCCTTTTCTATAAATTGCAAACAATTCCATCAAAATAGTTTCTGTCTAAACCTTCTGGGTATGCTTAGAGAGCCTCCTATTCATCTCTCTATTGAGAGATGCAGTTCTGCCTAACTTATTATTGCTACTTTTACTGAATGCTGACAATGTACTGGCACAATGTCCTGTCAGCAACTGGTGTGCTGAAAATAGAGTCTCTAATCTAAAGAGCAGTGGCACTAAGTCCTGAAAACACTTAAGGCCTTTCAAAGTAACTAATATCAGTATATAAACAGATGCATTTTCATTTTTTAAAAATGTCCCCAGAACATAATTTCTTATACTAAAATAACTGCTGAGTTACCTTATGTTATTCTTTTTGGGATCAAGAGAGATTTATGTCGACAATAATATTACATCACAATAATATTTATCTCACTCACTCCCATGAACCAAAGTAATTTGGAAGGCTTCCAGTTCCCTTCTCACACAGCTTTGCATCTTGTCCCAGATTGTCATTCTGTTTATGCAAGTGACCTGTATTAGGGTCACAGTGGCCAGGCTGTCTCCTCCTCACTTAGCACTTGGCACACTACCAGTTGTCACCTCTTTGTGTTCCACTCCAAGAGTCACCACACTGTGTATTTTCTAGACCGTCCCAGAGGTCTCCATGCTGTCTGAAGCCCATTTGGAGCCCTTGTCTCCCACTTTAGCGAGAATAAGAGTGCATGACCTGCTCCTGGCCCTGCATTGCTTAAGACCCTCCTGAAATGAGCTCAGAGAAGTGGTGAAAGCAGGACACCCATGAACCACACCAAACTGTGAATACTTGGCAATTACAGAACAAATAATTAATCCAGGAGTCACCTGGACACTGAGCACCTGGAGAGGACTCCAGCATGGATGATCATCATACCCACAGAGCCCACAGACATCCCTCATTGAAGGCAATGAGACTGTGTGCTCCTTCCAAGAGGAAAGAACAAATAAAGTCCTTTATTTCACAGATAAATCCTACTTCATTTCAAGACATACAAAGCCCATTTTTCTCTTTTCACAGTGACAGATACTACCAGCTTGTCTGGAAGTCAGAAAATGCATTTTCCAAGTTCTCCTGCTTCTCCCAAGTCACAGCATGTTCAAGAGGAGAAGTGTGGTAACACACAACATCCTCCACAGCTACTGTCTTTCCCAGCCACATCTACTTCCCTCACATCCATTGTGCACCAGTTCTGCTGGAGTCTCTTAGAGATTTTCCCATTTCTGGGGACCCCAAAGCTGTCTTGTTCTTCACCACCCTGGATTAAAGCCGAGTTGCTAACAAAAAAGGGAGTTTATTAAAAAGTAAACATTGAATGGTCTCATTACAAAGTACACGCTGTATTTTGATCATGCAAGGAATTAAATCACAAAACCAGTGCAAGTTTGTTATCTTGACAAATCTTAGCAAGACATTTTCTCTTCAGTTAAAAGCTCATTGTGGCTTTTTTCCTCCTTTAGTAAGGCCTCATAAAGGCTTTTTGATATCAATGAAAATCTTGAAAGGCTTTACTTAACAGTAGAACCTTAATCAATGTGGTTTAAAAGTACTGTGGTTACACATAAAGTACAAGGAGACGGTACCTTGAAAGTGCAAATTAGTGGGAAGAAACATTGTTACCTCTCCAGCCTCCTTAAATTCGTTGAATTAACTGCACAGAATACTTGAAGCATGTCTGCATCCTCAATCTGATTGTAAAAAAGCACATATTAGTCACACTAAGTAACCTCTCAAGAGACATTCAAGTCATGGTCACCTCCTCTGTCACTCCTGAATTGAAGCTGTGCCCTTCCAACCACATGAAGAACAGGAAGCCAAAAATCACAAATTATGACAACCCCATCTTCCCTCTATGCAAAAATATCCCAAAGGTGCTGGTTTACTATAAAAAATGGGAGTTTTATCCACTGGTAAAAGCTGCCTGTAAAATTTCAAGCACTCAACCAGCCATGTCTATGTTCACCTTCTCTGAATGATGTGGTAAATTACTTACCTGGGCTCAGGCCCTTTTGCCTCATACAATCTCTCCATGCCAATCAAATTTAGGATGGTAGGAAATCCAGCTTGGAAAAATATTGAAAGAGAACTGGAAAAGATTTATCAACACCAAAATCTCACAAGACTTGAATAAAAACTTCTAAAGAACCTTCCAAACTTATACAGTTGCTTTTTCCATTTTTGCTGTTTTGAAAACCAGCCAACAACTGTTTATATTTCATGATTAAAAAGTTTATGCTTGCAATTTTCCCTTGTTGCCAGTGTCAGGAAAACGTGAGAGTGCAGGGATTTTGCAAATGCTTCTAACAGAGTGAGATAAAGTAAGAGAGAAATCAAAAAAAAAGAACAAAGGGGCTAAGAAGATATCACTGTTACAGAGCAGAGAAAGAATGGGTCAGGATGTGCTACAATCTAAGCTAAAAGCTTGAAGAAAAGTGTGAAAAACATGTAGAGCACAGCCCACATCACCACCAGTGTCCAAATATGCCCATTTGTTGTGTATCATAACACAAATAAGGCTCAGGTTTAAAACTCACAAAATATGGCATGTAGATTATTCTCTGCCTGATTATAAAGAGATCCCAAGAAAACACATCCATCAAGCTGAGGTGTATTACTCTGCAGAATTCCATAAAGTTGCAATGTGCCCAATCACTCTTCCCTACCCCCATATTCCTCACAGAATACCAAAACCATCCATCCTTCCTTGCAAAACACAGGAAAATCTAACAACCATTGTTTGGAAGGGAATACATTGTGAGTCACTCAAACCCTCCATCCTAAAAGCATCCCCAACCTCCCAGGTCTCAGAAAAGCCCATCCTAATATTCACAGCTGTTATAAGAACACAGGACACAGTTGTTATTCCAGACAGGTACAGTGCAGCAGCCTCAAGCCTTCTGTTTGTACCTGCCATCCACCTTCCAGTCTCCAAAAGGCACACCCCATCTTCATCCTGCAGCTGCATGCACTGGTTAAACACTTATTTTCCCCAATGTAAACATCCAGTCAAAAGCTCCATTATTAATGTTTTTAAGGAGGAGGCTGAGTCTCCAGGGCAAAGGAGATGAATGGTGATGCTACAGGTATCACACTGCTGGCTCTTTCCCCTGCCCAATAGCGCACACAGCCAGCTGTGCCATATTCTAAATTATAATTTTTTTCCTTTCTGATCCTTTCCTAGGTGGCAATCACTCCATGCCCTGAAGTAAGATACTTCCTTGTATTTCTATTATATTTCTTATTTTCCCCTTACTCTATACTGAAAACAAGAACGATTTTCTGAAAAAGAAGTCTAGCACCTTGTACTGCATTAAAATTAAGATGTATTTAAGAAAGGTATTGCAGCACACTAAGGAATCAAACTTTCTCTTTGTGAAGGCCAGCAACCAACGTGAAAATAGAAATATAGAAAATAAAAAGAAAATAGAAAGAAAACAGTTTGAGTTTGAGAAATTCCCCACAACCCATTCTAATAGTAAACTCTTGAAACTTGGCAAGCATTATCAGACCACTTTTTTGATAGCAATACAATGATGTTTAGAAAAAAGACATTTTAGGTCTGACACTTTTGCTGTGGTGACCAGATGGCAATGGATAAAGAAGATGAAGATCTTCATCTTCATGAAGATACAGAAGCAAACACTTTCTGGTTTTCCTGGGCAACAATCATACATATAATCAGAAAAGCATATTTGGATGTTCTGAATTTCAGGTGCCACTGGCAGTCACTGCTAGTGATTACAGTGTCTCTCCTCTCCTCTCCTCTCCTCTCCTCTCCTCTCCTCTCCTCTCCTCTCCTCTCCTCTCCTCTCCTCTCCTCTCCTCTCCTCTCCTCTCCTCTCCTCTCCTCTCCTCTCCTCTCCTCTCCTCTCCTCTCCTCTCCTCTCCTCTCCTCTCCTCTCCTCTCCTCTCCTCTCCTCTCCTCTCCTCTCCTCTCCTCTCCTCTCCTCTCGTCTATACATTTGATCTCTACATAATGATCTGTACATTTCCAGTGTCCCTGCTGCCCATGGTGATCCATTATGGATTCGGAAGTGACATTGTCCCCTCGAAAAGAAGCAGCTAACAGATGGCATGAGAGGAACCATGGGATTCTGCTAGTTTGATTTTCAGGAGAAAACTTTGGCTACACACCCAGCCAGGAGCCACAGGCACAATCCCAGGGAGCAGGGAGCAGGGAGCAGTCCCAGCAGCAGCGTGCAGGCACACGGCAAGAGCTCCTCCATCACATGGAGGCACTGACCTGTTGGGGAGCCAAAGCCTGTTTGTTACCATGCCTGTGTTTTGTGCCAATTAGGAGGCAGTTACACTGAAAAATGTCTCTTTGATGTAAATCTCTTCAGGTAGTGAATGTTAAACACCAAGCACCGCTGGGTAGGTGTATGATTTTGCAGGATTGGAGCCTGCATCCAGGAGTAATTAGCAAGACTGTGCCAATCTTCAGTCCGTGTACTGGACCGCTGGGCCTGATGCTAGGGCTGCACAGTGGGATACCGTAATTAGCAGAGATGCAACACGCACAATAATTGGGAGGATAAGGAAATGCCACTGAAGTTTATATAAGGGGGAAAATTCCCTTAGATCTAGACAACCTCGTGTCACCATGAAACTTTCGACTCTTCTTTGGCAGGGGTGTGCCGGAGCACAGCTATTAAAAAGTGATAATTTCGGTTTTGCTGTGATGGGGCCGTCATTACCTGGGGAGCGGGGAGGGCCCGGGGGCCAGGGGGGGACAGGGACGGGGAAAGGGATGGGGACAGGGATGGGGATGGGAGAAGGGTCAGAAATGGGGATGGGAAAAGGGTCAGGGGTGGAGACGGGGACAAGGGTCAGGGATGGGGATGGGAAAAGGGTCAGGGATGGGAACAAGGGTCAGGGATGTGAACGGGAAAAGGGTCAGGATGGGGATGGAACAGGGACAGGGATGGGGACGGGACAGGACAGGGAGCAAGGGTCAGGGATGGGGACGAGAGAAGGGTCAGGGATGGTGACAAGGGTCAGGGAGGGAGCCCGCCCCGCCCCGGCGCCGCCCCGGAGCACCGCCGGCCTCTTTCGTTTTAAGTGTTGCTTTAAGTTTCGCTTTCGCTCCCGCTCGGCCGGACCCAGCGCCAAGGCAAGTCCTGGACCATTCCCAGCCCTTCCCCTGCTCCCCCCGGTCCTCCTGCCCGGCCCCTGCCCTGCTCTCCTCCCTCCGTGCCCGCTCCTCGCTGCCCGGGCGGGCCCCGCACCGCTCCCGGCACCGCGGCCTGCACGCTCCGCTTGCTCTGTGTGTGTGTGTGTGTGTGTGTGTATGTGTGGGTGGGTGTGTGTGTGTGTGTGTGTGTGTGTTTGCCAAAGCCGAGGCTGGACCCGGATTTGGGAGCTGCTCTTGTTCTGGGGGAGCTCCCCAAGCTCTGCCAGGGCCCCGCTCCCTGGCTGGGTAGTGCAGCCATGGAGCCACTGGTGGGCTCTGGGCTGCTGCTGGTACCGGGGTGGTTTTCGATGTAAACGTGTGCTCTTCCCAGTAAATGGGTGATAAAAGCGAATTTAATCTGCCTAACTATGGGAAAGGGGCAGGAATCGGTGCTGATTTTCTGATGAAAGTCTGGAAGCAGAGACCCGATGTTTCAGTCCATCCCACCCTGAGCAGAGGTCCTGCGTGTGCCCTGTGCCTCTGCTGAACTGGCGCTGCTCCTTCTGCTGTGGTTGCCCCATTGCTTAACGATGAAATTAAAACCACCAACAGGAAATACACAGGAGTCTTTCACTTACACGCATCTGACTATGTATATGCAAATGAAAACACTGGAGCCCTTGCTTTCATCCTAACATGCTTCTTTCCAGACCATGGGAAACGATCTGGGAATTACTTGTGTGATGGGGACAGCTCATTGGGGCACATGGCAGGGTACTTGGGATTACCAGGTGCTGGACTTTGATGATCCCAGGGCATCCTTTACAACTCAGAATATTCTATTTTATGATTGTGTTCTATATTCTGTGATCTTTCACCATAGAATTATTTTTGATTTTGCTTTAATATGCATTTTCGAGAGGGATGTTAGTTGAGTTCCTTTTGGTAACTGGCACAAGAAAATAGAGATGACTGAACATGTGCAATGCCACAGCAACTTAGGACCAGAAATACGTAGCCACTCTTTCTTCAGGAAGTATTGTACAACAAAACTGATTAAAACCCTCACGTGTATCTTCTGTAAACCAGACAATAAACAATCTGGTTCACAGAAGTATTTCTAAAATGTCAGTGCTCGCTGAGGGACACTTACATTCCTGTATTTTCTTGTAGATGTCAGAGGATCAGCGTGGTGATCTCCCTGCTGGAGAGGAAGAGGATGAAAATGGCTGTGATGTAGTTGATGCAAGGCCAGACAGACGCAGCAGGTTGTCACTTTTTGGAAAGTAAGTTCCTACTTGTACTCCTGGTTTTGTTGTTTATCAGCTGCCATGGTACCCTTTTAATCAAAGAAACATAAAAAGGCTTGATTTGGTGTTCAGTTTGCCATGTTCACAATGTTATTGATGGCCTGGATGGAAAGATGGTTTATGTTGTATGAATTTAATGTATCCTGTCTGTACCTTAAAGTATTTCTTTCTAATATCCTCTATAGGCAAACCTATAATATCTCCCATAAGTTTTATTTGGCAGCTAAGAGACCACCAAGTTCATTTAGCATCAATTACAGCCCCACATCTTAAACATTGACCTTTGGTGGAGCTGGGAATTGAATATGCCATTAATTATCTGGTTTACTGCACTCAGCTCAGCTAATCTCCAGCATCACTGGAATCCCCTGCTGGCTGTCTAAGTTACTTTAAAGCCTGGATGTGCCATCTAGGCTGTAGCACAAAGAAGCCTCACCAAGTCTAGAGATGTGACCCCTTACAGAACACATTAAAAGCCTTTCATTTTAAAGCATAGTAGTCTCACTGAAGCATAAGCTTGCTTTCATTAAACCAGTGGGAAGCAAGAACTATTTACTGCTCGTCCGTACTCATGAAAACACTGGATAAATATGATTGGAAATGCAAAAGATGAAAAAGGAACATGCAAAGTTTATAAATACTGTTGAATGTCAGAAAATGGTTACTTCATGTTGGATTTGGTGAGATTTTGCAAGAGATATTTGATGCAAAGTCTAATGCATTTACAGAGAGGTTTTGATTTTTTTAATACTGGAAATTTGCATTAAAGTGAACATTGTAATTCAGAGAGTACATGGCTAATATACTTCTGTTTTTGCTGCTTACTCTGTGAGTTTAATAGGGGTAACAAATTTGTGAGAGAAGTGAAGATGCATTTGTATTAGAAGACTCTTGATGTGCTGTTAAGCAAATCACTACTTTCTCTGTCTTATTTTATCATTCCTCAAATATGTTTCTTGATGTGTATGTGTATTATTAATTTTAACAAATAGACAAATGTAACATTTGTTTCTAAATCTTGTCAAATATTTTTTCAAAGATTTCTTTTCAACTTTATAAAATGTGTGTTTTGATATTTGATTTGGTCTTCTTTATAAGAGGTGATATGCTAATACTACTATTAAATTATGTGACTCAAAGTTAATAATTTCCAAAGAAAAGGCAATAATCAGCATTTCTATGACTTTTTTCCCACAAGAAATTTTTCAAATAATTTGGCTATCCATCAGTTTGAAGCATTCATCTTTTGGGAACTCCTTGAAGATGCAATTTGCAACGCTTCTCTTTAGAAGTAAAAAATTGCTCAGATTAAGTATGAGGCAATTGAGAGAATTTAACTTAGATTTTGTAGAAAAAAATTCTTTTGAGATATCTAACAGAGTTTTTTTAAAGAAAGTAGTGATTTCTTAAAGAGGAATGAGTGCTTGACAATTAAGGTGTTTGTCCTACAGAAACAAAAAGCCTTCGGTCTGAAGAAGATAGGGGAGGAATGTGAGAGGATAAAGGAAAATGGGATCTGATCTAAACTGGGATTGTGATAAAGTAGAAAGTGAAGAGAGAATGATCAGTCTTTGTGCCTCACAGGGAATCTAGGGGACATGCAATGAAAAGTCATGCAGTAGGCTTAAAACAAGTGTTAAGATGTAATTTTAACATAGTGCAGAATGTCACTGTAGCCAGGGGATACACACGTGTCAAGATTTTGGGTAAATTCTGAAGAGATTAGATGTGTGTGGAATAAAATTCCAGATGTTAACATCTTTGGTGATGACGGTCCCAAGTCGTCTCTCTGTGAGGATATTCTGTATCCAATTTCTTTTGTTTGCTTTCTTCAGACTCATTCCTAGTCAGTACCAGGGACCAGGCTAGATGTATTTGTACTTGGACCAGTGGGGCTCTCTGTCCTGATTGCCAAAGCTTCATTTTGGCAACATGAAGAAATATATCTTTAATAAGGTGTCCAGAAAGCTTTGGAGTGACTACAATTTTATCAGGGATAAAATCCACCCAGTCTTTTACCAGTTTTGCAGTTCTCTCATTGAAATTCTTCACTGCATTTCATGTACTATTGCGTAACATAAGTTCAATAGGAAAACAAGGAACTTGTGGTGTTACATGAGCACATTAATTTTAATTTGAGAGAACAGAGCACTGAGAAGCCAAATTGAAAGCTGTGCAGACAGACCAGCTGTTTCCAGGACCTTCACAGCTCCAATTTGCCACTCTCTGGCTGTGACTGGAGATCTGCCCTGTCACAGCAGTAGCTAGAAGTAAATTAAAATCTTACTCACTGCAGTTTATGTCTCTCTGAGAAGTCTGTGATGCCAAGGAGGCCACGAGGCTCAGAACAAACCAGGATGGTCAGATTCTTCTGACATCTCAACAATTCGGGGGAATTATCTTCTACATATTTCTTCTCTTTGGAAAAGTGCTAATACTTAGCTAATGTTGGTGAGAAAAACTGTCCGGTGGGGAAAAGAGTTGGAAGAAATTTTGGATTAAATGTGCCAGCCGGGTTTTTATTTAGCCACTAGATGGCAGGAGGGGATTAATTTTGTGTACTGCAAAAAGAGCAAAAAATGGGCTGTGCTGCCGCTGAGCAAAAAGTTTTGTTCCACAAAGCAAATGGTGCACAGGCACATTTTTGGTGCACAGCCTTGCACATTCTGGCAAGGCTGTGCACCAAAAATGTTTAAAACACGTTTAAAGAAAGATTCAGCTAAGGATTTCAAATGTGTATTTTATTTTTTTTAGCTAACTAATAGAGTTTTTCCTATACAAGTTTGGGCTTTTTTACTATACTATGTGTGCTCCTTTGACACTTTCAAGGCTTTAAATATAGTCTTGCTTCTCTTCTCCACAGAATGATTTAATATCTTCATTTAGTATCTTTTGTGTTTTATTGGGGACCTCCATTAGGGAGATTGATGGCAGCAAATGCATTTTAGCATCCAGGAAAGCTAATGTGACATGAAATGGAATAAAATTGCAGTTGCACTTTGTTAAGTAGAGCTAAGATTTCTCTAAATCCTAATTAAAGTCGGTTTTTTTGAAAAGCTGCATCCAGAAATTCCCAAGACTTACATTTGCACTGTCAAAAATCCTGAGTGCTTGTGGGCTTCAGTGAAGGAGCAGTGCAGAAGAGTTTTGTTATGAGTAGTATCTAGGCACCAGTTTTATCCTAATTTAATTGTATAGAACCATTTGTCATCTGGTTACTTTTATCTGCTCCAGCCCTACTGTCTTATTTTATTGTCAATATTCCCCTTCTCATCTGGAAACAGAAAACACAATTTAAATATCTATTAAAAAATCTTTACAAATACTTAATTACAAAAGGAAGTGTGTGATTCTGTGGTGCCCTCAATGCATACACATTATATGGATTGTAAGAAAACCCCACTAAGAAATTTCAGAGGTTTTGTGGGGCTTGTAGTCACCAAGAATATTTTAGCTGTTTAACATTGCAAATCCAAAATATCTGTAAGATATTTATTTCTGTCAAGTCCCACCACTTTAAAGTTTGAGACTTTCGAGTAATTTGGAAATTTCCTGGAAATGCCACCTTCCATAGTTCAGTGGTTGTGATAGTTACATTGTTAAGATATTTACCAGGTTTGTAAATTAGTATTTAGATGAAAAAGATTTATGGATATGTACCTTTTCTTTCCATGTGTACAGTGTTTATTTGGGTTGTAGGACATCAAAGTGAGGAAGCAAAGATGTTACCAAAGGTTGTCTGTTTTAAATGCATGACCCTTGGTCTCAGTACAGCCATATTTCTCAACATAAATATCCTTGTCCTTCAGAGGATAATATTCATTTTTGAGATTCATCCTCAGCTGAACCTCAGGTCTGGAGTTGAAAAGGTGTAGAAAATTGTCTTTGTTTCAGCTTAGCTTTTCTGTTGTTCCTCTGTCTTTTGGGGATCTATCTTGCATCCACTTTTCACAGTATCACATTCATTCTAAATTGGAAGGGACCCAAGGATCATCAAGTCCATCCCATAAGTGCCTGTATGGGCATTACCAACAGCTTATTTTTATATTGGTTTGTAAAAGAAGCTGCTTTTCAGGTAGAACTTTTATGGAGAACAGCTTCACAGTGATGCAGATACTTATGTTCTCCAGAGTTGTCCATTCTCTTACACATTTTTCAGTGTCAGAATATAATAGGCCTTTCAAAATAAATACTGCTAAGAAAAGTATCTCTTTTATCCTTAGATAGACTAAAAATAGCAAGCTACTTTAAAGCAAATAACAGCTGATGAATGATTATCTGAAGTTATGTTCTGGGCTGCAGCTCAGATGTCTGAGCTGACCTCCTGTTTCAGCGTCATGTTTCCTTAATGTCTCGAAGGAAGTCACTGTCACAGATCCAAAATCTGTCACAATATAATTTTAACTTTGTTTGGAGTTTGCTTGTTCTGCTTAGCACAAGGTAAATGTCAAATTCTTTGTGTTCACCTGAAAGCACCAAACATAAAATTTCAAAAATAATTTATAGTTTGGAAAGCTTTCTACAAAAACAATTAAGAAATTGTAACAAAGAAAACAGGGATATTTCATTTTTATGAAATATTTTTACTCTTTTTTAAGTCAGAGGTTGTTCTGGTCTGTTTTGGTTTTGTTTTGTTTGTTTGTTTGTTTGGGGAGTTTGGTGGGGGATTTTTTTGTGTGTATGTGTGTGTGTCTGTGTTTTGGAGGTTTTGCTGTTGTTTTGTTAAAGCAATTTTTGTTAGATCTGGAACTCAGCTTCTGGAGAACACTGCAGGAATATTTAACAATGGGTGGAAACTGTGGCCAGTGCTTGTACTTTCCCTTGGGTGCTTACTGCATTTACCTCATAGGAAAAGCCCAATATCTTGAAATAGTATTTAGTCTATATTACAAGAACTCATTGATTCACAGTCAATATTTGTTTCCAGTCTCCTTGGAGCCTTTTTAATGTGAAGTACAGCAAACACTGTGTTATCCAGGAACTGTATCTGAAGTAATCACAGTCAAGTATCCTAATTAAGTTTTGTAATTAGAGTAGTAATTTATTTCCTTCACTACAACAAACTCTGGGCTGTATCATACAGAATTTGGAGGACAGCTATTTTGTAGGGTGACATTTAAGCTTTCAGAGCAATCCAAACAAATTCAAGCCAAATTTATAATAAACCAAAGCTGTTTGAGGGTAAATATGTCTCGGGATCTTTTGGGTCCCCCCGAGATTGTTGAAAGTCTCTTTTCCCAGCCCGGGTGCTTGAAGAATGAGCCAGAGGTCTTCATTTCCCGGTCTCAAGACTGTTTATTGTTTGTTATCTATAAAATTCTTTCTCCTGCCCTGCTGAGGTCCATCCAGCAGCACAGTTCCAGGCACTCTGCCTGCCCCCAGGGTGGTGGTATGTCTTTATACTAAAAACTACGTGTACAATGTTTACAATTACTTTCCAATACCCATCACCTATGTTAGACAGTGAGCTTCCACTCCAAACCAATCTGTAAGTGCCACCATCACAGCAGAAGATGGAGGCCAAGAAGAGGAAGCAGAAAGGCTGGACATGCCCAGATCCCTCCATCTTGCCTCCTTAACCCCCATACCACAAACCCCAAAATCGGCTTTTTCACCCTGTGATAACTTCACTGTTGTTCTATCTAGACTGTTGTGGCTTGCTGATCTTCATATAAGGCTGGTGATTTGCTCCACAGGTCATAATCAAACCCACAGGTGTTTTGGGCTCCATGCCAGGGCTTTTGAGCCCCCTAGCAGGGCTCTTGGCCATCCTGGACAGCCAGAGGGATGTTCTGGGTTCCCACAAATATGTAGGAAGTAGTTGTATTAGTTAAATATAGAGAGGCTTTGTAAACTATGCATGTTAATTTGCATTATTTTGCTGGAAATATTCATTGTGTGAATATTGCAGCAATGGTGGATCAGGTTTTGACAGAAGAAAGAGGAGAAGTCCGCTGTCCCACCTCCATCCCAAAATCTCTTTTCCTGCACTCTTGCACAGGAGCAGGGATAGAGTGAGTGATGGGAGGGTGTTTTCTGCCTGTCAGCAAAGGTGGCTGTGGCTGCATGAGCTCAGCTGGCAGGGTGCTGGCTCGGGGGCTTTGAATGGCCCCACAGAGCAGAACAGTCCAGCGTGACCCAGCGCTGACACAGGCGAACGCTGGGGCCCGAGCTCACAGAGCATCCTGCTCTCTCTGCAATGCTACCCCAGCATGGTGGGCTCCTAGCAGTGCCACACAGCACCAGACTTGCTCCCCAGCACAGGCTGAAGCTGCTTGCAGATGCAGTGTGGAGTACCATTTGATGATGAGCCAAGGTACTGTGGGATGTTATTTGCCTCCTTCCTTCTCTGGCACCTGTTTGGAAAAATCATGAGTTTATAGCCTAAAACAGTTCTGTTTAGCTAATTCTAGCTCCACTGGCATTTTGCAATTGCTAATCCTTGCCAGAGTGTTCTCTCAGCATTAGTGTTTGGTGGGCTTGCTTTATTTTGAGTCATTTTCCAAGCAATCCATATGTACCTGTTAATTTCTCTTAGTACCTATGGAAGGTAAAAGACCTTTCATCTATTTTTTTTTTTTTTTTGCATATAATTGCCAGTTGCCTATGTACATTGTACTGCCTAGGGTATGATCATGCAAGATTTCAGTTTCCAGAACACCCATGGAAGGTATGGATGTGCAGGTTTTCTAGAAATGTGCAGAAAGCCTTTCAGCAAGCAAAATTCTTTATTTGTAAAAATTTACCTTTTGAATGTTTTTTGGCTGTTATGTTGCCACAATATTGTGAGGCCTGCGTGGCAGATATCATGTAGCTAATTGGGAAGCTGGATCTCAATTACAAAAGTGATGATTGAGAGTTTAGAACTCTGTTTTGCAGGCATCACACCACAAAATCGTCATGTGGATTGTAAGTGAACCCTAAAATATTAAATGCACAAAACTAGGGCACTGCTACCTGTTTCTTTTCATTTTGCTTTTGTCTTTTTTCAACTGCTGTGAAATGTGGACAATATTAGGTATTTGTCTGTTGAAACTTCTTGTCCAAAGTGCAGCTGGCTTAGTCCCAATGCACTTGGTCTGCTTCATTTGTCTATAATAAATTAAATTGCAATTGTGGTTTTGATTTGAATTAGTTAAGGCCATCACTAACACATACTTAAAAAGGCAGGAAGGCATGTTTAGATTAACTATCAGAACTTCAAAAGACATTTACAAAGTATGCCAGAAGTTGTAGTCTGAGGCTTGTTCTTTCAAACAGCTCAACTCTTGCATTATACTGTGAGTTGTTTTGGACTGAGTTTCTCAGTTTTCCAGGTTTTTGGAGAAGATTCTGTCTCCTAATTGGAGATGGATCTGAAACTAAAATGGGACAAAAAAGCTACAAGAGTAGCTTAGGGTCTGAAAAATGTCTTATAATGAAATATTGAAAATGTATCCAGTGTTTCAATTGATGTTAAATAGTCATGCAGGCACTAGCATTGTTCTCTCTTGAGGGAAACTAATGTGTAAGAATCAAAGTTAGGAATTTGCTTCTGGACTGAGATCCACTGTAAACCTCCATGGTGGATGTTTACAATAAGAATGCAAACAATGACTTTACAGTAAGGATGGTTTGTTCAATGCCCTTTCTTTCCAGGAGGCACCTGTCACTAAGCTAACAGTCTAGACATAAACATGGCACAGATGGACAAAATATGAATTTTAAGATTATTCTCCACTTTACTGGGCAGAATCCCAGGGTGTGTCAGTTTGGAAGGGACCACAGTGGCTCCAGAGTTGCCCCTGGGATTGGCTCAGCTGGTTGGAACATGGGGCATCCATCAGGTTTTTTAATTTTTTACTACCCACCCCCTCCCTACAGCCACATGATCTGCAATTGCTTTGTGAAATACCCTTGTTTAGACTTCATTTTGTGATGGAAGAACTGAGACCAAGAAATACAGAGTTACTTTCCCTAAGTTATTCCACAGCAGAAGCACAACTCGTTTTGGTTTGTTTAATACCTTTCATCAAGTTAAATGGGCAAAGCAGAGCTAGCATGTGGTCTTAATAAATATATTTTATTCTCTGTTGTACTCTCAGATGTGGTATTAAAAAATGTAGGGAAATGCCAGGATTTCTTTAAGTAAATTGAAGAGGTTTATTTTGCAAACTTTCTGTGAAATCTCTTACACTACTGTTTCATGTGTCATATCAAGAACAAAAGTACTTTTTTAGCATGACATTATTTGTTTTGGATGAATGAACTCAGTCCAGTGTTGGAAAGAATTTTTTTAATGATAGCTTAGGTCCTTCCCAGCTCTAGTATTATCTTGATAGGTTCAAGGAAATAATCACATTGTTTACCTAACTCCTTTCTTTTGATATTGCTACAGCAATATTTTCTGTTCAAAATTACTGTGTTTACCATTATTTGAAGGGCCTGAGACATGAGTTTCCAGATGAACAAGGGGCACTGTCCTAGTTGGTTCCTAACTTCAGGTTAATTCAAAGAAAAGGCTTTGCCTCTGTTGGCTTTGTCTAGTCAGCTGACAATGATTCCAAAGATGCCCTTAAGAGGTCATGAACTAATGGGCAGTTCAAAAAGATGCTGAAGGCTGATTAATTCCTGTGGGCCTGTTCTTGATAGAATTTACAATAATTATTTTATTGCCTGAGCAGTCCTGTTGCTCCCAGGAGGAAAGTGGAGTGGGTTTGTTGGGGGCTGTGGTGTTCCAGGAGGCACCCTGGCCATTTCCCTTCATTCCAACCATTCCCAAAAATTACTTCCAAAGTTCAGACACTTCAGCAAAGCAATATATAAATAGGCAAGGGTAGCACAGAGTTCAAATATCATGAATAAATATGAACTTCGGACTCCAGTATTATCAGCTTAGCATGTTTTACTGAAATTTTGAATTTCTTTAACAGATGAAACGAGATCCTGACAGGGAACAGAAATCTAGGAACACTGGTGTTTTGTGTGTGGTATTGTGTTTATGTTTGCTATTCTAAATTGCAGCTGTCAGTTTTCATGCCTTTTGTGTAGGACATCTGTGTGCCATGGTAAGCAATGTAGGTGAAATAATGTTTAAATGCCTTTTTGGGGAACTTCTATGTGCAGTTTTGTAGGATCACTTTTCTTCTCTCTGCTAAAGGAAGACTTTCTATTGTGTGGAAAATATCCTGACTTTAATATTAGAAATTTTTTTTCAGTTTTCTTTTGACATCTATCTGGCATATATTTTAAAATAACCTTCTAAAGACTGGTGATTTTGTTGGTGCTCGTCTATCAAAGTCAGCAGTCCTTTGCTAACATTTGCTAATAGGGAAATTGAAAGTATGCAATGCTTACTTGAACTTCCTGCTATTCACTTAGTATTGCCCCTTTTTCCTCAGGAAACTTCTGTTTCAGCTCTTCAGCTTTTTCTTTCAGTTTCTCTCATGGCACATAATTTGCAAGCCTGAGTATGCACTTTCAAATGCACTGTAATACAGTTTTAGTATTTAGTCTAGACCTTGTGGTTTAGTCTTTGTCCCATAAAATTTATGTTTCTGATTTTTAACAGTAAAGGAATATTCATTTTTATGAAAGATAATTCAAGTAGTGACACACTGTTCTTGTCCAGAAATCTTGCTGTTCTGCCAGCCTAATGCAATATTAATGGGAAAAGGCAGCAGGATAATCTGTTATTTGTATGCAGTTCTAAATCTGTGTGACACTACCAAAACAGAGCTGACAAAGAACAAAGAGTGTGGCTTAGAGAACTCAAGATCTAAAAAGCTCTAGTCAGGTTTAACAAGTGTTTTTGGCTTGATATTGCCCACAGGGTTCAATAAAAAAAATTCAAAGTAGGGAGAGTGTACAGTAATTAGAGATGTATTAAATACAGTGAAATTAGACTGGATAAAGGTATTAAAGCTGAAGAAAAGTGTTAAAGCTGGTAGTTTGAAGAGAAGTTTTTGTAGGCGATCCTAATGCATGATCATCAGAAAGCATCAAAAGTATGAATTATGGAGCCCACACCAGACCACTGATTATTGAGGCTAAGATAGAAACATAGAACAAAATATTGAACCTTGTTTTGGCTTATTTATAAATTCTGTTTCCTGTTCAGTTTTTTTTTAATGAATAAACCTAAATTGATCTCCAGCACACTCAGTTTTACTGCACATAGCTTAGTGATGCCTTCTGCATTCAAACACAATTGTATTTGCATTTTCATTGTTTTCTGTCTATCCTTTCACTGTCTTTTTAAATAAATAAGTCCAGTCCAGGATTTTTCCCCAGGAGAGCAAACAGCATTTGTGATGAGCAGTAGTCACAAACATAATTCATATTGTGCATGCAACAATGGAAGGAGAGTGGGAGTTTTTAGGCAGAAAGGGCAACACAGCTACACAAACTGCGTGAAAATAAATCAGCAATATAGGATTTGTAAGTCTCTTTAGAGGCCTTAGAACTAATGCACTGTCCCATTTATTCCACAATACTGTAACTTAATGGGAAACTTCTTCAAATGAAGCCTGTAGAGAGTCCCCAAATGTCAAAAGTCCTAAGGGAAACATATCAGTGGTTTGTAATTGATTAAAGAGCGTTGCAACTTAAGACACCTTGCATCCCACATCACTTAAGGGTATGAAAGTTCTGGTGGGTGTCAGTGGAGAAAATGTTTATACTGTCCACTGCTTTGAACCTGCCCAGACTCAACAGAAAAGCTGAGAGTGTGACAGAAACTAGAATAAAAATATTCACCAATGCCAGAAAAGCATTTGGACTCCAGAAGGTGTCCTGAAGTGATGTGTTTTGCAAAGACACCATGTTTTCAAGGGCAGATTTTCTTTTTATTGGAAACATGTTATCAGTTATTCAAAAATTATATTGCACATTGTATAAAAGAAGGAAACCAGAGTAAAACTCTCAATGTTTTGAGATATTCCTTTTCAAGGAAAGTCAAAGTTTACTGAACTGATAGAGCAAAGTAAGACACAGTTCTCTCCTTTTGTGGGTTTACTTCAAATAGAAGTGAATGGAATCAGTGTGGCCTTTTCCACCCAACTCTGAATGTCAGCTCCCTTAAATTAAATAGTGTAGAATTGTAGAGTTTTTTTAATCTGCCTACATTTTTCAGCACACCAGCAAAAGGCCCTAATTTTCCTGGGGGAGAAGGGGACTATAGCTTTTTTTAAAAACCTAGATATCTCTCTGTAATACCATTTTTAGAGCTTATTTTGAACAACTCTCCCTGGCCTTTGTCCTGTACATGGATTCTTAAATGTTGGTATGTCACACTTTTATATGGTAGCAGCAGGAATTGAGGAAGGTGCCAGTATGAAGGAAGTCAAAGGAGAGAAAATCACAGCTGCTAAGAGACACTGCTTTATTTTTTCTAAATAATCTTCAGGTATAGTTAAATGTTGCTGGTGATATTTTTATCCTTAAATCTTGAACCATATTGAAACAATAATTTATTCCAAGTATAAGAGAAAAGAAGGTTTGTTGTGATTAGTACCAATCCTTTATATGATCAAGTCCACTGCTTGTGCAAAGGAGGTATCTCCATTGATTTTGGCAGAATTTTAGCCACTCCTGTTGTTAAAACACTTTACTACTATTTAAAAGTTCAGTAACAAAATTATAAATAGAATAGATAACTTTAGTTTTATGTTTGAAAAGTGAGAAGTTGATAATAATGATTTTCTCAGGGTTGCTACTGACTGAGTCTAGACTTGCTGAAATCACATTCCCAAATATGCTGTTGGCAAGGCTGAGACATGGTGAGGGTGAAAATGTGCAGCTATATGAGAGTGCCAGAGTGGAGTTTCATTTTTTCTGAACTTTTGACCAAAGGGAGAAAACATGAAATACATGACAGCAATAATGGGGAGAATATTTCTGTATAATGGAACGATCAGTGACTACTAATGGTGTGAGGAATAAAGGTTCAGCTGTAATTAAGACCTGAAGAATGAGTAAACAGTCGTGAAATTCAACTTTCTGTTTAGTTCAGGCAAGTTTGAATCCCAAAAGAGGTAAATTAAAGTCACTAGATGTCGGAGAAGCAGAAACAAATCAAGCAGAGGGCACATAGTTTAAAACATTTTATAACAGCATATAACTAATCAGTGGAAACCCTTTTGGAGAATACAGTAATTAGAAAGCTTAGTAAAAGCAGCAGGAAACATTTATACTAGCTGCTGTCCAGTTCAAAGTTCAGAAAAAAGATATAAGCCTTCAATCATAAGTCTGCCTGTCACTGACAGGAGATTTCCCTTGAGGCCTGATTATTACTTATTCATAACTTTATTAGTTATCATTACAAGGTCTGATTTAGCATGTTGAACATGAAAAGTTGGGCATTGTGCTGTCAGTGTAATCCAGTCAGGCAGTTCCCATATTGCGCTTGGTTGGCACAGGAACCAGAATCTTGTCTGGACTGCAGCTCCAGGCTCAGTGCAACCCACAGCCTTTGCTCCCTTATTTATTCACTTGGGACTGATGCCAGAAGATTTCTGGAACTTTTTATTGTCTGCCAGTAAGGAAGTGATGGGCGTGCCCATGCTGTGGGGTTTTGGGTGTCTCATTAACCTGGGAGGAATCACTGGAGTGAAACCACAGTGTCCTGTGGAAGGGAATGGGGAAATGAGCTGCCAGGGCTTGTCTGTGGTGTTTGCCATTGACTGGCGCAGAGCTGCTGGCTGCCCCTGAGAATTCCAGCAGCAGGAATTACATCCCTTAAACTCACGAGTGTTTCTGCATGAATGAGTGCAAACTATTGGCCTTGGGAGTGAGGTGGTTTCAGAGAAGTTGTGTGGCTGCATTGCTGTGCCACTTAACCCTTGCTGCTGTTTTCAGTGGGGCTTTTTGTGGGGTAACGTGGCTGCCTCATTTCTGGGCTGGATTAGGTCACTTCCAGCATTTTAGAAGAGCAAACAATGCTAACATGATACTGCTCAAATGTGTCCATCCCTGAGTGCTGACAGCTCTTCATGGGTTGGACATAAACAGAAATGTGTGCACAATCCCCTTGAAAATCTCCTGTTGTCTATAACAGCCACTGTTGTTTGAATGACTTTTTCAGGAAATCACTGAAGCCAGATAAATCTGTAGAAACTGAGCCTGTGGGCTGAGGTAATGTCTCTTCATGGACATAAGTGGTTTATTGTTGTTCTGAAATTTCTTTTTCTGTCTTTCACAAAGAACTGTCTGGTGAAGGAGAATGAGGGGCAATTTTAGGTTAAAATAAGAATCCAAAATCTCTTTGAAAGTCAAATGTAATATCAGCATCATAGAGTTCTGATTGATTCTTTAAAAGAAATGGTTAAGAATTGGTTAAGACTTTTTCTGGAGGCAAAACATATTTAATTATTGCTTCCAGAGCCCTCAAGAAGCATATGCAAGGAGAATATCCATACTTGCAATTTATCAGGAAAAAAAAAACCCTGTACTTCCAGACATAATCCTCAAGTAGATATGGTTCAATATCTTGTTTTTCAGTCTCTAAGGGAAGTCTAAAAGAGGACATGATATTAAGATGGTCACATGTGAAAAGAGTATAATGGAAGCCTGCCAGGTGCAGCTATTTAATTTGGCCCTTTATAATAGAATGTGACGGCACTCAAAGATAAGAAGCTGTTTTGAAATTGAATTGCAGTAGCATTTATACATGATGAATCATTTAAAGAAGGTTTATTATAGATTCCAATTGGTCTTGTCCTTTAGTAATAAAAAAGAGGACACTTAAAGCTAAACCATTGTTAAATCAGGCAGGTAAGAAAATAGATTACCTGAACAACATTTAATCAATTCATAGCAATCTCATGTCTACAGGTTATTATTGAAGCAAATAAATTAGTATTTCTTTAGGAAGATGTCAGGATGAGAATAGTGAAAGTACTTAAATTAATTGAGGTTATAGGAAAAATTTAATGTTATAACCATTATTATACAATTCTTTGTGCTGTGAAGGTAGTTTGTTTTCCTCTCAGACATCAGCACTAGATACTATTGGAAGCTGGATGCTGGAACAAATAAGAGAGATGCCAATAACAACTTCTGCCCTTTCTGAGCATTGTTTTTAAGTGGGCTCCAAAGCTTGCTTATAATTCTGGGATTGAATCAGACTCCTTACAGGCTCTTACTGCTTTCGGTTTTGCTTGAGGAAATCTCAACCACACCTGAAGCCCCCTGCTTGGACCACAAAGTCCACATGTAAAAGCAACTACACCTCATACTTGTGGTGTGCATGCTGGCTGTAATTGATTTGGTATTCATACGTTATTTAGATTAAATTTGTGAGTAATGTCTGTGCTACCCCATGGCATCTCTTTCTAATCCAGTGTAAGGCTCCAGTACACAGCAAAAAGATCAGTACCAGAAAAGATTTATTAATATAACCCATTAACATCATTATTTTAATGGTTTGATTTGTTTTTTCTTAGGTTTTATTTGACAATGTTCAGGGATCAATGATTACATTGAAATGTGCTTGGGTCTTTGCATAGATTCAGACTGCTGTTTGGCAGACCAAATTAACACATGACTTGTTCACATCTGTAACCTTTTTCAGTAGAAACTACCTACTTCTTAGTCTTAATCTGCACAAAATGTAGGGATGATGGTGATTAAGTAAACAAATCACACAGTTGGGTAAACTGCATATCTTCATGTTCCTGGAATGGCTACTGAGGGAAATGTGTCTGTCCTTACAATAATGACTTACAGTAAAAGTAAAATATGTCCAGAAGCAGTTTGCAAAAGGTTGCTGGCAGCCTCACTTCATGCAGGCCATTGGTTTTATCTCTGGGTCAGGATCTGTGTCCTGCTCTTGGCTGCAGTTCACTCCAGAGTTATTTCACCTCATCAGGATCCATCTGCACACAATAATCACTTCATGGAAATCACGAGATCTTTATCCCTCAATCCAAAATGTAAATGAAGAAAACAAATATTGGAGAAGGAGAAACACTGGGCAGGGCTGCACGAGTGGTTTGAATTACAGTAAATAGGCCATGCATGTGACTGGTCACTAACAATAATTTCATTTGGTTCACTAGAAAAAAGAAGAATGGAGAAGAAGAGCAGCCAAAGCCCTCTCTCAGTAATCAATACCGAATTGTTACACCCACATTCCAGTATAATATGGATTACAAGAAAGTTGGCAAATGTATTATTATAAACAACAAAAATTTTGAAGACAAAACAGGTAATGTTCTTTCTTTGATTATAGACCATAGAATTGTTATACTTTTTTATTTTTATAATTATACTTTAATCAATAAGTATTCCATTTTTAGGACATGATATTTTAATGAATGTTTTTATCTTTTTTTGATAAATAGTTGTTCCTAAAACTTTTTCTGTTCTCTAACACCAATGTTAGAGTGGCTCTTTTCAACATCTTTTCAGTATATGTCTCAAACACCATGTCTCCTTGCTGTACCAACTTCAAACTAAATCTTTGTTCCAGAGTTTAAAACTATGTTGTTAAAATTTGAACTTTGGCATCTGCAACCCATGTTATAAATTCCCTGAGCTGCAGCTGAGCTACAAAAGCTAATATCTGTAGGTGTGCTCGGTTCACACTCCTGCATTCAGCTTTCCAGACCACATGTGGTTTCAAGGTAGACAAATACTTGTGTTATAATCAGGTTTGTAGGATTTTTCCTGTACACTTGGCAAACACAGTAAGTTGTTTTCCCCAAAGATTCTGTGTCAGTTCCTTTTACTGGGTATAATAGGGACACTTTTCAGCAGGTTTTCTGTGGGATGCTTTGTGCCTGCATAACCAAAAGGAGCTGGATCCTCCTTAGAGCTCCTGTGTTGCAAGGTGCTGGGGGCACGCCAGCATTTTTCAGGATAAGACGTGTTAACACTGAACATTGCCTTGTTTTTAACATCTCACAATTTGTTCTCCATGCTGCTAGAGGATTATTTTAAAAACATGTCACCAAGACATTGTTTAATTTTATCAATGATAAACTTAAACATTTGCCTTTGAGCATGTGAATCACTTTGGGTTGTGTAATGTGCAGTCAACCATGTTCTTTGTTTCCTGGCAGGAATGGGCACACGCAATGGCACTGACAAAGATGCTGGAGACCTTGCTAAGAGCTTTAAAAACTTGGGCTTTGAGGTTGATATACACCATGACCGAAGCCGTGATGATATGGAAAAATTACTAAAGAAAGGTAGAAATTTAGAATTGGAGAATAATTTAGGGGGTAACAGACCTTTGGAAGTCACTGAATCTACTCCCTGCTTACAGCAGGTTAAATGAGAGCAGATTGCTTAGGCCCCACACATACAGTTTTCTGTATGGAACGATTTGTTTTCTGAATGGACTGGGCTTAATTCCCCACCTCATCCCCCAGCATCAATTCAGAAATGCACGGTGTTCTTGTGGAGCACTTGTCCTGTGTATTAGCTGAAGAGCCTTCATATTAGGTAAGGGGTGCAGCCTGTTGATTCCAGTGGGCTAAACTCTGAGTCAAGTGAAGGATGCATCCATGTACTCAAGGTACTCACCACATTGTAAAAGATGATCCTCTCCTCATGCCTGACAGTAGGAGCCCAGTGTATATTTAGCTTCAGAAAAATATGTTTGCTAAATATAATTTCCGTTTAAAACGTGGCTTCCTCTTGACTCAGAGTTGTTTGCCTTGCAGCTGCTGAGGAGAACCACAGTGATGCTGCCTGCTTTGCCTGCATCCTCCTGAGCCATGGGGAAGAAGGGCTCATCTATGGCACAGATGGACCCATGGCTATCAAGAGTCTGACTGCCCTGTTCAGAGGAGACAAGTGCAAAAGCCTTATAGGCAAACCCAAACTGTTTTTCATTCAGGTAATAGTCCTGAGGTGAATGCAGTGTCCTACTGCTGCAGCAGGGAAAACATGCTCTCTAGGTTGTCTGCCCTAGAAAAACCCTGTAGCTTGACTTACTGTGTTGCTGGAGGTTTGTGAAAAAATGTGTTGACAGAAGTTGTCTGTGGGTCAAATTATTGTTTGTTTTTAAAAGATAATTTATATACGAGATTCACAGGTGTAAATAATATTTTCATTGTAATTTTCTACATGTTTTTTTTTGGTAATACATGAACTTCAAAGTGAAAAGATAAACTCACTTTTCTGCAGACAAAGCTAAGGGCAGTACCTGATTTTCCATAGTAGTAATGCTGTCCAGGTCTCTTTGAATTAAGGCTCTGACTCTACAAATCACTGCTTAAAGAAACACTTTTCTTTCCCTCAGTAGCCCAAAGATTTATATTGCATTTTTAAACTAGCATGTAATTAATTGTACTAGTTAATACAATTATTAGGTAATGTATTAATTGTATTAGTTAAACTTTTAAAGACAACTGTTTCAAACAGCAGTAACTGACATATCATGGGTCTGAATTCTCTTTTTTACATTATACATAGTATTATTTACATACATGAATTGCAGCAGATGTGGTTTTCCCTAGGCTATTCCATCAATTAATCCTCATCCTCAAAGTGAAAACTGTTTTAGACTCTTCATACTACTGAAGTGATGTTTCTTCTAATTACACTTTTGAAATGGTTGCTTTATAGACTTTAAAATTATCTTAATAAAGGCAATCAGCCCTCTTACATAAGCCAGTCAGGCTTGTTCTTTTGCAAGAGCTGTCAGTCAGAGCTACTGATCAAGAGCTGAAAATTACCCACCAGGACCATTGTCCCAGTGTGCCCTTTAGCTAAACCCATGATTAAGAGAAAATTAAGAATCAAAGAGATAAAGGGAATAATATTAAAAACACAATACACTCATAATGAGTGGTCAAGCACTAGACCACATTGTCCACACTGTAGAGTCTCCACCTGCAGAGTCCACGGCCAAGAAATTGTCCTAAAGTCCCACTGGACACAGCATTATGTAATAATTGGGTGCTGAGAATGACTCTAGACTGGTAAAATTAACCAGGGTTAGAATAAATCAGTGCTGACATGGCACTTGTTGGCAGACAGCTGAGATTGAGGCACAGCCTCAACACCTTTGCCTCCCTCTCCTTACAGGATGTATATTTCTCAAAGGGTAAGCTAGTAACTTTGTCACTGATCAATTAGATATCCCCCAGAATTGCATCTCTGCTTTTAATACATTCAAAGTACTGCCTAGAACTGAATCCAGTAAAAAACTTTGATGAATACCAATTGTTATAACGCCTTGTTTCTGCTTTCTGGAAACATTCTATTTATATTCTCTGCTTTCAGGCCTGCAGAGGCTCTGAATTTGATGAAGGAATACAAACTGACTCTGGACCTGCCAATGACACCCTGGAGACAGATGCCAACCCAAGATACAAAATCCCAGTAGAAGCAGATTTTCTGTTTGCTTATTCTACAGTGCCAGGTAAGGAAAAGGAGGTCAAGATGGGGGTGGAAGCCTGAAAACTCACCATCCATACTGGCTGGATTGGAGATGGACCCCCTCATGGTACATTGTGCACTGATGGATAAAACACAAAGGCTCGGTGTACATTGGGTATCCACCCCTTCTACACTGGGTGCAGAGGAAAAGAGAGATTACAGATGGCAAAGGCTGAAGGATTCCCTGTGTTCTGGGAATCTTGCACTTCCATGTCCTGGAGTGCTGAATGTGTGATGATGGCAGGAAGAGGAATAGTTACCACACAATACTTAATCTCAGAGAGGAAACCTGTGTAATTTTACTTCTTGTAGATTCCCTAATGCCAAAATGTAGAATGTCACTTAAGCAGTGTAAGGTTTGGAGAGTTAATACACATTATTCTGAGCTTTAATGAAGTAGGATGTGTAACACAGCCATTAAGAGCTCAGCTTTCAGTGTGTGCATTGTCAATCTTTCACACAAAACAGCAAAAATCACTCCCTGTATTTTCTTCCTCGTCTTTCCTGTCAGGTTATTACTCCTGGAGGAATCCTGGAAGAGGCTCCTGGTTTGTGCAGTCTCTGTGCTCTGTGCTGAACGAGCATGGGAAGCAGCTTGAGATCATGCAGATCCTCACCCGGGTCAACTACGTGGTGGCCACCAACTTCGAGTCGCAGTCGGACGATCCGCGCTTCAGCGAGAAGAAGCAGATCCCCTGCGTGGTCTCCATGCTCACCAAGGAGCTCTACTTCTGACTGGGCTCTTCAGTGCAGCCCCTGGTGGAAGGCCAGGCTGTGGTTTTGGGTGGACATGTGGTTGTGGACAGGAGTAACATGTTTTTAATAACAGACATGTGGTAACACAAGATTTTTGTGTAAGATGGGGTATCTGATGGATGGAGAATATGCAATATTTTAAAGAAGCTGTGGGCCAGCCTGACAGCTATCATTAATTATTGTGTCTTGATTTCTCTTAGTGTGGCTGTCATGGTTTATGGCTACTGAAGATGTTTTTTCCCAGAAAGCAGTTGTAAATTAAGAATAAAACCAAAAACATCTCATGACTCCTTCTTGTTTACTGCTAGCTCATGGAACCATAATCTCCTTGGAAATTTCCAAAGACCACCATATTATGGGTATGTCCAGTAATATAACAGTTTGTAGTATTTAAAAGGGTGTTTCTTAGTCTAATATATTCATTTCCTTTTAATGGACATTATTCATGAAGGCTAATGGTTGCTCTGTGCTCAATCTAGAAGTCAGTTTACTTAGTCATCATTCTAGCATAAAATGAATGTATAAAAAATCAATATTTTTACATCATTACCTGAACAGTATAGGAATGTAACAAATAGAACAATCAAAATTAAAATCTTTGTGAAAGACTGGCAAATTTTACTTAGATGGAACCATATTAAAGTGCCTTTGTAAAGATATTTTGCCTTGCAAATGACAATTGACTGAGAGAACAACCTGAAATGGTGGTATTGCATTTCTTCTGCTTGCAGAAATAAAAATGTCTGCTTCATGATTCAAAAGTTAATGGCAAGGCTTTAAAACATTAAAATTTAATGTTAAAATGGTAGAATTATATTTTCCAATGACAAATGTATGTTTAGATTTAACTTCTAGTTGCCAAAACTGGAAATGGCTACTTGAATCAGAAACCAGAAGTGCCTTCTTAGTTACTGTACGGTCTTGATTTTGTGTTTTAGAGTTTTGTTGGTGATCTTTATATTTCTACTTTTTATATTTCCTTTAGTTGGTAGATAGGTAAAAAAAAAGTAAGTTTAATGATTTGTTTAAACTGATAAAGAATTAGTTGTTCACCCTTTTCCCAGTTAATGTACTCTATGCTCCTTGCAATCTTCTGAGAAAATGAAAACCAAGTTAGCAAATTGTTAAGTTTATTTTCTTACAAATACTGTGAAATAGTGAGACATATATTTTTTTCATAAGTCAAATTTACAGTTGTTTGATTTAAATAAATGATGATTTATGGAAGTATTGAGCATTACATCAATAAAGGCCTTTTTTAAAAAATTTCTTCTGTATATCTGCATGTTTGTCATTTGATCTGGTAAAACAAAAACCAACCAAGATATGTCCCAGTCCTTTTCTCTTTAAGGAATGCAGGTGGTCTCTGGCATCTTTTCATGAGGAGGTTTACAGTGTGAGGGGAGAGGTAGATTAGGGAAGTGATTTGGCATTGGGTGACTTGGGTTGGACAGGCCACGTCCTCTCTTGGAGTAAACCAAAGGTAGTGGAAGTATTTTATTGGAAATACCATGTTCCTTTATGCATCTTGCCTTTATGCAGTAAATTGTACAGTGCTCTAGCAGTGCGTGTGAAAGTGTTCTCCTTGATCCTTCTGCTCCATCTTAAGCTATTTTCTGGAATTAAGGATGTTCCTGGTTTACCATGGCCAGCCAGCATTTCAGTATTTGTTACTTCTCTAGAGGATCTTTCATGTCTTTATGGTTCATTAGTGTTTATTTGCTTGAGGTCTAGCCTGTTTTGTAATTTCTGTGAACAATATTCCCCTGTTTCAGAACTTCAGTTCCGATATATGAGCTATAGAAAGATCAGCATTAAATACCTGAATACACTGCCTGAGAGGAATGTAACATGGAAAGGTTAACTTAGAGAAGAAGTGAAAGAGAGAAAAACATCCCCTTGTGTGAGGATCAGGATCTCTGCTAGATAAAGCATTGCTTTAGATCATGTCCAGATAAAATTAATATTATTTAAAAAGAAAATTGTGTACCAGCAGCCATCAGCCCTGAGTGGTGATGCTGACAGAGCTGGGAGCTGTGCAGCCCATGAGCCCACTCAGAGTGAGGAACCCCTGACCCTTTCACTCCAGCAGAGCCAGCTTGCTGAACAGTGATTTAAAAAGCTGCAGGGTGTTTTAGCTTTTTTCCCTGATCAAATTTATGACTATTTTCTATTGGAAAGCAATTCCCTTGCCATCTGCAGGATTAGCCAGATGGTTTAGTGTGTAAATCCACTTTCATTATTGATACACTGAATGTTTCTGGAGAGAATCCCAAAAATTCACTTTCAGCCAAGACTAACACTGAAATTACATTGTCATGACATAGGCAGCGCGAGAAGTCCTGCTCCACCATTGTATGTTTAACGAAATGCTGTTTAAATCTGAAATTGGTTTCAATTTATGGTACTTTTATGATCTTTTTGGGTTCTTACTGCTGCTGTATATTCCAACCATGGGTGGATATTATGATTTAGAAGCAGCTCAGGACATGAAGGGACTGTTCAGAAAGCTGAACCAACAAAACCAGGCTGTGTCTAGGTTGTTTTTCTATGTGCGAGACATTTATCACTGCCTCAAATGTGCATATTTTTCATTGCTTCTAAGTGAATATTAATCTTCTGGATTTCCCCTTTCCAGAGCAGTCTTTAGTTACTTCCCATGCAGAAACAGGAATTTCCTTGTGGGTCATATTTCAGGTGTTTGTATTTATACAAGGACTATAAGAGGGCAGTCACAATGCAGGGTGAGGACTCGTCGTGTTTTGCTGTAGGAGGCAGTGCAGGGAATCTGGATTTACCTGAAAGTGTGTTTCTCTAATAACCTTCTTCACCATGAAGACATTTTGCTTGTAAGTATTAACACAGTTTGTTTTCCTACCTTGGAATTTTTTGAAGTTTTATAACAGCTTTCATCAAAATGATTTGAGGCATTTTATTTGTGTTTTGACTGAAATGTCTCATTGCATTTCAAAAGGTTTGAAGCAATCAAATCCCTTAATGCCTGGCATACAAAAATCTGAGGGGGTATAATCATGGAATTGGCATTTTCTGTTTTGAATTACACATAACCTGTTTACAATGTTGCTTTCAGTTGAAAAGACAATTAGATGTAACAATTAAAAACTTTTTCCCGAAAGGCAGAGTGAGATAGCACAACTAATCTCACGGGTATTTGTCTTCCTACATGCAAATCTTGACTTTTACTGACATCCAGAAGAGACTTTTATCCTGCCAGAGACTCTTAGAACATTGTTTTGTAGTAATTGCATCGTTTGCCAGTTGAGGTGACTGTCAGTCACACTGAACACAACAATACATTGCCTTTTATTGCAACCCCAGGTGTGTGCCCCTACTATTGACTTTGTGTACGGTCATTTTTAGTTTTGGAAATTGCTTTTTTGTCCTTTTATTTTTATGGAAAACTCTAGAAGCAAATTTCATAACAGTTTATCACAGCATTTATACAACAAATCTTTCTTCCCAAATGGCAAAAATTGGAAAAGTTTCCCTGAAAAAAACAACTCAAAAAAAATACAGACAGAAATGTGCAGAAACCTCTGATGGACCTAAGTTTGCAGTGGTTCATTCCCATTTACAGCCTGGAACAGGAGGAATGAAAGTCTATAGCTTTAGGTGTGTCTCAGGGGTAAAATTCCATGTGTAAACCACCCTACTCCTGACCAGACCGTGTTTACTTTTGGCACCGTGGAGCAAATCACTGAAGAAAGGGAAACAGAGGAAAGCCCTTAAATCTCTCACTGCAGCCAGGGTTCTCAGTGAAGAGCCAGAGAACAGCACTTGTAATCCTTCAGAATTTCCCAGGAGAGGCTCTGTGCCTTCAGGTGGCACAAGAGGGTCTGTGTAACCTCCTTGTAGGTACAACAACTTGCTGCCAAGACCTGATTTTGCAGGGAATGAGAGTCTTGAAGTAAGGCAAAGGGAAACTTTTGAAAAGGCATTGTATTAATAAGACAAATTTGCAAATCATTAAAATTGCAATAGTAATTTAACTGTATTTTCTACATATGTTTTAAACTCTTTAGGCCAAGTTATGCCAGTTTTGTACAGGACTGATCACATTGGCAAAGCAGTGTCAGAAACATACATGAGTGCAGTACTCCTAGGTTACAGGTGTTGTGACTCGTGCAAAAGAAAGGCCCAAATTAAGTTCTCCTGGCAGTTCTCATTGCTTCTAAGCAAATTGTCTTTTTGGCTTATAAAAGTAGATAATATTTGTTATTTGTAATTTTGTGATTGTATTATAAAATAACAAATATAGCACACAGTGTATAATTTAATATTATATAAAACTATTTCTGAATATATTTAAATTAATAGTTATTATGGCTGTTTTATGTATTTTAGTCATCAGTATGAAAATTAACCATTGTAAGATTTATTTTTTTTTCTCAACAGCAGTTGTGTGTGCAGTGAAATGCTGTTCTGCAGGAAGCAAACTGAAAGGAATTAGCTTCAACATTTTTGTTGGTTTTGTTATCTGGGTGGAAGAAACAATCAGGATGGCTTCTACAAGTAAAAGAAATTCTGCAGGTACAAAATTTCTTATGCTAAAATTTCTCAGTGGTAAAGCTGTGAGATGATCTATCCTTACCTGAATGCCATCTATGAATTTCTTTTGGGGTGTGATCTTTCAGATCACTAATTATGAAGCTAAATAAGACCAGACCCCAAAAGTTAAATAAGATCAATTAAATAAGGCAGCAGCTCATGATATCTTCTGAGCCCCTACATTTTCACTACTTTGCAGTTTGGGCCAGTTGTCAGCATTAACACCAGGGAAAGCAGGGCCTGGCTCTATATTTTATAGCCTTGATTTATGTTTGTTTTATGGCCATTTAAGCACAGAAACCCAGTGCTAAGCAACAATTTCCAGTTCAAACAGGTCTTTTTAAAGAGATTAATTGGCAGCAAGTTCAGTAATGGTGCTGTTCATTTCTCTTTGATTAGTGAGAATTCAAAATACATTTTGCCCTGAAGGTGGAGTCTGCAAGCACGGATTCCTCATCAAATCACCACCTCTTCAACTTTTCAGCTCACAGGTATACCAGCAGAGATTAGTCATATTTCAGCAGTCCCTCATATCTGCTGTCCTGAATTTTAATGAGACACAAATTGCTTTCTCTTTGGCAGAATTCCTGGAAAAGGCGTCTGTTTGTCCTGTCCAAGTCCAGCGCAGGGAATTACATCCTGAAGTATCTAAAAGGCCAACATGTGAAAGGCTCCATAGCTGTTGATCAGTATGTAGCTCAAATGCATCACCTTTTTTATTTTGAGTCATGTATCAGCACTCAGCAATGGCCACTGATTGTGCAAGCACTTGAACAAGTCAGGATTGGGTTCTTGGTTCAAACCCAATGAACTCCACAAAAGAGTCCCTTGGGATTTGTAGGCTTTGGGTGCAGCTAGGATATATGTAGAAGTGAAAATCCTGAATTGCTTTGTTGTGATTTACTTTTGTGTGAGTGATAGTTGTGGTGTATCTGCCAGTGAGATACCTGGCCTGGCTCCACGATCCCACAGGCTGTGTTCCTGCATCCCAGGCTGTGTCCCTGCAGTGGGACACATTTCACCTCCTGTGAGGACAGTGCCATGCTTTCACTCACAGGTCAGTCAGGACAGGCTGTGCCACTCTCAGCTGTGGCACACACCCTTTCCCAGCTTGCAGCTCCACACGATGCTTTGCAGCTTTGTGCAAAGGTCTCCTGACTTTCTCACAACCCTTTGGGCTGATTGTGGTTGCTCACTGCCTCTTTTTCTGCCAAGAAATCACCCTGCTTGGCCCATTTAGGTTGTTTTTTTTCCTCCTGTCAGCACATGCCTACTGCAGCAGGACTGAGTGTCACTGTCTTTGGACTGGCACCCTTTACCATGCAATGGGTGGTATGAAATATGTGCAAGGGAAACAGAAAATTTGATGGGAAATGTAAATATTTCCTGTCAGATCTAGAGGTTAATACTCCAGGCTCCTGCAATTGTTAGGCAAGGAGGTCACTCACCACATTGCTGTTGTGCTTCTTCCATTAAAAGGATTTACATTGTGAAACTTTCAAAAATACTGCAGCTTGCTCAGTGGTCTGTGGTTACATTATTACCATAATTATTGTTGTTATTACTTTTATTAATTTGGCTTATTGGAGGTTAATGGAAGTAGTGCTTCAAGTGCTTCAAGTATCCATTAAGAGTACTTCTGTTCCTCTTCCCCTCCATTAAAACTCTATTAATATACAATTAGTTTCAAATCATTGTTTTATAGTGGTTAAAAAACTTCCACAATATATTTTTCTTACTATTGTTTATTTTCAAGATTCTGAATTAAACCAAAACCCCCTTTTTCCAGAAATGAGGATCCATAGTCTGGGGACTTGGGAAAAGTTAATTTTATATATTTTGCCTGGAGACTTTCTTTGTTGAAAGACCACCTCTTTTGAATGTGTGCATTTATTTTCTTGAGCAGTTTTTTCTGTGGAAAAATGTTTAACTTTCCCCTTGCAGATCACATCATATTATGCTGTGCTTAGAGTAAAAGCTGAACATGCACACATATATGTGTGTGTCCACTTGTATGTGACTGTGTACAGTTATCTAGGATGTTTCCCATGGTTATCTTCACAGAATCATAAGTATTCAAGTTGGCATAAGTAATGCTGAAGTAATGGAAACGGTGAGGAAGATGTTTAAATGCCTTCCTGAGCAGGTGATGTCCATCAGCACTGGAAGCAGATGTTACTACCTCGTTGGGGACAGCAGGTGGGCAAAAGCAGTGGGACAGTGCTGTTAAACCACTGTAGCACTAAGCTGTGCCCCAAGGAAAGGTCCTCTCCCTTCCCTTCTGTGTCCCAGCTACTGATGGCCCAGCTCTGGGATGAGGTGATTCAGCTGCCTGGTCCAATGGAAAACAGTTTTTTTTCTATGGCATGGCCTCCATTTACTGATGGCTGGGTTCATTTTTTGCTGGTCCAGGCAGGTGAGCTCCCCTTCCCTGCAGCCACCCGGTCACAGCAGCCAGCATGTGAAAGCAGAGGGAACACAGGGATGGCAAGGGGATGGCAGTGGCATTTCAAACTGTGCTGCTCAGGGCACAGGAAAGAGCAGAGAGCTTTGTTTGCCTCCTCACCCAGCAGCTCCTGGGAGGTAGAGAAGCTTCTGCTCCTCATGGATAAACCACCATATTGCCTGAAATCTAGGTTATTAGTCAAGGGAAGCAGCCTGAAGGCAAAACTTCTCCTGAAGGAAACAGATCCCCAAAGTGCTGGATGGGGCTTTTCCTGCAGCAGGGAGTTGCAGTTTGTGCTTTTTCTGGCTGGAATTGGGTCCTGAAGAGGGTCAGGAGCTGTTTCTGTGGAGGTGATCAGCCAAAGCTCAGATGAGGGAGGAGGATGTTTGTCACAGTGCTCCTGTACTGCTGGTTCCCAGCATCTCCTCTTCAGTTTCCCAGTCACGAGCACATCAGGGGGAATTTTTGCTTTTTTTACAGAAGAGCAGCTGATGTGTGAAATTCTGATAAGAAGAAAAACACATACCTGGGTGCTGCTTGAGCGTGGCACCCAAAGCCTTCCCCTGGGGCGCGGCTCTCACAGCCCACACTCCTGGGAAGCATTCCAGAATTAATCCAGCTAAATCCACTGCAAGCATGAAAAACAGCTTCAACAGCCCTTCCATGGCATGTTTCTCATCCTGGTGGCCCAAATGCATTCATTCCCAAGCCTTGTTAGCTCTCTGAGTCAGACTTTGCCATCTGGCTATGACCACATAAACACCCCTTCCTGAGAGGCAGGTACAGGGTTTTTCCCCTTGATCTCAGGAGTTTTTGTTTTGGGCCCCATAGGAAGAAGTAAGTAGGCAAAAGAATTGCCCCTGTGTGTTACCTGTCACTAAGTTTTCACTCCTCTTGTTCCCACTTCAGGCAGGAAATAGATGACTGGGTCACTCTGATATCTTCAGTCTGCAGGGAGGACACAAGAAGTGGATGCTGCCCTCAGGTGACATGTTACTGTACTTTATTTTAAAGGAGAAAAAAAAGTATTTCTCTTTTTCATTAAAAAACTGTGCAAAGGAATTTTCCTGACCTTTGCCTTGCAAGTTGCCTCTGACCTTGGTTATTCAGAAATTCATTTTCATGTAAATCCTGTGCCCTGGCTTTATGCATCAAGCAGGCATTGCACAGTCTGTCTCCACTGGGATTGATTTTACATTGAAAAAAATCTCTTTGAAGAGTTAGCCATATGGAAATGAGGGGAAGATTGATATTATGCTGCAATGAACCACACCTGTGATGCATCAGAGTGAAAACTTGAGTGTTATGTTTAGGGTGTGGATTTCAGATATATTTACATGTTGTTTTACTGATGTAAAATGTCTGTCAATGTTTTGAATCAGCCGGAAGCCCTGGTAGTTCAAGCTCAGGCCCAAGTTTCTGCACTTTGTTAACCAGCCAGGCCCAGCAGTTTAGACTCAGCACTAAGTGCTCACATCCCTGCAGCTTCCACACAGCTCAGAATGCAAGCAGGGCAAATTTATGTCTGCCTGAAAAATGCCATGCAGACAATGCCTCTGAGCCATTAGAAATTAAATATTCTCTAGTGAGATGTGTCAGTACCTTTTAGCCCACACCCAACACGTGCCCGTTTTCTTCTACTGCTTTTCTCTTATTTCTAGAACCAAGATCTTCCAAATCCAGAAGCCAGAAGTCGGACTTCCTCTTTGCCACTGTTTTTGAGTTCTGTAGATATGGCCAGCTTTCCAGACAGGCAAAGCTGCCAGAAGGTAAACAAATAAACTGTCCTTCATCATGACTCTGTGCCTAGGCATGACTGTGACATTTCTTTTGCATAGTTGGTTTTTCTCTATCAAAAGTTGGTCAGAGTTTCTGCAGTGGGTGCCTGGGTGGTCTCTTGTGGTGGGGTTCCTGAGCAGGACCTGGTGTAACACCACAAAGGAAATACTTTAAGAGGCAAGGCTGCACGTAAATGAGGGCAATGAGAGACAATCCTCACTGGTTGTCTCAAGTGACTGGCAAATTTTAGTGAACATGAAGTAAACTCCTGAAGATTTGCTTTGACATGCCTTGGCAGAGGCATGTGGTGATTGTTTTGGCAGCTGCTGGCCACATTCCTCCTGATTTGTGATTGTGCTTTTATTTCTTTCTCTCTTTTTAGGCTGTAAAGCTTAGAGGAGAGTTCAGATCCAATTCCTCTCTGCCTTACTGACTTTCCCCTCAATATTAAAACAGAAGGGAGGGAAAGCATTGCTGCTGTCCCACAGCAATTGCAGTCCAGTGTCGGGGTGGAATAGCAGCCAAGGAATTGCTGAGTTTCTGTAGTCACAAAGCTCTGTAAGGAAGCTGAATGTGGGTCAGGCACTTCCAGTGTATCTTTATGAGGAGTCAACTTTTTTCCTTTTCATACAGGAGAATGGTTCCTCAGAAGACAAGAACAGGCCTTATTCAGATCCTGGCCCCCATCAGGCTCAGTGTGACTCACCAAGAGGAGTTTGTCCAAGCCTGGTGAGCAGAACAAATCAAACAGCTCTTGCCTTGTTCCATCTGCACAAGTGAATAATTTGCTTTTATCTCACCTGGCTATCTGTGACTACAGATTATTCACCTACTTTCCCAGCACATCGAGTTGATTTCCACTATTAAAACTTACTAAGTATTTAGTCTGTTTTCTCGTTTACTGAAAATTATCTTCTAAAACTTGCTTGAAATACCTGTGTTCAGGGTTTTTGGAGTCAGAGCCCCAGAGTTTCTGTGCAGCAACTGCAAATTGTGGCAGCTCTCACAAACTTGATGAAGAAAGCTCTGCATTTGCACTGGTGGAGGATTTGTCCCTCCCTGCACATTTCTCAGCTGTGCCACAGTTGCTCCTAAATGGTTTATTTCTTCAGCCTTTGCCAGTAGCAATCGAGTCAATGTAACTAAATTACAGAACAAGAGCTTGTTAAATTGAGGCACGTCTTAGAACTGACCTTCTGTCAGCATTAATATGTCCTCAAGTAATTTCACTTCCATATCTACCAGGAGCGATTTGGAAAGATAAAAAGACGAATGTTATCTTGTATTAGTGGCTAAGTGTTCTGACCTGTGTTCCCTGAGCCAGTGCCTGCAGCAGTTTTCCTCTGCTGTGGATTTGCAGCAGAGCCAAGAGGACAGAAGGCACAACCAAGGCTCTTCCACACCCCTCAGCAGCTCAAACCCATCTTTATTGACAGCTTATGCATTGAACTCTGGCCTGGAGTGGCTGAGAGGCAGGGCAAGAGTCTGATCTGCTATCACAGCTAGCAGGGCGGTAAATCACACGCTGCAGTCACCATCCTTGTATATAGGCTGACAGCAAGTGTGAGATAATGCAGCTAAATTTAGTGGAAAGAAGTGAATAGTTGAAACTACATTGCAATGCCATGGGCAGTCAGCATGGCCCAGCTGATGCACAGGGCTTTATAAAGTTACAATTGTGAGTCTGAGCTCTGAAATGCTTTGAGTTAACCCTTGGTCTGATTTTAACCAGTCCTCTCTGGGTGTATGTCAAGAATTTCTTTGTGTCTCTTCCTTCTGCATACCTTTTCTGTCTTATTCATTAATTCTTCTCATAACAACAATGCCTCAGAGAGCAGGTATTATATGCAGCTGTTCAAGCTGGGACAGGCTGACCGTGAGGGTTGGAAGATAAGGAATTTGGATTTTAGCTTTTTAGCCTGAAGCAGAGGGAATAGCACAAAGCTCATGTTTCTGGTTTGGCATGTGTGAAAAATAAATAACCTTGCTGTATAGAGAACAAGAAGCAACAATATTTGTCCATTGGATAAAAATATTTCTCTTGCCTCATAAGTTTAACATCTGCTAACATCTCTGGACCTATTCTCTGCTCAGTGACATGCAGACAACTGACTTCCTAACTAATCCCTTGTATTTATTTCCTTTTAGCAGTGTGAGTCCCCATTTCAAGCATCTGATGTGTTTTTATTGGTGATTCCCTCATCCAGGCTCAGATCTTGAAAACTCTTTGTTAAGTAATTGTCACTCATGCAAACAGGAAGTATCTTACCAAGTTTTCTGTGAATATTTGCTGATTCTGTTACTTCTCCACAAAAAGGGAAAATGCATGTTAATCTGTATAACTGAGCCTGTTAAATACAAACCCATTCTTTCAGCAGGATAAAATTCTGGGAGGAAGTGAGGAAAACCTGCTGTTGTCAGATCCAGAGGAAAACATGCAAAAGGACGAAGAAGATTATTACCAAACTCCCAGCAGTGTTTTAGCTAAGGTAGTTTATCAGCTGTGGGTTCTGCTGCCCTGTTAACAGCTCCAAGGACACCGGAGACATTTAATGAGCCAAAGAGGAACTGGTAGGAGGAACCGCTTGTACCTTGCAAAAGGAATATATAGATAAAGCACTAGGTAATAGAGCTTTCATTTATACAAAAAAAAAATACACTGGACTCATTCAAAGGATCTTCCTGGTGGAAAGAGGGATTTGGACAAAAATATTGCTGATTTTGTTGAAATTCCCCAAATTGACTGTTTCATTGTTAATGGCTTTTGCCTGTTGTATAATGGGGTAGGGTTGTTTTTTTTTCTGAAATTGGAAGCTTCATTTAGAGAATGTAACAGTACATTAGTTTTATGTATTTTGAAATGTAATTCTGTTGAAAAACCAGTAAGCTGCATAAAAGCAGTACTTTAAAAACACTGCAGTACATTTTGGTATCTGCATTTCACTGTGAAACAAGGCAGCAGGAGAAAGCATGCTGTTAATTTTACACAAATTTTGACACCCAATTTGGGAAGCTAATTTGAGGAGAAGATAAGTGGTCAGTTTTCTGCAGAAGTCACAGGCTGTACATCTGACTGAAGGACATTAAAATGGTGATGTGGTGACATAATCTACGTGCTCTAAGTCAAGCATACCCAAGTACAATTCTCCTTTTTCAGCCTGCTTAAATTAAAAGGCAACAATTTTTTTTTTTTTTTGTGGTAGTACTTCAGAATATAGCTGGTCATATCCCCGTCTGGCAGTGCCAATAATTCCAGCATTAACTTTTAAGTTTCAAGCACCTTTCTAGCTCCCAGTTTCTGGGGATTGACTGATTTGAGGAAACCCAGGCTAAATTAGCAAATATGTTGAAACAGCATGAGCACTGAATAAAATAAGGAAATTAATAGGTTTTTTCTTTTTTTTCTGTAGGCAGGGCAGTGACATTAATGTCCTCTATTGCTGTGTGTTTCTGACAGTGCACTACTGAAGTATCAAGGCCTGGCCCTACAGCTGAGCCTGATGCCCCTGTGCAAGAGACGCCAGAGCAGAACAGCCCAGTGAAGGAGAACATTTATATGTCAATGAAATCAATGTAAGTAACAACTTCATTAGGGTTTTTGAAATTGAATGTGGCACAGCAATAGAGAGAGAGCTGACATCTCTGGTGTTTGTGTAACAAGATCTAGAGGCTGCATCTTGTTTGAATGAGTCTTTGTTGGGTCTTAGTTCACAAAGTTCAGCATTCATGGAAACACTGGAGTCAAATTCAAACTGATCAACATGAAATTCAAGCTCACACTGCAGACTCCTGCCCTTACACAGGCTCTGACTGTACAATGCAGCTCCTTTTGTTGACTCACACTTTTTCTGGGTTTTCATGACGACAGCTGAGTCACTGCAGCCAAACTCCAACAACCGTTCAGACCAGTGCTCTCCAAAGCAGGCTGCATTATCTAGAGGTTAAAAGAGGGAGGTTTGGGCATTACCTCACAACTTTTCCATGTAGAAGTTGTGTGAGTTGGGACACATCCTCCCTTTCATTTTGCCATCCAAAGAGCAGCCCTGTTGCTGTGTGTTTTGAAGGTACAGTGTCACAAAGAATGACCTGAACTTTGTGTCACAGCTCTAAGGCCACAAGGAAACTTTACAACCTCCACAATACAGCACTGAATACTGAAGAGATTTGTGCCTGCAGGGTAAAGCTCCTCCTGAGCCAGAGGAGGGGTCAGTAGCTGTGTTAGCTGTGGCCTGACACCTGCAGACAGTCAGACCTTGGGCCGCATGGAGGGAGGCAACTGGAAATGCAGACCCACTAACCAGACAATCCCAACAGATTAATTCAAGCTTCTCTGTGTCTTTGGGACCCCCCCAGAGGGAATAACTATAAAAACCTCACAAGGTTAGGCCATCTGAGTTAAAATATACCAAGAGCAGTTTTGCTACTAACCCCAGTCTTAGGGGCACAATGGGGAGTCAGCTCCAGGCAATATAAGGCTTATCAAATAAAACTAAAATGATTTCAAGTAGTTCTGAGTTATCACATCTCCCAAGGGACAGCTTTACATCCCTGCAGAACCCAGCACAGCCAAGGCCAACAATCTGTGCTCAGTTTCTTTGTCAAGGCACGCTGTTAGCTGAAATGTTTCCAGGCTTAATAAATAGTTTTTGCATACTGAAAATATTTATTTTGGGATTTATGGTCCATTTTTAGAAGGGCTGTTTATTTTACTTCGGTTTTATTTTGTCCACTGGATATTCTACAAGAACTTGTTATTCTTTGCTTTATTGAGGGCTGCTTGATCCCGCTTCAAACACAGCAAGTGTGCCTGGAATTGCCAAACCCCTTAATTTTTTATCATCATTCCTCTTTAGTAAGCTGCTGGACGAGACATGCCAGCTCACGTGCAGACGTGATGGGCTGCCATCCCCTCCCAAATACCAGAGCAACAGTGCATGTCCAAGAGGCCTGGAAGCAGACAAAGGCACAAAATTCCCAGAAAGCAGCACCAGCCTGCAGCCATCCCTCCAGAGAAGGCAAAGCTCACTACCCCTCTCAGTGGTTCACTTGTCCATACTGCTCAGGTAAGTGTCTTCTCCAGCTGGTAGCAGAGGAGACAGACATGTTCATGGGTTTCACTTTGCCAAGCCTGTCAGCATTCCAGAGGCACTTTAGTCATGCTTTTAGTCATAGCATTCAGTTTTAGGGAGCCTGCAAGGAGCAGGGAGTTGGACTCCATGATCCTTATGGGTCCCTTCCAATTTGAGCTGTTCTGTGATTCTGTGGTCTCTGATGTTTTTCTCTCACAGTCAAGTTACAGATGAGATGCAGCTGCAGAAATTGGATATTTTCGTACCCCTGGCTGATATTAACAATTACCTGAAACTTACTGAAGCAGCAGGACGAATATGGTAAGTCTGGCGTCTTGTGGCAGCGCCTGTGAGATGGGAATAAGTGTCAGGCACAGAAGTGTTGAGCTGCAGACACCCATGTGCAGTTTTGCAGGGCAGAACAGGGCAGGGGCAGGGCTTGCTGGCACTTCAGTGATTCCTTCTGCTCTCTCTGATTCTTTTTGTACTGGAGTTTGTATTTCAAATGCTGTTGTAAAGAAGAATCCAGCATGCCGTGGAATAATTAGTGATGGTGTCAACCAGAACCAGATAAAAAATGTGCAAAGTCATTGAACGTGTGTGTCATTTCCCGGGAGCAGCCCCACAAATGCAATCCTGTCCAGAAGTGCAGTGATGCAGGACATCCTGTGTGTTTCCTTTGCTCTCTGCCCTCCTCAGTGTCTCACAGTGGGCTGGTCCTCTCAGGCTGGGGTGCTTGTTCAACCACGGAGACCACGTGGTGGCTGTGAATGATCTGCAGCCCCAGGGTGTGGAGGAGGCTTACTTCTTCATCAGCAGGTCCACCAGAAAGGAGGTAAGCTTGACTAACCTTTGCTCAAATGTATGAACCAAATGAGAAAGCAATTCCCTTTTTTGCATTTCGATTCCAACCAGTTTCCTCTGCTCTAAGTTTGGCATGAATAACTCCAGCACCCAGTATCTCCTCAGCATCATTCTGATGTGGTGTCTGGTATTCCTGAGCTGTGTGGGGAACACAAGGCCAGCACTGCAGAGTTTCAAGAGTTTGAGCAACCTCAAGAGATGTTACTGGGAAACCATAGACTAGAATTACTTGGGATTTTTTTGCCTAATGCATATATAAATTGCAAGTTTTGGGAAATAAACCATTGCCTCCAATGGATGTGTGGTTGCTTATAGTGGTTTGGGTATTGAGGGCAGAGCCCTGGACTCCTATGTCCCATTGCTTATCAGACACTACACATCTCCTTGTGTGAGACTGGGTTTTTTGAAGAACATGGGACATTTCTAAGATGTTCTTTAACCCAGCTGTGATCCACAACGTGTTTCTGAACTCATATTTCAGTATCAGGTTCATGACCCATATCCAAACACATTCATATTTGAATTCTGCTGAGAAGGTTGAGGCCATGAGATGCTATTGCCATCTAAAGAAAGGAAAGCCACTGTCAGCAAGGAAAAAAATACTCATCTCTCTTAATGAGAATTTTTATTTAGCTAGTTTGAACACGATCAGATAGTTGCACAAATATTGACCAGATATAACAAGCTATAAAAATATGCCCTTTTTTTTTTCTTTTTTAAGGTGAAACTTACTGTATGTAGGATTCCACATTCAGATACCTTCCATGCCAAAGGCTGCTCATGTTCCTGAAAAAAAGAGACCTCAATGATTAAGTAAGTGCCAAAACTCAAGGGGAAGTCAGGGAGGCGAAGGTGATGTATGTACAGATAATCATCTTCCTGAGCTGCCAGACCTCTTTTGTTGCTGAAGTACAAAGAACAAAGAATGTAGATTTTGATTTATGTCCTAATAACTTATTTTGTGCCATGAATGGCATGTATTTGGCTTATATTTCACGTTGCCATGTATTTCTGTTACCTGGAAGAAAATGAGGGTCAGATCATTTACATGACCTTTGCGCTGTGTATACTTTTTATTTCAGCAGGAAATACTGGTTTGTGCCTCTGCTCAGCTCTTTACACTGAGATACTGTGGTTTATTAGTGAACTCCTAATCACTCAGAGGTGGGCAAACAACCAGCATTTGGACTAAAGCTGTGTTTTCCCTGGATTCCCCTTAGCTACAGCAAGGCTCAAATGAGCTGAGAGCTGCAGTGTTGGAGGAAAGGCTGGTGTATAAAATGTGCAGTGATTCAGTGGGGCCTCCTTTTGTCCCTCCTTTTGCCCCTTTTATTATACAGCCACAAAAATACATCCAAGGGATGACAGGAAGAAGAGCTGGTTGGAGAAAGAATGAGTCTGGAGCACCTTTGGATTCATTGACAGCCAAGATAAGCCCTAAGTGAAAAGGGAATTAATGGATTTGAGAGAGGGAAGGGCTCGCCTGATGTGTGAAAAGTAAAAGTAACTGGGAAAACCACAGAGAGAAATGATGTATCTGAAGGCCTGTGCCCTCACCCCAATGCAAACAGTTCACTGTTTCTCACAGAAAATGTTTTGATGCTACCAAGCAGGACCACAGGGATGTCACTGGTGCAGCAGGATTTCCAGAGCAAATGCTCATTTGTTTCCCAAACAAGGATGTTTCCTGTAAATATTTATTTGTGGAAATGCCTTCCTAGCATTGCTACCATAGAAACATGACCAATTTTCAGCTGATAGCACACCAAAAGGAAATTGATAAGGAGCTGCCTGCAGGAGAGCTCCAGTGGGTGCCAAAAGGGAGTTTTGTCCTGTGCTAGAGTGACCTCTGTTGCTTACAGCACCATGGTGTGACATGGCAGAGCCCATTCCTGTGCCCTGTATGAACACGGACACTTTGTGTGGGAATTTTCACACACCCATACTGCTGTAAAATAGATACTGGCAATATACAATGATGTGGCAACAGACAGAATCACTGGGTTTGAGTACTGATCATTTCATCTTGCCAGACACTACCAAAATAACTACTGGGTTTAGCAAGCACAGAAATACTGATATTAAGAGATTTATATAAGTTTGATTAGGGTGAATTTGGCTCAAAGGAGGTATTTATCCAGCCTTCAACAGAATAAGGCCAGGTTGGCTACTACAGTAAGGAACTACACTCACTAAAAATCAGTATTGGTGTAACTTACTTCAGTAGTAAATTTGACAAATTTGCTGGGCTTTAAAAAAAAATTGTTATAAAATTTTATTCAGCTGAAGATGAAAACAGCATCATGTAACTCAAAGCAGGGGAGCACAAATATGTATATAATCTATTCAGACTCAGCTCCTGTTCAAAAGATTAATTTCCAGAGTGAATGTTTCCACAGCCTGTCACTTCTGCCTTTGAGATAAGAGTGTTTGGGACGTGCTTGTTTCTCAAGGTGGAAAGAATCACATTTTGATTTTTCTGTTTCAGCGGTGTTCAAAGGCCTGTTTGTGCTGAATTCTGCATAAATACAGAGGGAACTCCCAGTTATGGAACTACAGAGGCTGAAAATGGAAGCAAACACATTCCTTGGGAGCTCTGCTCCAAGGCTGCCATGGGAGTCCTTTGCTCTGCGCTGCTGCTTTGAGCACAGCAGATCCATTTCTGCCCAAGGAGCCCCTGAGGGATGGGATGGATGGATGTCACTGTCCAGGGCTTCTCCCAGCCCTGAAACTCTGTCAGTCTGCTAGGACAGTCCTCATGGCCTGAACCCTAAAATCACAGATCACCTTCTTCAAGAGCCTCTACTGAGGATGTCATCCTCAGCCTTTCCTGGCCAAAGTTTGCCTCAGCTCTTCCGAACTTTGGAAAAGCAAAGTCCAAACTTTTCTGTGTTGTTCCAGGACACATCTCTCAGTAAAATCAGGAAATTATTTTCTAATATTTATCCTAGACATTTTTTTCAGAAAATTAACATGATTTTTTTCTTGCCCTATTTTCAGTGAGCATAGAGAACATTTGGATTGTCACTGTCTGCACAGAAATCTTCATTATGGAAGATATTTTTTCTACCTATTCTCCCTTCTCTTTTTCATAGACCAAACATCCTGCATTCTTCCATCATGTTTTCAATCACTTCCTGAAAATGGTAATGCAAGACAAATACCTTATGTTTCCAGTTATGGATGGACAGAGGAGGTGAGAAATTGAAATGCAAAGAATTCAATTCAAATTGAATTCAAAGAATTCAAATTCTTTTTGAATTTCATCAAAAAGAAACCCAAAGCCATGAAGCAATTTTCTAGAACTTCATGGAGAAACATTTCTCCAAAGAGGTGAATTAGTGAAGATCCCCCATGGTGGGAGAAGAGCCACCTGCATGGGACCTGCTGCTGGAGCAGATGTTGAGCACTGAATGCTGCGCCTCTCAGCCATGGAAGAATGTTGATTTTGGACAAAACCAAGATTTGGTTAGATATAGCATGTACAGAATGATTCCAGAATATTTTAGAGAACTGGGGGATTAATTCTGAACTTTAGTAAACAGTCACCCCATAATGTGTTACTCCATAATTGATCATTATGTCAGTTTGCACAGTGCTAAATGCAGATAATTAATGTCACATATTGGCTGATTCATAACACTTACAGAGACACAATATGGAAATGACATTGGTACAGTAAATTCGGGTAGGATGTGTGAAGTTGTCTGCCCACATATGATAAATAAATGTCCTAACACTTTACAACACATTGTATGCTGCAAAACGCCTCATTTTCTCCTAGCACAGCCCCTCCTTGCCCTGCAAAGATTACCTGTAACTTCCCATAATATGCAGCTGAGTCACTTAACAGCCTATTTTTAAAAAACTACACTTAAATAAAGATTTAGGTTGTTTCCCTGGCTGTTAATTTGTGGCAGGTTCCTATGCTGCTCTCACTCATTAGTGGCTGCTAATATTTCCCCTTGGATTCCCAAACTTGACTCATGCTCTTTCTACTCCAGCATCCAGGAAGATGGCAATTGCCCAGGAGAAAAGCGAGTCCTGGAAGAGAGATAAAGTTATGGTAAGGGAAGTTTCTATGTTGATGTGAGGTCATTGAAGTTAAGAAAAGTAAAAAGCCCATTGAACAGAAAGCACAAACTAGAGCACACAACCTCCACTCTTCCTCCCAGGGGCAACACTCCTGAGAGCTGGGCTTGGAGCAATAAAGTGATGAAGAGAGCACAGGTCCTGCAGGAGAATGAGTCCAGCCAGGGAAGGTTGTCTGTGCCGTGTCCACCCTGAAATGAGCCAGAGACAAGATCTGTGTAATGCTTAATTCTCTTTTTAGAGTCCCTCCAGCCTGGGGGATTGGAGGGATATCTGTATATGTAATAGGGATATCTAAATAAATACCTACATATTTAACAGGGATATCTAAATAACAACCAGGCATACTTCAGTGTGGCTGGAATTTCTGCAAAGGGATGCAAAGAGGAGCAGCTGCAGTAAAGGAGAGTGATGATACCCTGCACACTGCAGAGAGAGTGGATCCGTGGTGAGCTGGGGACACCAGGTGCTTAATCTGTGTTTTGCCCCAGATTTTCTGGTGACCTCAGGAGAGCCATTTCCTCACACACACTCAGTAAAACTCAAGGAGTGGTTTCAGAAACATTTGCATTGTGCTGTGTCTTACCATCAATGTGGTCTCCAGCACTGCATTCTATACTAGGAGTTGCTTTAGCTCCCAGAAAATTCCTGGGAAAGCCTCCATCAGACCTGCATGTTACAGGCATGGGGTGGGTTAATCAATGCCCTGTGCTATGAGGAGATGCTGATGTGAAGCCACCCTTGATGTCCTGCAGAAACTGCCTCACCTGAGTCCCTCCAGGCACTCTGTCCTGAGGGAACGTGGGGTGATGCTTCCACTGCCCTGCCAGGAGCTGGCTCACATCACCTGTGCTGCTCGTGGAAAGCTGCTCATGCATAGCAGGGACTGTGGAAATCTTCCCAGCCACAGGGGTTTCCTCCATCATTTCAGCCCCTTTAGGGGACACACTGATATTTGCAAAGGTGTTTCCCTGCTGGTGCTCCCTTGGTCAGAGCATGTCACAGACATGGTTTATGAAAAATCCTTTCCTTAGGATTTTTCCTCCTGAGAAGCTGAGAGGCCTCAAGAACAAAATGTAAACAATGGTTATCTGCTGCTGTGGAATGCAACAGGTGCATCTGGGATTGGTCTCATGTGGTTGTTTCTAATTAATGGCCAATCACAGTCCAGCTGTCTGGACTGTCTCGGTCAGTCACAAGCCTTTGTTATCATTCTTTCTTTTTCTATTCTTAGCTAGTCTTCCGATGAAATCCTTTCTTCTATTCTTTTAGTATTGTTTTAATATAATATATATCATAAAATAATAAATCAGCCTTCTGAAACACGGAGTCAGATCCTCATCTCTTCCCTCATCCTGAGACCCCTGCAAACACCACCACAAGAGCAGGGGCTGGAAAGTGCATGTACTGTCTGCCTTGGGTCTCTGGAGATGACAGGGTAATCTGAGGTGCTCCAAGGGCTTTTTTGGTTTATTTCCCAGGGATGAACTCCCCTTCCATGTACATGCCTTGCTGTAGCCAGCCACATCCCTCCTGCAGGCTGGCCAGCAAGTCACTGTGAGGAACTTGGGGCATGCCAGCAATTCCTAGAAATGCCACTGGAATTTTGAATGTTCCTTTTGGCCCCTTACCCCCTTATAATTAAAGAAGTGGAGAAGCCAGACAGGGTTGATACAAATCTTTCATTCAGGAAAATCCCTTTAAATGAAGCCATCCCTTCACTGTGAGGACCCTCAGTTACCAGGGGCCCTGTGCTTGCTGCTGACAGCTCCTTGGTGGCTCCATCAGAGCAGGACCAGCACTCTGGGGGGCACCAAGCTGCTCTGGTGGCAGCAGGACTGGACTTGCCACAGCAAGTGTCTGGCCACGTTCAGTTTTTCATCCTGAGAATTCGTTTTGTTTATAACCCAGCAGTGGAGGATGAAATGAAGCATTGGTGGGAGCATTAAGATCACAGCTATCAGTGCTGCTAATCTCCTTTTTAAATGTTGGATGTTTGTGAGACTCATCAGTAGGGACATCACTGAGCTACATCTTTTTTTTTATTTCCTGCCTCTGTAAGTTTTCCCAGGAAATCTGCTTCTGTTTGTGCCTATAAAACACAGCATAAAGCCATGGTTTATGCCTCAAGGCAGTTGGAAGGATGCTACCTCCTTCCTTGATGAGGGTTGCCCAATTCTTTTAACCAGGAGAAGCCAACGTTTTCGAGTAGCTGCTCCTCAGCAGCATCTACTGATCAGTCACATATTCTACACCAGGAAACTTTTTGCCAAAATAATCTCATTTATATGCTAAATGTCCTGAAAGCAAGTGCCCTGCAGGAATTCTGGCCTTCTGTCCTCCAATTTGCCCCTCTACTATTTTATTCAATGTCCAAAGTCATTCTTCACAGATGTCATTTTGCTTCCAAGCAATTGCCCTTGTGCCCCAGTTTCTAAGAATAAAAGTGAATTCTGGCAGCCTAACATTTCTGAGAAATCCCCAGTAGTGGAAAAGTAGCTGGGGGGGAGAACAAAGAGGAAGGAAAACTCAGTCATGAGGAACAACTATAAACAGCAAGAGGGACTGTGGATAGGAAAAAAAATTATGTCAAAGGTGGTAAAGCAGGAGTTCTCTGCTGTAAGTATACATTTTTGTTGTATTTGGTGTTTTTTAAAAAGAAAGTCTGCTTCAGGTTATTTCCCAGCATCAGACAAGTGGCTGTAAGCAGCACCTTCCCTCAAGGTCAGCTAAAACATTGAAATAGCCCAGAGTAAACGTGTGTGCAGCCTCTCTGGCACCTGGATAAACATCCCCTGCACGGTGCCCTGGTCACACTGGGACTCTCCATCCCTTTGTCTGTTTGAGCTCTGCCAGGGGCACACACGCTGGTGATCCAAGGCTGGGTGGGCACAGTGCAGGGGTGTTGGCACTGCAGCCAGGGACAGGGGGGGTCTGTGCCTGCAGGAGGGGGTGGCCACTGCTGCCATCCCTGCAGGGGACCCACACAGTGACCCACAGGTGTCAGTGGGCTGGGGCACCTCGTGGTGATGTGAGCTGTCCCTTTGGCTGTGTTTGCTGTGGAAAATGGGTGAAGGAGCCCATTGGAGCCCCTTTCAGAGCCATCACAGAGCTGCTGCCACAGCTTGAGCTGAACATTTCTGGGTCAGAAGTTCATGGCAGGTTCCTGCCCTGCTCCTCCAGGAGGGCCAAAGCCACGACACTGCCAGGGAATGGTGCCCAGTGTCATAGACATCTTTTACGAAAAATCCTTTCCTTAGGATTTTTCCTCCTGAGAAACTGAGAGGCCTCAAGAACAAAATGTAATCATTGATTATCTGCTGCTGTGGAATGCAACAGGTGCATCTGTGATTGGCCCATTTTGGTTGTTTTTAATTAATGGCCAATCACAGTCAGCTGATTTGGACTCTCTGTCCAAGACAGAAGCTTTTATTATGATTCTTTCTTTTTCTATTCTTAGCCAGCCTTCTGATGAAATCCTTTCTACTATTCTTTTAGCATAATATATATTATAAAATAATAAATCAAGCCTTCTGAAACATGGAGTCAGATCCTCATCTCTTCCCTCATCCTCAGACCCCTGTGAACATGGTCACAGCCCAGCAAGTAAGTTTAGAAATGTTCAGAATGTCAACATTGCCCTGAGTCACCGCAGCTGGAGTGGTGGTGCTGGTGTGGGCAGGGGGGATGCAGACCCCCAGCTCCCCTGACAGCAGCTCCAGAGCCAGTCCCTGCTTGCCTCCCACCCTGCTGTCCTCAGCCTGCCTTTTCCCATGTTCTGAGGCATCCCTGCTGCCCCCCACCCCACTGATCTGTTTGGGTAGTTAATCATTCCCTAATGAGCTGTCACTAACTGCACCCTGTCCTGCTGCATTCACCCCTCTCCCTGCCACTCCTTGGTCAAATACAGAATACTTTGGGTTTACATGGCAGAAAATCAGGAACTTTCACACACTCCTGGGAAGGTTTGTCCTGCCCTGGAAGTCCATAAGAGCCCTGCCATGGCCCACTGCCCCCCAGTCCATGCCCCAGCCCTTCTGCGGGTGCCAATTGCCCCTGCCTGGCTGCTTGCCCCACTCCAAGGAATGAGCTGGGCTGTGATCATGAAGGTGTTAGTGCAAAACCAGGCTCCTGCTGTGCTGCAGAGCTCAGTTCCTCAGATGGTCGCTGGGTAGCAGCACAAAGAACAGAATTTCAGCTTTACCTCCCTCGTTCAGGCAATAGATGCGACCAAGAGCAGGGCAGAGAGCCAAGTAAATAACAAGGTCTCAGTAACAAGAGAAATCCAGCCTGCCTTCCTCTGATTGAAGAAGCCCTGCTGAGATAAATGCTCCAATCCATCTCCTCTCTGAAACAGGAGCTGAAAAGTGGGTCAGATCCTGCTGCTGGCAGTGCTGTATTTGGGGACGTCTCTGCCAGGAGCTGACAAACGACTGGAGCGATCAGAAAAAAATCAACTTTTCTTCTCACAACAGAGTTCACTGAAATCGTGGCTTCTGCAGGGAGGAAGATTGTGCTGGACAAGGAGGAGGGGTGTGAGGCAGCAGGAGGCAGCACATGTAGAGCCCCACAGCCAGCCCTGGGCTTGCTGAACTCCAAAGTCACCGCTGCTGGAATTCGTGTCCTCGTGTCACCTTTTCCTCCAGGGCACTGCTTGTCTCTTCTTCCCCGAGGTGCTGAACTTTCTTCCTCTTCCACCCCTAACAAACAAGGCAATGTACAGAAGGAAAGGTGAGCAAAGTGAATCTGAAATGCCCAAATGGAGAAGCTTAGAGGTTTTAAAAACTGCTTGGTTTATATAAGAACTTATTGGAAACTGGCACAAACAAGTGCCTATCTGCTCTGAGATACCAGAGCAGATGTGACAGAGTGGAAAAGCCTTTTCCCTGCCAGAGTATTTGCTGGAGATTTGATAACAAGGTGCCATTGTACAGCAGTGGGTAAAGGTCCAGAGTAGAAAGGAGAAGGAGAAGAGGTGTCCAGGCAGTGCAGGGCTCTGCTCTGTGGGCTGCAGCTCCTCCAGCAGCCCTGCTGCTGCAGACAGCAGGGAGAGCTGGCTGGGCCCAGTGGGCAGGCAGCTCTCCTGTGCTGCTTTCCTCCTCTGCAAACAGTGACAGCCTGTCTCATCCCTTCATTTCTGTTAGAGGCTGAAACCTCCTAGCTTTTCTCTGCACTGCTGGACATTAAATTGAGTGCTAAACATTAAATTCAGCACTCCAAATGCACATTTATGATCTGTACCACAATGTGAAACTTAAGTACAAGATCTTAAATTTTTGATATTGGTACTGACAAGCTTTCAGTATTTCCCGTGAATTTCATTCATGCTGGTCATAATTCCCACTAGATACTAATACTGTGTGGTTCACAAACATTAATACTGAATTTTTTGCAAACACACTTGGTTTGGAATGGTGGCTATTGAATAAAATTTCAAATTACATCATTTCACTATAAAACCTTAACACATGAAGCAGCCTGTGACCCACCCTTAAAAGTAATGGCCTTATTTGTTTTGGTTCTGAAATGAGAAGCAGCTGGTTTTCTATAGCCAAGGGAGGACAGAAATGTTTGGGCTGCATTCTCTTGTTCTCAGAATTCACCTGCTGCTTTTTTTTTCCTCCACCAAAGATAACTCAACAAAAGTCATTCAGACACAGAAAACACATCAAAGCAATAACTGCATCTTTACACTGGCGTGGAAATAAATCTCGCAAAGCAGTGTTCAAATTCAAAGTTCATATTCAGTCAAAATCAATCCCTAATTGCATGAAGGATGTATCTGAAGCCACACTTCCTGAAAAAAGAAAAGAAACTTAAATGGCAATTTATCCTAACAACCAAAGCTCATATGAGCAGATAGGTTTGATCAAATAAGAGAAATATCCTTTAACCATGCCAATGGCATCCCAGTTCCTTTCTCCACTCCAAGTTGCTATCAACTGTTATTTCACATCAAGGTTTAAAGGGATACCAGCACTCTGAAGTTCCCTTTAGCTGCCCCTGTACCTTTATTCTGCAGGGTTTCACACGTGCCTGCCCTGCAGCCTCCCCAGTGGTGGCCACAGGCTGTGGGTGCTTCCATTTATCACAGCCAGCCTGAAACCCAGAGCCAGCACAGCCAGGAGCTGCTCTCCTCATGTCCCCTCTCCCCTCCTGCTACCCTTTTCCAACAGGGCTGCTTTTAGCTCATTTATCTGCCTGTTGGGGTGATATGTAATCAGAGCAGGAGTCCTGATGGGAAATACAAAGTGATCCTTCAGAGGGGCTGCCTTTGGAAGCCAATCAAGCCAGAGCTGCAGCTGCCGCTGGCCCTGGTTGTGCCTCCTGCCTGGAGCCTGGCAGCCCCAGACGAACAGGAGGAGCCTCTGGGATGCTCACGGCCCATCTTGCTTTAGTGAAATCTGTGTCAGTACAGGCTGACTCCTCCACCCCCCTGTCCAGGGGACCCTGGTTTAGTGTTTCTATGGCACCACAGACGTCTAAGTCCCCTCCACTGACTGGGAAAAGGTGGCACCTTTGCTGTAGTCAGAACCCTCACACTCAACCAAAATAATAAATGCTTTAATTCATCCATCCTTAATGCCAGCACTGCCCAAAGACTGAAAAGAAAATCCAATTCTTCATTAGGAAAAGCAGAGTCACTATCAAAGTCCTAATTAACAATGTCTGTTCAATAACACTGAAACTTGGTTTATCCCAGGTCTGCACTCCCCAAAGGACTTAAACTGCTGAGATCAGAGAGACGTCCCTTGGAACCACCAAGGCAAGGGAAAAAGTCTTGTCCCACATCTTCCCACAAATTTCTTGTTAGTTATATTTAGTTTTCCACATCTGTTTGTATGTCCTCCCACTCAACCTAATCCTGTTACTAATCCTCTTTATAATAAAGATAAAAATAATTTATTCCTGGGTTTGGATTCTGAAAACACGTTTTTTTTCCATAAAAAGGAGGCCAAGTAGGTAGGTAAGATGGAGATCTCCTACCATGAAGGTGGATGAAATGCTGCAGAATTCATCTACACACAAAAACCAGCTGGTGGAAGTGCAAATACAAACCAGAGAGGGAGGAATGAAAGCACCCAGAGAATGCAGGAATACCAAAAGCAGAGCAGGGAAAAAGCCTCCAGCACTAAAGCCCTTGTGCTTTGCTGACCAAAATGAGCCCATGACCATCTGCTCCACATCAGGGCAGGATTCACTGGGTCAATCCAGCGGATGTCAGTGCCAGTTTCTTCCAAGATACACCTGGAGTTAGTTTCAGAAACCAGTTTGCTTTTAAAAGAAAAAAGAAAAAAACCCCAACCCCTCATTCTGGGTAACAGGCTAGAAACTGATAGCAGGAGGTCAAGAGCCACAGAGAGGTAACAGGTGCCTCACACTCATCAGGCTGCACTGAAAGTTGAATTTTTTGGGTTCAGAGTTACCAGTGGCACAAACGGAGGGAATTGCAAAACCAGGAACAGCATCAGCACAGTGGGAACCCCCCCACCACACACACACTCATTCTCTGTAGGAACAGTCATTCTTGAAAATGCAACTATGGAAGCAAGATGATGTTAGAATTGTGACTAAGATTTGACTCTGAGGTCCTTATTCCAGCCTCTCATAGTTCATGCAAAAATTAGACAGGAAAAAAACCCTGAAGGCCAAAAAAAAAGCATGCATAATTCCTTAACAATTCAACTGGTAAAAACAATTCCCTGTCAAATATAATCCCCAAATTTGCTCTGATTTGTACAAGGCATTCATTCAAGTTTGGTACTTGCAAAAGCTATAAAAGATCCCTCTTCATACACCTCCAAAAAGGAGTGGAATCCTTGGAATGAGCACTCCAGTCCAGTTACCAGTTCTTGTGACAGCCAGCTAGCACTGTGCATGATGTAAAACAAAAACTTCAGGTTCCTTTAAATGCTTAAATTAAACTGAAGCATTTACAATGCCTTATGTCAGTGAAATACTCATTCACAATTCTTTTAGTACAAAGAATCTTTTTGCCATCAATTCCTCACTTATTTCTCTCTCAAGACAAATAAAACAAGTGACTTCACATTACAGAGCTCGTTACTCAGAGACAAGGATCTGTTTATACTCGCATTGATCATTAAAAATTGTTTTTACAACATAAAATAGCATTGAGGATTCCAGACAAGCTACACTGAGGGGCTGGGGAGTGACTCTTTACATGTGATTCCACCCTGGAACTTTGGAACAGTTTATATTTTAGTGATTAAAATTTTACTACTGTGCCTGCATGCACCCACATACTTCAGTACATAAACACCAGGCAGATGCAGAAAAAGCAGCACTGGATAATCTGGTAAGAATTAGGGCCAAAAATGCAAAGTGAAATTTACCTTTCTGCTGCCAGTGCCAGTATTTGCCTTTCTTGTTTTTCCAGGTTCAGATGACAAACCTGTATATAAACAACCTGCAAACCCCAGTGTTTCTATACAACCTGTATATAAACAACCCTGCAAAGGCCAGTGGGGATTCCATGGTGAGGAACCACTTCTGAGCTCTGAACAGCTGCTGAGATCTGGCTCTGCAGAGGACACAGGAGCAACTCCAGACAAGCAACAAACACAGCACATTCACCAAAGACAGTGCAGACAGGTTGTTCAGGTTAGCAAGCCTGCCACTGAAATAAAATGCTTTTTGCTCAGAAAGAACACATAGGCATAAGATATATTCTTTATTTTAAAAAAGATCACTAAAAAAAAGGCAAGAAATCTTGAGCAGAATGTAGAAGTGTCTTTTGTAAACAGTTGCCTCAAGTACATATGCTGCAGGAGCCCAAGTCAATACTCTCTCACAAGGTAAGTTTCTTTAACAATATTTAAATCACAATAGTCAGTTCTGCCTCACGAAACCAGCTTCTCTGAAGCCTGAGTTGACAGCATGTGACACAAGCCTAATATTGTCTCATTTATTACAATAACTTATTTCCAGAAATTATCCTGGAGACTGTTGAATCCCCAGCATTACACATCTGAGCGTCTCCACAACCTGAGGAAAATTAAGAACAGGGGAAAAGGAGCAAGATAAAAATAACCTAAAATATGGACTTGCAAAAATGGTATGTTATGGGGAAGAAAAAAGTAGTAGATACACAAGAAAGCAAGGTGCTTTTTTTTTTCTTTTCCCAAATTTATCTATCTTTCTTCAAAGAATGGCAGTTAAGTCCTCCCTAAAGAAAGCTTCATGGAAAAGGGAGATAAATAAAACTCGCAGGAATTCAATTCCCATTCCAGTCTACTTCCTTTGAAAAATACATTCTTCTTTATATTTATTTTTGCCTATTGCCCTCGGTCATCCAGTCTCTAAAATGCATTTCCATCAAGCTTCTGTCTCTCCAGTCACCAACATTGACAGTGGGGATGATTTTCTGTGGCTTCAACCACTGAACAAAACGCTTCATTTCCAGGTAACTGCTGTGTTCACTGTAAGGAATGCCTGAAATGAAAACAAATCACAGCCATCTGTCAGGCCACTGAGCTTCCTGCAAGCCTTCCACTAAGAAATACTTCAGATAAAAGGGTTTTTTTTCATTCCTATTTGGGATCTAAAGTTTATAGCTAAGGTAAAACACCTCCCTCCCTCCAATTTTCCCTTCTAGGAAAATTACTTTGCATTAAGTCATCAAGTATTCATCAGTGCAAGCTAAGCAGCATCAGTGACCTGGTTAAAGGGATGTTAAGGGTTTTAGCTCCCCCCACCAATAAGAACTGAGAGGAAGGCACATTCTCTCAGAAACAAGTAAGCCACAGAATGAAATCTTGGCTCTGGATCTACACTGCCACCAGCATCAGTCAGGCCAAGACTCCATCCCTGAAGTCTGTACCTGTATCAGGTGAAAGTTTTTATTTGCATGACAAGGATAGGGACAAAACGTATGTAAAAATCTGCATTTATGGTGTTCTCGATTACTCATTTCACAGATCTCCCCTGAAGAGATCTGTTCAGTTCCTCAATGAGTTACCAGAAAAAGCAGCAGTTACAAAATCAGTAGGAGTTTCCAGAATAAAAATAGGAAAAGCATGCACACAAAGCCAAATGTACTGAATCTTTGCCACTCTTATACCATATATAGTGACTTTTCCTCTTGTCTGGGGCTTGATATCCTCCAGAGAAAGGCATGAATCAGAGTAGGTCCACCCCGTAGGTTTGAAAGCCAGAATTTGATCAAAATTCTCAGAAAACTTATTCAAGTGATCTTGCAAGCCCTGTGGAAAAAAAAGCACATATTTAATCCCATTAAATAGCTAATTAGACTACAGGTTGGCCATTTCATGATGGAGAGGATTCAGACTACATTTTATTTTCATGTGCTGGCATTTTTTAATTTCAATGATCATCTACCTTGCAATTATTAATGACAAATATTGACAGTTGCAAAATAACTTGTCCCTTAGGATCTCAGTTTCTTCACCTGAATTAAGCACATATGAACAGCTATGCATTACAGATCAGAACACATAAGGAATAATCACATCATCTTATAGACCTTGCTCCACAAACCATTCACCTCCTCCTCTAAACCAGAGGCCAGCAGCTGAGTGGAGACAGAAGATGGTGAAATGCTGCTTCAGGGCAAAATCATCACAGAGGTTTTTATACCTGCTTATGCCCACAAGTAACCAAATTTAATTAACCTACCCCAAAAAACTTACAGCAAGCCAGTGCACAAGCTAAGTATTGCTCTGAGCACTAAACCATGTTTTACCACCTCTCCAAGACAGGAAGGACCTCTCATCTTTTCATTCTAAAAAGGAAATTACCTTGAAAAAATTTCCAAGTATGTACAATCCTATGCCTGCATAAAGTGAAGTCAGTAATGCTTCAAGTTAAAAATAGAAAATCAATTTCATGTGTCCCGTATAAAATCTTACGGGCAAATTCCTAATCTGAAAACCCTACAAGGTTACAGAACTCAAAATCAAACTTTATATTAGCAGGAGAGAGAGGAATACAAAATAAAGGCTGATTAAAAAGGAGGGTAGAGGGGGATAGATGGGCTGTGATAGAAAATTATCTAACCTGTCAGACACTTGAGAACTCTAAAACAGGGCAGCAGAAAACTGCCACATTTAACTACACCTTCAGTACAATGTCCCGTAGCAACAGAGAGAATCCATCAAACCACGTACAAAAAAGAATCTTTAAAAACCCTAACACAGAAGACATTTCATTCAGCAACAAGAATTACGGCTCACTGCTGTGACTTTCAACACACTGTGAATGTTCAGTCCTCACTTGATTAAAGGTATAACTGTAGCAGTCTAATTCTCCTTCACACTTCATTTTGGGAGCATTAACATAGATTAAGGTAATTGTTCACATATTTTCTCCCCTTGCTCTAATGAAATCTAAATATAGTACTTCAAATGCAATGATTATTATATTAACAATGCTAATCCACTTTTAGGTTTTGTTATAAATCAAGTGTGCAACAGTCACATTAAGGATGCAATTTCAAGCTTATAAAAAAATTATTTTTGCATTTCTATCACTTTCACTTCTGAAAGTCTCACCTCAATGCCAGTACAAGACCTTGATGAGTTAAACAACATGAAAGATTCATAGACCCACAAAAGTCAGTTCCCTGGAAAGTTTCCACCACATAGTCAAGTTAGGCAAAAGCCTCAATTTTTGAGTTACAAAAAAATTGTTTGTTGCAAAAGAACCATGCCTGCATTTTGGAAAAGATGGCCTCTTTCCCCAAAACAAATGACTGCTGTGTTTGCTCATAACAAGTCCATTTTAAATACACATTCCAATTTCTTCATTTATTGCTTTAGCCAACACTGTTCTAAACCTTCACCCTTTTGAATGGAAAATGTATTTCACTGCTACACCAACTCCTTCAATCACCATGACAGCCTGATATTCAGAGTGTCACTAAAGTCAGCAGTGTACACAAACAGATTCCACAAGATAGGAAAAGACTCAAACATGATTAAATATTTCATTTACCAGCAGCCCTAACACCACTTACACTCATCTGGCTTATTCAAGAACAGCCATTTGTCAGTACACACAGCAATCCCTGCATTTTACTGAGGTAAAACCAAATACTGCAGTGAAGTAACACATCGCTTGGGTTTTGGGTTTTTTTTTTAATATTTTCTTAATATATCTCAAATCCAAAAGTAAGATAAATGATCATATGAACTCATCTTTAAGCATTTAAAATTCCTTTTCAGGGTCCAGGCATGACTTTTGTCACACTGGAGATTGGTCTAGAGCCTCCTGATCTCAGAGTTGAGACCCTGCCTGACACAACTGCCTCCCTTGGGAAGTAAAGCTGCCCTTGAGGATTTCCTCCACCCCCTGAAAGTCCAGCTGTGTGAATATCCACACATGCTGGGACAGGAGACTTAGCAACCCAGAAATCTGCAGAAGAAACTCAAATCAATTCCTGTTTAAGACAGCACAGCACACTAAAAATAAATCCATACATATTTCCATTACTCATTTTCTGCTCCGCCACAGAAAACATCATGGAACAAAGTTAAAGCATTAAGATACCAAGTTCCATCTCCTGCAGCTCCATCCAAACCATATAGCCTTTTTTACTCCTTTTTAGGTCAATTCTGACCTTGACTAGTCCTGCAGCTAAATACCATCTTGGTCTGAAGGATTTGCTTGAGATGGCACAGCAGGCTTGAAGCAAAACAGGAAAATTAATCCAAGCCTGTAAGGTATAAACAGCCACAGTTTTTTTCCTTCTTCCAGGTTACTTTAATCTAGAGCCTGCTGCTTTTCCTTACTGCCCTTCAGTATTTTGTCTATTTAGAATAACCTAGGAATTAGTCATCTTTCCAAACAAAGAAATTCCCAGAAAAGATGCTCAACAACAAAACTCAGTGTCTCAAATCTCAACCAAATGTGCATTTGAAATCAATTTAGATGAAATCATGATTTAAAATTAACCAGTTAACTTGCTTTTGTGAAAAATATTAGAGAACTGGTAGTTGGCCATGTTCATAGGCTGCCTCAAAACAGAGGCTCACAGGCAGAAAATCCTTTTAGACTTTTCCTACACTGGACCAGGTAAAAGACAGCCTGAAACCAGGAACTCCATGTCACAATATATTAATTGCTAAGAGGACAGATCAGGCAGTCATTACATAAATCCACTTCAAAAAGGACTGCAAAGAGCAGGTCTTTGAACAAGCCTCACCTTATCTTGTACAAGCACCACACCATGTTTGGAGAAGTTATTAATGTGTAATTGCTTTTCATTTTCAATGTATTGCTACATGTCAAAGCCCCACTAAATAAATATGATCTGACAAGAGGTTAAAAAGCACCAAACACAGCACTGGTTGGAGAGAGCCAGGAGAACTTTACTAGCACGTTCATCAACAGCCCATCTTCTGAACTTACCTTAAAATTAATTTGCATCATGGGAAGAACATGAAGCAAAGTGCCCTTCCAGTCCACACTGATGAGGGAATTGACAGCTGCTGACTCCAAGCACTGCAGGGTTTTGTATTTGTCACGGGACATGCTTGCCTTTGAGCCCAGAACTTCAGCTATTGCTTCAGGATTCATTAGGAAGAAATCAGATAGAGAAAATTGTAAGAGTTCTTTTTTAGTTTGTTTTGGACATAGTCCTGATTATTGTACAAGATAATTTTTACTATTAGAAAAGAAATCCACATTCAACAGGATGTAGTGTTTTGTATTCTAACATTAAGAAGAGAATCCTATAATGGGTGTTAAAAACCTTTGTCCCCTACATTTTAGCAGCAGAATTTTGTATAACAATTGGAAAAAAAAGGAAAACTACCTTGATCAATTCTAAGTTACATTTCTTTGGTAGAATGTTACTGAGGTGAACTGGTATTTATTCCAAAGATGCCAGAAACGTGCAGTTTTTGGAATATGTGACAAACAGCCCACATTGAAGACAATACTAAATTTCAGCAAGAGTAAGTTTTGTATTGATGATTTGAAATATGCACAATGGTGCACATCTGCCTGCTCTGAAGCAGACATTTGGGCAATCATGTTGGCTCCTGGTGCTGTAACTGACTGAAGCACAACACACAAGATCTTCCCTTAGTCAGAACAGATATATTATATAAACTGGAAGGAAAAGCTCAAAATAGAAGTCTAAAAATAACATCCTTTTGCTGTTTCTTGAAATTAACAAGAAAAATATCATCAAGACCTCATTTATTTATTTTTTAATTACTCTTAGCAATTTTCTCACCACAATCAAAGAGGTTCATACAATTAGAATATAAACTGGCCACATGTATATTCAGTGTGGGGGGAAGGTTGCAAACATGGTAGAACACTATTTCTTTCAGAAAGCTAAAACTTATTGATTAGAAAGCTTAAACAGTAGCAGGAGGATTATTAAATACATTTAATTTCTTTACACTATATCTGAACATTCAGACTAAACGACCTTTTATGTCTTCAAGAAAGCCAACTAAATTAGACATTAAATTAGTTATTTGATCCAATACACTTCTTTTACATACCTAAGAAAACTTTTTCTTTTCCAATGGAGTAAGTGCCACAGACAACTAGAGTTCGTGGGTTTAAAGTCACAGTCTCAAAGGCAATGTTGACAGCAAACTGGATAACCTCTTGTTGGGCAGGAAAAGTGTACTCAGGGCTACAGTATCTGGGGCAGGGAAACAAAATGTATCACTTTGTTACAAAAGATAAAAGACATCTGAAATTGCCATGAAGGCCCTCAAAACTCCATGTACTCAGGAAGTGAAAAAGACATTACTCTTCTATAAAATAGCACTCTATTAGAAACACTGAGGTGCCCAGAAATTGTTGCAACAAAAATCCCACTGAGCATATATCATTGTTTTCTCTACAACTATTCACTCTCTGGTAATGAATTCTACATTTTCTTCTTCATAAATACCAAGTGCTCTTGCAAGCTTGATATTTCTGTCACGTCCTGATTATATCCTTATATCTATTTTTTGTCATACACACAAACCATAATGTAAGTCATTACTCATTCACAGAAACACATGGAACAGAAATGAAATTCTGCAGCTGGGCATTAGTCATCATTCACACAAAACCAATTTTATATAAATGAATCAGAGGAAGGTCTAATGAAAACTCCCAAAACTGATTCAGCCTTTTGGCATTCTTTCACCTTTGAATTCCTTCACACTTCTTTTTATAATACAGTTAATCCATTGAAAACTAGTCTTCCATAAACCTGAACATTTAATGTATGAGTTTTGACACCCTAAATTTAATACCACTTATAAATAATATGGTGACCTGAGCAAATACTTCAGCCTCTTTTCCACCACCCACTTTCATTCTCTAATGTAACAGCACAACCAATGAACAAGCTACACATACTTTTAATAAATCTCTGCTTTTATTCAACACTAAATAGAGGTAAAAAGTGTTACCACAGCAATGTCATTTAAAATTACATTTATTTGGTTCAAAGCCTTACTAAACTGAAAAGACTAAGAATAAAAGCAACAAAAAAAATCAATTTCCAGCCAACTCACGTGGTATCCAGGTAAAGGGTGTGGATTTTCTGGCCCATCAGAGCAGGGTAGCGCTCCATGGAAGGGTCTGCTCTGAAGTCCCCTGTGTGCAGAATAACAGCCCCACTTGGCAGGTAGAAAAGGATCATTGCTGCACCTGGACAGCTGAAACAAACAAACAAGCCCCACACAAATTATGTCAGCTCTCTATACTGATAAACTGCTTTAAGAGATAGACCACCCTTCAGCAGTAGAAACATGGACAGAACAGAATTTTAAATCACAGCTGCTATACAGACTAATTTAGCTAGGAATTCCTGATTTCTAAAGGAATTCTGCAGCTAATCCCATGCCCACACACAAGCTTGAGTTCTCACCTGAGATGGAAAGAAGAAACAAAAAATCCACATCAACAGTAAAAATATCAAATATTACCTGCCTTTTTGGGATGCCCCACCTTCCAGGCCTGGCACAGATCCTGCCTCAGCTGCAATCATTCTATTATTTGATTCAAAGAGGAAACAGCAAACCAAAGAGAAGCAGCATTCTTGCTCAAGACAAACAGAATTATATTGCTGCAGATTCATCTCTCTTCCTGCAGGACTTACTGGAGCACTTTCTTTTAAATTCTATTTGCAGATTTTAAATGTTGTTTTAGATCCAGAAGCCCCTGGTTATAAATACAACTCCCTTACTGGTGACAGTGAATCCATTGTGCCTTCTGCAGCTGCTTGCCAAAGCTTTCTGAAGGGCAAGACTGGAAAACCTGAGTGGGACTATTTTAGATATCAGTCACCTACAAAAGGTAAATGAAATATCAAAAAAAGAAAAACTGGCATGAAACGAAGTTAAAAGGACAGAACTGGTGAACTCCTCAAGAAGCTGAACTTTGTAGCTAAGGTATGCACAGCTTTTAAATTGGAGCAGAGAATCAGAGGGACAAAGAGGAAAAATGAGATTTATACAAATTACATAAGCAGCAAGGCTTCCTTTGTTCCTAGAGATGGCTCTCAGAGGACTTAATGGAGTTTTATCTCTTCAAGGATAAACAAATCCTACACTAAGCAATGTTCAAACCAGCTGTGACAGTCCTGCATTTCAATAAATGCACTGCAGAGAAGGGAGTTTTCCTCTAGTCCATGGCCAAAAAAATGTACCAAGAGGTAGAACAAGAGCACAGGACTGTAAGTCAGGTGCTACTGAACTTTAAATCCAGCACTACCACATAGTGCCAGTCTAACAGACAAAACCTCACCCTTTATCACCAAATTCAGTAGAAATCTTGTCCAGATTTTAACAGGCTTTTCTTCAAAGTCCAATTTTCATAATGTTACCTAGGTTATGTCTTTCACAGGATCCAAAGTATCACTTTTTTCTTTAGCTAAGGATTTCCCCATCATCAGTTCAAGCTACAGAAACCTAATGTGTCTGATAATCAAATCTACTAGGTTCCCAACTAGACACCAAAAACCAGAAGTGTTCAGACCACTAGGAAATCACTCAACCCCTCAAACAAAAATTACAGAGCTACACGTGGTTAACACAATGTACACAAAAAAAGTTAAATTACATTTTTTAAAATCCCTGTTTCATTTTTGGAGATAACTCACCTATTTCAAAAGCTAACTACCTGTAAGAAATTCTCCACAAGGAATGCAGTGATACTTACTGATTGGCATCGAGCAGCAGCACTTTGATCCCATTGACCACACAGGGCGTGTCCATGGGCAGCACGTGGACATACTGCTCCTGCACCCGGAGCTTGCTCTTCACCAGATTGCCAGTTATCTGCAACACAGACAGGATTCAAAACAGGAGCAAAGGTTGAAAAAAGCACTGTTCATTATGGAAACAAAAGCTCTCAAAGCCAGACTGGCTTAGAGAGAAACTATAAGGCCCTGGGTGTAGCCAAGCCTTTCAGCAGCATTTCACATCTCATAAAGCAAACTGAGAAAAGCTGTCTTCAGATATTAAGCCTGTCAACAGGGTATGGATTGGAATCAGAGAGGAGGCAAACAAGGGGGAAGAAGATCTGTTGCACACTATCAAGTCAAGAGGAAGGGGTGGGTAAAACCTTCTTTAACCAAGTGAAGAAGTTTCCAGGTAACAGGCCCCTGGACCTTATCGAGGAGGGCAGCAGTCACTCCCACTGCAAGAGCAATACAGGACACAAGCATTCCAGAAAACTGCCAGAATGAACCACAAATAGTTTTTTTGATGTGTTGGTTAGGCAAGGTGCCCTACCATGTTGCAAGTGAAGAAGAGCTGGACCTACAACAGCTAATGGCAGTCGTGTCATTCAGCAGCCCAAAGTACAGGACACAAAGCATCAGTCTGAAATAATTCCACTTGCTCAATGTGGAAAAGAGATGGCTCATGCAGAATCTATTTCAGACTTCCATCACTGAAATAGTTTAGAGAAAATGGAGACAGATTCTTCATGATGCACACATACAAAAAAAACCCAACAAACTACAATGGCAAGTTGCAAAACCAGAAATTTCAAATGTATTATTAGGGAAAAAAAAACCAAAACAAAACAGAAGAAGTAAGCACTGCAACAGGTTGCAAGGAGATATAGTAAAATCTGGCCAACATTCAAAATTTGACTGACAAAAGACTCCCTGCAGTCTGATCTAATTTTGAAGGTTCCACTGTGCAGGAAATTGGTCTATGTGACCTCTACAGATCCTTTTTAAAGCTGATTTTTTTTCATGGTATCTAGGGAGGGAAGTTTCACTAATCCTCTTGATCAGTCAAATCCAGGTAAGGATTTCACACAAACAAAATGCACTTCCCTCTGCACATATCCACTGACCCAATAAAGGACCCCAACCACTGATCTTCTATTTACTTCCATCAGTACAAAAGTGATGGATATAAAAGTCCAAAAGCATATGGATATAAAGGTATCTAGTAATCTTGAAAAGCCTTACCTTATTACAGTAGATTGGAAACCTGAAGTTTTTTGTTAGCCCACTGTAGTGGTCAGAGTGAAAATGAGTAAGGAAATAAGCTGTGCAGCCTTCAATTTCTCCATACTGGAAGGCATCAACTGCAAAACCAGTTCCTACAGCAAAGAGGAAGAGAATCCAGCCAGTAAACATGCAAAGTCCAGAACCAATTTCTAATCAGATATTGCTTTTGTTTTTTCCTTTCTTCCCAGTTAAAAGGTAATAGTTATTCTGCATACAACCGAAGGAGCCATTTAAAGATCAATGTGTTTTGTGCATCAGTCAACAGTGGCAAAAAGAGATTTTCACAAACTAAAATAAAATTTTCACAAACTGCTCACAAACAAATACTTTCAAAGGCCTTCCAAATATGTTGTTCAGCTGCCCTCTTATACAGATGGCAACCAGTTAAGCAAATAAGACACATTTAAGAAAGTTATCAGGAGTAACAATACTGAAGTCTAAAATTAGGACAAAAACACAACACTCCAGCCAAAATAAATTAACCTCTATGAAAAACCAAGTTACCTCTCACCTGGTATTTTCTTGTAGAAGGGGCAGTGTTTTTTTCTTGGTTCTTCACCTGTAGTAGGTAATTCTTTAAATTTTTTTCTCCACCTTCGTTGGCCACCAGAAGGTACATCTGCAATGGCTTCATTTTTACTGGAACTTTCTGTAACTGCTTCCACATCTCCCACAGACCCCTCAGCCTTCCTTTTTTGCTGTCTGGGCCTCTTTCCATTAGGGGATACTGAAGCTGGTATCTGTTTTTTCTCCTTCAAACACACCTCTCCTTTGTGTTCCTCCTTTGCTTTGGGTTTTAACCCAAAGAAAACACCAATGTCCATTTGTTTAAGTTCTTTGGCAGGACTGGATTTGGTGTTCACAGTTGCTAATGAAAGAGATGGCTCTGATTTAGAAGAGGTGGGGCTGGGAAAGCATACAGCAGCTGTACTAAGATTTCCTTTTTTCTCCTCTGCTGTCTGCAAACTCTCCTGGTGAGCTGTTTTATCAATTGCACTGGCAGTCTTTTTATTTGTACCACTTAAAATGTTACTTGGCTCCCTCAAAACATTACTGTTCTGTGTCAGAAGGGAGCCAGCATCTTCTCTGTCTAGCAGTGATGATGTCCCAGTAAGATTCACATATGCAGAACCCAGAGCACGAGCACCAGCATCTCCTGACTCTGTGGCTCCTGCTTTGGCAGCAGAGGAAATCAATTCTGGCTGTCCAGCAGAAGAGGATCCACTGGTAACCACCCCTTGCAGAGGATCTAGATGGTCCAGTGTATTTTCTTCCCCACAGAGGGGTTTTTTGGTTATGAAATTTTCCATTTTTGCAAGCTCATACTGAGGCTTCCTCTGTAAGAGAAGTTCATCTAATGTTTTAAATGTCACAGAATCAGAGTCTTCTTCTGAGTTCTGCACTTCCAATAATTTAGTCTGTGATACTTTTACTTTTTCCTCCTCTTCCTCTTCACTTTCTTCAAATGTACTTAGTGGTGAGTATGAAATTCCATAGTCATTGATGTCCACTCCTGACTGTAGCAGACTTGGCTGACTTGCATCTTTCTCCACACACAGATGTTCTCCTGTCTCACTTTCTTGAGAGGATGCAAAATCAAAAAATTCAAATTTACAATGATTATCTGCTGTCTCTGGAAGCTGAAGTGTCTGCTGAGGTTTTTCAACACCTGCAAAAAAGGAAGTACTTCCACTAATTATATTTAGAGACTTCATTTGTGGTGAATTCCGTACCATTGATGCACTGTCATCGTTTGGGACGTGCTTTATTTCAATAGAGGGTTTCTCCTCCCCTGAGGTTTCCTCTGCATAACTTGGGGAGCAGCTGGGCTTTGCAGCAGTAGCACATGTCATCTTCATGTCCACAGTTCCCAAAGGGTTTACAAGGTACTCCCCTGCCCTGTTGGCTGCAAGCAGAAAATGGCTGTAACGCTTGTAGTGGGATGGGATGGTGGAGGTGCACTGCAGACCATCAGGACACTCTGTGGAAAGAGTCACACAAAAGTGAAATGTCAACACCTTTGCAAGTATAGCTGGCACAGTTAAAATAAATGTGACACAGCATTTAGGAGTTTTTTCTTATAGCTGCTGGAAGACAGAAGACACAAAAAAAAGTAATTTTCAAGCCACCAAGGCCTCTTGCTCTGAGCTGAGCAATGAGAAACTTCCAGCCTAAAACCAAACACAGCACTATGCCTGAATTATACAGCTCATTAACAACTTGACCCTGTTTCAATGCTGAGCTCCTTCAATCACATGGCTTCTGGTTAAGAATTGTCTCTTATTCAAGCAACAAGCTCAGAGAAGTGGCACCAGAAACAGCCAGTACACTTCAAACACAAATAACAAATAAATCAAACCTCAATTCTGAATTGACCTGAAATTTCATTTTAAATTATCTGATATTACACACAAAAATAAAAAAAAAGATAAAAGTTGTGCATTTACCTATATGAAGAAAACATTCAGTGTTGAGATGCTAGGAAAAAAAAAAACAACATCCATAGCACTTTCCTAGACCTTTCCCAGTAACAATTTGTCAGCCTGACTTTTCAGGCTTTTAAAGTGAATGCATAAACCCACCAGAAAGATTTTGCACCTGTTAAGACAGAAATGAGGTGTTAAAACACCTGCCTTAAATTAAAAGCACTGCCAAAATCAGCATGAAAGGACTTACATGACATTGTTCCAATGAAGAAAACTCAAGGAATGTTATCAAAATAGAAAAAGCTGGTTCTATTACTAAAAACAGCCTTCACTCACATTTCCTGACTGTATGCTTTCTGTTTTACAAAAGTTATGAGGTGTATTAAGGACATAAATTGGATACCTGAATCTGTTTAGCTATGGTATTTCCCCATGAAACTAGAATTTGGAATGTGTCAGTTTTATTCTTCTTGTACAGAGCTCAAAAGAAAACAGTTGTCTTATGACACAGGAATGTTAGTCTCTATTTCTGTACAAAATTTCTAAACCATAAGTGGGCCACAAGCTAAAATTTCAAGTAAATTCGCATATTTCAGCTTCCAAATGTCCATAGACAACTGAACAAATCACATATCAACATGAATACAAGATAATAAAATCTACACCTAAGGAAATAGAAGGTTCATGTCAAAAGTAGCACCCTTGTGCCTGAAGGTTCTTTTCTGACACTGTCATTGCAACAGGTTTCATTATTTTAAATATGCACCTTCAGTTTGTTGAATGAAATACTAAAACTTGATAAGCAGCCATGAAACTTTCTCAGAGTTTTGAGATTAGATTCCGAAATGAGATTTTCATGTCAGATTTCCATGTTTTTCACAAAGAAGCAAAATTTTTGTATAAAAATAGGACTGATCAATAACAACATAATAAAACATGATAAAAATCATACCAACTACCATTTCAGATTTTGAGCTGAATATAAAAACGAGGTTTACAGCAACATTTCATGAGAAGTGTGTAAGTTTTCTCTGAAGGCTTTTTTCTTACTCCATTCATACCTTTTTCAATGGGTCCTGGAGTTTCCAAACATTCATAGACGTGCCACTGGGGTGTCTGGACCAACAGCAAAGAGAAGGGCATCTGGCAGCTGGGACAGAATCCATCGTGAACGGGCTTTGCATTCTGTGAGCTCTGCTCTGCCAGGCTGCCCACACTGTCCTGGGAGTGCACACTGCTGTCCTCTTTACATTCATCCCCATCCTGACCTGCCCGGGAGCCCTGCTTGGCTTTCTGAGGTGTACCAGTTTTTTCTGTCGATTTCTTTTTCCCATTTCTCTTTCTTTTTGGCCTGCCCTTGCCAACACTTACTCCCTGCACAGGAGTGGAGACGCTCTGTGAGTTACTCTGATGCTTTCGCTTCCTAATGGATTTGTACTCCCAAATGTCCTCTTCCAATAAAGCATCTTCAGACATGTCAACACATTAAATATTCCCTTTTCTTCTCCACAACAGTTCACAAACCTGCTTTTCCTCCCACTAATATATTTACTCTTCCCTCCACTCTTCACTGTCTGAGGAAAAGCTCCAGAAGCCCATGTTAAAAAAGCAACACTGGCCCACAAACCAAGCAGCAGTCCCTGATGGGACAGGAGCATGGTGGATCCTATCCCAAAAATAATTCAATTAGCTTTTCTTTGTAGATTTGCAATTCCTCCTGTTACACAGGGCCTGACTCTGCAAATCCTTCCAGGGTGAGCCATTTCCTTCAGCTTGCCCTCAGCATCGTCAGCTCCACCCGGCAATGCGGGGGCAGGAAGACTTTAAAAATTTTAAAACAAAACAAGGAATAATTCAGCTACGGGATCATCGTCGGGGTGTCCCGGGATGCTTCTCGGGAGTGTCCCCCGGGATTGCCCTGTGATGCTTCTCCAGAGGGTCCCGGTGCTGCTCCACGGTGTGTCCCAGTACCGCCGAGTGTCCGGGACGCTCCCTGGGATGTCCCGGTGCTCCCGAATATCCCGGGATGCTCTCTGGGATGTCCCGGGGTCTCCCAGTGTCCGGGTTGCTCCGTGGGATGTCCCGGTGCTCCCGAATATCCCGGGATGTTCCCTGGGATGTCCCGGCTCCCGCCGGTCCCGCGGCCGGCGCCTCCTCCGCCGTTTCCCGCCGTGGCCGCGCATTCGCTTCCGCAGTTTCGTCACCGCGGCTGTCGCTCATCTTCTTCGCTTCTCCCATAGTATGCCCCCCAAAAAAGCCCAGGTCCCCCTGTTTAAATCACCGGAGCCTAATTTTGACTTTTTCCGGCGCTGCTCAATTTTTACATCTTAAAAACGATAAAGCAGCCGGGCGGGAAACACTGGCTGTGTTGAATCTGCTGCGCGGGAATCTCCACCCCGGGCTCCCTCTGGGAATGTGCTGCTGTGGAAACCAAGGATACGTAAAAACACGGAATACGTGAGGAGTTCCGGCTTTGAGACAGACGAGTTATTACGTGTCTGTACTTTGTGCTTAACTTGATTCTTGAGTCGCGGTTTTCCGCGCCGGAGCCGCGGGCGGTGCCGAATGTGCGGCGGTGAAGCGCCAGGCCGGTAAACAGCGCCCGGGTGCGGCGATGGCGGCGGGCGGGCTGGCGGGGCTCCTGCCCGCCCAGACACAGCTCGAGTACGCGCTGCTCGACGCCGACACCGCCCAGGAGAAGGAGAACCTGGTCTACCAGTACCTGAAGAAAATGGACAGCCGCGAGCGGGACCTGACGGTGCCCGAGCTCGGCGGAGGTGGGTGGCGCGGCCCGGGCGGGGCCGGGGGGCTCTCCCCGTGTGGGCTTTGCCTGGAGCTGCCGCTGCCTCCGAGGCCGGGCAGGGCCGGCCCCGGGAGCCGCTGGTTAAATGACACCTGAAATACAGGAGATGGCACTCCTGGGAGCGCCAGGAGCGAAGGGCAAGGCGAAAGAACCCCTTTAAACATCCTCTTCGTGGTACTGGCTGGAAAAAACACGTTTTGTAAAGGCGCTCTTCTAAATCTGTTCCCATCTGTGCTGTGAATTTCTATCTGTCGCCTGTGGTCACAGTGAGAACCTTGCTAACTCTCCCTGCGTTCTGTGAGCTCTCTTGGTTTCCCGGGGCATCCCTGAGGATGTTCCCCAGCTCTCTCTCCATGACTTAGCCTTAGCGCTTGCCAATTTTCATGCCCCGGGTAATACAAACTGTGCTGGAGATGTCATTCTTCGGTGGTTTGCCCCTCTCACACATTTCTGTCTCTCCTTGTGGCAAGGAGGAAATCCAAATGTAAGATCTTGCAGGTCCTGCTCAGGGTCTTTGTAACCTTTGAGAGGCTCCCTGCAGCTGTGGGAGCTCACACCACGCTGCAAGGCAGCTCAGGAGGTGAGCTTCAGGGTTAAAATCACACATATCATGGGAATGAATTACAGATTTTAACCTGGTGAGCAAAAAGGAACGCTCTCTCCGTCTAAATTTGGGGCCCTAAATTGAATTTTAGCTTTTGGCATTAGTGTTGTTTCAGTGTTCTCTCAAGGCTTAGTGTCTCCTCTAAAAAGAACTCAAATAAGTAGCCCGTATCTATGAAAGGTACTTTAATTTTAGTGAAAAGGGGAGCAGCAAGTGAACAGCAAAGCTCCCACACTGTGGGAGTAATGCATATACTTGAAATATTCTTATTATTCTCACCAAAGCTAATCGTGTGTGCATCCATTTATGTTTATAAATATATAGAGATAGAGAACAGTCCTCCTCTTAGTGAAACACAAAACAAGCCTCCTGCTGACTTGAGTAGGAATAGCTTCTGGAGCTGTAAGAGTTTATTTTCTGAAGCTGTCAAAGTGAAAGTTCAAAAACCAGTTAGCTTTGCATTTTATCATAACTGTCTTTTCCTTTTATAATTTTCAGAAAAGCTAAGAGATAGTACTGGCAGACCACATTCTAGATATTTATTCCTTATCTTGATACCTGTAATGGGATCAGAGGAGGAAAGAATGTTTTCCTGTCTCATGTCAAGTGTTTAAAGTAAATGACCAGGAGTACTGTTGTGTGAATTCTGAAAAAGTTGTATTTCTTCCCATGTGATGGAATTAATTGATACCTTTGAAAATCAAGATCAAAGTTATAAGCACAAGAATATTCCAGTGATCTCTGAAATCAGTTCTTTACAGAACTGTTGGAAAAAATCATTAAGAGTTTAACACGTTTAAACTATTAGTAACTTTTATGTGAGTTTTAAATAATTGCTTGTTACCCAAATGGCATTGTTGGGGGTTGAATAATGTAGATCATTTTTTAAAATGTATGAGTTTTTTTCTGAGGCTTACATGTTCTTTCAATTAAAAAGTGTCTATATAAAGTTACAAACTACATTTTCATGTGACAGTGAATCTTATTGATAATATTTTCATTTATTAATTATGAAGAATTGCGGAACATAAGGATGAGTTGCATAAATAAAAGACCTTTTGTTTGCTTTTCTACCTGCATAAAAAGGGATGCCAAACTCTTTTTTTTCTTTCTTTTTTTGTTTTTAATTTTGTGTTTAGGTTAAAAGTACCAGGAACATTGTGTGGTGTTGGTGCCTTTCCCTACCCTTCCCCTAACTGTCTGTCACTGTTCTCTGAATTCCAGATCTGCAATGGTTAAACACTGAAGGTCCTATTTCTCTTCACAAAGACCTTTGTGGAAAAGTTGTGGTGTTGGATTTCTTCACTTACTGCTGCATCAATTGCCTGCACCTGCTGCCTGACCTCCATGCCTTAGAGCACCAGTACTCTGATAAAGGTAAAAGTGCTTTGGCTGGCTCAGAACAGAATTTCCTGGCACTGTTGCAGGCTGAGGAGCTGAGTCACTTTGTTGCTGGTTACTAAACTGCTGGCAGTATTTCAGGGGTGTCTAAAAATGTCTTCTAATCTTTTTAAGTAGCCTAAAAAAGGTGACTGTGTGTACTTCCATCACATTTTTAAATGGGTTAAATAAAGTGTCTGTGTAGTTAGGCAAACAGGATGTGTGCTTAAAGCCCAAATCTGATGCCTCTATAAATAAGGTGACTCTCAAAAAGCTACTCAAGAATGTGAAATACAGGCTCAAAGAAAGGTAACTTTCTTTCCTTCACTCAGGAACCAGCTCTGAGAAGAATATAGTGAAGGTGGTAGAGTGGATATAGACAGGTGGTAGAATAGGATGTAGATCACTTTTTTTTTTTCCATTGGAACTGGAATAACAAAATATGTAAGCTTAATGTAGAATTATTTTGGTATTGGCATCATGTTGTATACCATTAATAGTCCTTTATTCTAGAGAGGGAATTATGGTCTTTTAAGTCACATCTGAAATGAGATCAGTCTCTCACTCTGACTGAATAAAAATGAAGGGTAATTTCTGTTTGGAATGCAGTGTCTTGTCATGATGGCTTGTCAGAGATAAGCTGGAGTCTTACACAGAGTGTGTCAGCTGCTCACTTATCTGGGATATTTTAATTGGCTGAACAGGGAGATGAAGAACAGAGTTACCTTCAGTTCTTAAATATTGTATTAAATACAATATATATGTAGTAAATAACGTTATAATGTTTGATTCTCCATTGCTGTTTCTGATTTGTTCAAATGCCCTTACGTGGAACTGTTGAAACTTCAGCTGGGTGATCACCAGAGAGAAGTTTAAGCACAGGAGGCTGTAATGTTAGGGTGATCCTAAATCATTATAAATGTTACAGCACATGTGCCATGGCTCTATTGTCTGGAAGTTCAGCAGATCTGTTTCAAAGTGAAGACTGCTTTCCATAGGATTGAATGTCTCTCAGCATCTTTATCTGATATGCTCTCACTGCTATCTTCACTGGTGCTATTTCTGTATTTCAAGTGGCATTCAGAAAGTTATTTTAAACCCCAGTGCATATTCAGTTCATGTTATCAGCAGTCCAGAAATTACTTCTATAAGAGGAAGTACTTTTTAATATTCAGAAATAGCTTGGCATAAATCCAGTGTTGTGCTCTGCTATAATCCTTCAAAGAAAGTGTTTTAAATGGAGTGTATATTGTTATTTCTGAGCATTGCATCCATCATTTCCACAGCAGTGTTCCTCATGAGGGGATGTTGTACCTTACTTGTGCTGTTCAGGTGCTGACTATAGAATTGTCTTTCTAGCTTTAATGATGTTTTTGAAGGACAGATACAAGCACTGGTGCTGATCCCTACACAGTTAAAATATTTGACCTGCTTTTTAGATTTCAGCAGATTGCACAGCTTCAGCTGTCTGATACTGCAACATTCTGTTCCAATAGAGTTGATAAGACTCTATCAGTTATAGTGAATTTTTAATTTTTCATTGTGAAATTGTTATATTAAGCCTACCTTGTTTGTAATGAGTGTTGTTTGTCTTTTTGTCATAGTTGTCAGTGCTGCCATTTTTATTTGAAATACAGAATACTGTATTGATTTTGGAGGCCTATTCATTATATCTTTAACTATCCAGAAGCAGATATGTCCAGGTAATTCTGGAATTCCAAGATTTGGTGTTATTTTTGTGGCTTCTAGTTAACTGTGAAGAAGAATTTTCTAAAACATTCTGGTTGTAGACAGGAATCAGAAGACAAAGAGGTGTCCTAAGTATCTTAAAAAAACCCCAAAGTATCAGTTGAACAGCTACAACTTACCCACAATTATTTTGAAAGTATTTTCTAGCTTATATATAGAGGGTCAAGAACTGAAAACAATTCACATCAGCCAGCTGGGGAGATAATGGTCCTAAAATCTGGTGGTTTTACCTAATATTTATTTCTGAATTTCAGTATTTTCTGTATAGAACTATCTATATTCCTTATAATGTAATTGCTTTCTGTTTGTTCAAATCCTCTCTCCTTCTGGGAAGTGGTCAGTCAGATTATGAGAGAACTGTTAATTTTTTCTTTTTCTTTTTTTTTTGTATTATTATTCAAATGCATTTCAATGGCACAACTTCATTTTTCTTTGCAGACGGTCTTGTTATTGTTGGTGTCCATTCAGCGAAATTCCCAAATGAAAAAGTCCTGGATAACATTAAAAGTGCTGTTCTGAGGTACAATATTGTCCACCCTGTAGTAAATGATGCAGATGCAACGCTGTGGCACGAGCTGGAAGTGTCCTGCTGGCCAACCCTGGTCATTCTTGGGCCTCGTGGGAATATGCTGTTCTCTCTTGTTGGAGAGGGACACAGAGAGAAATTGTTCTTATTTACTTCTATAACACTGAAATTCTACAAGGAAAGAGGACAAATCAAAGACAACAGCATTGGAATAAAGCTGTACAGAGACTCCCTCCCACCTTCTCCTCTGCTGTTTCCTGGCAAAGTGGCTGTAGATGATTCAGGAGGGAGGTTGGTCATAGCAGACACTGGGCACCACAGGATTTTGGTTACTCGGAAAAATGGACAAATTCTGCACACTATTGGAGGTAAGGACATATCTGTAAGTTTATTATAGCAATTTCAGTTTAGGAGTAGAGGCTGTTTGCTGATTCTTTTCCTACAGGGCATGGCAGTTTGTAAGCATTGCCAGAATTTTGTTTTGTACTAAAATCACTTTTACTCGATTTGGGGGGATGTGGTGTAAGGCCATCAATGGGAGACTGTTAATGCAATTGTCAGAGATGCCTAATTGTTTTTCATTGCTTCATTGACTAAAGTTCATGTTTTCATGTGATGTCCAAAATGAATTACAGAAATGCACTTTGTATTCCTGTGAAGGAGTTGCAGATGGTTTTAGGTGTGAAGGATATACATCTGCATCAAGCAGCAAGGCAGAGAAATGACCAGAGACTGGAATGCCTCCCCTTCCAATAGAAGGGAATTTTGAGTTGTGGTGGTGGTGTGAAAAGAGGTTTTTCATGTGTATTTTTTGTTTGGTTATTGAGTTTTTTCAATGGAAGAACATTCCTATATAGGATTTCCTCTGGTTTCAAAAGCAGAGGAGAATAGCTAAGAACAGTGGCATTCCAGTAGGTAAACAGGCACCTAATAATGCAGTTGCCTTAGTACATATAAAAAGACCTTCTCATCAAATCTGAGATGATAATGTATAACTAAGTTATGAAAATAGTGAAAATATTTTAAATTTAGTTACATTTGTTACAGATTTTATATAAGTTACATCTCAGCTCTAGAAAACTAACATCCAGTTGCTTTTGTGAAGTAACAATGTTCTTTACAATGCAAATGAAGACAATTTGCACACACTTTGTATGCTTTACTGTTTCACAAATGAAATTGTTCTTTTTTTAAACCTGTTAAAATGGCAGTTACATCTTAGTGCAGCAAGGATGTAACTGTTAGGACAACCAAAATAGACAGATTTAGGAAGCAGTTGAGTCCTCAGATTATTGAAAACAATGGTTTGTTTATGTCTCAGAATCAGGACTTGTGTGCTGATGTGTCCTGTATTACTTAGTCTGGAATTGACTAATGCCTGCCCCAGGGCAGGATCCTACAAATCCCATAAAATGCTCTTCTGTTTAAAGAAAGGAGGAAAAATTCTCTTGCTATTTGAAGTAACACTGCAATGTCTAGACAGGCTATTTATCCAAGTCAACCTGATTTATCATTAAGGCATTATCCTAAATACCTTTCTCCTGTAGGATGTGCAAACAGAATTTCTTACAATGAATATGAGAGAATTTCTGCTTGATATGTGAGAAGTCTCTGCCTACAAGCTACCTTTTAGTGTTCTGGGGCAGTCATTAAGCAGGAATTCAGGAGTGTCCTAAGCTCCAGACTGGTACCTTCCTTCCTGTGGCATTGAGTGCTGTTCCCTTCCCTGGGAATGTGCACCCTCACACTCAAAGGGGAGCTGCTGGAATCTGACAGGAATCTGACACAGCAGTGCTTCAGTCCTGTGTGTCTGATAAGGTCTGAATTGATTTCTGACAGGAGGTTGTAAAAGTTTGTGTGTTTCAGTGACTCAGTGAAATGATTCAGTGGGCAGAAAATAATGTAATGAAGTTGATAAAGCAGTAATAAATGTGGGCATGCACAAAGGTTGAAATTGTTATTTGCATCATAAATCATGGTACACATGTAACTCATACCTAAATGTCCTCTGCTGACACATCCTGCTGATGCACTTTAACTGCTGCCTCCTGAAGTACAGTGCCTACCTTCAGGCTGTGTTCCTTTCTATTTCCTGGCTGTTGTATGCAGAACAATGCCACTCCATCATTCTTAGTGTTCTTTTGTGTAATTAGTTCCATAGCATCTTTTCCCTAATTAGTTTTCTTAATGAGAAAATGTTGCTAATCAAATATTAGTTTCATTTGTGATTACACCAAAATCTAAACCAATGATATGGAGTTGAGCTTTGAAAATCTTTTTTCCTGTTGGCTTGCTTTGATGTAGTCAAGAATAAAAAAAAACCAAAAACCTGTTGTTTTTTATTTCTGTCTTCCATTGTTGTTGTTGTTTTTTAGTGCAATTTAAAGCCCTATTAGGACTCCTCTAGAACACTCCTCTAAAGACTTCTCTTTAAAATATGAGCTTAAAAAAGCAGAGTTCAGAGCTTAATAGCACCAGGCTATTTTGATTACATAGCACAGTGACTAAAATGAGACTACACCAAATAGTAATAATATAAAATGTATAAGTTGCTGCTGTGAAAGCAGCTCCTGGAGTATGTAATTCTCCTAGAGGTTTAAATGTGTGCACTTTATTTTTAAAGTGACTTTTTTCAAAAATTACTTTTGAGTTTGCTGTGTTTTATTTATAGGTCCAAACAGTGGAAGGAGAGATGGAGGATTTTCAGAGGCAGCTTTCAACTCACCACAAGGAATTGCTATAAAAAACAATGTTATTTATGTAGCTGATACAGAAAATCACCTAATTAGAAAGGTAAATTTTCCATAAGGAAATTCAAAGTTTAAAAGGTGAAAATTTACACCACATGAATTACTCTCCAAATAACATAAGAAAGAAAATTTGGTCCACTATCTTATAACGAAATGCTTTCTGCTGGGTTTTTTTTAAGGGCTACATATATTTTTGTGCTTCCTTTCAAATGCAGATGAGGTGGTTTATTCCTTAGAGCATAACAGGGTTTTGCTTTTAGTTTGGTTTTTTTTCCTAGTCACTCTTACTTTCCTGTTTTGAGAAACTTCTATTCTTAGTACTGGAAGCAAAAACTGGTTTTGTTTCACTTCCAGTAGTATCAGATTCTTATCTACAGTTATTGTAGTGCTGTGGTGCAGTGAATATCCAAACTTCCCTTGGCTCTCAAATGCAGGTAAGTGCCCAGAACTGGCTGCAAGTGTTTTCTTTCTGATGAAACACTTGCAAAGTTTTAGCATGTAGGAATTGGATCTTACATTAGATTAGGTTAAATTTAGGATAATTAGAAGGTAAATTTGGTGATGCCATATAATATTGCCTTATTATTTAAAGTGTTGTGTGCATCTCAAAAAATCTTGGTCTTGGGTCCTCACCAATGTCCCATTTGTGATCAGAGGAGGTGCACCCTTAATGCATCTGAGATGCCTTTGTACAGATTATTTTATATGGAGATGGGTAATACTGTTACAGTATGTGAGTTATGTCCTATTCTTATATGAACTTAAAATTTAAAAACCATATCCATTGTTTATTTAAGTATTTATCCAGAAATTTGTGATGATTTCTTCTACAGCTGTTGAGCAAATGCTGACAGAGCAGTGTTAATTTTTGTTGCACATGGAATAGAATTCCATTTATGTGTTTTTTTCATGCTTCCTGCTGCTTCTCCACCTCCATACTCCCTGTCCATCAGCAAGCATTGTGGTAAAATTAATTATTTCCCTGAAAAAACCCAAACAAATCCCTGATATTTGTTAGGATTTCTCTGATTTTGACATCTATCTCAAATTGTCTGTAACTTTGGTCAAGTTAATTTCATACCTTCATTTAATGTGTCATTTTGCTTCACACAGATTGACCTGGAGTTGCAGGTGGTGACCACTGTAGCAGGCATTGGGGTACAAGGTGTTGATAAGGAAGGTGGAGCAAAAGGAGAAGAGCAGCCCATCAGCTCTCCGTGGGATGTGACCTTTGGAAGTTCAAGTACTGTATCAGTTGAGCTTTAACATCTCAGATTTACACATGTGACTGTTTACTAAATGTTTTCCTGTTTTAGTATTAATTTGAGACAGAAGATGTAAAGATTTACTGTAAAACTCAGTCTAAAACACAATAGTTTCTATGGAAAGTGGTAACTGCAATTCTGCTTTGGATCCTGAAATGTTACTTGATGGAAGAAAAATTCTTTTGTGTCAAGTTATGTAGTTACTGGATCCAAACACAGAAGGAAATAATGATGCTTTTGTTAGGCCAGTGCCTTAAGCCAGGATCACTTCAGAAGCAGGTACATTTTACAGGAAGTGAGTGTTGTCTAAAAGTTCCTTTCCTTGACTACACAGACATGTCCGACCACTTGTAAATATTTGAGTTTAGGAAGTAAAAATAATTTTATTGAGGACCTCTGTTTATTCCTGTTTAGGTAACATAAAATCATTAGGCTCAAGATCACTGTAGAGTCAGTCAGACAGGAGAGGAATCCCTTAGCACAAACCATGCAAGCATCAGGAGGTAAAATAAATCTTTGCATAATAGGATGCAAGAACCAACTTCTGAGGACTTAAGTAGCTTTCTTTCCCAATTCACTTAACACACACCTGAGCCTGGCATTTCATAGCTGCCATGTTTTCAGTGTTACTGACTGGGAGTTGAAGCTCAGTTTTCTCATGTTTCCATTTCAGTCTAATTTAGAAGTTGCAGATGCCAGTTTATGAACAATGACAGAACAATGCTTTGATGTGGCGTAAAACCCTTAGGTTGGTATTTCAGACATGAAAATTTGACTTTCAGTATTGGAATTTCTTTTATCTGCAGAAGAATGGGGTGGGGAAGGAGCATGATTTATATCTAATGTCTTGATATTAGAGGTGCTTTGCAGGTTTAGTAACATTTTGCTGACGTGGAAGCATTTGTTAAAATCTTGTGTCAGTTATGGGGGAGGAAAATACACTGAAGTGTGAGGGAACCTAGAATCACAGAATGGTTTGGGTTAGAGGGGACTTAAAAGACCATTTTTCCTGCCTTTTTGTGATCAGCAGGGACATCTTCCATTAGACCAGGTTGCTCAAAGTCTCATCCAGTCTGGTCTTGCACAATTCCAGGGACAAGGCATCCACAGCTTTCCTGGGCAACCAGTGCCAATTCCTCACCATCCTCCCAGTCAAGAATTTCTTCCTAATTTCTAATGTAAATCTGCCCTCTGTCAGTTTGAAGCCATTTCCCCTTGTCCTATCACTGCATGCCCTTATCAAAAGTCCCTCTGCAGTTCTTGTTTGGCCCCTTTATGTACTGGAAGGTGCTCTAAGGTCTCCTCAGAGTCTTTTCCAGGCTGAACAGCTCAACTCTTTCAGCCTGTCTCCATAGCAGAGGGGTTGCTCCAGCTCTCAAATCATCCTTGTGGCCTCCTCTGGCCTTGGTCCAGCAGGTTCATGAAGCTGCTTCAGAAATGCTCATAGGGTAGAGTCTTCTGGTACAAATACATTGTCAGTATAGACAGAGTACAACCTGCAGCCTTGTGTACTTGAGCAACTGGGATGTGTTTCCAGATTTAATACTTCTATTAACATGTCTTGTACAACAAAAAAGCACCTTTTTTCAAAGGTCTGGTCAGCAGCCTTACAGTCTGTGTTAAGCATATGGAATCCTACTTGGAAGGGCAAGGAGAAGCACCTGAAAGAGACTCTCACTAGATGTGGGCTGCTGCTAATGCAGGCATGAGTTTTACTGAATTTTGTACAATCTGATTTTCCTTTTGTGAACCAGGAGACTTGTGTGGCTGGATGGTGTCATTTTCAAGAGCTCTTGAACCAGAAAGCTGATCCCTGTGGGATGTTATTGCAGAGCTGTTTCACAGATCAGCAGAGGGGACTAATAACTGATCAGTGCTTCTGAAACTTGAGCTGGTTAACAGAACTATTCAAAGTATCCTATAATTTTACTTTTAATTTTTCATGATGCTGTCTTCTGCTTCTGTTAATAGTTAAATATATGATGATATTTTTTTTTAGTTTTGAGAGCTCTGCTTGTTAAATGTTAATTGATATGATAATTGTTATCAACATGAACATAGTATTTACTGAGTTAGTCACCTGTAGAGGATTAGTCATTTGTACTGTTCAACACTGCTGAATTTTAATGAGCATTTGCATAGAAATCAGATCTGAATGCACTTTATTCAGACCTATGCAGTTTTTTTCATATTCAATTAAAACCTACTAGTCAGCATGCTATTTAGATTGCCACAAATATAATATAAGCTGTCAGTTAAGCAGAGATTAAATCAATTAAAATTCTTTTTTCTTTTTGAGACGGTAATAAGCCTAATAGATAAAACAGGGGAAAATATACATTACTGTAATAGTAGTAAATCAATAAATTCTAAAATTCTTTAGAAAATTACAACTGGAGAGAATTGTAAAAATGCAGAGTTATATTGAATGGAATGTTAACAGGAATCTGTCTCAGAGCATGAGGAACCAGGGCTGCAGTGCCTGTCTAGCAAGCTTTTTTACTGTCATAAGCTGCAGTGACTTATTAAAGTTTGTTACCAGACATCAAAGCAGTTTGTCAGAAATGCAGAAGGCTTTGCCAAGGTTGCATTGGCAAGCATAGAGTGCATTTGTGCCTCTCAGAGTGCTGTCCTACAAGCTTGTACCCTGCTATCAGAACATTAAAACTGGTCTGCCAGTGTCTGTTTAGGCACTTGGATGGATGAAGTAATTTATGAGAGTTTCAAAAATTACTCTTGTTTGCACCCACACAGCAGTGTCCTTTTTTTTTAACATATGCTTATATCTTTCTGTGCAAGTTGTAGGAGTTAACATGCACTTCAACAAATGTAGGTTCATTATTACAAATTTTAAACGTTTGATTTTTGTGTTAACTGCTGTGGCATGTGGGAAATAACACACCTTCCCATTTTCCTTAGTTCTATGCATCTTAAACTACAGTTTCAAAAGATAGATTTATAGTTGTTTATTTAAATATGGACTCTATAGTTTTTAAATGAGTGATACTTCTGGGAGTTTTCTTTTCAGTGTCCAAAGCTGTTCTATCCAGAACATGAAAAGGAGAAAAAAGAAGTTGAAATGTTTAAGCAAGTTATATACTAAACTAGATAGTATTAAACAGCTTATGCTGACTTTCTTCAAAGTCTCCAAGGGGAAAGATGGCAATCTTTTAAGAGAAAGGTTTTTCCTCTATCACTGACAGTTCTTGAGTTTACTCCTATATACAGCTTAGAGTGTGTATTGGCCAACTGAAAAAATTATTTTTTCTTTAAAACCTTAGTATGTAGGTGGCTGAGAAATGGAAAATACTGAGAAAAACTTTGAGGAGGTGGGTAAGTTAATATTCAGAACTGATGCTATGTAGCATTCTTTTAAGTATCCACATAGTATTTTCCTAAGCAGGCTTTTGTTGCCCTGTTCTGTACAGATGCTGAAATCTGAGACAGAGATGAAGTGAGTGTGAAACCCCATTTAAACCAAATTTGGCACAAATGTCTCCTTTTGAGGCAGGGGAGTTAATGGAGACAAAACAGATGGTAGGATTCACAGTGTATTCTTCCTTGTCATCTTTTTTATTTCTTTAGTTGTGGCCACTGAGCTTGTGTTTTACCCTCCTGTTAAAATTCTTGAATGAACTCCATGGATTAAATTCTGGCTTTGCTGAGGTTGGTGCTGAAATTTGCATTGATATAGATTGTGTGGGAAGTAGAAGGGGAGGGACAGCAGCTTAAAAATACATTACAAAATTACTGAGTGTTTTTTTAGCTTTCTCTGTTGCGCCCTTCTATTTTTATTTAGTGGGTGTTGAAAGCAAGTGATACTTTAATGCACAGTTGATTTGAGCATGAAATGTTCTTGATAGCTGCATTCTTGCTGGAAGGAGCAGGACAATGACCTGTGCTTGGTGACATAACCATGTGTTTCACATTCCAAAACCTGGTCTTAAACTGCATGATTGGAATCTATTTATAGAAACTCCCCAAGTACAGTATTGACCATGCTTTCAGTAAATTTATTGGAATTTTTTACATCATTTTAAGTATTATGTAGATAGGATTTAAATGAAAGTACGGTACCTTATCATACTGGTGCAATTTTTATAGCCCTTAAAAGGCAAAAGTATGTAAGACATTTTTCATCCTTCTCTGTGTTTCTGCTAGAGGGTTGTTTGGTACCACTGCATTCCAGAGCAAACACTTTTTTTTCTCCCTGTATTACTCATGGTGATTCTTTCATAATGTTAAAAAAAAATTAAAAATCACTTAAGCAGTAAGCAATTAGCATTTCCTGCTTGAGCTCAGATCATACATGAAGTGTTTGTGTCTGAACTGTCTGTATCTTGCAGTGATGTTTTCTTCTACATGTCACCATTTTTCCTTCTAATCTGGTCTCATTCTGTCATTGAGGCTGTGGCTGTCACTGTCCTGTGGAAGGAATTTTCCTGGGTAATAGCTGAAAATAAAAGAGCTGCTTTTGCTATCATCAGGCTTCAATTTGGAATCATTTCCTGGACAAAGCAAAGCTAGAATTCTTCCAAAGATATGTTGTGTATGTGATATGACTTCATGATGCAGCAATGTGGATTTACTTTGAATGCAAAAGGCCTGCTCATCTCTTTAGCAGTTTCCTGTGCAAAGTACAAGCTCAAAGATTTCCCATTTGGCTTTGCCATTATACAAGTTCAGTTCCACAGAAAATCATGGTAAGAGACATCACTGACACAAAACTGCATTGTCTTAATTTTCTTGTTGAACTAGATCCTAAATTACTTGTAAATAGCCATTATTTTTTATTTTAGATTCCTGGAATTTCAAACTGGATCCTAAACTACTTGTAAATAGCCATTATTTTTTTTATTTTAGATTCTTGGAATTTCAAAGAAAAAGTAACGTCATTAAAGAGAGAGGTGAAGTAAAGTGAAGGTTTTATTCCTGTGTAAGAACTGTTTTAGGTGAAAAAGTCTTTAGAGAAATAAGAAATTAGGAAGTTACAGGTCAGAATTGCAGTGAAGCAGGACCTTACCCAGTCTTATTTTGAGTTTATGAGTATTGCTGAATAGTAATAGTAACAAAATTAATTAGTATTTTGCATGTTCATTAGATAAACAACATAAGAAATGAGGTACTTATGTCAATATTTTGGTATCAACATGCCTGTGACATACAGAGGCTGAAGTCTTGATGTAAGGATATAATGGGAGTAGTGACTGAATATTCAACAGTAATCTAACTCAATTTAGTTTGACAGACTATTTTTCCAAGTTGTACTTCTCTTTGTCTTGACAAAATGCATAATGACAGTGATTACTTTCTGCAGTAGAAAAGAAGCAGTTGGATTAGCAGAGTTCTTAGAATTGTTTCGAATCCATGACTGGAAACTGCCTTCTGTAAAAAGTGTTGTATTTGTACATGGAGTGATGGATCTCATTCTCTTTGTTCCACAGTCTGTAGTCTGATTCTATTAATTAAATCTATGTTCACAATAAGGAAGCTTAAACTCCAAATCAGATTTCTAGAGAATACTTGGCATATCAGTTCTTAATTTCAGATGCAGAACTGCTCAAAATACACTTCTTAGCAAGTCTTAGAGAGGCTTTGCCAGGCGTGCTGGGGTCAAAAGAAACATTTTTTAGCTGTTACCATTTGAGGCTGGAAATGCTTTTGAATATGAAATGCAGGTGTTGGAAGTAGAGGGAGACTGTGGTGCTGAGGTACCCTCAAGTGTGTGTGTTTGCTGTGCTTCATTAGGAGTGAGTAAAACACTTAACCAGACTTAACTCCTTCTGTAGTTACAATGATGTGTCCCAACACTAAATAATCCAAATTATTCTTTCATGTTTGGAAATACTATCTCTTCTGCTTGGGTGTTTTTGAAATATTTACTGCTGTTACAGTTAGACCTGAGTTAGAAAACTTGGGAAAGAAATAAAAAAGTACTTCATTACAGTCATAATTTCTAGCTCCCTATTATCTCCACTGTATGAAACCCCCTTGGTATCTAAATCCAAGGATTTCCCTTAATGAGAGGGAAGGTATGTTAATTAAGGAGGAAAATTCCAGAAGCATTTTGTTGCATAAAGAGTCGTGCCATTGGCATGATGCAACACTATGTGAAAGAGTGCCAGGTAGCAAAAAAAAAAGGAATAAAATTGATTTTTAGTCATCCAGAAAGGGTTGTGTGTACTTGTAAAAGTCCAGGCTTCACTGATAAAGCATTCCTTTGGAGCTTGGCTGTTTGTGTCTCACTGACAAACACTGATTCTCTATCCTTCTGTCACATTTGCATTTAATTTGCTGAACTTCCACTGACTGAAGAGCAGGTGAGATGTGCATTCCCTGTGCATGTGCCTATCTGTGAGCTGCAGGGTGTGTTGTGTAGCCCCTTTTGCTCCTTGAGAATTTGCAGAGGATGATTATACCAACAGACTTCTTCCTTGGTTCTTTTTATTTCTTCAAAGATAAAATTAGTAGACAGGAATAATATTTTCAGACTTTGGTCTATTTAGAAAATGTCAGTGGTGCCAGCCACAAAATGTAACTTTGATTCCCAGGCTTTTATTTCCCAGACTGGAAGTAAGCATGCAGTGCCAGATAGAGAGGCTGAAAGTGTGGGTAGTCCTGGGAATGGAATCCCTTCAAACAGATACTGCTCATGCCTGGTGCCAAACAAAGTAATTTCTGTGCATCAGATTGACTCACCAGTAATGGTCAGCAGTGTTCTGAGTGTTTGAAGATGTGCCTGTGTACAGACAGCACTGGGAGCTCTTCACACAGACACAGCAGAGGCACTGAGGAGCTGCAGCACTGAGCAGTGACTGAGGCTTCATCTCCTGGGGAGTGTTTGTGCACTCAGAGCTGTGGGTCACTGTTACTGAATGTTTGTAGCACAAGGATCTCCCATTTGCAAGCCATACCTCCCTTGGCTACAGGCACAGCTCAGATAAAGCACATACCCTAATAAGGAGAAACTGCATTTTTAAAACAGCTCAAGATGAGTTGGAATGTGGTGCTTAATTGAATAAATGTAAGAGAATTGCTTTTTTCTCTCGTGTTGTTTTATAATAAATTCTTTAAAAATAAATACTTTCCATTCATGGATGATAAGGAATTATTATAATGATGGCATTACCATAATTTTAGCATTCTGGCTCTCCCTGGCCCCATTCTCCTCTGAGAACTGTACAAGGATAAAAGTGGTGATGTCCTCAAACTGAAAGAAAAAGTTTTTCTGCCTTTTGTGTCAGAACATAAAGCATTAAACCATGAGAGGGCTGTTGTGTGATAAAATACCTTAGCTGTGTAGCATTAGTTTTAATTTTCTAGGTTTGTGTAATTTTTTTTAATCAAAGCTCTAACATATTTTTCACAATTTCCCAAAGAGCCTGTGCTGTTTCCATGCTTGCATCCATTCTCTTTGTTCTAACATCCATTCAGTAGAAAATATTTCTGTTAAAATTTATGACAGTTATGGAGCTCTGACTTATTTTTACTGCCTTATTCTCTAGTTGAAGAAGAGATCTTCTCTCAATCAATCTTACATATCCAGTAAAATTCAAATTTAATATTGATACACTTTTCTCAGATTTCATTTGTTTTGCTGGGTACAGAATTAGAGTAAGGAGCCTTTTCAATTTTTCAACATCTAGCTGTCACAGGAGAGTTTTCAATCTGTGGTGTTAGAGAACTGGATAGATGAATGGAACAGATTTTTCAACAGCACTCAGTTCAAGGCTTACTCCTTCATTTAATTGGTGGATAAAGTGAATATTAAATAATTAACAGAACTTTCTGAGATAACTCAGAATGTATTGCATAACATAGCAAGATAAAAAAGCTCACTTTCTGAATAGACCAGTGATTTTAACAGTTTTTATTCTGTGGTACTTAGAATAGTAACATCTGAATGTGCAAGATATGCATAATAGGAATAGAAAATCCTGAATCTGAGCAGTTCCTATATAGGAAGGAGTAAAATGATTTCATAATCTCTTTTCTCAATATAAATCTCTTAGAAATGAGATCTAATCAAAAACTTATGGGGACAGGGAGGTGTTGTTTTTGTTTTTTATACTGGAGTGTTTTTGGCATTGTTGGAACTTTGGTAGCATTTCTGGTAATTTATAAAATGTGTGTTTTGCAACTCAATTTGCAAACCTTTTTGGATCCAGAAAAAGCTTTTAGGCACTTTGCAAGTTTGACTTTCATTTTTGGAGCTCTAGTTTATGTAAAAGCATAGACCCACAGGGAGGTGCAGGAAAGAGTCACCAGAGTTACTTTGAAAGCAGTCTTGGGAACTTGTATATTTATCCAAGAAACAGAAAATGGTGAAGAAAAACTCTGTTAAAATCATTTCAGCACTGTTCCAAAGAGAGCTCTCAGTTTAAAGAAATGAATTCTGGAGAAAGAAGGATGCCATTTTTCCCCTCTTGTGGTTTGTAGTGTAGAAAAGATTTAGAATTAGAAGAAGAATGGCAGGATCTCAGTTGGAGGAATGGTGGTAATTTCATTTTTTGGACGAACTTGTCAGATTTAAAATGCTTGCAGGCATTTTGCATAACATTGCTTTTATTTTGAAACTCCAAGCTATTTTGGCTGAGTGGGGGATTATCCATGAGATTGTTTTCAGGAACAGCTCTGAGATGCACAGTGCTTTACAAGTTCATGTGAATGCAAAACAATTGGAAGGTATTTTTCTGTTAAGTGACTGGTGGTTATTCCAATACCAATATGTTTATTTAGAAAAACTGTGTTGATGTTGTCTATAACTACATGAGACAGTGTTAAAAAGATAATACTGTCTTCATTTTAATGCAGTTTTTGAATGTCAACTTTCTGTTCCTTAAGATTTTCAGGACAGACTAAGATAAGTAAATTTCTTTTGGTTTTGGGTTGTTGGGAGTTTTTTCATTGTCTTCCACAACCTGCCTTGATGCATTTCTTACTGCTGTACTGTGATTACATTTGAAGCTATAGAGTACAAATATGTTCTTCAAGTTCCACTTGTATAATTTTCTTTGTGAAGTCTTATCTGGGCAAGATTTGTGTAGTTGTAGATTTGGATTGCTGAATAGTAGTTTATACTTCAAGTTGAAAATAAATAGATGCTTGACACATGCTTGAATACTTCTTGATCAGAAGGTCACTGTCTGCATCTTGCATTTGTGACACCACATTTACATGTGCTGAGGGAGAGCAACTTGGAGATTGGTTAGTTACTTAGGGGGAAATTAGGAAATGCCCAGGTCACATTTACTGTTTGAATAAACTGCAGTTGGTGCTCTCCAGGGTAAGCATCAGTTACCCTTAGCTTAAAACATGATGTCCTTTGTGTATAATTGTACATGATACACATGTTGTCATTTGTGTAATATGTACAATGGTACTGCCACAATTATTTCTTTCAAAACTTGTTAACAGCTCCCTGAGGTTTTTTGGGAGTATCTTATTTTGTCACTGGTGTAGTAAAAAAAAAAAAACCTCAAGATTGTATCCCCCAAAACCATGCTTAGCAAAGATAGGTACTTGTTTGGCTGGTATGAATCAAAAATAGCATGTGAAACAGAATAGTAGAATGTTGCAAAGAGCAAATGTCACTTGAAACATTGCCTTTATCAGGTAGGGATATTAAAACCACAATGTTTAAACCCCTGGGAATAAAATAGCAAGAAGAAAAGAAGAAAAATAGCAAGTTTTGGTAGATGAAAAACATTCTCTCTCTCTCTCTCTTGCTTTGTTTTTTTGGTTGTGTTTTATTTTTTTCCCCTGTAGGGAAGATGAGTAGGGGGACGGGGGGACAGCGGGGTTGGTTTGGTGATTTCTTTGTGTTATAAAACATTTCCAAAGTGGTTTTGTTTTTTTTTTAATCTGGTTTTCTGTGTCCCTTTCTAAAAGTTTCAGGAACGCAGGAAGATGATGTGTTATGGATAGCAATGGCAGGCATTCACCAGATATGGGCACTGATGTTGGAAGGGGGAAAACTACCAAAGGGAAGGTAAGCAACTGTACTAAGAGAAATGTGAAATTGCTGCTTGTCTTGATAAACAGCTTTCAAATCCCAAAGAGGGAGATAAATTAAACTGAAATTAATTTAGTTTAAAGGCTTATGTGCTTAAAAGTCTGCCTCCTTTTCCCACATCTGTTAAATGAAATGAAAGATGCTACTTCAGCTATACAGCTATGACTTGGTAAGGTCCATTCATGTAATTGAATGTTATTTTTCCTTGCATTTGCTGAGTTACCTAGTAATGAATGATGTGCTGAGGTGATAAAAAAGCCCAAAGGCATTGAATAATTCCTCACTGCTGCATTACAGCTGGTTTATAACTCACAAGTGCCTGTTCTGTAGCTTCTGTTTATGCATCTTGTCTGAGCTGTTTCAAACTCCTGACTGAAACCGGGTGCTCTTTGCCTTTAGTGAGTTGAAGAAAGGAGTCTGCCTTCGCTTTGCTGGCAGTGGGAACGAGGAGAACAGGAACAATGCCTACCCCCACAAGGCAGGCTTTGCCCAGCCCTCGGGGCTCTGCCTGGCCCCAGAGGAGCCCTGGAGCTGCCTGTTCGTGGCCGACAGCGAGAGCAGCACCGTGAGAACGGTCTCGCTCAAGGACGGGGCGGTGAAGCACCTTGTAGGAGGAGAGAGAGACCCATTGGTAATCACCTCAAACTTCCCCACACTGCCCTACTAATATTCCTCAAGCCTGACCTGGAGGAACCACTTTTGGGGTGAGAGGGTAAATCAGTTTCCGTGGCCATCAATTTCTTAACTTCACTGCTTGGAATGCAAATGTGTGGCAGCTGTGATGCTCAGGTTTTAGTGCAGACTGTTGCTCCTTAGATAAGAAATTATTTCACTTATTCTTAAAACTGCCAATTTGATTCAGCATTGTGTGGTCATTAAATCAGCTGGATTCATATTTATAACTTAGATGTGAGAGTTTCCATTTCTGTGGTTAGCACCCACACTTTCAGGTTTCAGTATCTTTGTTTTGAAATTGTCTTCATTTTTTTTAATTCAATAAATTTCCATTTAATTACAATCATTTAAATTCATGTCCACATTGAGTAATCAAATCTATTAATTAAATAAAATAATTTTTCAGAATTTGTTTGCTTTTGGTGATGTGGATGGAGCAGGCATAAATGCAAAGCTGCAGCATCCCTTGGGAGTAACATGGGACAAGAAAAGACAGCTGCTTTATGTGGCAGATTCCTATAATCACAAGGTAAGTGTGTAGTAACTTGTTATATACAGACTTGGAAATTTTTATTACTACAAAGAATTATTTTAGTAACATAGACAGATTTTACTTGGTCCAGTTAAGCTGAGGAAATGAATTACACAAGTTCCTTTGTGGGTTCTCTTTCTTTCCTTCCTTCCTTCCTTCCTTCCCTTCTGGGTCCTTCTCTTTGCCATTGTTCTGCTGTCACATTCTTCTGTGCTGATATGATGGTCTCATGGGGAAGGTGAATTTAAAGTTACAGTTCAGACTAAAGACTTTCTGTGTGCCTGCCCAAAGATGCTGAACTACAATAAAAGACCTGGAAGGGCTTATTCAGGAATACTGCAGGTTTGATAAAACTGAGAGGACAAGAGGACTGGTTTTTCCCTTAGAAAAAGTTTTGAGAAGTATTGTGGGTTACATTGAGAAGTATTATGGAGCTCTGGGATAAGAGCCATTGTTTTACATGGTTGTTCTTACATGATGTTATATAAGCATCCCTGTCTAGAAGGTTTTTAAGTGTACACTGACTACATGCATTAAAAGAGAAGTAACCTGTTTGATTTGAAGAGTAAGTTGTATAACACTAAATGCTTATTGAAATTTTAAAGTAAATGATAGTTTTTTCAGATCTTGTATAAATCATTATAAACTTTTTTGCTATTTACAAAAACCCCATCTATTTGTAGAAGGAAAATAATCTAGAAGTTAGACTGCTAATTTTGTTATGCTCTCACTGTTTTGCAAATGTTTCTAGAAGGGCAGCAAACATTACAAAAACAAGTCATCCAGCATACTTTTATAGCTGAAGGTTAGGAACATGCAAAATCATGGAAGGGAACCCTAAATGAAGACCAGAGGAAGAAGTGAAGTCCATGAGGGAGTGGGGAGAGGGAAAGATGGGACATGTCACTTAGTAAGAGTGATAACACAGCATCCAGGATGGACACCTGGTAGCTGAGGCACTCCAAAAGCAGTGCTGGCTACTGGAAATGTGGCACATGAGATAATCCAGAACATCTGAATCCTGCTGGGTTTTCTCAGAGAAGCTCTTTGTGTCTTTGTTGATCTTAGATTAAGGTTGTGGATCCCAAGATGAAGAACTGTGCTACCCTGGCAGGCACAGGAGAAGCAGGCAATGTTGTTGGCTCCAGCTTTACCCAGTCAGCTTTCAATGAACCTGGAGGTTTGTGTGTGGAACAAAACGGCCGCCTCCTGTATGTTGCAGACACAAATAATCATCAGATCAAAGTGCTGGATTTGGAAACAAAAATTCTTTCCATGGCAAGTAATACTTACTAAACAGACTGATAGTGGTGTTTCTTGTTATAAATTACTATTTCAGACTTCAGCAAGTGTGATAAAAATGAGACAGCTAACTTTGGGTACAGTAGTTGTATCTACAGGATGTTTTGTGATGATCAAGGAAATGAGCATTGCCTGTTAGCACAGTTGTTGAAAGCCTCAGTCTGCAGAAAGACAACTTTTGCATGAAAACAGAAAGTGACAACCCTCTAGAAAAGGTTAATACAGAAACATCAGTCATTAAAATGTACCACCCAGTTTTTCAGCCTGAAGGGCATTTCGTGAGCATTTTGTAAAAAAGGAAGTGAAATCAGTTACCAAGCCATGAAATTACACTATAAGAAACAATTTTGGGAAGTCAGTGACTTAAAGCAAGATGTATCAAAGGGCTTTCAAGTTGTCAAATCACAACCACTGTCAAAATTGTGCATAGCTTTATTTGATTGTAAACAAACAAATTTGTGCTCATGTCCACCTTACAGTGCCACTGTATCTTAATGATTTTTTGAAATGTATATATACATATTTTATGACATAATGATCCTAATGTTTTCTTATATGTTTCTTAATAATACACAGTCTCCAATGTGTGTCTTATCATGTAACATGTGGGTGGCTTTTCTGGGAACTTCTCTTCTATTTTACTGTGCAATGTGCATTAGTTAAAATCCTGGATTTTATTACTGAAGCGTGCAGTTTAATACCAGAATTAGGAGGAAATACATTTACAGTTTATGTAAAGCAAAAAGGTAATCCTGATGTAAACAATTTAAATTAAGGGATACTCTAAAGTAGTTGTGGGTTTTATGGCTTTAATAGTAAATATTGCTTTTATTTGGATTAATAAGGGTTTTTTTCATCTAAAGACAACATTTTGTTCCTTTTCTATTTTGTCATAGTATTGTTGCGCACTGAAAGTTTTAGGTCAATAGCCTTGATGTCACTTTGAAACTATGATTGTGTTGTGAAAGCCCATTTGTAATAAAAATAAAAACAAGTATTTTGTTTGATTTCTACTGATAGTTGCCTATCCTGAAGCCAGAAGCATGTGATGTTCCAGATAACCTGCCTGTGCAAAAGGATAAGATAAACCTGCCGAGACTGCCTAAATCTGCACCAAATATTGAACTTCCTTCCCTGACTGTAGCTCCTGGCCAGACAATTCAGTTTTTATTAAAGTTGACTCTTCCTCTGGATTCCAAACTGAATGAGGAAGCTCCCAGTGCCTGGTTTATCACAGCAGAAGGTAAAGTCCTGGTTAGGATGGGAAGTGGGTTGGTTATATTAGCACATCCTGCTGTGCAAGGGAGTTCAGTCTGATCAGTCAAGACATCCCTCCCCATCCTGTGTTCCTGTTTGACCTTGTGATGCAATAATTGATATTTAGAGTTGATGCTTTTAACAGCTGGAGTGCAAAGACTGAAAAAAGCCAAACACCTGGTAGAGTGCTTTTTGCTGGAATTAATACATGCTGCATTGTTTTGTGGTTCAATGCAATGAGTTAGGTGTATGTAGTGTACAGTGGTTTTTAGTTCACATACACTCAGATATTTAAACAAAATGAAACTCAAGTTTCATTCTAACAATCAACCTGAGCATTGCTAAATTGCACCAACCCAGCTATAAGACCAACACTGCTGTTTGGAAATGCCATCATTTTACCTGCAATTTAATGCATTTATGACAGATATCTTACCTGGTTTATTAGGTCTCTGATGCAATTGTATGGTAGCCATTAATTTGAGAAGTTTTGCTTGTGCATATCAGAATAAATTTTAATATCCTTTAAAGAGTGTATAGGAGAAACTTCAATTCCATTATATTTAAATAAGATATACTGTATATATATATACACCTATAGTGCTGATGCAGAGCCATGGATCTCTCCATCTTTAAATGACTGATAAAGCATTTGTAAATTACTTTAATTACTTTCCCTTTTTTTTTTTTTTAATTCACAACTGGAATAATCAGGAAGGAAATTTCCTCTAATGTTTCATGTGGAAAGTCCTTGTTGTCCTATAGATGGAATTAGTGTTTTCTGCAGCTTTCAGACATTGTGTTAAATACCCTAATGATAAAATCTGTTCTTCCTTTGCAGATAACACCTGGTTGCTGCAAGGACAGTGTCTGACAGGAGAAATAAAGGATGTTTCCTGTCAAACTGTCATTCCCTTCCAGTTGCCTGGGAGCTGTGTGTCAGCTGAAGCCACCCTGGCCATCAAAGCGTGCCTCTACTACTGCAGCAAAGGTAGCAGTGCCTGTATGATGGCAGGAGTGTCCTTCAGCCAGCCCTTGCAGCTCTCTGGCACTGACCAAGGCAGCTCAGCCCAAGTGGAACTGATTCACACCTTTGTAACCAACTAACACAAAGCCAGCTGATTTCACACTTTATTTTGCTGTCCATCATTTCTGTGCGAGAAAGTACAGATAGATAACTTGGCTCTGTTTTTTCCTGGGGCTTCTGACAAAGCTAAGAAATAATTTGCTTGGTAAAATGAAGTAGTTTTTCCTACAGCTTAACAGGAAAATTTATCATCACAACCTCATTTCTTTACATTACAGTAGCAGCAATAACTTTGTAACACTGTAGACTCTGTTGCCAATTGTGAGCACACTGGATGTCTGCCAGTCTTAAGAAATGAGCAACAATTTTTAGAGTCCATTTGAAAGAGCTGGTGTTACTTTGTGATGTTACTGTAAGATCTTTGCACTGTAAATAGTGCTAGAATAGATCATTTTGGACTAATACTTCAGAATTCCTTTTATGCCCTAATTGCATTTTAATAGAATGTCAAAAGGAAGATTCTTTTTCCAGTCTATCAAAGAAGTATCGTGCTTATTCTTCTGTAATGACACTTGTGACATGTGTATTTTGAAAATACACCTTAAACTAGGTGCAGCTCTAGTTTTATGCAAACTGAGCATTTTGCTTTAACTCAACATCACCGCCTTACATGAAGAACAAAGGTTCATGGGGAATTTTCTGTGCAAGGAAACCTTCAAGCTCCTGCAGAAGAATTTCATGCTGATTTTTAACAAAGAATGTGCCTCTCTGCAATGTGCATATGTATATAAAATAACCTCCACAAAGCCATGCTGGAGCTTTTCTGATACATACCAATTTACATTTTATAGAAAGGGGTAGGTAATGGTTGAATATCTACACTGCAAATATTAAATGTCATCCATTTCAAGCAGAGTGATTCACTCCCATTTTTATGATTTCTCTGCAAAGACTATTCTGAAGACTTCTATGCTGCAGAGATGTAATATTATGAAGAATATTGCACTCTTGAAGTCTGATTCAGAGTCTTTTGAAGTCACTGTTATTCCTGGGATTTGTTATAGTGGCCACTGAACCAGAATTGCATACTTGATAATGGATTATTTACATTCATGTTTAGAGCTTCTGATCTTTTGCTAGAACACTGGTAACCTAATCTTTGAGTAAGATGCTTTAAAACTCTATTGCAAAACTCTGCCCTTGGTGGTTAAATGTTTTGCAAATAAAATTCCCTCAATTTGGCATAATAAGAAGGGGCAGGGTGATAGTGGTGGTGTAAGTTTATTACTTGAACTGGAAGAGTTTCCATCATGCTTAAGGGGTAATTGGATTAGGCCCTGTGGTCTGTTCATAATAATCAGTTCTGAGAAGATGATTTTGTTTTAAGGTGAAAGGTAGTACTGCCACACATATTATAAAGTGCAGTAGTGAAAGAATTTTTTATGTAGTCTTTTCTAAAACAATTACTCCTGACACCTGTCAGTAAATCCCCACTATCACTTGTTGTTGCTTTTTCTTGCTTAAATGCTGACTGAAATGTTGGTCATGAACCCAGAGGCTTTTGTTTTAAGGGAGTGGTGTGGTTCTTCCTTCCATTGAAATGCCAGTCTGTCTGAGAGTTCTTTGTGGCACCAGAAATGGTTGTTATCTCACCTGTCAGCAAAGCAAGGGCTGAAATGTTATTATTCTTATGTTTGGTTTTTAAGGAACTTTCCTGATTCACTGTTTCAGCTCCTTTGGGTAGGCCTCTCCATTCTCACATGCCATTTTGAAGAGTGAAAAAGCTTTGCTACTTTGTTCACAGATGGCAAATGCTGTTGGAAGGATGAAGATAAAGAAACTGATTTGGGCATTTATTATTTTTTACACTTTAGTAAAACTCAGTCTTTCACTATTCCTTGTTTGTCTGTTTACCTTTGGATAGTAGCCAGGAAACCTTCAATCAGCTTCTAGATAGCCTGCAGATTTTCTGCTGCTCTCTGAAAAAAACAAGCATAAGGTTCAGAAGTTCAGAATAATGAACCAAACTGTCACAGTTACCCTGAACATGGAATTCATCAGATGGATCTTTGTCCCATCATAGTCTCTCACTTTGTCCCATCACAGAATGGTTTGGGTTGGAAGGGGACTGAGAGATCATCTTGTTCCAGCCCCCTGCCATGGACAGGGGCACCTTCCACTAGAGCAGGTTCCTCAGAGCTGCACCCAGCCTGATTGTGAACACTTCCAGGGATCTGGGCAGCCTGTGCCAGTGTCTGACCACCCTCACAGTAAAGAATTCCTTCCCAATATTCAGTTCAAATCTGCCTTTTTCAGTTTGAAGTCATTCCCCAGTCCTATCCCTACATGCCCTTGTCAAAAGTCTCTGTCCAGCTCTTGTAGCTCCTTCAGATACTGGAAGGTGCTAGAAGGTCTCTCCAGTCTTCTCCAGGCTGAACAACCCCAGCTGAAATTTCCAGCTAGAATGACATTAAATTTTACTATTTCATTTAGATCACTTTATCAAATTCTGCATGTACTCCAATATTATAAAAAAGAAAATCAAAAATCTGACACTTTCAATTAATGTATTGTTGTAGGAGAAAGACTGTATTCTCACTTTATTGAACTATAGTGTATAATTTCTAATAGCAATATTGTAGTTATATTTTCTATCTAAATGTTCTCTCCTTGCTCAGTGTTTGTGTTCACTGTGATTGGCCTTTAATCCTACAGTCTAACATAAAGGTTTTTTTGTCCAAGGGATAAGGATGCACATTCCCAGAGTCACTACTTCTGTTTCACTTGTAGTGTTCAGATATTCAAATATTCTGTGATTAGAAAGCACAGATTTTTTTTACAGCTTATGATATTTAGGGATACTATTTCCTTTTCTTCCTCCAGGGTTTACAAGCTGCTCTTACAGTTAATAACAAGTGCCATAAATTTCACCAGACAGGCAAAGTGAATAGCATATACAAGCTACAAGAAATTTATCTAAGTACCTGAAAGTATCTTCCAAATATGATGCAGACAAATAGGAAATGTTACTATTCTGTAAAAAAAAAATCAAATATATTGATGCTACCTCTTTGTATGAGAACTAAGTTTTTTGATGTTCCCTGATATAAAAATTCTAAGCAGATTGGAATTGCTCAGCACTCCCAGATTTGTCTCACAGTAAAAGTTTGTAAATCAAGGCCTTTTCCAAACATGACTTTCTACTGGCTTTAACAGGTTTTGCAGCAGACCTTAAGGAAGCATTAAAAGACTATAGCAAGTCTCTAAAGGGTAGGGTCATGGTTGACTTGTATAATGGAAACAAGTTCAGTGGCATTTTCAGTTTTTAGTTGTAGTGTTTGCATTTCTGGGACAGCTTTTGGTTGTGAATGTATGTATTAATAGTTCCATGAGATGTTTTTAGTAATTTTATTCAGTTGCAGTATAATATTTTTTATTAGACTAGAAAAAAAGATGAAGTGGTTTCAAAGAGGGAGGATAATTTAATAGCTCTTTCATGTTGTTTGAATTCAGTAATATCTTTCTGTAGTTTGCTCCCTTCTGTTGAAGGAAGGGTAGGGATGATGACTGTGTAAATCTATTGATGGGCACATATTTTATGCATATATTTTTGGTTTATTTCTTTTTGTGTTAGATTTTTAACTTTTCTATTGGATGCAGTTCTTCACAGTTTGTGTTTGGCCTCTCATATCTCCCACCTGTAGAGCATTATAGTGTTTGTACATGCTGTGGTAGTGTGGTACCAAGCAAGAGAAAGTAGTTTTATAGCATCAGGGAAATGCCTTATAAGCTTATCCTGAAAAAAGTGCATATGGCTTCCAGTATATTGTATATATTCTTAATGCACTGATTTTATTTTGGTAGGAAAATATTGTAGCTGAAACCATGACTAAAACTGTTTAGTTGAGAGAGCATCAAGAAAAATTTATTCCTTACCTCTTGCTCAGAGGAGGGAGAGGATGAAAATGAAGAGACTTTTCTTATAATGTAGGGCTATGTCCTTTTTCCCCTTTAATTATTGACTATTTATTTTAGCAAAGCTAGAGGCATTATTGACCATGAATTGTCTTGAATTTTATTCCTAACAAGTTTTTCTATGTACATGGAAGCTTTAATGTCTGACTTTGTAGAGTTATGAGTGATGGATCTTGTTTTAAATGGTTTTAGTTTAGCAGAAAATAGCAGAGATTTATGTACATTCTTAAGATTTGTAACTTTTTAAAAATCACTGGTAGTAATTGACTTACCTCAGAGACACACTGAGGCTACACTCTCACAGAAGTGTGAACTCAAAATTAAGTTTTCTTGTTGTAGAATGTGTGAGATGTGCTGTGACACGTTGTGTTCCCCAGGCTGCACTTGTGCTACCTAAGGAGAATTTTCCACACGCTGCAGCTCATCAGTCACCCCCAGTAGTTCTCCACTGAAATCTGCCAGGTCACTTGCTCATGTAATCAATTGATATTACTGATTTAGGCTAGCAAACATGTAGCACTTAGAATTTATCATTACATTTTTTATTGAATTTGGTTTGTCAGGTATTAAAGGAGTTCTCTGTCCCAAGCAAACAAAGTATAGGAATGGTGATGAGTAATTGGAGATAATTTTTGAAAATGTGAGACCTGGGGTTTTTTTAATTAAATCACAACATCTGTTTTTGCATTCAACAAGAGGTCATTAATTTAGAAACAATATTCTAATATTCTACAATACTCTAATATTTCACATTCCATTATGTTCATGTAACCAAATTCAACCATTGTCTTCCAGTAGAAGCAGCAGATCTCTATTTTATAGTTTTTGTACTCTTATAGATAAAGTCACTGCTCTCATTTAGGATTATAATTCATTCCTGTTCAGGACTCACCACACCTATGACTGAGTTTCCAAGTTTATCTCAGTTTCTTTGTCCCCCCATTTTGGGGGATTTGGGTTAGGTTTTTGGGTCTGTCCTTTCCTGCTGTAGTTTCCACAGTGAAGTGCAGCCCATATCATGTTATGTGGAGGGATCCAAGTAGGAAGGATAATTCCCTCCACCAGCTCCTTGCCCCTGCCCTGCTTCAGGGATGGGGATGTAAACAGCAGGTAATTCTAGATAGCATTGGAATAAGATGATGTCCTCAGGTCAGATTCATCAAGCTTTGCACTCCTGCAGCTGCTGGCAGAAGTTTTCCCTTTACCTCTGGCCCTGCCCACTGAGGTGCTGCAGTTGTTTGCAGCTGTCCCAGAGCATCCCATCAAACTTGAGTAGCCTGTGCAGGGATTCTGATGGCTCTTGCTTTCAGGAAACTTTGATTAAATAGAGATTACATATTTTAGTTTAAATATTTTAGCTCTTAAATAATTTGCTGTCATGTTGCAGGTTATTTAATTATTGTCAGGTAATGCACTCCTGCTGCAGATGAGAAGCTGGAAGCTTGGGTGTGAGTTGAGGAATGTTTGTGTAGCTATAATTAAATATTGCTTAGTTTACCTCTTTGGTGGTCCTTTGCTTTCAAGCATACCAGGGAACTCTGTCCAATTGCAGGCTCTAGGGCTAAGCAAAAGAATTGCAAGTATTTTTAAGTCTTGCCCAGTTCCTTTGAAACATTGACAATTTTGAGCTAAAGAAATCCTATTTGAAGAAAACCTGTTCATACATCTGCCTTAACTTAATGCTCTGTACTCAACATGCCTCAGAAGACAGATATTCCACACTGTATTCTTTCCCATTTTGACTAAGGATTGAGAAATTCAACCCATCTGGCCATTGTCAAACTTCATAGAAAGCAAAACAGCAATTCCCAATTTGATTTTACATCCATCTAAAGAAAAAAAAAAAAGAGCCTATTTTCCAAGCTTTTGATTAAACTGAAATACTGGGTTTGAACCATATGTTCAAGGAATCTGTCCTGAGAGTTGCTTGAATCATATTTCTAAATCTGGGTTCCAGATTTTAAAAATTAATTGATAGTAAAGTGGAGAAACAAATGGCTAAATGTTTTATCTATTGAATACTTAACTTCATAAGTCTCCAATTTCACTTTTAAAATAGAATTAGAACAACTAAAATGTTCTCCTCTCTGCCATTATCATTAATTTACCATTAATCATTGTATCGTTAAAACCTGTGATGAATCTATGTGATTTTGTAAGAAAATCAATACAGGAAAAGAAGGTGGTTGTAAAACAGTGACTGGGTGAAATCCAGGTGCTCTAAGGTTAGTGGCAAACACCTTTAGGGCCAGGAGTTGGCCCAATGTGACAGAAATTCTGTGTTTTTATTACATCTTGATGGCTGAAGGAAAAAATCAGTGCCTTTTGTAACAATACTTGAAAGTGTTTCTTTACAGAAATACTGGAGTACTGATTGAAATAAGCTATTTGACCTTCATGGTTTGCAAGCTTCAGAGGGATTTAATTCTACTAATTCTGAAACTGTGAAGAATTTTCCTTCTCCATCATGTTACTGAATTAATTTGAAATTAAGGTGCTTATTTGTCAAACTCCTTACAAAATACTTCAAAACAAGTTTGTTTCTCCATCTTGTGAGCTTAGTTCTGAAATTATTGTTACACACTTTTGTACACTCCAGATCAAAAATGGCAGGGGAACTTCAAACAGCTTGCTGAAATTGTGATTTGAGTGAGATGGAAGGCAAAACATGCACTGACAAATGGGCAAAGGTGACAATTCTTGGTATTTGAGGGATGGAGAGTTGCTCTTTGTTTTGGAGTTGTTCTCATCTCTTCTTCAGATCAGCAAAGATACTTGACACAGCAGAGGGCTGTGTGTAGGGGCAGTGCAGAAGGGTCTGTGAAAACATGGAACTTCATTTAGGTTCTGCTGCTGGGTTACCTAAAAATCCCAGCAGTATAATGCTGGTGAGGGAAGTCACATTTGAGCACTTAACACCTTAATAAATGTCTCCAGGTGGTTTAAGGGGAAAGCCAGGAATTGTATTTTCTTCCTTGAGAATTTCAGTGTTGCTTTGTAGGCATTGGAAAATTTTGTCTGTTCTCTGAGATACTAAACCTTTGTTTCTCCATTACATTTGATGCAAAGCCTTTCACATATCTGAATATTTTAAAAATGTGGTTTACATTTGTTGTTATAAAATATGAGAAGAACTAAAATGAAAACACTTCATCTACAGCTGATCTAGGTCATGTAAATTCTTCACTGATGGTGTTGCCTAACTGTTCTTAACAATATTCATAGATGATGGTCCTTTTTAAATAAAGGGTAAATATCCTGTAATATTATGAGAACAAATAAATACACTGTAGAAGAAATGTCGGCCTTGGCTATCAAACCAACAGATAAACAGTGATTAAAGAATGTATGCTTTCTCCTGTGCAGCCTCTTTCTCCTTTTAAAGCTTTTTCATGGAAAAATAAACATTAAAAAATTTTATGTTTTCTTTCATGCCTGAATTTTTCTGTCAATCTTCGTGTGAACATAGATCTAGAAGTTATGAAATGTGTCTGCTATGAGGGGTTGCAGCTTGAATGAAAGGCTTTAATTAAGAAGTTCTGTTTGTTTCCCACTCCCTTTGCCACAGGCTCTGCAGCCGTGGGTGTCAGTCGGCCCTTCAGTCACCAAGGGTCTGTAAAACTGTGAGTTGTGAGGCCACCCCCTCCAGGGCTCTGGGAATGAGAGATCTGCTTTTATTTTCATTTCTGCACGTAAGAGACATTAGAAATGGTGCACTGCATGAGTCACAGGCTGCCTGATTGTGTCCTTCACTTCACTGCAGAGATCCCAGAGCAAATTTAGCTACGGGATGAGATCCCTCTGCATGGAGCTCCACTTGACTCAGTGTTTGTTACTGTGATTAGACTGAACCACATCTTGCAGCATGTGGGTGCCTGTTTAATTATAATTATGGCTGAACTGTATTTTAGCAGCAGCATCTAAAAAGCATAATTGTTTTACTCAGGTAACAGTTTTGCAGCTTTGAGCCAGAACCTGTGAGTACAGGGCAATATTGCAGGCTCCCATGTGCTCCAGTAGAAGTGGAGATGGACACCAACATGCCTGCAGAGATAATCTATTATTTGTGCTGCTCATCATGTTTTTATTGATGCAGTGATTTCTCATTAGTGAAAGCATTGTGTGACAAAAATTCTGGAATGTCTACTGTAGGTCAGCCTCATAAACTGTAGTGTAACTATGTTGAATTTGAATCATTCCCACCACCCCACTAAAGACTATTCCTTGTGTTTATTCATCTATTCAAATATTTAAAATATTTATACACATTGCTTATAAAACTCAGCTAACTTTCTTTGATTTCCATGCAGATGCAATATATTCAGCTAAGTGTGATGCAGCAAGTCTGGATTTGACAGACACTCATATTCTATTATAATTTCTCTGTTTTACTAAAAAGTTAATCAAAAGCTTCTGCCAAGCTAAACTCAGCAAGTTTAAGTCACACAGTCTCTCAGCACACAGGTGACAAAGTCTGTGGCACACAGTCTTTGTGCCACAGGTCACAAAGCTTGGCCTTGACTGGCTTTCAATTGTCACCTCTGAAATGACACTTTTACCCCCAAGTTCTGAGTGTTCTCAGAACAGAAATCCTGTGTGAGCCCAGGCCTGCACATCCTACATGCAAACCAGACTGATGTTTTCTTGGCTAATGGCATTTGTGGGACTGAGCTGGGCTGGTGCATTTTGCCAGAGCCCCAGGAGGCACTGCCTGATGCAGATTTCTGTGGTCACTGCTCTAGGAAGCTATCAATTAGCTTGTTTCTAAAAGCATGGAAAGGAGCCTTTCATGTTAAAATCACTGACAGGGCCAAGATACTTTCTTGTTATTGCAAGGGATTCTGCCATCTCCTGCCAAGAGCAATTTATCTGGAGATTGGGTAAATGGGGCTTTAAACAGGGCTCCTCTCCCTGCCCTGTCCTTCCCATCTGAAGTAGTTTCCTGTGGCTGCTCAAACTCAGACTCTGCTGCCCCATCTGAGTTTTATCTTCTCTGCCTGTCACCCTGGTATTTTGTGCACACAGTCCCACCAGGAGCTGGAAACAATACCTGCTGGCTATTTTACATGCCAGTGAGGGTGGCAAAGTTCCACCCTTGCTGTGACTGAGCTTTGCAGAGGTGAGGATTTCAGCCTTTGTGTGTAAAGGAGTAGCTTTCTGAAGTGTTGCTAGAGCAGCACATACTGTTTCTCTTTTTGGAAAAGCATTAGCAAGTTATAGCCCTCAGTTAAATCTCTCCATAATTTTACTATCTCAGACATTCTCTTAAGCAAAGTATGTGGGAATGCCAGTGCTCAGAGCTCCTAGCTCAGGCTGTAAATTCTGTAAAATTTCCAAACACTGAACAAAGCCGTACTTTTAAGGAGTAGTTAGGTATTAATGAATATTTTGTTTCACTACAACCAAATACTTAGTCAAACTTACCCTGGTGCTGCATAACTTTTGAAATCCATTCACCATGGAACTGCAATGTTATTTTTGAAGCTATCATTGCAATGACTGTCCTTGAGAACTAAATAGTTGTTCTAACACCATCTTTATTTTCCAGCAAGAAGGCAGCACATCAGGTTTAATATCCACTTTAGACTGCAGGGCTTGGGTGAGTGCATTGCTCCTGGAGTGAAGTGAAGCCTGTGTCTGAGATGACAGGACATAAAGTGTGACATGTTTTAATCAGAGCAAAGCAGACTCAGCAGTTGAATGGTGTTTTTATTGATACAGTGATTTATCATTGATGGGAGCATTGATGTGTGTCAGCAGCAAGCGTAAGCACTCGTTCCATCAAGGCCTGTGCACCTTCCATGCTCCCCCTTGTGCTCACTGACACACTTGACTAAAGCTGTGACGTTTTCCAAGTTATCTGGGGTTGATACTGAGACACAGAGATCACCAAGAATGAGAGATAGAACTGTTTTTTCAAAACCTTAATACATTCAGCAAGTGGAATCACAGGATAAAATATAACGTTGAAATGCACCAAGCAATGTGTGGGTGCATCAATGCCTAAGTGGCAGTTAAATCCAAAGGAAACTTGCTGGGGGCTACTGAGAAGCCCATCATTTAAATTTTTCTTTCCTTTATGCAGTTGAGTGAAGAAGATGGATTTAATTTGCATTTTTGCCATGCTCTTAGCAGTGGAAGTGCTATAAAGTGCTGTTGTTATCATAGACTCAAATCAGACATGCATGTGGCAGAACTTCTGAGAGCTTATGAGGAAGATGCAGAGGGTGTAATGGAGTCTCTAGCAGACAGTGACAAAAATTTGCCTCACAAATTCATTGCTAAGTGTAAAATGAAACATTTACTGAATCATAACTGGATTAGTTATGAATTTAAACTATCAGGGGATGCAAATTTTTATTTACTTGAGGCTGCTGAACAGAACAATTCTCTTTACAGGAGGCTTAGATTACATGGAAGTACATGAAATAGAGAAAAAATACAGAACTTAACCAAGAGAAGTGAAACAGGATGAATGGTATATTTTATATAGAAATGTGACTTTTTCCAATATATAGCAAGTTTGCTGAATTTTAAACATTACCTTTGTTCAAATGTTAGTGGATGGAGGTCTCAGCAGCTTTGAGACCCATTTCTGGTCTGTGTGAGGGCATCACTTGCAATCACAAGATTGTTTGTTTTTCTTACACACTTGGTACAGGGTCTTTCACATTCAGGGGTGGCCTGATCATCCTGACACCCTCTGGGACCCTGCATTTCACAGCTTTTTCTTGAGAGCGTAAGAGGGACTGCCTTGCTACAGGCACCTGAGAGCAGGCATGCATCTGTGTTCCAAGAGCAGCCTAGCTCAGGTGAAACCATCAGAGTGACTGTATTCCACCTTCTGCTAACATGCAGAAAGGTTATGGACTACCTTGTATAGTAACAAGCAAAAAAATTACCAGCATTTAATCCATGCTCAACTTCTCACAGTCTCACAGGAAGCTGTATTTACAATTAAAGTGCTCCCAGGAAAGAAATAATTTGCTGTTTGTAAAAAATCCCAACAAGATGACCTAGAAAACTTGTATGTTTTAAACTCAGAAATGTTTGCAGTCAAGCAAAGAAATTTTCGGGAGGAGGAATCAAGTTATCCCAAAGCAAATCTGACTTGCTGCTTTAACATTGTGAGGACTACAGAAAGCAATGACACATCCTGGAGGAAAGTGTCCCTGCCCATAGCAGGGGCTGGAATGAGACAATCTTTAAAGTCTTTTCCTACCCAAGTCATTCCATGATTCTGTAATCCCATAATTCTGTTTTTCGTTGCTGTTGGGGCTTTGTTTGGGGTTTTTTGGTTTTGTCAGCTAAGGACATTAGTGAGGAAAACCCACTAGAATCACCTTCCAGCACAGCACTTCAACAGCACCTCTCAGCATTAAAGCCTACTGAGTTCTCCTCAGTTTGGGGAGACTCAATTCACTGCTAGGTTTGACTCTGATGTAAACCACATAAAGGCTGAACCCTCAGGTGGAATAAATTTTCCTGCTTCTAAGTGGGCAGTGGAGTTTATGCATTTCTCTTTGGGAGAATAGATGCATTTGTTCCTGCATTGCTGCGCTCCTCTTATTAATCTCTGCTGAGTTTTTTCCGAATGACCACCATGTGACCCTTTCACTCTCCATTCATCTCTGTAATCAGTTCTCCCAAGGCTTGCAGCCCAGTAACTCTCCACTTGTAGCTCCTTTCTCTGGAAAGAAAAGCAATTTAATTTCTCCTGTATTGGAAAAAAATTGCTACTACCATGTACATCCTTTTCCCTTTTCTTTTTACTCTCATGAGATGTGTTATTTGCAAGAGGTTCTGCTTCCTCTATTTCACCTCTATACCACATCCCACTAATGTGGCTGTCTCCATGCTGACCACTGAAATTGTTCCCAGCAAGGTTTCTAATTATCCATTGCTAACCATCCTCAGCCTCCTTGGCCTGCCAGTTGCCTTCAATGTCCACAAACAGGTTTTTAGTTTTGAAATTTTCATTTTGTTTGCCTCTGTACTTCTCTTTATTCCAGTTATTTGCATACTTTGGACACTGCTCCTTGATCATGTCCTTGGTTGATAGTCCTCCTTCCCATTTCCAGTTTTTGGTGGAAATTCCTGTGGCCTGCTACTCTTCTTTCCCTGCTGCCTTTGCATATTTTGTCTCTGGAAGGTACAAAATTCCTCAACCATCCAAGCTGAGGAGTCAAAGCCCTCCTCTCTCCTCCAGAATGGTCTCTTTCTGCTAAAGAAGTCTCACCATTTATCTTCTTTGACTTAATAAAATGTAATATACCTGAAAACGAATCATTTGTTCATTATTTATTCACGTCACTCCTTTCCTTTTGCAAGCAATCTTTTGCTAGATTACAATTAATCTGGTTACAGATTATTTATAATTCTGATTACAGACAAGCCTCAGAAGTTCAGTGTTCATTCAGTTTAAACTGCTCACTGCATCCTTACATTTGGACAGTATCTGAAAGTTTGCAGAATTTTTTTCCACTTTTTCTCTGCTCTCTCTAATCTGAACATTTGTTTGAGGTTTTCTACCTCAACTCTCAGTTTCTGTGTTAGCTCCAGAATATTGGCCTGCTCTCAGCTATCCCAAATGTGGCTCTGTCAGGTGTTGATTTCCCACTCCAAAGGCTGACTGAAACATGACTTTCTAGAACCCAGCTGCCAGCTCTCCCTGCTAGTATTGGTCACCTGCTGACCCTTCCATATTTCAGCCTGCTCATTTCCTATTTGTGAGATTCTATTGATTTTCAAGATACCAGCTCCAGCCTCTGGGTTTTTTTTTTATCTTTCTGCACCATTATTTACTATTATTCTTGCATATATTGCACAGCTAAGCTCTGAGGCTTCCCTCAATTTTTCCAAAGGATTTCCTCATCAACACTGGCAAAGCCTTCCTTACAACACTGAAATGTCATCAACTTTTAGGCTGTACTGGACTAAGATCACTCACTCCTACACCAAAAATATCTCATTGTTTGCTGTCAGACTCTGGCTCTTGGCTGAGCTGTGCCATTTGTTGCCTGGCGTTGTCCATCAGTTGTGAAATCTCAGTGTAAGCTCTCCATGGACATGGCACTCCTCGTGTGTTTACACAGTGCCATGGAGTTTTTCCTGAGAACTGTGGTAATATAAAGGGTAATAACAGTTGGTATGACAGGTTTATTTCCCTGGCAGTGCTTAATCTTAGCAAAACAGCTTTTAAACTCTATTTGGGAGCCAGAAAAATAAAATAGGTGACTTGTACAAAATTTTAATTTGTGCTTCCATCATTCCAATGTCTTGATTTTGCCTACTTGTTTGTAGATAAATCTCATATTGCTTGTCCCACTTATGCTTAAGCAATGTATAGGAAAATAAATTTTATAAAACCTTCCTGAGCTGTGGGAATTTTGTCCTTAGTCTAGGAATTCCAGAAGGGCACATGGAGTTCAGCTGAGCTGGATGTCTGTCCTGGTTCAAATCCTAAAGGATCCAAAGATTTTATCATGCTTTTTATAGGGATGTTTAATCACATACTGAAAAAAATGTTGAAGTTGGCTAGAGACATATCTGCCTCCACGGTATGTGTTGCCTTTTTTTCTCCTCTAGTGGATAAGGAGACAATTGATTGAAACAGATAAAAAACACAAGAGCATCACACTTGGGGCTTGATCTGTGATGTGACCTCTGCCTTCCTCCAAAACACAGCAGATCCTACACATGAGGGAAGGGATGAGCCTTCCCACTGCACATTTGCAGAGTCTTTGGGAGGGAAGCTTTGTGCCTGTGTTCAGTTCACAGAGAACCACAGTCCATGGCTTTGGAAAAGCCAGCAGGCTGTCCCTGCCCTGCTGGTTGTTACCCTGATCTGGGGGTCTCAGTGACTGAGCAAGATTTGCTCTCTACACCTCCCTGACTTTTTAGCACTGAACATCTGGAAGGTCCCAAACAATTTCCTGGATTTAATTTGAAGGATTAAGATTGGGGCAGAGGGATTCATCCTCCTCAGCCACAGACTTTCTCTTCTGTATAAGCTGCTCTTTCCACGCAGAAAGAACAGCTTTTATAACCTGTTCTTTCCACACTTCTCTACACTCAGCATCAGAGGCTGCCTCCCATCATTCCCATAACTGCTCCTGCAGAGTGGCTCAGGATCTCAGCTCCCTGTGGCAGGGAGAGGCCCTTGGCACTCTGGAGCACAGGTTTGTTCTGAGAAAAGGCAGCAGCCAGAGCCCTGTGAGCCCCAGGGAGAGGGCATTGTTCCATGGGAAGCCTTTCCCAGCAGGGAAGGAAGATGTGCTGAGCTCTCCTTTGCTGCTGTCACTGCCAGGACCTTGCTGCAGTTCAGGGAACAAGGGATGGTTTCACCCTCAGGCTGCAGGAACAGAGGCATTCCTAACTGAGAGAAGCCTGCCAGGCTTGGTGTCTCTGGTCAGTGAGGGGAGGTGGAAGCCTTGCCCTGAGATGGAGCTGTGGGATCCCTCCCTGTCAGTGAGGAATCACGGAGCATTCCAGCTGCACCGCCAGCGCAACCGCCCTGACAGATGGATGGTCAAAAGCCCTTTTTCTGGGGATGTTCTGCAATGATACATAAATCTTCTCTCCTGGTCTGGTTTATTTTTACCTTTAATCCTGAAGAATTCCTGTGTGATACGCTAACCTTGTTTTCTGATGTTTTATTAGAACTAACTTGCAAAGCCTATTTCCAGTATGTGTGGAATCCTGAGCTCAGCTCTTCAATGAAAGCTGCCTTTTTAACTCTTTCACACCTTCCCCTAGTTCATTTTTCTATTAAGGTCTTAGAGTATCTACAGAAAACATTGGAAGGAACAATGTGCTCTTTTTCCTTTTCTGTAAAATGGAGGGCTTGAAGTGTAAAGCACCAAATACATGACATTAATTTGGGAAAGAGGCATCTAGGGCCCATGAAATTCAGCAACAAAATTTAAGATATTATCTTAGGATCTTAATTTTTTTTCCAGATTCCCTAACTTTGGTTTATTTCTTTTACAGTCTGAAGAGCTGTTTATATATATATATATATGTGTGTGTGTGTGTGTGTGTGTGTGTGTGTGTGTAATATACCGTACACATATATACCTTTCAATATTGAAAAAAGTAAGCAACCTATATTTAATGCAACTAATATTCTAGTCAAGAATGTAAGGCTCCATAACCAAAGTTGTCGTAAAACACAACACAGCCCAGGTCTTGTCCTTCATGGCAGTGGGAGAAGAGAGTTCTCAGTGATTATATATCAATTTCCTACCCTCTCAACCATAAATAAGTACTCTCTTTGTTGGTACTGGCTTATTAATGTACTCCTTTCTAGTATACTTGTCTTTCCCCTGCCCCAGAATATTTATATTCTTTCTTGGATGCCCATTATAGAAGTTTTAAAAATTCTGCACTGCCTCATTTAAAACCTTTGACTGCAGATCCCCCCTCTCCAAGAGAACTGACAGCCTGTTATAAGCAGGCCTGTATGATGACAGATATGTGATTATATTTAAATAGCTCTGTCATAAAAAGCATTTTCTAGATTTTTTTTTCCTTAGGCTGGTATTTAAGAGGTTGCAGTACATTTTCTGTGCTGTTAATGGAAACTCTCTGCAGTGTGAAAAAGGAATTAAAAGCCCTGAATTAAGCATGTAGGTACCACTTATCCTACAAAATAAACATTGAAAAAATGGGGAGGGAAAAAATCTGTAATGTCTCTACAAGAGCTTCTCATTGTGGCAAAAAAAAGTCCTAGTCTGCTCAAAGAAGAGATGAATTTGGATCTCACTTCCAAAGAAAGGCTCCTGCTGCTAATCTCTGTGTCCTGCTGCTTGAACTCATCAGCTTCAGAGGTGATAAGAATATGTTGTTATGCAAACTATCAAAGTTTATTTACACAACTTCTTAAAACAGATTCTTTCAGTGGTATGGCCAGGTGGTTAATGCTGATTGTCAGATTTTTTATGCATGCCAGATTGGTAGTACACATCCTCCACCCTGTAAGCAAGATATTTTCTGCTGTACAATGCTCTGTCATCCTAAGTCTCAGGGGTTAACACACTCTCATCTTTAATCTCCTGGAATTCTTCTTTTCCTTTGATTTTAAAATGTACAAGAATTTTCACAGAGCAAATCCTCAATAAACACAATGAAAAAAATCAAATAACCTAAGCAGCTTTAAGTTCCAAATTAAATGATGTATCAAGCAGGAATCTGGCAATGCAGTGCTAGTCTACCATAAAGTCTTTCATCCATGCAAATCCTGTGAGCACTTTACTGCTCCCAGATTGTCAGGTGAGCTCTCTGTTCTAAATATTTTTAAGTGGCTTAAGCACTTAAGCACTCAATTCTGGGATTCCCAACTTAATGTTTCCCCAAAGGAGCTAATTTACAAAGGATGGCTGTTCATCTTCTGCTGTCTATAAACTGAGGCAACAATTTAACTGCAAACCCTTTAGAACAGCTGGGAATTGTCAGGTCTTCTATATTTTAAAAAGCTTTCCTTCTGCATGGGATATAAATCACAGAATAAAATGTATGAGGGAAAAATGGGAAATGGAGATATCACCTTATAGGCAAAGGAAATACTGAAGATTTATTGTCAGTGATTTTCTTAAATCTGCTTATACAGCCAGGACAATAGTTTCCAGAATGGATATGGCTGTAGTTTTTCACATCCATAGGTCAGCAGTTTGTGGGGGATCTCTGGAGAGCTCAAACTCCAACTAAAGGCACTGACAGTGATGAAATGTGGGCAGCAAACCCCAGGGGCTGCTGGAAATCGTCCCCACAGTGAGGGTTTGGTGTCACCCTACCCCTGCCCAAAGTGCTGAATGTGACAGTGGGAGCTTGGTGAGCACTGAGAGCATCCCTGAATCAGAGTCACAGGGATCAGGCTTTAACTGGAGCCCTCAGCACAGCAGGGCAGCATCTTGGAAACAAAAAATAAAAAATTCTTATGCCTAAGTCAAGTCAGAGTGACTTAAAAAGACCAGTTGGACATTTTGCTGCCTGTGTCACCAGCAGGGTTATCTGAGCAAAGGCCACAGTAACTCAGATTACTTTATGTTTGCTGTGAACTAGAAAACCCCAGCCTCAAGGGGCAGGAATAGCAGAAACAGAGTCACATGAATGGATTTGTGAGTTCTAGACACCTTGGAATACAAATATTATTTTCACTTCACTGTCTCTTTTGATATTACTTCCCCTAATAATGACAAGTGCCTCAAAACCTGGATTGCTTTCCAGCTAAAGCTTGACCTTTGCTGCTTTTCTCCTTCAACAAGTGACACCAGTAAAATTACACAGCAGACAAAAAAGCAAATAAATAATCCAACTGTGAAAGACTTATATTGGAGCTGTGGGAAAATATATATTGGATATGACATTCAGGAAATTATTAAATCACCACACTTGCAATTCTTGAGTGAAAGACTGCAAGCAAAGTTTGCAGCAAGTTCGCAGCAGGTATGCAGAATATCCATGAACAGCAAAACCAAAATTCTGAGTGTGTGTAGCATTTGGGAGCATTGAAACTCTCACAGAATATTAGATTATTTTGAGTTGGAAGGGATAATATTGTGAGTTTTTATTCATATAGATATCATTCTCTCTCAGTTTACATCTACCAAAACTCTGTTTGTTCAGAAACCAGAAATTTGTTGGCCAGAAGGTTTCCAAGTAGGGAGCAAGCAGGAATTGTCCACTTCATAGCTATATAATACCCTTTATGGGTAGTGCCAGTCTGTTCTCAGTGGTCATTCAGCCAGGCTCCTGAAATACATCATCCAAGCTGACTGGCATTTGTCTGAGTGCAGAAAGGAGAAATACTGAGGAAATTGGGAAGGGAAATGCCTTCTAGCAGGTATTTCCAGAAATTATTTAAAATATAGTGCTGGAAAGACAAAAACAGACATTTTTATGCAGTGCATTTCATCCCCAGATTTGGTTAAACTTGAATAGCTGCTGTCACAACTGGGGCTGTTCTGTGGATGAGAGGACTGTCCCTCTCTATTCAGAACCAGAAAAAATGCGCAGAAAGCAGAGATACACAAATTAAATCCAGCCAACATTTTCATTATTTATGTTGGGAAGGTGAAAGACAGAGCAGACTTTCTAGGCTATTTTGGTAAGTGGAATGATTTAAAAACGTGGCTAGGCAACAGTGTGTACAGACCTTAGGCTGTTCTGCCAGCTCAGTCATCATCTGCAGCATCATTTGCTCTTTGGTTACTAGAAATCCTCGGGGCTGAGCACTCCAGTCATGCTGCAGCATTCCAAGTCATTTCAGCTGGGTTTTTCTGTTTATCACAAGGACATATGCCCACAGAGAATATCCCTGGATGAGCACCTTCATTTGCCTTTGTGCTCTGCTCTTGGGGCTGGACTGAGGATGCAATGCCCAACCTGGATGCACATCAGCTGCAGAGAGGAGTCCCTGGAGCTGCAGCTCGTCATGGCTTGGGTGTGACACTGAAAATCTTGGCTGCTGTGACAAGGCAATGAGAGCAGAGAGGCAAGAGCCTGGGTTCCTGCTTCCCAAATCCCCACACACTTTGGGAAAGGACAGTGGTACCCAAGGGGGGCCCTCTCCTTGAGCAGGGCTGGGCTGCTGGACCAGAAGGAGGGGAGCTCCATCATCTCAGTGCTGTGACCCACACAAGCACAGGTGGGTGCCTCAACATCAGTGTAGAGATTTCTGCAGCCAAATCTGGACATGGGATTTCGATTTCTCTGGGCTGGGCACTTGGTTGCTCTCCAAGGCCAGACTTGCACAGCACCAGGGTCACACTCTGAATATCACCCTTAAACACAAATCCTCATTTTAGTGTTCACTGAAGTCCTCCTTGAGCTTTTAAACCTCTGCCCTGAAGAGATATTCTCTTGATAAGATATATGGTTTAATAACCCTTTTAAAAAATAATAAGGAAGAAAAAAAATTGAGAACCCACGTTGTGCACAGTAAGGTCAAACACTCAGCTCCTCCTCCAAACTGAGCTCATCACACTTGGAAAATTCAGGACATAGCTATGTTGCTTTCCTTTGAAGCATTTTAACCTGATGTCCAAAACAAAGCAGTAAATTAGATGAACCAGTCAGCTGAAATTCGATGTCTTTAGCTGAAACTTGGCATGTAGTTTTGCCAGCTCAGTTATAGATTTTTTGGGTTTTATGACTATTTGGCTTTTTTATTTCTGTCTCTCCCTTTTTTTTTTTTTTTTATCTCCTTCTTTTCTTCCAAAAAATATTACAAGGAATCCATTACAAGGAGCCCAGGAAAGCACCACCTTAGTAATTTCTATAATGCAGCCATTTTATTTAAATATTCTAGACACTAGAGACATTTTCTATTAAACTTACAGGTTTCTTTCTTTCTGCCTTTGGAACATGGTTTTAAATCTAAAAGTATTTTGTTTCTGAGATGTATGGAAATGAGTGTAATGTGGAAATTCACTTTGCTCAAATGAAGCTAAACAAAGCATTAGAAGAGATACAAAAGAACATGATCCTGATCAATGCAGGGACATGCACTTAATTTCCATTGCTGAGTTTTGGCACCAGAGAAGGAGTTTTTCTCCACGTAGGTCTTACTTCTAACAGTGAATAATACAGTATATTCTGAAGATTCAAGTTTTACCAGTGCACGTTTTAGGAGTCACTTCACATCAAAGTTAGCAGTGCATTGCTTAGGATTACCAAAGAAGTTTTTATACAGCTGGTTTGTTCCCTTTCTTTTTTCACCTGGGCCCTGTAGTGATGATACCAGCACTTTGGAAAGCTCTGTGTGCTGTTTCTTGTAACATTTGGGATATTGCATCTTCCCTTTGCTTGTGGGCCATTGCCATCTTGAGAGGAATGGCATGGCCAAAGAATGGCTGTCACTCCATTCTCCATCCTCAGCTGGTCTGAGAGCAGTGCTGGCTGCCAGGGACAGTCAGAGCTGCTCAGAAATTGTAAAACTGCTGCTCCTTCCCTGGCTTCTGGATTTGCTGGCTTGTTGCTAGCAATTCCAAGGAATCCATGGTTCTCCAGCCCAGACAGAAATATTTGCCTCTCTTCTTGAACTCGCCATGATTTCGGCTCAGATTTCCTTCAATGTCAGTAAGGGAAGCAGAAACAAACAAACCAAAAATATGAACTTTTCTTGGGAGGAAAAATCAGCTAAGGCAGCTTTCTAAGGAAGCAGAAACCAACTTTAAATTGGCTTTCTTAAATTCAGCCTTAAGGCTTTGCCTTCAGTTCTTTAGGTCACATGAACACCAACAACATTTCTATAGAAATGGTTGGTTCCAAATAAAACCCCAAAAGAATAACAGCATACAAAGGAATCATCATGTGGCTACAAAGGAAAGTTTGAATTTCCCAGAATCATGCATTTGAAAGGTTTCCTGGGAGTGATATTATTCTATTATTTTATCTCTATACCAAGCGAGTGAGAATTAGATGTTGTATGCTTTCATTCTTACAGTCTTTCTTAATCAAGATGGAATCTCAATCTTATTTATTACAGTGAAAATTCAGAATAGCCCCAGTAAACAAAATAGTACAAATACTATATATTTTGTGTACAAAACATAATAATCAATGCAGTAATGCTGTGTATATGTCTTAGCTTATATACAGATGTGCCTTTCATATCTCCTTAAATATTTCTTCAAATATTAGTGCATCAACTCCAGCTGTATCCTGGGTATGGCTCTCTCAGAGGGGTGTACCTCAGGCATTGAGCTGTGGAGGGAGAAAATAACAGCCTCACAAAAAGAAAGGTTTTAACAGAATTCAGAATGGAATCCTTATCTCCTTCCCAGCCCTTCCTTTTATTGTTGCACTTTTTTCTTTCCCTGACTCATGGAACAAAAGAAATATAGCTTAATGCAGATCTTATCTTCAGTAGAGTATCTGTGAGACAGCAGCTCCACAAAGGCACTGTCCTTTGCACAGCCAGAGTGACTCACGAGCTGTGTCGAGGGCTGTTTGCTCTTCTGATCTGCTCCTCCACGGAGCTGCACCCAGCAGCCTGTTTGCACACAGGATTCGTGCCCTCTGTGTATTGACTGCTGCAAATAAAACACTTCCTGCCCCTTTCTCTTGCCTGCCAGAGCTGCTGTGCTCCAGATGTGAGGTTGCTCCTGTCCCTGGTGGTGGCCCAGTGCTCCCCAAGGCTCCAGCAGGAGCAGGCTGGTGCTCCATGAAGGTGGGAGCTGCCCCTTCAGAGTATCAGCAATTATGTGAGATATCTGACATCCATTTGGGAACTGGGACAGGCCCAGCCCATGGGTTTCCCATTTGAAGCCATCTGTAACTTTGCAGAATGACCTTTTCTTTTCCCTGGGAGAGAAAACAAAATCCATCCTATGCCCACACCAGGGCTCCTTGGCTCAGTCTGTGTTTGAGGGGCCGGCTGCTCCATCTAAAGGAGCAATCCCCCACTGTCATCACTGGACAACATGCAGTAAATGAAGGAGTTGAGGATAATCTACTGATTAGGAACTGACTGCATGGTTTTGCCCTATCAGTCTTTTTATCAGAAATGCGTGAGTCCAAGTGAGGAAAATGCTACTCTTTGTGGCAGTCATAGAGAATTATTAAAATCAGGATTTTGGACTAAGATGCAGCTCTATAAACATCAACAAAATGGACAGGAGCAAGTAGAGTTTGATAAGAGGAGAGAGAGATTCCTCCTTCTCCATCACACTGCAACTAAGCTTGGTTCAATTGTTCCCAGTTTATCAAAGTTCAGCCTAAGGCTTTAGAAGCTCAAACACTCATATGATCTTTCTCCCTTCTTTACTCTGTGAAGTCCAGACTAGTTATTACATGCTATTTTTGTTCTTGGTCCATCTCTATAGAGTTTGAGTGGGAAACCTGCAGCAGCACCAGATGGATTATTTCTCCTTTTACAGCTTTTTTTCTGTGTATGAGTTTGGTGTCTCCTAAGTTTGAAAATGAGAACTCAGCCTCCCATTGCACAGCAGCAATTCCCAGTGGGCAGAATGTTAGAGATGAAACAGCAAATCACAAGCACTGTGTACAGATTTAAAAGAGGAAAATTAAAAGCTGTATCCTTTGATTAACCTCTGTGTCTCACATTTGAAAATTAAAGATAATTATGTTTACTTTCATGTAAGCCTAGAAATAATTCCCTGAGAATTTGAAAGACCAGAGCATTGTCATTTACTTAGAGCTTAGATTCCTCCATGCACTTTTTAATATGATATACACAAACCCATGTCTTAACTGTTTTTGGATATGTTTACAAGACAATATCTGCAATATAGATCCTTATTTTTACCCCTCTTTCTCCCACTGTTCTACAGCTTCACTGCTGAACAAGCCTGGGAGGAAAAGCTGATGGTTTAGTCCCACACTATAATTAAGTGATGGCTAAAGTCAAGTCCCTGATTTTCCAGACAATCTCTTCTTGTTTTTTCTTTTCTATTCTTTCCACTGACTATGAAGAATAGAAATAGAAATCTGTTCCAGGTGAACAGAATAGTCTGAAACAAATTACTTTAATGATGATGCGTTTTCCACGAATCAATGATGCACATTAAAGATTCAGAATGCACTTTAGAGCAATCCAAAATGTGGAAAATAGCAAGATACCAGTGTGATCCCCCTTTAAATTATAGATTGAGAATTAGATTCTACTTCCAACCATGCAGGTGCAAATTCATTAATTTCAGAGCAGCTTCTGTAGGTTGACTTTGAAAAATATGTGAAGCAATAGTTTAGTTCTCTTTTTCTCGACTGGACATTTATTTATTTATATGTTGGAAAACCTTCCACTTCAAATATCTGTATAAGCTTTGACACAGTTTTCAACCTTTCTGATAGACCCCAAAGAAATTCTAGGCAGTTTTTAAATGCACGTTAGCAAACCAAATCTGTTCTTAACACCCCCTTCCTGCACCATTCTGAATTGATGAAGAATAGAATTTTTTACCTTTTTTAGGCACAACAAGACACACCTAAATGATGCATTGCTGGTGAAGGAAGAGCTATAAAGAAAAATTTGGACACTTCTTTGGACAGACCCTCAGCTCTGGTAAACTGAGAAAACCAGCCAGAAGTCAACACATAGCTCAAGGGGAGATCTAAGTCACATGCTCTGCATCTGAGGAGGTCAATGTACAGGGTAAAATTGCATGCTGATCTGCCATTTCAGGTAATAAAATTGCGTTATAAAGAATTTTGAGCATTTCCTTCCAAAATTAAAAAGTGACTAGAGGGAAGAAAGACCACGAGTTCCATTTTTATAAATTTAGAGCAACTCCTGTCATGAGAATTAACCTGGTGTGGGGTTCATAGACCTTATATTGCCAGACCTTGCCTCCATGAGTGCAGCAAAGGGAGTTTTCAAGCAGCTTAATGAGGTTCCTGGCCAGCAACTTCTAAGGAAACAAAACCCATGATTTTTGCATTCCCTTATGCAGTGAGTACCAGACTCCTCCATCCTCAGACAGCACAGTCTGTATTTGCAAGAATTTGCAGATAGATTTAGATAAATTTGTCTGAGTAAGAAAATAACATGAGGATTAAGAATTGCCTATAAAATGTGAGCTTTGGTAATAAACCAGGATGTGTGGGAGTTCTGCTCCAAGGCAGCAGTATGTCTTGAGTCAAGGAGTCTCAGTGAATAAAACCCTCTCAGCGTGGTATTAAATGAAGTTCTTGCTAATTTTGGCTTGGCTTGTGATAGATGGGAATACATTAATTTTCCATAAGCAGGAAAGCCCTGTGTGTTTTCTTTTCAGTAGTAATGGCAGTGAAAATACTTTTAGAGGGCTTTGAGGAGGCAGAGAGAGAGAACAGAGATCTGCCAGCACTTTTTCAGCTGCCCCTTCTTACCCCAGATTGCTGCTGCACCAGGGGTGGGTGATGTCCAGGGAAAAGGATGAAGTTCACAGAAATGAATGGAAAAGACCATTACAACTGTGTTGTCTTGCACAAATTATTTTTTACCCCTGAGCCTCATCCTTCTGCTGTCAATGGAAGCATTCCAGATAATGTGATTCTAAAGGGAAAAAAAGATGTAAACATTTTGCTTTGGTATGCCAGAGACAAGCTTAATTATCTGGAGATTTGCTGGATATGTCTGCAAACCATTACAGGCTGAATTAAATCCTTTTGAAAAGCCAGGTCTCATTCCTCTTTACTGTTCTTTGCATCTAAACACCCTGATAAAGCATACATATTTGTGTTTATCGGGCAAGTTCTGCAATCTGTTTGTTCCTTTTTTCTTTGGCCCTTTGTACTCAGGGTGTGCATGTTTGATGAAGTGATATTGCCCTGCTGATGTTCCTCCAGCGGCTCAATGGGCTTCCAAAGAGTCCAGCTGAAGTAATTATTTACATCCTTTTGTGTTGCAAAGAAAACCTGAATATAATGGAGAGGGTTCCTCCTCCCCAAGATCTACCTAGGTACAAACACTGAAGTGACTGAGTGCTTGGTGAGAAGAAATAAAACTTGAGAAGCATGAACTGTCCCAGTCCATCCCAGCCAGGCATGGATTCTGAAGCTTAATAAAACTGCCCTTTGTGTGTGGGCACTCTGCTGGTCACAGATGAATGGAGCTTTCTGCTCTCTTTAGGGTGAGGGTCTGTGTTATTGGAGCTGAATTGCTCATCCAGTCATTATCTATATTTTCTTCACCATTTCTGCCTGAGAAAAAGAAAGTATAACTGACAATAACATTTCTAAAGCCTGAGGCTGAAAGCAAGTGATACTCAAGCTCAAGTGAGAAATTAACCTGGTTTCTGAAAAGCTCTTTCTGGGCTGCTCCTGCTGCTGCCTTTCTCCTGCCTTTCACAAGAAGATATTTTATTTCAGAAGAATTCTCACATTGATGAGCATCTGCAGAACAGGTTATTTATGTCAGAAACCAGGCAAGGATGAACTTGTGCCCATCTCCCCATTTATACCCCTATTTGTGTTCTAAAGAAGTTCTCAGATCAGAAGATGAGCTTTTATCTTTTTTTCTCTTTCATTATAGAAAGCAAATTGAAAAGAAGGTCAATATAGAGATTAAGTCAGGATCAGTCTGAGATCTCTTCCTGAAATCTGTTTACTCCTGCATTACTCTGTATATATGATGTTTAAATTCCAGGTTCCTCTTAAGGCCTTTTAGAGAAAACAATGGAATTTCACAGGCCTTGGAGCTTGTGCACTCCCAGATTGCTGGAACCTGACAAATTACAGAGGTGGAACAAATTCCTGGATTTGTAGGTCTGGATTTGAGGCTGCTTTTCTACCAGCCACCAGCTTGGTGGTCTGGTTCAGACCTGTGTGCTATCCAAGAGTGGGGAGAGTGCACACTCTTCCCTGGAAAGCAGACCTCAGTTAAAAGAGACTCCTTCGGTTTCTGCTGGGGAAAGCCACACTGCCAAGTAACCACAAACTGTTCAGCTCACTATGATTTAATCCTTTTGCTAAGAAAAACAGTTTGAACCATCTATGTCCCTACATAATGGACACTGGCCATGCTCAATTTTTAATCTCAGCCATGTGCTATTAATTTTAGTACCATCCTCGATCTCCTGGTCTGTGACTTGCTGCTCTCACTGAAATGTGACATGCACAGCAAGCCAACTAAAATGTGACTGGCACAGCCAGGCTGTCCTGGCTGACTCCCAGGATTTCCCTGGCCCTGCTCTGCTCTACTCCACTGCCTCCAACTTTCAGGTTTCTCTTCATATTATTTATTGCTGCTGAGGGTTAATTAAAAGGCAATTACTACTTAGGTCTAACTCTCTGAATACCCACTTAAATCTGGGAGAAACCTTCTGAGGTAATTTAGCAAGTTTAAAAACAACACAGAGCTTTTTACATCCCTCTCCTCCCCATGCACTTTACCAGTCATCTTCACAACTACAATAAGTTTTTCAACTGTATGAAACCCCAGAGAGTGAAGCCCTCCCCACTGGCTGTGCTGATTAACACTCAGCTTGTGAGGAGGAGAGAGCCCTTGCAGCCAGAGCCTCTTCTGCAGGAACATTTTCCATTGCTGATCTCCCCCTGCGTGCTCCCACTGCCAATGACACACAGCCCATCATCTTTCCAAGCCATTTTACTTTGTTTTCCTCAAACAAAATGATCTAAGAGTGGCAAGGGTGTGCTTTTGCAGTAGTCTCTGGAAAGGCTTATTGCTGCCATCTGTCTCAGCTCAGCTTAACCTCCACTCATGTTCTGTGAGCATTATTGGTGCCATTTGCTCTGTAGGTAAATACAAAGTCTTTTCACCCAGTATCCCAGTCCTAAAAGAAAGTTAGAGGGAAGTGGTTTAATCATGGGCAAAATAAAGTAGTAATATTTTGACGATGCAAACATTTTGTTTCATTTCCCTTTAAAATAATTTTTTGAAGAATTGAGTTCATTCAATTTTCCCTTTTGAGACATTTAGTTTTAAATACAGTTCTAGCAAAATAGGCTTTTTCAAAAGGGTGAGTTTCATTTGGAAAACATCAAAATAATAAAATGTTTCACCATTTCCAAGAGGAAACATTTCATTTAAAACCTGTCAGAGGAAAATGTGGTTCCATTTAGTAAAAAAGCCCTGGTCAGCTTTTTCAGCTGGGAGGTAAAATCTAAATCTATACAAGTTACAGTCCCCCTAAAAGCCCTCTGCTCCAGAAATAGGTGCTGGCTGTCTGATACCTCAGCCACCATCCTCCTGAAGTTTCACATCTCTTGTTTTAGAGCTCTCCCAGTTGTAAACCAGAAGTAGGGGCAGACTGGATCCCTGCACCTCAGAATAAATGTGATTTCTTCTCTTTCCCTCCCTCCTCAGCCTCTGTAAGCGCTGGCACACTCAAGGCAGGTGCCTGCCCTCCCTCAGCCTCTCTCTGTGCCACCAAGGCTCAGAGGTGCAAATTCAGTGTCTCACACTCCCAGTGGGCAGTGCAGGGAGGGAACTGGGGGTGGCTGCAGTTCCTGGGGGAGTGATGAGAGAGCCCATGGGGGCACAGGGCAGCTGCTCCTGGCCTGGCTGCGATGGCACCCCCTGGCAGCCCAAACCTGCCTCCTGTCTGCCCACCCTGACAGGAGGTGACGGGGCACTCCACTTTTCCTGCCCCTTTTTCCTTCAGCTCCTCTGCTAAAAGTGCCCGTTTGATAAAAATCTGCTGTAATTCAGCCAGCCAGCCATTAAGAATTAACGTAAATCCAGCAAAGCCTCAGAGATGAAAACAACCCTTGGCCATAAGGACAGGGGGTGGCTCCAAGCTGCTGCCCTGAGAGCACAGTCTGGGAAATGGGAGCCTTGTTCCCAAATGCAGGGACTGCATGGCCACCAAATGCCCTCCTGCTTGATGCATCCAAGGCCACCTGCTGCTGTTCCTGAAGGGGCAGGAGAAGGATAAATAGGTGTGATGGGAAAATGTGCTCTGACGAGCAGCAGTACTGCTCCTTTTCCTCGGTGGAACAATTTTTTCAGTTAAAATTAAAAGCCCAGACTTGTTTTCTTTTTTTTCTTTTCTTTTTAACTAGCAAGAATCTCAACACGCAGCAGAAAGTTTCTGACCCTGATCCCGAGTGCCATCAGCCCCTTGCCATGGGGGGCTGGGTAGGCAGACACAGCATCATTCCAGCGAATTTCTCATTAAGAAACAGAATTTCTCATCAAGCACCAGGTCTGCTTGAAATGCAAATTATGTCTGTGTGATTCACTGACATTGGTGACAGTTTTCTCTCAGCACAGGTTAGGTCTTCCCACTTGTTCAACTCATACTGCAAAAACACTCAAAGTGAGCTACGATAAGCTGAAAACATCAGAGCTGAATAAAGTCCTGCAAGAAAAATAAAATAAAATAAAATAAAATAAAATAAAATAAAATAAAATAAAATAAAATAAAATAAAATAAAATAAAAGTAAAAAATATATTAAAAATTTAAAATATAAAAAATTTGAAAACTAAAAAATTAAAAATAAAAAATAAGAAATAAATAAATAATAAAATAATATAAAATTTTAAAATAAAATAATTTTTTTAAAATTAAAATAAATTAAAATAAATTAAATTAAAAAATAAAGAAAATAAATAAAATTTTTAAAATAAAAAATAAATTTAAAAAAATTAATTAATTAATAAAATAGAATAAAAAATAAAAGAAAAAGTTAAAAATTAAAAATAAATAAAATAAAATCAAATTAAATTAAAATATATTTTTAAAATTAAAATATTAAAAAATTGAAAACAAAAAATTTAAAAATAAATAAATAAATAATAAAATAAAATAAAATAAAATTTAAAAATAAAATAAAATTTTAACAATTTTAAAAACAAAATTAAAATAAATTTAAAAATAAAAGAAAATAAATAAAATTTTAAAAATAAAAATAAATTAAAAACCAAAAAATTAAATAAATGTATAAAATAGAATAAAAAATTAAAATATTAAAATTTTAAAATGAAATAAAATAAAATAAAATAAAATAAAATAAAATAAAATAAAATAAAATATAAAATACAATGCATTTTAGAAGAAGAAGTAGGGTCTACTGAGGACTTGAATTCACCCATATTCCTACCATGCTGAAGAGCTCACCATTTGTCCACTTGTTTTCCTTTATCTGCCTCGTGTATGTAGGGGGTAAGAACTCCAAGACAGAGGGGGTGTTTAAAAGCTGAGGGTGAGGTACCTGCACAGGGGGCTCTGGTCTTCACTGGTCCAGCAACACGAAAATTAAAACATAAAAAGTGAGAGAAAAGAGATTGGGAATTTAAGAATGGTGAAGTGCTGGAAAGCACATGCAGAGTTGAATTCTGACTTTGTTAGGCTGACTGAAAAAGCCAATATTCAGAGAGAAACACAGGAAGACAAGAGGTAGCTAAGGGCTACAGAAATGTTGGAAATGGTGAGTCTGTTGTTCCATGCTCTTATCCTTCACAGCACTTAAAAACCTATTCTCTGAGTTGTTTACTCATGAAATAAAATATTTTATTTAACAGACTGATCAGGTCTTGGACAACATAGAAATGTGGGTGGGATTGGGAAATCAAAGAACGAAATGAAGGGCTGCAAAGGGGACAATGTTTTTTTCCACAACCCCTGATTGTCTCAGGCCAGCCCCAGCCCATCCAGGCACTTGCTGCTCACTTTGCTGGAGGTAGAAGAGCAGGACTGTACCTGCTTCTGTTTGAAGTTGCTAAGTTATGAAACCACAGGTTCCACAGCAGACTCAGGGATGAGTAGGCTTTGCTCCCACCTCAAAAGGTGGAATGCAATGAGCCATGGAATGCAAAAGAGCCATGCAATGGTCACAAGGAGCAGCAGCTCCACAGTGCCCTTGCTGGAAAAGGCAAAGGAAAAAGAAGAATTCAGCTGCACCTGGCTGACATGGACTAACCTGTGCAGCTCTGCCTGAGCAGCCTTTCTGCCAGCAGATACATCTGTGTAGAGCAGCCCAGACCAAGGCAGCATGGAGGCTTTAGAATCACAGCACCATGGAATTGTTCAGGTTGGAAAAGACTTTTAAGTTCATCCGTTATTCATCCCCATGTTCACCACTAGCCCACATCCTCCAGTGCCACATCCACACTTCCAGGGATGCTGACTCTACCACTTCCCTGGGCATCCTGTTTCACTGCTTAAACCCTTTCTGTGAAAAAAAAAATTCCTAATATGCAATCTAACCCTCAGCTGGCACAACCTGAGGCCATTTCTTTGCTACATGGAGAAGAGACTGACGCCCACCTTACTAAACCCTCCTCCCAGGTAATTGTAGAGAGCAATTAGGGATCCCTCAATAAAAGTGCCCATAAACACTGAATCACAGAGTAGCCTTCCTGCAGTTCCCATACTTTTCTATCATATCAATTTTGATTCAAAATTACTTATTTTTAATAATAATCTGTGAGAAGGGCACATTGTGTATTTTAAAACCACTAGGAATGACAGATAGATATTTTACACTTTTCTGGAGATTTCTGGAAGAATTCAATAGTTCTTTTTCATCTGTGGATATAATTGTCCTCCTAAGAGGAATCCAGGTGCCACCTCCCTAAGAAACAGCCTAAAGATAAACCAAACTTTATACTCACAGATTTAATAACTTTCAGTCCATTGCCTTTTTAGGGGATTATTACCACCATACCTAGGTTAATTTAAAACATTTTTCAAATTAAAGTCTAATCAAAATGTCTTTGCATCTAACCAGAATATTCTCTGCAGGAAACTGCTGTTCAGTACCTGGAACAATGGAAAACATTTCAACTGGTACCCTTGTTTCACAATGACACTACTCCTGGGTCTGGTGTGCAGAGTCTTCTCAGGAGAGTTGTAGCTCTGCTCTGGTAGTAATAAAGAGGGAAAAACCTTGTTGAAACATCTGATGGCTCTGGGAAGAGCTGCATTACATAAGTTGTTTTCTCCAGACCGTTTCAGCCTCTCCATATTTTTGAATGACTGAAGAGATTTATCATGTAAGAAAGTTTCCTGATAAGCTACTCAACAAGTTATCACACTCCTTCAGCATGCTATTAGAAATGGATGGTTCACTTCTACAGTTCACTGGCATTTGCTGCTCCTGCTGAGAGATTTCTGACAGTCTTGCAATAATAAAAGCCTCGTGTGGATGTTCAGCTAGTGTAAGATAGGGAAATAGCAACGTTTAGCTGAGACAAGCTTAATAAAGTCAGTTTTTCAGGTTTCAGAGCAATTGGATATCACATTACAAACTGCAGCTAGAGTCTTATCTAAAATTGGGAATGGGGCACCTTTCTGGCAAGTTCTGCAGTAAACACTCCAGTAATTCACTGGTACTATTCTGGTCCCTTGGTGTGAGTCACCAGGCACACTGGTCACACCTCTGCACACGAGCAAAGGTGAAGCAGAACCCTGAAAAACTGAATAAGTGCATGATTAAATTTAGTAAAGGATTTCATTTCATGTTGTTACTCAGAACAACTCCTTTACTTTGACAGCAACCCCAGGAGGCACGTCCAGAATTTTGTGTATTCACTTGAATACCTGCAGGTGGAAAACAAGTGACCACACCTGGCAGTGCTGATTCACCTCTGTGATTCTGAGCTCTCCTTTAACTAATCTAGACATGCAAGGAAGTGCCTCATCTGCATCCAGGCAAAACAAAGGTGTTTGGAAACACATTTATTGAGATCTGTGGGAGTTATAACATGCTAGATAATGCACCATCACATGGATTGGCACTCATTGTCCAGGGCTTTGAGTGGTCTGGCTCAGGTTAGGTGTCAGAGGCAGGCAGATTAGGGGTCTCTCTTCCTTGGTAGAGCCTCTGGCTGATGATTTTTGGACAACTATTACCTTCAAATTGAGTAAGAATGTCAAGAAATTTTGACTCATATCATGACCTTTAGAACAAAAAAGAAGAGATGTGTGGGATTCTACCAGGATTTATGAATTAAACCTGCCTTTTAATACCTGTGTTAACCACAAGATAGTTTCCTGGGGAACTGTTACATCTCCTGCTTCGTGTTAAACAGTTGCTGCATTTTTTTCTTTGCTAAGAGAACAGGTATTGCTGTATTTCTTACAAGAGCACAAAAGGTTTTCAGTACCCTCTTTAGGTTTATGAATCTCTGTGTGCAATATTTATTGTTGCTAAATATAGATGTGAAAAGCACCAATCCTTTTCATGGTATTTAAAATACAATGGCTCTTCAGCCTCTTCAGTTTTCATCTTGTTTCAAGTGGGGAAAAGTATTCAGTGTGCTGTATGTTTTCTGCCTCTGAAAGATGTATGTATCTACAGTAACATCATAAATGCTTGATTGCCTGAAACTGTACAAATATTGTGCCTCTGCCCAATGCAAAAGTGATTACTTCATTACCCCAAGATATACAGCTGAAATAAACATGATATACAGTGAGGTTGTTCTGATTTTGGCTGGATTCTCAGTCAGTGAGACCCTTTTTACTCTGGGAAACATGAGATATCTTTTTTCTGTTTGCAGAGCTAGTGATAACTTGCTCCACAGAGAACAGAAGGCTTACGTTGAACTTGATTTCAAAACACTGCCTAATCTTGGGGCACTATCTGGAATGGTCTCTGCTTCAGCTGAGGTTCAAGTTCATGTCCCTTTGATGCTGTAAATGGAGCAAGTTGGACTGGCTGACGCAGAATTAATGTTCTGTGTGCTTTTATAAGAACAAATTAACAAATTATCTGAGGGCTAGCATGCTCTGCTTCACATGCTGAAAATTCAGAGGTAATGACTTTAAAAGCTGATTTGTGTTTTCTTTCATGTCCTAAAACATCATTCACGTGCATTGTCATTCTTGTTCCTTCTGCTGATCTAGAACATCAGATTATCTCAGCAGAGTTTAGAGACAAAAAGGACCAGAAGGCTCAAGTGAGAAAGAGGATGAAAACTCTTATGCTGGTATTAATCCCCATCACAGAAATTCACATGGTACTTGAAGCAGAGACTGGACAGTCTTCTCTAAGCGACTCTTTTTGAGCAGGGGAGGTTGGATAAGGCCACCTCCAGAGCCCCCTTCCAACCCCAACCATTCTGTAATTCTGTGAAGTCCCCCTTTCCCCAGGAATCTAAGACTTGTGCTTATTCTAATATGATTCAAAGTAGCAAGACTGCAGTGTCAGATATATTTATGTTCTGGTTTAGAAACAAATTCTAAAGATATGCATGAGTTTTTAAATTATATTTTAAAAAGAGAAGGAAAATTAATGGTATCTCTGCAGTTCTTCGCTCTTTCCAATCATTCCTTGGATCAGTTAAAAGTTGTTTTTTCCTTTTTCCAATAATGGTACACTTTTAAATTTCTGTAGGAAAGTGTTTTTAATATTCCAGGATTTGGCTTGTTCTTTGCTGCCTACAGTTTTATTTCTTTGCCATATTTCCACTTGATATCCCTTTCCAGTAAAGGAGAGGGGATGCCAAGGCTTTGTGTGCTCGCTGCCAGTGTCAGTGTAACTCTGGTGTGATTCCGTCCCCAGTGCCAGCCAAGCAGACAAGGAGTTGTTCACATGGGACTCTGTGTTCCCAGGCTGCTTGCTTTGATACCTGCCTTTCTGTTCCTCCAAAGCTCCCTCCCTCTATCTCCAGATCTTTTTAGGCTCTGGTTCCTCTCATAGATCATCCGCAGCGCCGCACATGCTGCCTTCATCCAGCAAGCATCCCGCTGCACAAACTGAAATCCTTTCTCCATGCCCATTTATAGTGCTTCTGCAGCCATTTTATTCTATTTGATTTTTTCACATCCAGAACATCCCAGTGACAGGCAAAAAAATTGCATCAAATATCAAGGAGGTGTTGAATTTTCAGCAGTAAGCCAAACTCTGAGTGAACTTTTCTCCATGCTTCTAATGCTGAGAAGTGAAAGGTTTCCCAGTTACCACAAGAAAAGATTTGTCACCCTTTGGAGAATTTTCCCATGTGCAGCTGGTTATATATGATGCTGTGGGAGGACTAAATCACAAATTTGCTATAAATTCTCTCTTAAAGACAAGACGTACTTTTCAGAGGGCTGAAATATTAGAACCCTTGTTGAACCAATCTAGTTCTTGTATCAATGAATGCATTTCTGCCATTTATAGGAAGTGTGATTTTGTACAGTTTCAAGGTCATATTTCATCCAGGTAGGAAAACTCCTGTGGCTGAAAACAGTATCATAGATCAAGGCACATAGATGAAAAGATCTAGAAAACAACCCACGTAATTGGCATGGCAGAAATCTCAAACATAAAGGTCCTTTCTTTCCCATCAAATATAGCTCATGTAGCTGATTTGACTGCTTTTGGATTTCGTTGCTACCCCATTAAAAAAAATTATGTCCCAGAAAAATACAATAATATCCAGACCAATGCACTGAATTGTGGGCTCCTTTCCCACTCCTTTGTGGATTCCTTGTGTCATCCAGAGGAGTAACTTCATTCCTCTGCACCTTTAATTCTCCTTGAAGGAGGAGAGAATCATTCTCTGTCTGAGAGGGGTCAGACAATAATTAGAGGATGTGTTCATACAATTATGACATGAGGACTCCCTAATGACACCCACTCCCAGAAGAAGTGTTCAGAGAACCTTAAAGAAGCAAGTTCAGCTGCATCTTCAGGAATTTTATCTGTAGAGAACCCCATTATGATTTGAAAGCCTGCTTAAATGCCAAAGAAATCTTCAGTCTCTGCTTCCTTCCTGTTCTGGAGTAAAATGCAGTGCTAGAATATCATCTGTAGCCATAAGGTGTGTTGCTTTTTATGTGTCAGGTTTTTATGGAGAGGTTTAAGGAGACCAGAGGGAGCTTCTTGAATTATAATGAGCAATCCAGGCAATATCAATTTGGGGTTATTTTCTATTCTTTTCTACTTCTTAATGGCTAAGCTCTGCTGCTGATCTTTCTAGCAGGCAGATGCCAACATAAATTTCTATTCTTTTTTCCTTCTTTAGTTAAGTCTGACATACCAGCAATGTAATAAACTCAGCAGATTCAACATTATTAGTGCTGCCGCAGAGTTGGGACCTTGCCCTGGTAGGATTACAGAGCTGCTGGGATTGACTTCCCTGTCAGCCCACTTGACAAATTAATTTCCTTTTAATTGGTAAAAAGTGATTGCCTTTTAAGCCCCTAGGAGTTTGCCCTCATTAATATTACCATATGGGGAACTGTGAGAGGGTGAAGGAATTAGGACACTTGGTAGGTTTAGAGTAGTTTGGGGCAGCAGCTCTTTTTCTTTTTTTAATTTAGTTTACTGTATTAAACTCCTACCAAAGATGGATGGAGCAAACAGGAGAAAGAAATAACTCTTAGACAGGAAAAGCACTGAACAAATGCTGCTTTGTCTAGTACAAATCCAAAGAAAATGGAATTCTGGCACCCTGGATGGCACAAGGTTTACACTGGGGGAGAGGAGGATTTGGCTCCTCTTTCCTAGGGATTTGTGTGTATAAAACAGTACAAGTGCATTTGCAAACTGGAGCCTTAAATCACAAAGCTTAACACCCAGTCAGTCTCACTTGGTACTGTCCTTTAGTAACATAAAGTGGCAAGGAAATTCCTTCTGGCTCCTGGTGAAGTCTCATGGAGAGGCACAACATGAGCTGACACTGACTTAACAGGAAAGCTCATATTTCCCCTGGCATCTTGGGGTTCTACAGGACTGGTACAACCTTGGCTGGAATTACAGCTTGTGGTGATGGATCCTCAACTTCAAAATGTGTCAGAGGCTCATGTGAAATCCTGCGTTGAAGTTCCTTCAAGTCTTCATCTGTCCAGCCAGCAGAAGTCATCCCACATGTCAGCACAACTCAGTCAGTAACAAATCCTTGGGAGGCCAAGTTGTGAAAAGTTTATGTTGTATTAAAGGATCTCACTGTGCATCTTCATGTGATTTTAGTTGCGACTAAAAGACACCATGAAGCCAACTACAATTGAAGGAAAGGAAGGCAGTCTCCATGTGCAAATGGAAAATGGAAAATGAGTACTTTGGATGTCAGGTAGCCAGGGTTGAGAACAAATTTCTCTATCAACAAACACATTTTCCACATATGCTTAATCATGCATTCACAACCTCTTTTTAGTTTTATTTGGCTTATGGACATAAGAAGAATGGAATGGAATGGAATGGAATGGAATGGAATGGAATGGAATGGAATGGAATGGAATGGAATGGAATAGAATAGAATAGAATAGAATAGAATAGAATAGAATAGAATAGAATAGAATAGAATAGAATAGAATAGAATAGAATAGAATAGAAGTGTTTCAGTCAGAAGGGACCTACAACAACTACTCAATCCAATTTCCTGACCTGTTCAGGGCTGACCCAGTTAAAGTGTGTTCAGGGCATTGTCCAAATGCTTCTTAAACATTGACAGGCTTGGGGCATCAGCCACCTCTCTGGGAAGCCTGCTGCAGTGTTTGACCACCCTGTCTCTAAAGAAAAGCTGTCTAATGTCCACGCTAAGCTCACCCTGGTGCAGCTTTGGCCCATGCAGGAGTGGGTCCCTGTCAGCCCCCTGGGATGATATTTCCCCACAGCACAGTGAGAGCTGTGTGCATCAGCCAGCTCTGGTATCAGAAATGCCTTTGGAACCCTGCAGCTGGCTCAGCAGTTGTCAGCTGCCAGACCCAGAGCTGAGGAGAGTTAATGAAAAGCTTATCCAAGGGGTGGTGAGTGGGTGAGAGGCAAACAGAGGTGCAGGGATTTGGCACAAGGACTGCACAATACAGCAAGGCCACAGGGTCAGCACAGGTTTTATGGTTATTATGAGTTTCATTTAATTTATCATATTAGCCCTGTAACTACACACCCCGATGCCCTGGAGACCTGGCAGCAGGGCCAGGAAGCTGTGGAGTGACACCATGCCAGGCTCCCAGCTCCTCTTTGAATGCAGAAAGGGGCCCAGGTTGCAAAAAGAATCACTGAGATGAAAATAGCTCAACTGCAATGTTCTAAACTCTCTTATATCCTGTCTGCAGGATGTAAATTTTGCCCTGAACTTCAGTGAGTCATGTGAGATTTTTATAAACTCATATTAACATTTTTTTTAAATTCGAGAAGGGCAATGGGTTTTGGTTCAACTTCTCATGTCTTGCAGTTTAAACATCATTATGGTGATATTATTCTTACTCCACAGAGACCTTCAGATTTCCCTTTGAAGGAGCACTCAGCATCCGGTATATTTTTAAAATGGCAGGCAGTGACATTGTAAAGCTTTGCAAAGTCAGTTCTTAGTGAAATAAGTGATATTTTAACTTTGCAGAATGCACCATCTATGCCATCAATTACAGATGAGGTGTAGCAAACAGTGACTAGCTAATGAAAAGTAAAACTGCAAATTAACAAATTAACTTCCTTTTTTTTTGCAGTAACATAAGGGAGGAGGTGAGGCAAAGACCAAAGGCATCTTCCTGATACCTTATGGGCTTTCCTGCACTGCTTTGTGTTCCTGTGCTCTTCTGAGGATTTTGCCAATTTGAAGAAGTTGTGTGGGCAACAGCCACTTGGGATCCCAATTAAGGCTTCTGAATTATGTTCTAATTTTGTTTCAGTGTTGCAAGAGTGGAAATAATTTAGCTTCCTGCAGCACCACTCCAAAGACTCAAAATCCTCAGCCAGAAAGAAGGGAATCAGTCCTGTCACACTCCCACCTTCAAAATGCCCTCTTTAGTTTAAGGAAATTGGTTTTCCTCCATCATTTCCTTGGAACAAACAGCAAAGAAAGGACCAGAAGAGATTTCCCACTCCCTGCCTTCATACTCATCAATTTCACAGGGCGGAAGTGAGCAGATGCAGCTTCTGGCTCGCAGCATCTCTGTGGCTTGTCAGGATTGCATTTAGCTGCTGTTCACAACTTCTGGGGCAGTGTGAGAGACACAGTCTTCATTTTTCACCAGCTGCTGCGTGTTTTTATAAATAGAACTGGATGGGAAAAACACACTTGCTGTTTTTCTAAGATCTACAGGTTGTTGTAACTCAGTTTCCACTGCACAATTCACAAATTCGACAGAAATTGCAAAAATGTTTCCAAGTAGACTTGTATTCTATGACCAAAAAAACCCTCTAATTGCACAGTAATTATACAGACATCACGCAGACAAAATGTGCTGCCTGTCCCCTCACACTTTCTGCACATCAGAAATTTGACAGAAAATCAAAATGTATTTTTAGAAACCCTATATTTTGTCTTCATAGATGATGTTTTTACATTTCTCTGCAATCCAAAAAGTCACAGAAGCAGTGTTTTGGGGAAGGGTTGTGACTGCTTGTTTTTTAATGACTATTGTGATCCTTAACACAAAAGGTTCCCAGCCACACTTTGCTAAGAGTGACAGCTGAATTCAGTTCATTCTCCTCTTCCTCACTGTAAGCTGGCTTAAGGCAGAAAACTATTTGGGACAGACTTTTAAAAAAAAATTTGTGCACCAAAAGCATCTTGCATGACTGCCACTGCACATTTTATAAAAATGTGAGCTAAGGCTGCCAATTCTCAGCCATCAGCCCCACAGCAAGTGTGGCACCTCCTTCCTTCCCATGGAAAACACAGACCAAAAGAACATCCATGGCACTTTGTAAGTGCTTGGATCTAGATTTACAGTTAGAGATTCATGGGTTCTACTCTCCTGCATAGAAACAGATTAATCCTTTGTTAATCTTCTTAATATCTCTGTATCTGGCTGGTATTCATTATTCTTGTTTTTGTTATATGGATCTAAATATGTGTTTAGATATTAACTCAGGATTTAACTCTTCATTAACAGAACGGAGTCAGGCAGAGTTCAGCATTAGTTGGGAAGTGCTGTAAGAATGGAAAATACATATGTGCACTCTTAGAACTTCTGTGTTTGTAGAAAGTTTATGTTTGTAGACTTTAAGGGAATCTAACTTCCCTCTCTGCCAAGTCCTGCTTTTAAAACTCTTTCAAGCTCTTCTTTAAAGACCTGAGATTGCTGATGTTACATAAACTTGGGTAATATTTTGTCATGAAAGAAGTTAAAACCTTAACATTATGTGGAAAACAGCTTCAAGATACCAGCGGCAAAAACCTGTTGTGAAAGGGGAATTTCTGAGTTAGATGTTGGGTGCTGGTAAAAATGTCACCACCCACATAATCATTAATAAACAACACACTTTTCTGCTTGCATAAAGTGCTGTTTATGTAAAGACAGTGTGAGTGGAGGTGAGATAACTCATTGACAAGGAAACTTGTATTTGATGGAAGAGTTGTTGAGTTTGAAGAGTTGTGTTAGCAATGACAGTCCCCAACTGGGTCTTGTGGCCCTTTTGTTTTGGGTTTTGTGGAGACTTGTAATTGGAAGGAACTTCCAAACCTTTTCCTACAATTCTCTGTTGTGCCTCTTCATACCTGACAGCATTTATGTTCTATTCCAGTCCCCACTTTTAAACTTATCTTTTCATCTTCCTAAGTGTTTTCTACCTTCTGGTGAGCTCTCCTTTTTCCTGAGTGGCAGTGCAGTTGTGTTCTGCTGATGGATGTGGAGCTGCACAGCACTTAGGGCTAATGAGCTCTCAGCATCCTCTGCTGCATGTGCTGCACAGGGGAAGCACCTCCACTTTGTGAGCTAACCTGAAGAAAATGTAGAGAGTGAATTGCTTTAGGGATAAGAATCCATTTAGATGTAATGGGGCCTAAAACAGATAGCTCCTTCTGTCTGGAAACTCTCTGATACCATTTCTGCTATTCTGAGATTATGTGGATTTTATTTTTTAATGCTGTTGAAACAAATGGAAAGTGCCAAAGTGAGTCCAGAAGTTCAGGTAGGCTGGGAAATAGATCAGGAAATCAGTGATCTGTCCTGGAGCACTCCCAGCAGTTCCCTTTCTGCATCCCACAGCACCATTCCCCATGGGCTCTGTGAGGATGTCCCCATCCCAGAGCTCTCTGCAGCTGCTGGAAGTCCTGCCAGGAGCATGGGCTTTGTCCACACCAACTTTTGCTGCTTTTAGGAGTCTCAATTTCCTCACATCTACGCACAACATTTCACAGAAGGCCCATCACGTCTCTGAGCTATTCTCACACACCAGGATATTTTTGAATCATCTTTACCTTAAAGGAAAGGAAAATAAATATATGTCTGGATCACTGTAATGCCACTGTTGCCTAGGAAGAGCCATTCCTGCAGGGCTCTTTGATTTGAATTACCTGAGCAGAGTATCAACCATTGCAGGTCCCATTTCCTTGCACTCAGAAGGCAGATGGTGGTAATTTCCAGACATTTAGGAGGCTTTAGCTCCTAGGTTTATCTACAACTGCAAATAGTAGGATTTGCCTGTATTACTCATGTCTCAGGAGAAGTTTTGAGAGTATTTTGTTATTAAGAATTACAGCAATGCTATCCAAGGAATGTGTCTGGGAATAAAAAGTTTTCCAAGCAGCTGTGACCAGTGTTTAGGACAATGTCAGCTCTTCACTTGACTGGGCAATGAAAACAGGAACATGAGAAACATACCTGGATTTTGCCCTCTTGGTAATATGTTAACAGAGATTTTTTTCCAGCAAGTGGCAAATGACCATGGTATTCACCATAAAAGCAAGTCTTTGAGTGCCCAAACGAACTACATTTCAGAGATGCAAACTCCAGATTGCTTATGCATTGGGTTAACCAAATGTACAATCTGTTCCCTAAAGCTGAGAAATAATGAGCCTAATTTCTTAACCAAACCTTATGAGTCTTAAAAGAAACATCAGTATATTTTCTAATTAGCCCAGAAAATAAAGGTTAGATTTTCCTGTGCAAAGCCCTGGTTTCTCTCTGCTACAACTCTCTAGCCTTGTGTGGGTCGCTTCAGGGAAAGGATGATCTCCCAGCTGTGTAGGAGTAAAATGAGAATTTCTGTTCTGTGGGAGGCTATGGGAACTGCCTGGCCTCAGCTTGCTCATAGAGTGAATTGTTTCTGGCCTTTATTGCCTTTGAAGGGCACTGTAAGATGGAGCAGCTCTGACAGTTCAAAGGCAGCACAGGTGAACCAGCATGACACAAGAAGGGGCAGAGCCAGAGGAATATGGCAGCAATCTTCATGCAGCTCCTGTGCAAGGAAAGCTGACTGGTGTGCTGAGGATCTGGACTAAGAAAAAGAATCTGGCCCTTTGTTTATGAAGCTTCATGTTATAACATTGGCACCTTAGATGAAAAGCACTAAGCCATCAGATCATTAATACCTTTCACGTTTTGTCAAATCATGGGTGAAAACTCCAAACAGAACTCAGGGCAAAGTTCATGAGATTGGCAAAAGTCCTGGGAACATGAGCCAGGAGCTTAAACCCAGACTCCAGTGAGTTCTGTTTATCTGTGTCATTGCCCAAAATGGTAACAGAAGGAAAACAACAGTGGACACCACAGCAGGTTCAATTCCTCTGCTTTAAGGTCCTTCTGCATTACAGAGAGGGAGAAAAAAATAAAAAGGAAACAAATAAAAGTTAACGAACGAAATGTCCATGCTTAAAAGTATAAATCTGTTTCCCCTACAGGCAGCAGCTTAAACAGTTGTTGGACATACAACTTAACCTGTTTCCCCCTTTTTCAAGATTTTGTGCCCTCTCTGCAGAGATGAAGATCCCTCTCTCATTCAATTTTTGATGTTTTTTATGACACAAAAATGCCCAGGAGCATGTACAGAACACCCTTGAAGCTGTTGAAAGCTTGATGCAGATTTTAATGCCCTCTTGTTCCATCCTCTTGCAGCTGCTGAGTGTCATGCAGGGCTTCTCACTCCCATCTGGGGGAGGAACCTTACTCACCCTGCAGCAGCATGGCATGAACCACAGAGCCCAAATGCCCTGCTGATGTGAAGGGGAGATGCTCTAGGCACACCAGGGAGTTTGTTCTGTTGTACTGGCAAGCAGCTGGCACTAGAAGTGTGAGTGCATGTGTGTGCAGGAGCGTGCTGCAGAATGGAAGCAGTGCCAGAACCACATCCTCGTGTTCTGCTCCCTGCAAGCACCATGGTAACTCCCAGTGGTGCCCTACACGATGCTATAAACAGCCAGAAAGGGCTACAACATTATAGATAAGTAGCTATAAATAGCTTTAAGGTTTCTCTAAAGGAGGAGACAGTTTTATGTCATTTTAAATTCCGTCAAGCCACCTGCGCCTGCAAAGAGTTGCTGAACATTCCTTCTACTCAAATATCCAGAATAATAAGTATCTGTTAGCACTGTTTGGCATATTTTTGTGACAAAAAGATTCATGTTCTCTTTTAAAAATAATTTAATAATGAAATTGCTAATAAAGATATGGGCTGCTGAGTGTTTAATCTCTCCTTTCCTGGATTAAGAAGATGAAGGGCTTTGAATGCTTGGGAGACATTCACTGAATAGAGAATGAGTAGTGGCATAGCTAAATTAGCCTGTGGGTAGTCCAGCTTGCAGATGCCCCTGGAATGACACACTCCAGCAAACTGGGGACTTCTTGAGTTGCAGGTTCCACCCAGCCAGAAATCAGCTTTGACCACCACAGCAGCCTGTGAGGGAGACACTCCAGTGCTGCACATTTTTGGCTATGGGTTATACACCACAGCCCAAGCTGAAAACACACCAGGACAAACAGCTCTTTGCATTTCCAGAGCTCCCAGGTCTAGAAAGGTCTACACAGGGGCTCCTGTCTACTGCTGCTCCTTTGTCAAGTGATACAGATATTAGAGAGGCAGGTGTCAACTGGAAAACAGTAGACTGAGCAAGTTGTCCTGGCAGGCCACAGCTGAAGGAGCCCCTCATGATGGGACCCATCAGGAGACCTGCTAGCAAACGTAAACCTTTTGTGAATTTGTCTCAGTTGTGTTCAACTGTCCATGAATAACAAACCACAATAAATGGTGAAAGCTGAAATTTTTCCTCTTGGCAACTCCAGCCAGAACATTTGGTTTCCAGCTGGAAATAGGTCTTCATTTAGAAATTTCATTCCCTTTTGTTCATGAAAATAGGTTTTAGAACATCCTACAATGCTTGAAACTGAAATGAAATGTTTTCTTTACATCAAATTCCAGAAACTTGTGGGATAGGGAGTTGGAGAGATTTTAATAATTTTTAAAAATAAACAGAACCATCAATCATTGGAAAAGTTCTCTTCCTGGCTTTGCCTCTGAGTTCTGATGGAACTTGGGGTATCTCAGGACATTTACTAAGCCTTTGTTTTTCCATCTTAATTTGGAGTACAGCTATCCCTGCCCGTGTTTGTGTTGCACTGACCTCAGTGGGCCCTACTCTAATGAAAACTGCAAGAGTTCCTCTGCTCCCATTCTCTCCTCCCAAGGCTCCTGACAGCCTCAGTTCCTCAGCCCCACTAAAACCATGGATGAGCCATGGGCAAGGCCTGTGTGCCTTCAGACACCACACATCTCCCGCCTCCTCCCTCCATCTATTTGCTGCTGCTTTCTGCAGAAGAGAAAACTGCTCAAGGAAGAGAGTTTAAAAGGAGAGATAAGTTGATCTAAGAGGGCAAATGGGCTTCCTGAGCTGGCCCCTCCAGTGCTGTGTCCAGAGCACCAAAGCACAGCCAGGCCAGATGGGACTGGGTCAGCATCATCTCCCCAGCCCACAGCCCTCAAGATAAGCAGACCAAGATGAGCCAGGACAGATTGTTCTCCATGACAGACTCTTAGCTTCTGCAACTCTCCAGTGCCAGCAATTCATTTAGCCAATCATATTCAAGATTAGCCTTTCTGTGAATATCAGTGCAGTTTTCCCAGTAATCCTCAAGTTTATTTCCTCCTAAGAGTCCTGGGAAAGCTTGTGCTGGCGCAATTTATCCTGACTTCACAGAAAACAACAGAGCTCTGACAAATTTTTTTTTTCCAAGTCAGGTTCTTCAGCCACTTGGCAAGGAGACCCACAGGGTAACCTGAGAGGAGAATTCAGATCTTTGTCCCTGTCCCTGGACCTGCCTTACTGAGAGGGAAACTGGAGCCCAGGGGACATAGTTAACAGGAGTGAATGTCACCACAATGCCACCATCATCTGCCCCTGCAATGGGTCTGTCTCCATGGCAAGGAGCTTGCAGTCAGGACTGCATTGACTCTGCTTGGCCTCACAAAGCCTCATCTATTCTCTGCTCATTCTGAGTAAAACCAGTGAGGAAGTGGATAGAATACTGCTTTCTTTCATTGGGTGTTTTGGGAAATGTGATTGATGGGCTGGATGGATGGTGTTAGAGCTTGTGCTGTCACAATAACTCTTCTTGCCTGATAGTGCAGGGCTGCACATCTCACCAAACCTTGTCAGAGTAATAGTAAATAGCCTTTATAAATTAAAGAAAGAGTAAAATCAAGATTAGTACCAGGAAGGATAGAAATTCTTCTTGGAAGTAGTTTCCTTAATATTTGGATATAATCTACCTTATTCAGGAATATCCATCTGTAAGCAGAAGAAAGAAATATGCTTTTGTGCCCTGCAGCAGAGTCCAACAATGAGGCAGTAAGCACTGCTTCCTGATCACACACAAATGGGGTTTTTATCTGTGCCAAGATCATAATATGGGCAGTCAAATAAAACTACAAGCAGACAAGAAAAAAAGAGCTCATACCTGAAAGCCTTTGGTGACTCTTTCCATCCCCTGATCTTCACTAGCCTGCTCTAATGAAGCTTCACTGGAGCTTTGTTTTCTGAGAACATTTATATTGTATTAGGAAAGTGCAAACATCTCTAACAATAGCTTTGTGTCAGGCCACAATTGTAGCCCTTGATGTTAATGCAAGCTATTAAAAGACAAAGTTCAGCCAAAACCCCTCGGGTTCCAGGAGAGCTGTACAATTTGGATGTCAGATTCACTTCCAGTTTCATAGCTTTGCTATACAGAGGATTTCAAACCTCACAATTCCACCAAGAGAGACTCAAGTTGCAGAGGCCACTAAACTGAGAGGAGCTGCAAATCAAACACAGTTAAAATGCCAAAATATCTTGACAGATAGGGAAAAAAATCCACAAGTGTAGGAAAAAAGATAATTCTGGAGGGACTACAGCAGAATAGAAATAATTAAACTAACTGGAGAAAAAGGGAAAAACTGAATTACAGGCTGAGTTTCATGTTGTCCCTTTGTAAAAAGGTGAGCAGCAGGTGGGGGTACCCAGGCTGGAAACTTTGGGTCCTAAGGCTGGTGGGGTGGCACTGCTCCAGATAGGGCTGGGAACATCTGAGCTGAAGCATCAGCTGCAACATGGGAAATCCAGAAAGCAGGGGAAACCTTTTGGTTGAAGTTGTAGGGAAGCTGTGCAACAAATTTCTTGAGGATGCCTCAGAATCTGCATAACAAGAAGTTCTGCAAAACGAGTGGGGAATGCGTGAGAATGGCAAAGGCCAAGCTGTTTCTGTCCTGGAGGAGGGGCATAGGCCAGAGGAGGCCTCCTCTCCTGCTTTCCATGGTTGCCATGCTGGAATCTGGGCTGAGCTCTCAGAGCCAAAATGAGTTGGAGCCAATTGCATCCACACAAGCTGTGCAGGATCACGGGGTGTGCAGGAGAACAGGGTGCTTTCCACGTGCTTCCTCAGAGTGTCATCTTAATTCATTGCCCACAGGGCTGCTCCACAGAAAAGGGAAGGCAGCAGCCCAAGGAAAACATCCCCGAGTACCTTCAGTGCCACCAGTTATCCCTCTGTTCCAGGGGCCAGCTCACTCCAGCCCAGTGCCAGAGCACTGCCAGCTCACATGAGCAACAAGCTTGGGTTCACTCACAGCCCTTAAGCCGAAAATGCAACAGAGGCAAGCACTAACTCCACATCTTTTAGGAAATACAGACCTCCATGGGAGAGTTCCTTGCCATTTCCATGAGATTTGCCAGCCTATAAAGTGTCACACTGAGCCACAACTATAGCCCATCTCCTCAATCAGACTGGGATTGCTGTTTGACTGCCCCTGAGTATCTGCCTCTAAATCAGTTTCTTGTTTCAGAAAAGCACCTTTGGATGTAGTCCCAGATACTGGCAAGAGTGGCAAGACTGCAGCAGGGCAGAGGAATCTTGCATTCACAAATGGTTTCGCCCAGGTAGAGGTTTTTCAACTTGTACACACAGAGTTACAGGAAACAATTGATTCCCTACAGCCATTCTGAAATCAAAGCATCACACCACTTTCTGAGACTGAATTAGATGATATTCCACATCCTATCATTCCTTACAGGGCTAGGAACTAGAGAGAACAGACCATATTTTGTGAAGAACCCTTTCTTTTTAAAAGAGCCTGCATGAATCTTCATTTCTCCTCATCATCTGTAGGACTCTATGACACATATAGGAGGGAAACATTTTAAGTACATCCTCCCAGCTTGAGTTCAAAGGAAAGTGAGCTGGACAAGATGTGCCAAAGGGTTTAACACTTACACCAGTCCTATAGAGCATTGTTTTGTCCTCCACACTGTGTGAGGAGACACCCACATGTGTTTTCCACTTTCATTGTGAAAGCAGGAAGTGTTTAATTAAAATCAAGTTTAACCCACTTTGACATCAGCTGCTGGGAGGGAGGATCTGTGAGTCCTGGAACACAAATGGCCTCACCCAGCAGAGGGAGGGAGCTGGGGAGATCTGAACAGACCTGCTGGGGTGATGTGTGTGTCCCTGGGGCACAGGAACAAGTTACGTCATGTACCTGAAGGGGCAGGACTTGTGGTGGGCTGGGGAAATTCAACCCAGATAGTTGTACTGGGCCAAACTTTGTTGCATTTATACAAACTTAGAGAAAACAGGGATGGCAGGGAAGTCACCATAAGATGCAATCCACCTGCTTTACTCTGTTCTGTCACCCTGGTGAGCTGCAGTGGCTGGGAGTCAGGAGAGCTGAGATGAGGACAGCTGCAGGTTCTGCACCCCAGCACCCTCCCAACCCAGCAGCTGTGGGTGGAGGAACCAAATCAGCTAAAGAAACTCAGAGCCATGACTGATTCATATCCTCACTGGATCAGGACAAAGGAAGGACACTGCATCTGTCTTAATCTTAAATACAGATTTTATCATGTGTCCTCTTTCACTTGACAGAGTCTGAAAGACTTTTCAGTCCCCTTTTGGTGGCCATAAAGTAGCACAAATCTTTGTGTTCTGTTTAGTAATGCAGGAAACAGTCCTGTGGTCGTGAGTGGTTTGGGGGGAAGGTTAAGTCTGCATATTCTTTTCCCAGGGATAACTCCACTTCCAATTACATATCATTATGTGTCAAGCACAGCTTCATTTTGCCACAGAAGGTGGTCTCAAGTGCTTTTTGCTATGGCACTTCAAGTGCCAGGAGAGGCACTAGTTCTCTCGGGAAAAAAGTATAATTGTGTAACAGGAACTTTCCATGCAATAATTACAAGTAAAGTCCTTGGAGATGTCCATCAGACCACTTTGGAGAATTCTGCAGCATTAAGGTAGGCTCTAAATATATTCTAAAGAATATAATTATTTCCAGTAACATTTTCACCAGCTCAGATGCTCTTGAAATGGATGTATTCTTCAAATAATTTAGTGTTTTGGGTCAAATCTCTCTGTGCAATTTTCTTGTAGATGATGAGTGATCCAAGTCAAGCCAGAAGCAAATTAACGTTTGCAATTTTAATAAATTTCCCAGCCAGGTGTTAACTTTCTCATTTGCAAGGAAATTTTGAGGCAGCTTGTCAAAGCTGTGAAGCGCTATTTAAAACCCTTTGGGATTGTCCTATTTATCAACATAATCACCGGCATTTTTCTATAATTTAGATGGGGTCTTTAGTGCTTAGAAGAGCACCAGCCAGAATATAGTGCTAGCCAGCATCCTATTATCAGAAGACAACCCTTACCCATGGAAACAAAATCCCTGTCTCAAACATCATGTTAAAGTAGGCTAAAATTGCTTCCTCAGTTACCAATGGAGAATCTGAAGATAAGAAATATAAAAGTTACTCAAAAAGTAGGATTCCTTTCTTCCATGAAATTTTAATATCTTGCAGCAGAGGGAAGGCTGAAAGGCAATGGATTTACCTAAACATATTGTGGAGTTTATGAATTCAAAGTGAGAAGAGGGTGGGAGGAATTATCCTGTGCATCAGTACTACAGCAGAAGAGGTTTGTCTCCAGCTTTAATCTCACTTCTTGTTTTCCCTCCATTCCCCCTTTGGCCCATCCTGACATCTCCCATGCTTTAGCAGTTTGGCCCCTTCCTCCTGTTTTCCCTAGAGCAAGGGAGGGAAGCAGAAAGTTCAAGACAGAACAAGAGCATAAAGTCCTGGGGCTCACAGGGCTGAAGTACAGCAGTGCTGTTTCCTCAGCTTTGGAGCTATAAAATGACAAGCAGCAGCACACAAACGTGTTGTCATGACAATGAGTGGGATAAAAAATGAGGGGTTTCTTTGCATGGCTGATGCAGTGAGGGAAAGGTAACCAGGACAGCAATAAACACTTGAGAGAGTTCACTGTGTTGAGGAGCAAGGCAGCACAGAGTTCGAAACATAACCAGAGACAAATAATTTGTTATTGATGAGATGATCCAAACTTTTCTATCTGCATTGAGGGACAGCAGTACAGGGTAAGCTATTCCAGCCTGACCCAACACCTGCAAACTGACTTTTCTGTGTGGCTGCAACATCACACTTAACCCATCCAACCAAGAAAGGTGCAAGAAGAACCCGTGGGTCAAACATGTAGTACAGTCTAATGCCTTGAGAATGTAAAAGAGGTGAGAAATTGAGAGATGTAGAAGAGAACACATTAAAAGTGCTAATAATTGCCCATGCTAAGTGTGAGCCACTGCACAGTCCTCTCCATCCACTCAGGCTGGGTGAGTTGAAGGGACAGTGGACAAATCCAACAGTCACAGCTTGGAGACCCTGTGTGCTCATCACTGCAAGGCTGTCTCTGAAAAAATCTGAGCTCATTCATTTTTTTAAACCTTTTTCCTCCGTTTAAGCCTTTTTCCCTGTTCAGATCAGTGACACAGGAATGCCATGCCATGACCTGACAACAGGCTGCCTCAAAATGTGCAGTTCTCTAGCTGAAGGATCCTTTTTTCCTTCTCTCTTGTGTTCATGAATTATTTACCTTTGATCCTAAGGAAGCAGATAATGGTTCATTTCAGACAAAAGACAAACTGATAGTAATAGATCTCTCAGTTCCTAGGAGGGTTTTCTTTGTTTTCAAGTCAAAACCCAGAGGCTCAGATCCTGCCAGCTGCCTGATTCTCTGGACGTGGCTCTTGAGCAAGGTTTTAAAACTCCATCCAGCATTTTTTAATTGATGAAGAGCCATATTTTTGAGCTTCTAGGAAAGACATACCAACAATAAGGAATAATGGAGTCCAGTCTGACATATTTAGTGAACTGTGCGGATCAGCCCATCCATGGATCTTCTGCTTACACAAGAAAAAATCTCTCATCTTTTCTAGTCTCAGTGTCATCTCTCTCTTGATATCCTTTGTATGTTGAATTGCAAAGACAGGAGTAGTCCATACCTTTCTGGCTGAGCAAAACTGCTCACATTTGTGTTCTGCTTTGTGATATCTCCAGGATCTCTGCTCTTCTCTAAGACTGCTCCACAGCCGACTACATCACACTAGCAGGGAGTTTTTCTTGATGTTCCTCCTTTTCAGCTGCTATGTTCAGGTGTCTTTTCCAAAGCCATTCTTCAGGACATCTATCACAATGTGCTAAGCACACTCCCTTAGAAGTTCTTCTCCACCCATGTTCACAGCAATCCTTTCCAGCAGCACGCCAGGCTTGTCATCTGTCTCACAGTGCTTATTTTCCTTCCCCTCACAGCTCACCTTAGCCCATTTCCTTCCTGCAATCATCTCCCTGCAATCATCTTCCTGTGAATTTAAGAGCATGCAACCAATTAAAATTTCAAAACCAGGTCCTCCTTTCAAGGCACACCTGCTTTCAAGCCCAGCAGGGCAAATCATAGTTCACCACTATGAAAACCATAGTTCACTTGGGAATGGCTCCTGCTGGGCATCAGCTCCCTGTGTGGTGGGCAGCACCCACAGACAGACCATCTCCATTTCACTCACCAAACCAACAAGTGTGGGAACTGCTTAGCTAAGAAAGTCCTGTTTTATTTATGTTGCATCTAAGGAAGAAAAACAGCATGTAATTTTGTGTTGGAGCTGCTCTGTGCCATAAGCAGCTCATGGCATTGGGACTAAAAATATCCAAGTTATTGGCTTCCCACTCATACTGGAGGGACAAATCTTGCACAGAAGAAGCTCTATTTTTTCGTATTCTGTCACACATATGAGGAAAATGCTGGGGAAGGTTTTTCTCTTCTTTCCTAAGTATCTGCCTGTTTAGCATATATGTTGTTTTTAAAGGTATCAAAGTTCACCACTTCCACACAACACACCACTGTTCTTACACAAAATGTTGCTGCTTAGAGAAGAGACCACGTAAGGGTTAAATGTCCAAGCCTGGGAGCACATAACCAAGTGGGGATTGTAACTAAGGGGCAACCAGGCTCCCTTCCTGCTCAGTCACACTGCTGCCTGCTCTGCAATGATTTCATTCACCAAAACACGGCCACGGACAAAGAACGGGCTCTGCAAAAACAGCCCCTTATCTGCTCCTGCCTGCCTCTTGTCCAAGTCATGTGTGATTAGCTCAGTGACACAAACACCCCTCTGGAGCCAAGGCAGCTGCAGGAGCAGGCTGTGCTCTGATACAGCTCATGCCTCTACAGCAGGGTGAGAGCAGTAGCTGCTGCCTAGCTGAGCCCAGCAGCTTCACTGCTTGTAGAGCTGGCAGAAACACAGTGTTTGATTCTAAGGGATCAAGCAGACCTGGCTGAGCTGGCAATCAAAATTAAAAAGTCAGTCCTGATTTGTAACAATAACTGCAGTGAGTATGAAGTAAAGATTGGCTGTAGAGAGCAAACACAGACACGTAATTCCCAGGGGGTGTTTAAACTTTTCTTTAGGTTTAATTTGTTGATAGGAAGCAAAGGGGTTCAAAGTACTTGGGGCTTGGGGATGAGGAGTAGGTGGCAATAAAACAATTGAGTCTTTAAGTGCCATAATTCCAGCCACATATTGTTTCAGCAATTACTCTTCTGAAAATTAAAACTGTGGGGAGCTTCATTTCAAATATACTTCTGCTTTGTGGGTTCTTAGATATCTGCTGTGAAAGCAGCTCTGCAGCTGCCTTCCTGTGAGTGAGGCACTGGTAGGCTTTCTTCACTCCATCCAAATACCATTTTCAGTACCATTGATAGATTATTCTACTGGAGAACTTTTGTCCTCCATGAGACCTGGTTAAAATTAGACAACAGGATGAAAGACTTGAGAAGACAGGTTAGAATCATCATCATCAACATCATCACTATCCTCATGCTTTGCAGTTATTCCATCAGCATTAATTCCTGCCATGAATGGACCATACAAGCATGGCTATAATATATGCTATGTAGCGGATTTTCGGATTTTCCAATGCAAGTGTTTTGATTCCAGTTTGAAATATCAATTCCTTGCTTTTGTCAGTTTCAGCTCCACAAAGTTCATTAAAGACCTTCATCTTTTATTTTCTTGCAGGCTTACAACATGAAAAGCAAAGCAAGCACACCCCAAAAGCTCAAGGGAAAAAAAGTCAGCCAGGAAACAAACAAGCAAAAAACAACCAGAACATAGAGCATTTAAGAAGGACCTCAGTTTTTCTATATGTAAACCTCAAGAGTTTTAGGACAGTGTGATTTTTCTGGGGAGGGCATCTTTGCCACAAGACTGTGTTTGGTGTTAAATAACCAAGAGGATGACTCAATTCTTCCTTAGTTCACAGTAATGAGGTTATAGAGAAACTTTTGTTAGTGCTACATATTCTGACCTGGTAGGACAGTCAGGTTATTATGGTGTTGCTATAGCATATTTTTCTAGTTTTTTTTACACTACTTCACGGTGTTTCTAAAGAAACTTTGAAAACTGAGACTAAAACCTCTTTTCCCTCATCTGCTTTTTAGGACTTGCAGTGGAATATGACCCAGTAGGCAAAATGTTACTCATTATCAATTATTCTAGAAGGAAAATGGTTTGGCTAACAAAGCCTTTAGAATCATGTTTATATTTTCAAAGAGCAAATAATTAAACAGTTTGCCACAGTAAACAAATGCTTAACTTTTCTGAAGAACAGAGAATATGTGTAATGTTAAGGTTGTTCAAGCTTTTGTGAAGCAAAGATTCACTGCATCAAAGAAGTTGAAAGGCAATGGTGAAAGCAGAAACTGGAGACCATGACACAGGACCCACAGGGTCTGAGATGAGCCACAGGCTAAAGGGCAGTCACTGAGGCCCAGATTCATCCCATTTAACCTCAGGCACTTAAATGAATTGGCTAATGTAGGAAGCTGAGCTCCCTCATTAGACAGTGTAGAGAAAAAAGCTGCTTCAAAGAGAATTGAAGCACAGCCAGAACTCGCATTTCTCTTTATTACATGTGAGAGAAGTTTAAACCCTAAAATTCAGTGATGCTCCTAACCTGAGACCTCGCTTAATTGCATGAAGTTACTTCCCAGCCATCCCAGACTCGAGTCCAGCTGTCTCCATTGCAGCCTAAGTAGCTCTTGCTGTAATGTATGTCCATTCCTTTTCCTCCTGTATCCAGCAGAGAACAGTTTATACCTCTCTCCTTTGCAGGAACATTTTACACTGTCATTGTGTCCCCTTAGTGATGTCTCTGGAGTAAACAAACCCAGTTCTTTCAGCCTTTCCACTCCAGCTCCAGTGTCAAGGCCTCTGCTTGTTCTCATTGCTTGCTTTTGGGATCATGCCACCAGGCTCACATATTTCTAAAAGTTGGCACCTAAATGTGGACACAGGCATTGCCAGTAGGCCAATGCCAGGTGTTTGTTTGCTACTCTATTTTCAGTAGAGCAGAGGGATTGCTTTATGTCTTGCATGTATCTCCTGCTCCAGGTGGTTGTGCAAGCACAGCCATGGCTCCCCAGAGGCCTTGCAGCATGTCAGGATTATCAAACCTTTTCACTGAGACAGAAACAAGGGCCCTGGCCCCTTAGTCCTGCTCCCACAAGAATGTCTTTTCATGGCATGGTAACTAGTGCCAAGAGTAATAAGAGCAGGAAATGGGCATAAAGAGGAAAAGACAAGTTCATTGCAAGCAGAGGCACCAATCCCACAGGCCAAACACCAATGGAGATGCTGGAGTTGCCTGTAACAATCCAACCTTGCAAGGTTCCTTCTGGGAAATGTCATTTCTCCTGTCTGTCCCTTTGAATCCCTTCCTAACTCTTACCTAATGAATGTGATTAAGTCTGCAGGAGGGCATTTCTGTACCACAGGCCAGATTCAGTCATTCTCCCACCTTACTCAAAATACCAACCCCTCTGTAGGACAACTGCAAGTAGAAACTGAAGTAAAAAGTTGACAGCAATGCCAACCCAGTCTCCAAAAACATGTGATTTCAGAAACAGTTGGATGAGAGGACTGGGGAACACTGCGATGCCCTAATGTTCACATCAGAAACCCTCCTATTTTCCTGCCAGAAGTGTCTCTCATGGCTTGGAGACTCATCCTTTGGGGAACAAAAGCAATGCCACATGATATGGTTTGCAGTGATCCATGGGTCCTGTGGACAATGCATGAGGAACAGCAAGTAAACAAAGACATCAGGAAGGCAAAGAGCTCAGAGAGAGCCCGTGGCCTGAAATGTGTGTGCATAAACAATCCCCCTGAATCATTATGCATAATTAATGTGTGAAAAGTCCCAAACTCATTCCTGGACAGTCTGTAGAATAGAAGGATAAATAAATCATAAGGAACAAGGTGTTTGCTGAGTGACAACAGCTAAGCTAACTACAATCTTAGCAGTTTCAGATTGCAAGTCTGCAGTGAGCAGCCTGTGGTTACTGTCAAGAACAGCTTGAACACAGGGGTGCCTCAATAACAGCTTTTCTATTTAAAATAGTCATAATATTCTGTCTATAGGAGACCTTTCAGATGAGGACTGCAAAGTGGTTCACAGCTATTCAGACTCACAAAAGCCCAGTGAGAGCAAAGAGAGTATTTATTAGATACAATTATGGCTTTGTTACTAATGCATTACAAATTTGTTGGCAGATGCAAGATTTTGCTACTCAGATATGAGGGAGTTATATGCATTAAGTCTAACTGCTAATAGAGAAAACCTTAAAAAAATAGGTTAATCTCCTTTTTTGTCTAAAAACATTTTATATAAAAAACAGGCATATCAAAAATTTCTTGCTAGAGTCCTTTGTTACTTGGTCATGAATGAATTTAACTTGAAGCTATATTGAGGTATTGGTATATTACTAAATGTCTGGTTGATTGAAGAGAATGGGGGAAAGAGAGGTCTAGTTAAATGACTTCAAAATTAGGTTCTTACAATAAAAATTGAGATAAGACTCAATATTGACTTTGCTTCATCAGTCATTGAACAAAACTAGAAGGGAATCTGACAGGAAGGCTCACTGATTAAAGGGTCACTTCAGTTTGCTTTTTTTTTCCCTAGTTAAAACTACATTTAAAGACCACAATTATTTTACTGAAAGTTGTAGATATATAGCTTAAATTCTGACCAGATTTCCAAAAGTACAGAACACATGTTTATCCACTTTACCTCCAGGAAAGAGGGGAATGCTGAGCACTTCACTTTACCATACCACGTGTCTGTTGCCAAATGCAGACTGAAGAGATATTTCCCAATAGGTGGTACCTAAAAGGGGATTTGCCATCAGAAATGTTACTTGCAAAGCTGGAGTATCATAATTTGATTTATAATTACAAATTGATAAGCAAACAGGTGAAAAGTGAGGTAATTTATCGTCATCTTACAATGATTTTATGATACACTAAATAGATAAAAAAAGGTGCATGCCCTGGTCCACACCTACAGAAAAGCAAAAGATGCAGAGGTGACAAAAAGCTTAATCCAAAGAATTCATTTCCACCAAAAATGGTCAGTAGAGGTGTCTCACAGCCAGTCAGAAGAGGTTATAAGCAGCAAATGTGTTACTGTAAGCATTGCTTTAACCACTGGGAATGTGTTTAGAAGGATCCACCAAAGCATTCCAGCATTTTCCTTCCCCACTTGCCAGAGGCTCAGCTGGTCTGCAAGTCTATCAGGGAAATACATTAACTGGCAAGGGGTGACATCACCCATGTGCAAGGTAGGTGCAACTCAACAACTTATTCTGTAATGATTGAAGCCCGGCAGTTTTCACTCTGTGACAGGCATTGACTACATCTGAGGCTGATGTTAAGGAGGTTTAAACATTTTCAGCAGTTTCCAGAAGCAGGTATCAAAGACATTTGTCAGAGAGGTATAAAGCAACAGGTTAAGGAAAAAAAGAGCAACACAGAATTAAAGTTGTCGCAATATATTTTTCCAAGATTATTTTTAATATTTATGTTTTCTTATGCTACTTGATAACAGCCTTGCATGGCTCTGCAAGACCCCCATGTAACACTGATGCATCTTTTATTTCTTCCTCTTTTAGCTAATTCTGTATTTATTTGCACCAAATAAAAGCAGTCGCTGAAAAAAACCTGTCACTGAATATTTTAAACTGCCAAAAATATAGCTTTGAAAATTAAAATTTGCAATTCAGAATCTCCCAAACCTTCTAAAAGCATTCTTAATGCCACAGAAAAAGGAACTATTTAACTTTTTCACATGTAGTGATACAATCTCAGCTCTTCAGAGATCTTTCCCATGGCACTGCCCTAAGTTAGCATGAACCACAACTGACTTTTCTTGCTTAAAAAAAATCCAGAAAGTATTTTCTCGCAGTGGGAGCCCTAACCCATGTCCCTACAGAACCCAAGGCCTCAGTGCTACATCTGGAGACACTCAGCCAACAGCACTGGGCTGACCAGACCTCTAAATCAGCCTCAACCATCACCCACCCTCACAGCCAGCTGGAGCTGACCCTCAGCCATGCTGCCCACATCAGGCTTTTGCCATTCAGAACAGAGATACAGATTTCTCACACATCCAAAAACACTGAATGAGTCTTTTTGAACATTCCAGTCACTTATGTGCTTTAGTTGTCCATGATGTGAAGAGGAAAGAAATGGTCTCTGAATTCCACATTTCAGCACCCAGCATGGACACCCAAATGCTGCTGCTGTGCTTTTTCATCGAGCCCACACATCAAGATGTGTTTTTAAAGCACCAGGTTTTTTCCAGGTAAAATGTGAAATGGAGTTTCCCAAAGCATGCTACTGTCATCCTATGGATGGGTAAGCATCAGGATGGAGAAATAAGGCAACTTCTTGCAGCCAGCATGCATTGAAGCAGGAATAGACTCACATGAAACCTCAGAGGACTCAGTCATCACTCCTCTGCTGTCATCTCTGACCACAATCTCTCTGTATAAACAAAGCCTCTGGCCACTGCAGGGTTTGCTGGCCTGCTGTAAAATGTTTTGCCACCTCTCTCACAGGAATTGCTGATGCTTAAAAAAGAGGCAGCCTTTTCTCACAGTGCCAGTGCCTCTGTAGAGGAGTTGGAATGTCAAGAAAGTATGGGGGCATGCAGACAGGAACACCCAGAAACTTGAGCAATTGCAGTCAGTTGTAATCTGAATTAATGAGCACACAATTATTACTCCAGATTAATATTAGCCTGGAAATAAAGTCCATTCTGGGAGAATTGAATGGTGTTGGTCAAACTCAGCCTTCTTCTGAATTTTGACTTTTTAGCAGCAACAAAACACAGATATTAGGAGACAAGAAACATGACTTGTCTGCTCTTCAGCACTGTTTTGCTCAGTGTGTGAAAAAGAGACATAAAGACATATTGCATCTCTTTTATCACCTGAAGGGAATTAATGAATCAGCATGATTGTAAGACAGTCTTCTGATGACAAAAACACTCTGTACAATGGCTAGGTTACAATGACAGGGATTTCCAGAGCATCAGAATTTATTTATGTGTGTTCAGATTGGTTTGGGGCTTTTCAAAACATTGATACGCGCAGTCCTGTACATGCTAACCATCACATCAGCCACAGCTCTTGAGTGAACAGGAATTAATAAGCATTCACTGCTTGGGACCCCCGAAGTCAAACTCAGGGCGTGCTTCATCCTAAGGTAGCTCATACTTGTAACAGCATCCCCGTGGAATTACAGTGTCACACACACAGCATAGGGCTGGAAATTCTGTTCTACGGTACCTTTGCTTTGTATTTTTCTGATATTGTTTAACAGAAATTAACTACATGCAGTATTTGGAGCACTGTCACACGTGCTCAGGAGATAATGTCAATGGAATTGTGCGTTGTCACAGGATAACAGCCTCCTGCTGCTGCTGAAATGCCAAATTGAGGCTGAGGCATTTATGGAAAATAAACGTCAAGTCAAAGCCAAGATGTTTATTTTAAAAGCAAGAGACATGGATCTTGTGGCAATGTTCCATCATGTCTCTATTTCTCTAACAACAAATGTCCAGTGTGAATAGAGCCAAGTGGTGACTTCTTCCCGGGCCAGCAGGGAGAGGGTGAAGCCTGATCACTTCACATGAGGATTCTCAGAGTGGTTTCTCACCTCCTTTCCTGCAGGTTTTAGTCAGCCGTCCAGGTAGCAAACACAAAATGATTTACCAGATGCATGCTAAGTTTGCTAAGAGATTAAGGAAGACAGCAGGAAGAAAAATGGACAACAAATGCATTTTTAATTTGCTTTTAGGTGATTCTTTTTCTCCAGAGAAGGAATTACAACATGAGGCTCACTGAAATCAATGGGAGGATTTCCAGGCTTCTCAGTGGACTTTGCCTTAAGAGAACAAATAGCTCATGTTTTTAGAGTGAATTATGTTAATAATAGTGGTCCCTGAATTTGATTCATGAAGGCACAGCTGGACCAAGACTGGGCAAGGAAGACAAGATCTTTGTCTAAGGGGCATGACAAGGCAACACAGAGCTCAGAGCAGCCCTGGAGATGCAGGGATGGCTTACAGCAGAGTGGCAACAGCAAATCCACTGCCCTAGCTACTGCAATGATGGAGGAAGGGGTTAATCCCAGTGTCCAGCACCATTCCCAATCTCCTGCCCCACTGCTGGTGCTGCTGGCAGGGACAGAACCCATTCAGCAGAACATCTTGGAATCTGCTTTGCATGGAGGGAGGTGCACGAAGACAAGCTGTAAGCTGTGCAAAGCATCTCAAAGGACTGGGTTTAAAAAACACCCACATAGCTCACTTCAGTTCCTGAAATGCTGAGGTTTCACAGCTCATGCCAACAGGGTGTCTCAAATGTGATACATTTTAGTTCTCATCAGATCTACCTGCTGCTCATTAAAAGCCATGATTCGGAGAGCAAGAAGAAACAAACCATTTCAGTGCTGTAAGCTCTTCTCTTGACCTAACAGAACATCCTTAAATAGTATGCAAATGAATGGAAGTATTTAAATCATGTTAAAGATCTGTCTGAAATAAAAAAAAAAACCAAAAAACAACAACAACATCAACCAAAAAAAAAAAACCACCAAGGAAACTTGGAGTTAGAGGAGATTTGCAGAAGGTAATGCTCTGAAAGGGGTTAAGCCCACAGTGAACATTTGGCTGCTCTGTGCTGCAAGGGCCAGAGGGATGTTCTGTACAGAATTCGTAAACTTGCTTATTTTTTCCTTTGGAGATGCATTGTTTCCCAAAGACATTCTGGCTCCAGCTCTGATCTGACATTCCAGATTGATGTGTGTAGAACCAACAAAGACACAGAGAAGCACCACACAATTATGTGTCTTCTGCTTTATTGCATACTTGTTAATAATTTCCTTTAGTGCTCCAGCCTTTAAGCTTATCTTCTCTTATGGTGGGAAGAGACCTCCTGCTGGAGATCTGATAGGATAGCTTGATAGGCAAGGAGCTGGCATTTTATTAGTTTATGGTATTTATTAACTGTGTAAAGATATTACAGCAATAATGGATCTGGACAGATGACAGATGGATGGTGCTCCAGGAATAGCAAGTAAAACAGCTGCAGGGTATCCCCACCACTGCTTCAGTGTCATCTTGGGAAAAATATGTAAGATTTTATCTGAATTTTTTCTGGCTGATTTTATGCTAAAATGGACTGTACGCATTCACAAAATTCATCCAAGCATCTCATCTGTGAAGGTTTTGGTGCAATGATGCACCATGGGCCTCGTACTTACTTTAAGTGTTCCAGCTAAATGTAGAAAAGGAAAAATTGTTTCTATCCCACAGCTCCACTAACCTGGTTTCATATTATTACTTTTTTTTGTTTTTTTAGGTCCGAATTACAAGTAGCAGACCTGGGCAAATAGTCCTGGAAACAACTGTTCTGCTTTTCATTTGGCATAAGGTCTCCCTCTGTTCCTGAAGATGCCATGCCTCCTTCCCTTCCCACTAAAGTGGGTCATGCTTTGGTCCAGCAGATGACAAGCAGCAAAGCAAAGTCCATGGGAACATGAGGGAATGGTTTGCCAAGCAGCAGGTCCACGCTGGTGTGTGGCCTTTAGTCAGGGTTAAATAAACAGTGTGTAAATAAATAAATAATTTTTTTCCCAGGTTGCGACCTTGTAAATCAAGCCTAAGCCTAGAAGGGATTTTTATGGGCCAGCTGGAGCAGCAGAGCAGTCTTAGCAGAATAAATATATAGGGGGAAGAAAATAACTGTGACTTCCAGTTGCTCCCAGAGAGCTGTGGGGAACATTTGGTGCTGCTGTAAAGACATGCCAATGATTTAAAAGGCAGGAGAGAGGGGACATTGTTCTCATTTACTCAGTGGTTGCTCCACATTATTTTAAGAAGTTTAAAACAGTAAAATGCAGTCTTACAGCTTCAGAGCAGAAGAGAGAGCCAAGCAGGTAGATGGAAATATAACCAAACAAGTTCTAGCAGCAGGTTTCACAGAAGGGGATGCGACCTGGGCAGGGATTTGCTCGGTTGGTTATCTGAGCATTGCAGCCTCCTGATGTTTCACGTACTTTACTGCTCATTACCAAACAATGGTACTAACAGCATTAATACTCAGAGCAGACCCTAGATTTCGTGGCTTTGACCAGGCTGTGTCAAAGATACTGCAGGCATTTTTAAAAGTCCAGAGAGATCCGTTCAGCACAACAGAGAAAAGCCAGAAAAGGGAGCTGTGGCTCCCACCTCCCAACCCTGCAGTGGCTTGGTCTGGCAGGGCTGGAGGAGAAGGGGAAAGGAGGATTCAGAATGGGGAGATGTAGGGGACGAGCGGCAGCCGCAGTCCCTGCACGGAGCTGGCAGCATCATCCCTGTAAGCGGGTTTGACATGGGGGCTCCGGGGCTGCCCAGGCTGGGAGAGGAGGCGCTGGGGACAGGGGCCTTGGGAACTCGACAATTGTCCCTGATGGGGACATCCAACGGGAGGGCATCGCAATAACTTTCCAGTGGAGAGTGATGCAGGCAGTGCTGGCAGATTGCTTTTTCCCAGGAATAACTGTAACTTCTGCTCCAGAAGCCGGTAGGAGCCCACCCTGCCCGTATCCCCTGCCTGCCCTGCGGCTGCCGGGCACAGACACCCCGTGCCCAGGACAAGGACACCCCGTGCCCGGGACACCCACGCTGCCGTGCGGGAAGGGGCTCTGTGCCCGGCAACCGCGGGGCACGCAGAGCAAACACGGGGATCCGGGCTGGGTACTGGCAGGGACAGGGGCAGAAACAGGGACAGGAACAGGGGCAGGGGCAGGGACAGGGGCACGAACAGGGACAGGAAGAGGGGTAGGGATAAGGAAAGGGATAAGGGCAGGAACAGGGGCAGGAACAGGGGCAGGGATAGGGGCAGGAATAGGGACAGGGACAGGGGCAGGAACAGGGGCAGAAACAGGGGCAGGGACAGAGGCAGAAACAGGGGCAGGGACAGGGGCAGCGGTACGGCCGGTGCGCGGGCGGGGCGCTTTAGTGCCGCTCTCTCGGTGCCGATTGGCGGCGGGCGGCGCCGGGGCGGTGCAGGGGCGGTACCGGGGCTGTACCTGGGCGGTACCGGGGCGGTGCAGGGGCGGTACCGGGGCGGTGCCAGGGCGGTGTCGGGGCGGGCCCGTCCGGCGGCGCGGCGCGGGGCCATGCGGCAGCCCCCGGGCGGTGGCAGCGGCGGCGGCGCCGCCTTCCTGCCCGCGGCGCGGTGCGGAGCGGCGGCCGGAGCGCCCCGCACAGCCATGGGCGATGGGTGGCTGCCTCCGGACTGCGGCCCCCAGAACCGCTCCGTGGCCGGGGTGACGGCCGTGCCGCCCGGGAGCAGACAGCTGCCCGCCGCCGAGCTGTCGCAGCAGTGGGCTGTAGGCATGAGCCTGCTGATGGCCCTGGTGGTGCTGCTCATCGTGGCCGGGAACGTGCTGGTGATTGCGGCCATCGGGAGGACGCAGCGGCTGCAGACCCTCACCAACCTGTTTATCACCTCGCTGGCCTGCGCCGACCTGGTGATGGGGCTGCTGGTGGTGCCCTTCGGGGCCACGCTGGTGGTGCGGGGCACCTGGCTCTGGGGGTCGTTCCTGTGCGAGTGCTGGACCTCGCTGGACGTGCTCTGCGTGACGGCCAGCATCGAGACCCTGTGCGTCATCGCCATCGACCGCTACCTGGCCATCACCTCGCCTTTCCGCTACCAGAGCCTCATGACCAAGGGTCGGGCCAAGGGCATCATCTGCACCGTCTGGGCCATCTCTGCCCTGGTCTCCTTCTTGCCCATCATGATGCACTGGTGGCGGGATGACGACCCCCAGGCGCTGGAGTGCTACCAGGATCCGGGCTGCTGCGACTTCGTCACCAACAGGGCTTACGCCATCGCCTCGTCCATCATTTCTTTCTACATCCCCCTTCTCATCATGATCTTTGTGTACCTGCGGGTGTACAGGGAGGCCAAGGAGCAGATGAGGAAGATCGATAGGTGCGAGGGCCGGTTCTACGGCAGCCAGGAGCAGCCGCAGACGCCCCTGCCCGCTCACCCTCACCACCAGCCCATCCTCGGCAACGGCCGGGCCAGCAAGCGAAAGACCTCCCGCATCATGGCCATGAAGGAGCAGAAAGCCCTCAAGACTTTGGGCATCATCATGGGGGTGTTCACCCTCTGCTGGCTCCCCTTCTTCCTGGTGAACATCGTCAACGTCTTCAACAGGGACCTGGTGCCGGACTGGCTCTTCGTTTTCTTCAACTGGCTGGGCTACGCCAACTCCGCGTTCAACCCCATCATCTACTGCCGCAGCCCCGACTTTCGGAAGGCCTTCAAGAGGCTGCTGTGCTGCCGCCGGAAAGCCGACCGGTGGCTGCACGGCGGCGGCGGGGAGCTGGCCCGGCTGCCCGGGGGCTTCATCAGCACCGTGGGCTCCCCGGAGCGCAGCCTGGCCGGGACCTGGTCCGACTGCAACGGGGGCACTCGGGGCGGCAGCGAGTCCAGCCTGGAGGAGAGACATAGCAAAGCCTCCGACTCGGAGTCCAAGGTATAGGGGGGGCGTGGGGGCCGCGCCGGAGCGGGACAGGGGGGACAGGCAGGCAGGGAGACACGCAGGAGCGGAGAAAGCCCCGGCAGCTGCCCCATGGTAATGCTATTGCCGAGCGAAACGATCCCTGCCGTGGCAGGGAGAGTGCGGGTGTTTACTTAGGAATAGAAGCAGGTGAACTGGTGTACGACATACCTCATCCGAAACTACAGCAAACAGGAAAGCCACTGAGCGGACAGCAAAGGAAGCCAGCAGCCCATGCCGGGGGCAGCCGCCTGCCTTTGGGGGACGCGCTGTCACGGCGGGCACGGTGGCGGCAGCGCTCGGTGCCTGTCCCAGGACGTGCCGGTGGCCGAACCAGCGGGTACCCGGTGCTGGCCCAGTTCGGCTTCAGCTGGGGTCTGACACCCCCGCCCGGCCCCGGGGCTCGTCCCCTCTCCCAGAGAGGGCACCGGGATTTTGGGGAGGCGCGGGGCCGGTGCTGCAGGTGCTCCGGGCACGGAGCGCGGCCGGCGAGACACAGACCTGCCGGCAAGATGAGTTTTAATCTCGGAGTAGCCGTGCTCTGCTCGCCTGCAGAGTAGCGGGAGGGAAAATAAGGAGCAGTGAGGAGCGCTGGTATGTTTTGGAAGGGGGTAAAACAACCCAACCCACACTCTTGTGCTTATTCCCTCTGCATCAGCCAGCAGTGAGTTACTGTGCTTATCTCCTTCGGCCAGACAATAGCAGTCAGGCTGAGAAACTTCTACCTCAAACTGTGCATATTGTACAGGGGAATGGACGGACCATGTTTATATTAAACAGCATATTTACATACCACTAATGGGGTTTTAGGACAAGGGCTGGGGAGGGGGGGTGAGGAACCTTCTGCAGCTTGTTCATTATAATTACAGATGAACGGGGGGAGGGGGGAGAATCCTGGCAACAAAAATTTACTGCACATTTTTTTTAAAAATGGCGACAAAGTCGTTTTTTGCACAGTGTTAAAGAGTTGTAAAGTTATTTGAAGATATTACTTGCACACACATACACACATGCAGATTGAAAAGGAAACGGAGGTTTGCGTAACACCGACCCTGAACCTGATTTCTGGTTTTGTCTGATCTGTTATAGTTTTATTGAGAGAGTGACTTTTTTAATATTATTTTTTGAAGGTACTGTAAATATATCCATATTATAAATTAAAATATCTTAAGAGACTTTATTATTTTTATTTTTATTTCCAAATGCCCACGTGAATCTGCTGTTATTTTAGCACTTGTGTGTCATTTCCATTTTTCTCTCTGTGTGTGTTTTATAACATATTTATACTTTGGTGCAATTTACTACTGTGTAAGTAATTGGTCTATGTGCAATAAATACCATTGCAGCACAAGCAAGTGTGTCTCTATAGGTTTTGAAACAATACCAACCTATAATGGGAAGAACAGCATTTGTTTTTCTCCAAAGATGGCTCAGATTACCAATACAACTTGATCTAATGGCTTTTCCTGACAGTGTTGTAAAAAACCTGTTTGAAACCCAGTATGGTTGTGTTCCTGTTGCAGTGAGGTCCACTGACTTCCCTTATTAATGGGAAAAAATTAATGGCTAATGACAAGGTGTTTCCACTCTGATAATGAATACTCATTTTCTTGAACTATTCCTTTCTGGAATATATTCTTGTCTTTTTTTCCCCTTTTTTCTTTTGTTTTTGTTGTCGTTGGAGTACACGGCTGGGAGTCAGGAGAACAGAATATTTAAGATTACAGAGGACGCTTAATTTGAAAGCTTAAAATGGTATTGAGTAGAAAGAAATCTCTGTAAGCATTACATGCCACCCCACAAGTGGGTCCACCTCATGCTGCCAGCAGGTCTGATAACTGAATGTTGTATTTTTCATTGATCTCAGTAAGGAGTTACAGTGAGCAGAAGGGCTGCAGCTTTGTGCCCCTGCTCTGAAGGTTGTCTTCCTTTACTGCTTTATGAAGGTGTGCTCTACCCTGTGGTTTCATAAAGTTTTTCATTACTGAAATGAATAAATGGCAGGCAGAGAAACAAAAAGACAGTGCAGAATAAAAGTGAAGTATTTTTTGGCTTTATTAAACTCAGGAGTATAGTTTAATTAAATATCAGCTCCCAGGAACAGCACTTCCCAAAGCGAGTTCTTCAGGGTGGTGGCTCACAGTTTGTTTTGGAAACCATTTGTTCATTTTTCTTTGTTTTCAAAGTTAAGGAATTTGTCCTTTGCAATTTCTAATGTTGAATTTTCAGGGGAAAAAAAAGTTACTCTTTTCAAGCAAATACAAAATAAAGGGACTGGAGAAGTAAATAATACTTTTCCATTGATGTCACTGGAGTTTGATGTGAGCTGTAGTTGATGGTGTCTTCCTTGGTAAGAGTGAAATGGGCTCCTTAAAATGCTGGGGTGACATCAGATCAGGAGCTAAGTGAAGTGGGCTTTGCCATCAAATAATTAAAAAAAAATCTGGTTTTATCTTTGATTATAGCAAACACAACAGGACCAAAAGGGTGCCCTGGATGGTGATGTCTGATGCCAGCAACTGCAGCAAGATGTTGGCTGTGCATGTCTGGGATGGGATGGGATGGGATGGGATGGGATGGGATGGGATGGGATGGGGAAACAGTGCTGCTCTCCTTGTGCATGTTGTGGATCACAGAGCCAGGGCAGGGCCAGGTCCCTGCCTGCTGGGTAGAGCAGGGCAGGATCCCAGCACCTGGCTGGGAACTGAAGTCACTGTCAAGCCCTCATCCTCAGCAGGGTGCTGGATCCTGGAGAAGCACAGGGCCTACTGCATGGAGCAGGACAGCCTGATGGACTTGGCTCTTCATCTCATAAATCAGTTCACACACTCAGTTTTAACTATCTAAACACTCCTGCCCTTAGACTTTAAAAAGTGGTGACATTTTTGCTTCAACAGGGTCCAGCTTAGGTGGGAAATTTATGGCCAGAACTTGCTCTGCTTGCCCTGCTGAAGAACTGTCCTGGGTGATGCATCTCCTGGACAAGTGTAATGGCCCTGAGGTAGGATGAGTTTGGCCCACTGACCTCAGCAGGGCCAGCTGTGTCAGCAAAGCAGTCAGGATTTGCCTGCTGTTGAATTTTTGCCAGCTGAGGACCTGCTGGAAGAGTCTGGAGGCTGACACGTTGAGTGCCTTCATAGACAGCTGAAGTAATCCCACTGGCAGCCTGCACAGGGCATGCCAGTGCATCCTGCACGGCGTGGAAAAGGCAGTGGCACAGTAACAGTGAGGACAGAGCAGGACATATGGCACACACGTGTGCGAGGAAGGAGAGGCTGCTGGCGAGCAGTCTGCTGTGGATCACACTCAGAACAGGCTGTTCTCTGCAGGGAAGAAGGATACTCTGAGAAGCACTGTGGGGCAGCTGAAATACTCCGGAGGCAGCCAGTCAAACACTCAGGATGAATATTTTTTTCTGACGAAAACCAGACATGGATTAGCAGTTGGAGCTGCGAGTCAGAAAGAAAAGGTGGTAGGCATGCGGCTGCACACGTACGTGGGCAGGAGAGCAGCAGCAAAGAGCTGCAGGCCTGCAGGGAAGGGAGACACAGGTAAACCAGAAATCCGCTCAGGGAAAATGTCCTGCAGCTGCCAGGGCCAGAATTGTTTGGCGAGGATGCCTGGAGACTTCCACAGGGAAGGCGCCTGATTCTCCAAGGCGCCGGCCACGCTCCGTGCAGTGTTTGCTCAGCACTCCTGAAAAGAAGGCTGCTTCTCTCCACGTGTTTGGATGGGACTAGATCAGGACTGGAATCAGTTTTTTTTGTGCTCAGGGAAGTGGAGGCTGTTTCACACACACAGCAGGCTCTGCAGAAGGACTCCCCACCAGCGAGAGCTGCACAGAAGCCCTCCAGCAAATCCGCTGCACTCTGAGACTGCAGCCCTCAGCATCCACTGTCTATAGCTCCAAGCAGAACGGAACTATGTGCAAAAAAGTTGGCTTATGATCTGAACTGTGCATTTGACAGCATCAGCTGGGTATTTGAGTTGCTGCATGCACTGGTTCTTATAGAGATGCTGCTTTTCCTCTTGGATATCCATGTGTCGTCGACTATAAGGACAACTTCTTTACTTCTTTATCAGCTTTTTTTTCCCTAAACACTATCTGAGGCTGAGATTTTATTAACAACCTTGAAGTGGCTATTTTGCAAACCTTCCTTGTACTGCACACTTTCCTAATTTATTGTAATTTCCCGTCTGGTGGAGTGCACTTACTTCCTTTATGTAATATATCAGCTGCAGGCCTGGAAATTGGGCAGCTATGAACTGAGAAGAGCAGACTTTCGTGGGGCCAAATGCGGTCAGGCATCATTGCCACTGGGAGCAGAATTTGACCTGATAATCTAATCTCATACGAGACACTATCTCCAGAAAAGTATTGTCACCAACAGCAAATGACCTCTGCTAATGAAGCTGGAGCAATTAGTCCTATTTAAAGCTGTCGAGAAAATGTTAACTGCTAAACAACAGTTAATGCTGGATAGTTCAAATAATGAGTGTTTTGTTTGCTGGTGTGTGTTAGGTGATGTGTTGGGAAATAATTATCCTTTGACTAGCAGCCAGCTTTGTACTAATCAGAAAGGAGAAGTCATGTTCTGTTTGAAGGATTATACCTAAAAATAGTTCTGTTACCACCACATCAACGAGCAAGATGAAGCAAATTCGCGGCGATGTACACGCCTTGCTAACGTTTCACTTTTCCTCCTAAAAACTCATTGTTCAGCTGGGACTTTGTGTTTGGCTGTGTCAAGAGCACTAATGTGATCTCCTGCAATAGCACTAAGCACACTCTCCCCATGGAGCATTACCCTATGCACCACTGACTCGCTTTCAGGCCCTGCCAAATTCCCAAACGGCCCAGGAGGAAGTAAGGATTCTTTCTCTCCATACAAACAATCACACATAATGTAAGATCAACAATATTTTTGGACAGTCATGTGGCAGGAGAAATCGATCTGAGATGTTTGTGTGCCTGCCCATCCAGCCAGGAGCAGCTGCCCATGGTAACAGCAGGTGATTTATCCCTGCAATTCAGTAACTTCAGCCTGCCAAACTCTGCTGGGAAAAGTGACCAAGATGGGAAAAGGATAAAAAAGGTGATGATGGTGAGCAAACACAGGATTGGCAATGAGAAAAGGAAAACTGGGGTATCTTTGGCCATGCTGTGGGTGTTGCCTTTTATTGGTAAAGTGTAACTGGTTTGGAGAGGGATGCACCAGGCCGAGGCACTGTGGAAACACAGGTTAAGAAGTGTGTGAGGTCAGACATTCCATGGGGACCATGCCACCAAAGACTGGCAGCTGAAATATGCCCAAAAACATTCCTAGAAGTTTTTCTTGTTCTTTGTGGATAACAGCAGAGACTAAAGCACACCTGAGCAGCTTTCAGCTGATGCAAAGCCACACGGCTTCCTGGCCAGCCATGGGCACATGGGACCCCTCAGCATCTCCTCCTCCCCTCCAAGTGGCTCCAGCTGAGTTTTGTTGGACCTGGAGCCATCCCCCATCCTGGAGCCTCCCTCCTGTTCCGTGGTGCCAAGCAGGAGGTGCCCCATGGCCTCGGGGGTGGCAGTGCTGTGGGCAGGTGCTGTGGGGTGCAGGGTGTGCCCGTGCTGCCCCGGGCATGCTGGCACTGGCTGCCAGCCATGCCCTGCCCTGACTCATCCTCTGTCCTCCCAACCAGCCACAGAACTGGGCCTGCTGTGCTGGAAATGGAGCAGAGTTGGGTTTGTTATGTAAACTGGTGATCAGCTTCCTGGTTTACCAAAACCAGCGGCTTGGTACTCACATTTGCTTCATAAAATAACTTTATTTCTTCCGTGCCCCACTCAGCTTCCAGGTTTTTAATGGTAATGTTTGCCTGCTTGGCCTTAGCACCCATCAGCACAATTTTTTTTTGTCTGTGCCCTGGCAGCTGTTTGAATCCAGATGTGAACTGTAGCAGGTGCTGGGCAGTGTCTAGGTTTGGTTTTACTCATTCCTTTCATGATTGATGCTCAGAGTTATTAATGCTGGCTGCACCAGAGTGCAAAATTCCCAGACAAATAGGAAATGAGTCCTGACCTCCAGGTTCACAACCTAAAGAAGAAAACTGAAGCTTACCATTTGCAGACTTTTGCTATTGGCATGATTAGCAGAGCATCTCAGATGTAATGGTGTACCCTTCCCATCTGATCCTGTGTAATGCACCAAATCCTCTTGTCCTTAATGAGATTAAATGAGGATTTTTTTACTAGTTCAGTGCCTTAGCCATTAGCAACTGTTGTGTGTCTCTAGGCAGTGATGTACCTTTGCAAGCCTGGCCCAGTGGCTCTCTCTAAGCCATGATATTTGGCTTCTTCCTACTAAAATTATTTTGATAATTGCTCTTAAGCTCATTGGCACAATGCTTTGAAAGGCAGATCTAAGTGTATACACCAAAGAAGCAAACAGAGAGGCTAAAGGCCTCAAAATCTCAGCAGCTGCTAGGTGTATAAGTATTTCAGCTACCAACAAGGCATTTTGCAGGGCCAGGTGAGTGCTGCAGCCCCCTTAAAACCTGCAAGCTGCCCTCCCTCAGAGGGGGACCCTGCCACTGCAAGGAGCAATTGCAGGTGCAGCACAGTAGCTCATCACAAAACATTCTTCCAGTGGTAAAATTTGAACAGTGCTTTGCTGCCAAAATTTAGATACCTCTTATTAAGAAGAAGGAATTGAGAAAAGCAGTTCCTAGTGGGGAAGGGAGAACAGTGCTCAGGGTTAAAGTTTCCACGTGCAGATGGAGAGCCCTGCCGTGACTGGTCCAGCAAAGGTTACAAACACCCTGGTGATGGACAAATGCCATCCACCACAGCCTCCCTAGGGACACCCTCTGTGCCCCCATCACCTTGTGTGTGCCCCTCTCACCTGCCTGGGTGTCAGCAGGGACCTCTCAGAATCTCTGCTGCTCAGAGTGACTCTCAGATATGTACAAGTCTCTTTTCCCAACCCGGAGGTCAAAGAAGGAGTCAGGATTCTTCTGTTCTTGTTCTCAAGGTTGTTTATTATTTCTTACCTATAAAATTCTTTCTCTGATCTGCCGAGGTCTGTCTGGCAGGTCGGACAAAGGCACACTGACCACCCTCAGGGCTGTGTTACCTTTTTATACTAAAAACTATATATAACTGTATATTATTTACTGTAACTTCCCAGTACCTATCACCTATGTTAGACAGTGAGTTTCTACCTTAAACCAATTCAAAAGTGCCAGCATCACCCAGCACATGGAGGCTTGGAAGAAGAAAGAAGAAGGACAGGGTACATCCAAATTCCTCCATCTTGGGACCCCGAGCCCCCATTCTAAAAACCTCAAAAATCTATTTTTTGCCCTGTGACAAGCTAACTATTATTCTACTTAAACTCTCTTGACTCATAATTCTTCATATAAAGGTGGTAATTTTCTCCATGGGTCAAAATCAAAGTCACAGGTGTCTTTGGCTTGGTGCCAAGGTCTCTGAGCCCCCTGGCAGGGGCTTGAGCCATCCAGGACAGCCAGAGGGATGTCCTGGCTTCCAGCAGGGACGCAGAGGTGTCCTGAGACACAAAGGTGAGTGTCAGCCTGTGCCACCTCTCATTGTGCAGCAAGGGAGGAGTGCTTCCTCTCGGGCTGCAGCAGGTGAGCTGGGAGATGTCCTGCAGAGCTCCCATTGTTCCACAGCCGCCTTCAGCCAGGACTGCTGTGTTTGTCTGCTCTTCCCCTAAATGCTCACTTGGGAGCTGTCAAATAAAATCTCAATTAGCTCACTTAGGAGGTGGTGTGGGCTGTGCTGGCTGGCAGGCAGCGCTCACTGGCAGGCAGCAATCCTCCATCCTCCATCCTCCATTCTTGATCGTCAATCCTCGATCCTCCGTCCTCGATCCTCCATCCTCCATCCTCAGTCTTTGATCCTCAATCCTCAATCCTTGATCCTCAATCCTCCATCCTCCATCCTCAATCCTCAATCCTTGATCCTCAATCCTCGTTCCTTGATCCTCAATCCTCGATCCTCCATCCTCGATCCTCAATCCTCCATCCTCGATCCTCAGTCCTCGATCCTCCATCCTCAATCTCCGATTCTTGATCCTCAATCCTCGTTCCTTGATCCTTGATCCTCAACCCTCGATTCTTGATCCTCAGTCCTCGTTCCTCGATCCTCAGTCCTCGTTCCTCAATTCTCAATCCTCAGTCCTCAATTCTTGATCCTCAGTTCTCAGTCCTCAATCCTCAATCCTTGATCCTCAATCTTCGATCCTCAATCCTTGATCCTCGATCCTTGCCGGGAGCAGGCAGGAGGGTGATGTGATGTTGGGACCTGCTGCTCACATACAGCCCCACCTGAGCATCGCTGCTACCCTGGCAAGTTCCCGTCCCCAGACTGGGACAGCCACACCACCAGGCTGGATCTGACACGGGAGCATCTCTGGGGATGCTCACAAAACAGCCTGAGTCCAATACTCGGGATTTTTGGAGCTTTTCTCTCACGTGCAGCACAAGGCAGGTGCAGTAATTGCCAGTCACAACAGGTGCTGTAGCAGTGCTCTGAACCACCTTGAGAGCATCCAGGGGAGAGGTTTTGTTCCTGTTTCACTGCCAGGCAGTTACCAGCTGGTTGATGCCTGTCTGTGGTTTTTAACATCAGCCTGTCCAAGCCAGGGTTAGTGCTTGTCCCCTCTCCTCCCCAGCCCTCAGTTTCCATTCCATGTCCTGCTTCCCAGGCTGGCTCTGCTCCCTGTGCTGCTGCAGGAGCAGTGAGCTCCTTGGCTGGGAGCCAGCCCTTTCAGACAAGGTTTGTTTCAGCTCACCCAGCAGGTTGCACAAACAGGAGTAACAATTGGCACAGGAAGATGCAGAGTGATAGGTTAGGGGTCATCTGGTTTGGTCGCAGCCTTGGTTTGGATCCATCACTGTGGTCACCAATCTCATGTCCAGTGGTGATGCTGCAGAAGCTGAGACCCAGACCAGCCCTCTCTGGCCCATTGTTTTGCTTGATCAGTGCTGAAAAAAGAGGGCTTGCCACCCAAACCTTCCCTCCCTTTCAGAAGCTGCTCTGAATATTCTATTCAGAGGCATATTGACTAAGCCATTAAGCTTCTCACTGTATGTGAAAAGTCAGTTTTGGTTGTTTTTTGGGGTTTTTTTGTTTTTTGTTTTTTGTTTTTTCACAAATACTGGTGCAATAGGGAAAAAATATTTAAGTCTGATTATTTCGAAGACCAGAGCATGGAGCACGGGACAAACTTTTGACAGAGGCTGGGACCAGGGCAGCTAAGAGAGTAACTCTTGTGAGTCACAGCACTAAACTGTCCTCAAATGCAAGAGGGTGACATGGCCACAAGCCAGGGACAGTGGAAAAATAATTTCCCAGGAAGAGCAGCTCTGTTTGCCCAGAGTGTATGTATGAATCCCAACACTCATGGGCACCACTGAGCTGTTAGGGGCTGGTGAGCAAACCCCGTCATGTGTGTCTGCTGGTGAATGATGTTTAGCAGCTTTTATTCCTGCACACTTCACTTATGTGGGAGCAAGGAATGTGGTGATAAAAAGGCTGGAATGATTTCAGTGCTGGACAGTTTCCATTAATACATTTCTCGTTATATAACGCTGCCATCGCAGTACAAAATCCAGTGAGGTGCCTTTAGGAAGGTGGGACTTTTCTCCATAGATGCAACTGGGGAAGTGGGGCTGTAGAGCAGGCTGGGCTTTGATCAGATAATTTTTAATTGCACCGGATGTGTTTGGGCTATTGCATGGTATGATTTTTTTGCCTGTAGGTTATAAGGCACCTCATAAATTAAAAGGTTGAAGTTGTCAAATGCATGCCATTAGCACTCCAAGCAGATAATCCTTCCCATGGCCTCATCAGAGTCTATCTCAGAGCCTGTCTCCAGATAATGGCCTGGAAGAAGAACAATGGTGCTCCCAGCTCCCAGGGGCCTCCACTCTTCTGTTCTGTGCTTCAGAGAAGAAAAATTATCATTATCTGCATGGCTCAAGCTCTCTTTGAAATGCAGTTATTTTTTACTCATACACTCCCAAGTATTTTTTATGTGATATCAGTGAGAAACTTGAAACCCCCTTTGAGAAGAGAAAGATTTCCTGCAGCCCTACTACTAAAGAAAATGGATAGATCAAGTAGTAAAGTTCAATGACTTACTTAGCGTTAAATAAGAAAGAGAATAATGAATTGGATTTTGTGTGCCTGGCTTTCCTCTGCAGGGAGCAGTCAGGCTAATGGATTTTCATTGCCTTGTGCTTCTGTTCATCAGCCTAGGTGAGTTCAAAACACTCTTGCCTTTTTATGTTCTCCTTTCCCTGCCCACTTGTCACAACTTCAAGTATTTGGAGATCAGCACCATCTTGACTGGGGAGGAAAACACAGGGTTAACCCCCTGCACCCAGTGATGACTTTTGGCTTCAGGGGCATCTGTATTTTATGCCTGGTGGCTGCAAGTAGACAATTCCTTACCTAGGGTGGACACTGATTTCCTACTATTATGAATTCAGGGTGCAACGTCCTTCAAAAAAGACATTATTTCCCCACTGGGTTCACCAAATATTTGTTGGGTCTCCAAACCCTCCTCTTTGTTTAGAGGATTTGCCAAACACGCCGTAGGGCTTTTATTGGGGAAGGAAGGGAGGTGGCGGAGGAGGAAACGATTACAAAGCAATTTAACATAAACAACTTTCTCCTCTAAACTCTAGACGCAGCCTGGCAGGGAAGAGGTTAAAGCTAGGGGTGGATGGGGAGACTCTTAGGGCAAAGTAATGAATGGCAAATTGAAAAGCCCAGGGAGAGGCACAGGGGAAGAGATGAGCTGACCCTGCGTGGGACCCCAAAGGGACTCTCTGGCTTGCTGGAAGCCCTCTGCTGCTCTGACCTCGGGGTTTGGACCTGGTTCCTCCCTCAGCATGCCAAACTGGGGGATGCTCAGACAGGAATTCTGCAGAACTGATTGGGAGTCATATTTCAAAGGTGAACCTGAAAGGTTTCTACAGAAATTGCTGCTTCCTGCCCCAAACCTTTGGTGGGTCTGCCAGCGCTGCCCAGCGCCAGGGAGCTGCTCTCTGCCCACTTGGAGCAGGATTTCCGTTTTCCTACCAGCCTTGGTGCCTCAGGCTTTGTGGTCTGTTTTTGTCTGAGTGGGAAATGCATAATGACAAACAGTTTAAACAACTTATGGTACAAGGAAACTCGCTGGAGTAAAGCACAGGAGTCCAGTTTGTTTCCAAGGAAGTGATGCACCCTCCAAAAGCACTCCACTCAAGCACTGACATTCCAAGTGCAGGCTCATTGTGGCCATCCTCAGCCTTCAGCCCTCAGCTAGGCTGGGGCTCAGGCACAGCTGAATGCCTGAGGTTCAGGGAAGGTCTGGCTGTGGGAGCTCTCCTGACTCTTGGTTTGCCTGTATGGGTAATTCTGGTCATCCTGGTGCTGGGAAAGGGAAGCCCAGGAGCCACAAAAGCCACAGAGGAATTCTCTTGTTCTATTTCCAGCCCTGCTTTTTAAGACACAAAGGTTTTCAGAGCAGATGCATTTCTGGAGCTTATCTGTGTGAATATTTGACTGCTTATCCAAGCAGAACAAAAACCTTCAAACCTTCTGAGGTCTATCCATCAAGAGCCTTATCTCCCCATGTCACAGTTTGGCTCCTGGCTGCTGCTGCTTGGAGCCTCCTCCTCGGAGCTTCCCATTCTCCCTCTGTGCTGCTCCACAGCATTCTCCAAGCCACCCTGTGGTCACAAACCCTCTGCCACTCCAGTGGTGGTCCCTGCACTGCATGCAGGAGCAGCTGTGCAGCTGCATGCTCTGCAGCCAGCCAGCATCCTGCTGGGCTGCATTTGTGCTGCTGTGCCACAGCCCAGGGTCTGCATCCCCCCAAACACACAGAGTCTGGGGTATGGCCAGAGCAGAGCACACTGACTCTGCCTGCTCCCCCAAAATGAGGAGCATTTGCCTTTTTTATGGGATATTAATGGAGTTTGGATAAAGGGATGCTGTCTCCTCTATCTAAGGTTCCAAGACTGAAATACCCAAGGGGAATACTTCTAATCCTCTCCCACCTGCAAGCTGCTGGTCCCTCTGGCAGAGGCACCACTGGCATGAGGCTGCTTAGAGATCTCAAGGAGCACCATAAAAACCCAGGCAAGCTCTGCTCTTGCAGCTGAGCATGGAACCTGAGCCCCTGGGAAGCACCAGGAGCATGGCAGGAACACAGGAGAGGCATCAGCATCATCAGCCATGTGGGAATCCCTGGCCAAGCAAAACAGCCAGCCTCAGTGCCCAGTTTGTGCCCTGTGAAAGGAGAGTCTCTGCAGTGCCTTGGGACCAGGGCCACAGCACTTTTCTTGCTTTGAAGCTGAGCTGGCACAAGAAGTTGTCTGCAGCCATCCTGTCAAAGCCACGGCCAAAAACAACAGGGTGAGGGCTTTGGAAAGAGCCACCCATGCATAGTGTCACTGATTTAGGCTGGGGACCTGGCTGGCCCAGGGCTTGAGAACAGCTTTTATGCAGGTCAGGGGCTGAGATCCTGTGCACCAAGGGGGATCAGAGACTTGTGCTGCTTGGGGCTGCCTGGACCCAGCCCAGATGGAGACAACCCTCAGCCTCAGGGTGGCTTTTTCCACCAGGGACCATTTTCCTGTGGCCCTTTTCACAGGAGACTGATGTGTGGGTTGATTTTGCTCTCCTCCCTGTGGTTTTAATTTTTTCTCTCTGTTTTGATGGTCAGAGGGGTAAAGCTGATTCCCATCTCATATAAAACAATGAATCAGTCTCAATAAGAAGAGGCGAAATGTACTTTTTATACTGTGGTGTATGATAAGCTATTTATAAATTTCATATCACTGCTGGATCGTTGTCAGGGTTTAAAATAAAGTTTTAATTTAACCATAGTTTTCCAGTGCTGACAGATATGATAAATACATTTTTTTTCCTATAAAACCTAATTTCAGCAGTGTTTTGCAAAAATCATTAGAAGCTAAGGATCATTTCCATGGGTTTTTTTTTTTGCTTTGTTTTTCTCCATGTTCCAGTGTTTAGTTTAATGTTACATTCCATTACAGAAAAAAAAATGTATTTGTGGTAATTTGTTCTCCAAGTCCTCTGCTTGAGAGATAGAAGGATTTTGCTTGAGAAGACCAATGGAAAGGGGTGTCAGCTCATTTAACAGAGGTCTTGGGGCAGCTGCAGCACCTCTCTGGGGTAGGACCAGCCCTCAGGGCGTTGCTGCAAAGCCCACGGGCAATTTCACAGCGACTGAGCAAATCTTGGCATCCCAGGCGACCCCACAGGAGAGCCAGGAGGGCGCAGTGGGGCAGGTTTCATGTCTGGAAGGTGAGTTTGAGAGCCAAGCCCTCCATCTACAGGAGGGTTGCATTCCTGTTGCATCCACCGACGAGCTGAGTCCCTTCAAAATTTTTCTGGATCCTCTCCAGATTTCCTGCTTCCCCATGTAAACAGCTTTGAGGAAGATGCCTCTTTCTGCAATCAATCATTTTCATTCTGCAGTAAATAGCTCTTGCATCAGCCACCATTGTGTTGGTGGTGTGAAGGCAGCACAACAGAGCCCTACCATGTTGTGAGGTGAGTGGGTCAGGTACTGTGCTGGAGCAACAAAAACACAGGGAATGTTGAGCAGGAAAAAAAAAGCTTGTTTTTAAAGTGTTTTAAAGCTGCTGTCTGTCTTCTCAGCCCTGCAGTTTGCAGCCCATACTTCTCAGGCTGCCTCCCTGACAGACAAACAAGAGATGAAGCTATTTGGGGAGCAAGTCTGTGCTCTGCAGACATGAAAACACTGACACTTGTATCTATATGGGCTGGCCTTTGTCTGTGAGGAGCTTCCAGAGGCTGAAAACACCCAGGAAAGGGACATGCAGAAGGGGAGAGAGGTCTTCTTCTGGTGGGCTGTCATGTCACCCAGGCTGCTTTCGTGGTGATGCCCAGGGGATGTCATGGTGATACCCAGGGGATATCATGGTGATACCCAGGGGATGTCATGGGTGCAGCCTGCTGTGATAATCCTTTCAGTGGGAACAGGTGCTGGGGGATAATCCTGCTGTTTCTCTTGGTTATGGTTCTCCTCAGTCACTAAGACAGAGCAAACAGGATTATCCCAGCAGTGACTCAGGGGGTGAAGGGTTCGGTGCTGCGTGCCTGGGCTCTGGGGACATTTGCTTGCCAGGGAGGTGCTGGCTCTGCAGAGCTGCCTGTCCTGCTGAGGGCAGCCAGGTGGGCTTGGCTGGCTGCTCCCGAGGCTCTCACTCAGACTGGCCCTCAGGGATGAGGGCTGAATCCCAGATGCAAAGCTCCTGCTCTCTCCAGCTCTCCCAGGAGGATGCCTTCCCCAGAATCCCAGACAATGTGGGATGGAGACTGCCCACCTGTGCATTGTCCCAAATCCTAGCAGGAGCTGGGGATGACAAGGGGTGGCAGCTCTGTTTGGCTGCCAGATTTTCTCTGGCCAGGAAGGTTTGAGGCACTACAGACCCCCTGTAGGGGGTTCACAGTGACCCAGCCTGTCCTGAGCCTGTGAAACTCCTGTGCCTGAAGCTGTAAGTGCAGGCTCATCCCCCAGCAGCCTTTAATGTATTGTCAGGTTTTGTTTTAAATCCCTGGGGTGCTGCACCCATCCATCCCCTCTCAGCCCAGCTCCACTGCTCTCAGACCAGCCTGCACCTGCTGATTGTCCTTGCCATGCAAAGCCAATGCCTCTCTGCTCTCTGCTCCCATTTCACCACCCCTGCACCCTGGTGACTGTCCTTGCCATACAAAGCCAATGCCTCTCTGCTCCTATTTCACCACCTTTTGCCCTCTGATAACAACCTCTGACCCCCCCTGTGATTCCCTTCTCCAGCAGAGGAGGAAGGGCACGTGAGGTTCTTGGAATCAGCCCTCACAGCCTCCGTGCACAAACAACTGCTCCCCACTGCTGGCTGGTTTCAGGGCTTCCCTGAGCCCTGATTTCAGTATCAGCACAGCAATTGATCTTGGCTTCATAGTACTCTGGCAATCTGGGCCCAAGGCTATATTAAATGGAAAGCTACAAAATAAACATATGTGTGCAGCATATGGACACTGAACTGCAGGAGGAGGAACCAGGGACGTGCAGGGCTGGTAAAGCTCCAGCTTGCAGTTGTGCTGATAAGGCAGTTTCCAAGAAATTGCCCAGCCCTTCAATTCTAGAAGCTCTCTCTTCCCAGGTCAACAACCCTCTGTGGACTGAATCCTGGTGTCACTCTACAACAAACACAGGCCAGGCTGGACCTCCTGCAGGTGGTGCAAAAATGAGAACCTGTGTTGCTAAGCAGGGGTCCAGGCACCCTCTGGCACAGGAAACCAAAACACACTATGAGAACCATGTTGGTAACTCTGGCAGTCTGGGAAAGCACAAGAAAATGTGCTTCAACCGCATTCTTCTTTGGCTAAACCTCCTCCTTGCCTGAGAGGGATGAAGGTGGTGTTGGGGAGCTGCTGCTCCCCCTGTGCCAGCCCTGGGCTGCAGTGCTGCCACACCTGGGCTCCCCACAAGCTCTCCCTCTTCTGGAGGAGCACTCACTCCATCAGCTCTGCAGCCAGGCTGCTCCAGCTCCTGCTCCCTGCAGCTCCACACCCTGCTTTTGTCCAGCCTTAACTTCAGACAGGAGAAAAAGCTTTTTGGAAAGCAGATTTCCCACAGCATCCATGAGCAAAAATGTTCAGTGTAGCTCTGGTGGGAACACAGGCAGGGCTGACTGGACCCAGTTGTTTGGCTCCCTCCTTTCACAGGGATATTTGAAAATATCTTATGCAGGTGCAGGAGTTGACACAACAGAGCATGCACCCTGTTAGAGTCTGTCCAGCTTGTGTGCAAACACCACCAGCCCCCTTCTCAAACTCTTAGGAGCTGTTTCATAAACACAAAACACTTCACTTAATTTCCAAACCACGTGGGGTTTCCTCAGCAGGGCTGGTGGTGGAGGACACAGCACCAGCCCCAGGGCTGGCAGCAGAGCCAGGCAGAGGCTTCCACCTGCTGGGGCCTCCTGGGTGAGTGCTGCACCTCTACACAGTGCCCTTGCTGCTGGCAGGAGCTCTGTGTGCATGGCACAGACCCCCCTGGCCAGCCCTGTGCCACCAACAGCTCTGGACATGTAAGCCTTGTCAACAGTCAGGATGCTTACTCAGTAGCTTTGGGCACCTGACCTGCTTCTTGCTCATTTTATGTCTTCCAGAGCCTGTTTCTCTTCCTTACTGACCCCACAGAGCAGGGTCATCTTTCTGAGCTGACACAAATTGCTAGAATTTTGCTGAATTGGGGAACCTGTTATTTCCCCATCGAAACTTGCTCCTACCAAAAACCAAAATGGCTCTTCCTGCAGAGAAAAGGGGGATAAAATTCATGAATATGGGATGGGCGTGTGCCTGAGTTTGCGTGGGATTCCACACTGGCACTGGGAATCTGGAAATCTTCGTGGGAAACTCCCTTGTATGTTCAGGGATGGTGGCAGTGCGTGGCCTCAGCTCTGCTGTGCAGTGTCACCTTCAGTGTCACCATACAGTGTCACCCTGCAGTGTCACCATACAGGCAGCACTCACAAGCAGCCAGGTCAGGTCTCAGGGCTGCTGCACTTGTGAGGGTGCAGAGCCTGACCAATCCAGGAAACCCCCAGGAAATCCAGTTTATCCCACTCAGATGAGTTCTGTGGCTGCCCCTGACTCCTGCAGCCTCGAGGTTAAGGGACGTGGCACCTTTCTGATGGGCACTTTGTGGATCTTGCAGTGCTGAACTCCCACTGCTGCCAGCTTCTCCAAGGGGCCCGTGATGCTGCAGCATGTGCTTTTCTGGGGCAGAGACTGAATTTGCACCAAGCTCACTGAATGCTATTAACACACTTTCTTGATTGAGCCTTTTTTCCTTTGAGCTGCTCTATCAAGCTGCCCTGAGCCTCCACAGGGCATGCTGACTTGCACCTACAATGCATCAGGCTTCATCTTCCCAGTCAGCCAGGCTCTGGGAAAGTCACTGGAAGGACTCCAGTGGCTTTGAAATAGGAGTTGACTCATGCCCCATGAGATCAAAACAAAATGTCTCTGCATATGAAAAAATATTATGGAAACTGTTATCATTCATGCACGAAAGCCTCACTTCAAGTTTATCATATAAAATACATAATATTGTAAATGGAAAGAAAAAAATGACACAAGGCCTGGTGTGCATGAAAATTATTGGAATGTGAAAATGTCTCTTCCCATAAACACAGCTGTGGTCTGGTACACAAGCAGGCATACAAAATGGGGAATCTTGGTCCCTTTCTGCTTTTCTTCAAAACTCTCCCTTTCTGTAGGAGTAATTGATTTCTAAACTCATCCCTTGCGCGTGAAGAGCGACCCAGAGTAAAGGCTTAGGATGGAGTGACCATTATGGGGCAGTGTGACAGGGATTCCAGGAGCAGCACCTGAGAGCCCTGCCTGGGACAGAGGTGGTGCTCAGAGCACCCCACAGCCAGCCTGCAGCTCTTGGCTCACTCAGCTCTTTGTGGGATCTGAGTCTGGGGTCCTGGAGCTGCCCAGGATGTGTTTGTGGTGCTCAGCAGTGCAGATTCCCTGTGATTCCCTCAGCCCACACCTGCAGCTTGGTCACATTCCAGCCAGAGCTGAGTGCCATGGTCCAGGGAGCAGGATTTAGCATATCACCTTGAGGAAACGAGCAGAGGATGGTTCTGCAGGCACAGCAAAAGTTACTCTGAGGGGAAAAATGAATTAATGTGGATATTAACCAGCAATTTGTCATACAGCCTCTAGAGTCAGCTTCTGATGCTGTGAAGTGTGCTGTGAAAAGCAGTGAATGTTTTGTACCTCCTCTGGCTTCTCTGAAGCTCCTCAGCACTGGGAGCAGGTGGATACCACCAAGCCTGTTCACTGCAATGGCAAAGCCAGGATGAACACCCCAGCTGCTGCTGCTGTCCCAGCCCTGCCCAGGGGCCGTGGTGCAAAGCTCAGCCTGTCCCTCTGTGCCATGCTTCCCTCCCTGCCTGGGGCACCAGGAGCTGCCTGAGGGCACTGCAGAGCTGCTGGCTGTCCCCTCCTGTTCTCCATTTACCACTCTGCAGCGCCTCAGTGTCCCCTCCCTGTGACAACCCTGTGGTGGCAGGAGGATCCCACCACACATCCTCCAGCAGCAGGGCTGGATGTAAACACAGTCAGGATTCCAGCAGCCCAGAGAGCCAAGTGGAATGACCCACCTGCACCCTTTGTCCACTGTTGCCACCAAGTGCCCCATTTTCTCCCCAAAGCACAAGCAGTTCAGCACAATGGCGACACTGTGCAGGCCCATCACTGATCCCCATGCTTACAGAGAGGAGCTGTGGGATGGTCTTGGGTTTGTTGTTGCTGAAATGGCTCCCAAGATATTAAAAAGCCTTTTTTCCCAGCCCCTTGCTTGAGGAAGAAGTCACAGTTCCTCAGCTCTGGTTCTCAAGGTTGTTTATTTTCTCTTATCCAATACATTCTTTCTCTGACCTGCTGAGATCTGTCCAGCAGGCTGGTTTGCGGCACACTGACTGCCCTTGGGGTGGTGTTGGCTTTTTATACTAAAACCTATGTGTACTTTATTTACAATACTTTCCCAATACCTATCACCTATGTTAGACAGCCTGTCTCTACTCTAAACCAATCCAAAAGTGTCACCATCACAGCAGAAGATGGAGGACAAGAAGGAGAAGGAGAAAGACAAGACACGCCCAGATTCCTCCATCTTGCCTCTTGAACTCCCATTCTAAAACCCCAACATTCCACATTTTCACCCTGTGATAAATTCACTGTCATTCTATTCAAATTCTTGTGGCTTGTAAATCTTCACACAAAGTTGTTAATTGTTTCCATGGGCTAAAATCGAAGGCACAGGTGTTTCTGACTCTGTGCCAAGGTCTCTGAGCCCCTGCCAGGGTCTCGAGTCCTCCATGGCATCCAAAGGAATGTCCTGGGTTCCAACAGGATGGCTGTGAGGACTTCTGGCCCTCATGGTCTCCTGCTCAGCGTTATGGGGTGACTGTGGCATGTTCCCCAGCTAACTGGGCTGTGCTGGCTCCCTGCTGGAGCAGGGAAGTGGCTGTGACTCCCAGCTGGCATCAGGAGACATCCAGCTGCCATGACTAAACTCTTCTTACATTGCAGAGCTCCGACAAATAAATGTTTATTGACAATAAGCTGGCGTTTTGTTTTGGGAAACAAGCAAACCACCTTCCTGGTAGCTGGTGTGCAGAGGGCAGAGCCTCACAAGGCCCTGCAGGGCACCAGGCAGTAACAGGAGCATCTTGCCTGCCCTCCTCTCCTCCTTGGATGGGTTTGGAATGAGCTCTGGAGGTCCAACTGCCGAGAGTAATGATGTGTGAAAGCTCACTTTCATTTTTCACTCTACTTTTTTGGAAGGTGGAACATTTTAGAGTTGACAGTACCATGCTAAAGCCATATGAGGCAAGTAACTATTTTTAACCAAATGGAGACTATCTGAGAGCCTTCTGCTGAATCATTTCAAACAAGGAAGAAATCATGGGATCCAAATGCAGGCGTGGGAGGGATGGGGGTGGGAAGAGTTTTATCACACACTTATCCCAATAACTGTCCAACTGCTTCAAAACTCAAGACCACTTAACTGAAAATGCCTGTGGGGTCACTTGAAGCAGTGGCTGCATTTTACAAAATGCTCCTGCTCTGAGAGAGAGGCAGATGCTGAGGTTAGAGCAGCTTGGGAGGCTCCCTGTGCTCACCAAGCCCTTGTGCATCCTGCACCACGCTCTGAGCTGTGCCAAATGGGAGAAGACACTTGTCCATCTTGGCCCTGCCCTTTGCTGGGCCCCATCACCAGGTACTGATGGGTGCAAGGTGCTCAACTCTTCTGGGGTGAGAGGAGAGGGGTGGTCTCAGCCCTGCTCTGGTGTCCTTCCACTGCTTCTGCCTCCCCTGCCCATTCCAGCACGGAGGTGACACTCCAAATAATGAGAGTTTGACAGGTGAAACTGGCCCTGTGGATTAACTGAGGGATTTTCATCACATCTCCTTTATGTGACACACCTAGGCCTTGCAACAACAGGCCTTTCTCCCTGGCAGCCATGGACTGAGGCAGTGCCTCACTCAGGGAAAGGCAGAGCCAGGAAGCACAACTGAGTTACCCCAAATGTCACTGTTTGTGTGAACTCAGGCACAGCCTATTTGTTGGCTCCCAGACACAGGGGTGGAACCCCACACATGAAGTTTATCTTTGTGCTAGGTCTGTTTAGCTCCATTGCAGGTGCAGCATTGGCTGGTTCCCTGCAGGAATGGGGCACTGCTTGGGACACCATGGTGCCAGCACAAGGGCTGGGAGGAACATTTCTGTTCTGTTCTGTTCTGAGGCTTGGTGGTCTGCAATGCTTTCCCACTTTGCAATGGGAAATCAAACCTCCTTCCCTGACCTATTTTGGTACTTGGCCATTAGCCTGTCTTCTCAGTATCATTGAAATCATGAGTGGGACACATGCCCTCAGCCCCCTTTAGACAAATCTCTTGGCTCTGATTTCCTCAAATCTGCTGTTCCAGGGATCCTCTGCACTGAGAACAAAAGTCAGACCCTGTCCTGTCCTTGCACTTCAGCATGGGTGGGGCAGAGTGTACAGAGATGACACCAAGGCATTGTGAAGTCTCTTGTCTGCTTGTCAAACAACAAAACAATCTCTTATTTTTTGGAGACAGAAAAGTTCAAGTTAACTTTCTCTTCCAAGCCATCAGTATCATCTACAGAAGGAATCTTGCACATGAAGAGTACTTTTAGCTCCCAACTCAGTGGCACCTCAAATGAGGAGCACATTGGCCATGGTATACAGGCTGCAGTTGCCTCTGCAAACATCCTAAATGTGAGCTATGAGACCAGGTGGGCATTCTGGCTGCAAGGACTCAAGCAAATTTAGCAAAAGGAGTGGGATACATCCCCTTTAAAAGGGGTCAGGGTCAGTGTCTTCAGGATGGAGAGTGGAGTTCAGGATAAATGATGTAGAAACTCAATGTTTTTAAGAGCAGCTGTGAAGTGAGAGGGACACAGCAGGGTCTGCTGCCACCTCCAAATGCCTCTGCACACCCTGGCTCCAGCCTGGCTGGTCACTGCTGTCACTGCAGCTGTCACCCTGTGGCTTTGCTCTCCCTCTGCAGTGAGCAGCAGGGCTTGCATTGCTCCCTGCTATGTCAAATGCAGCACACGCTTGCATCTCCCATGGGGCTTGGCCTTCACTTGGGATCCCCATCCATGGAGAAGCTCAGAACTTCCCTTGCAGGCCTTCTTTCTGGTTGTTTGTGACCTCACCCTGCTCTGGGGAGGTGATGGCTCCCTGCTCTGTGTCATCCCTGCCAGGCAGGGCACAGCCCAGCCTGGTGCCAAGCTGACCTGGCCTTTGGCTTGAGGAAATGCCAGGTTCAGCTGATGTCACCAGCCTGGCATCCAGCATACTCACACACCACGTGTGGCTTGTCCCATCCCTGCCCCTGCAATCTTGAGTAATGACACATGTTTTTTCCAGAAAGCAATCTCTTCAGAGCGAATTAATTCTGTGATTTCCAGGTGCTTCCTCCTCCGCACGACTGATGAAGACTTCCTGCAGCCAACGGCCAAGGCCGCTCCAAGCCAGGACATTTAAATTAATCTTTTGTTCTTGGGGACTTTCTGTAGCTTGGTGACTCTGGGTGCTGCCTCTTTCACAGACCTAGGTCCTAAAGCTGCTGGCTAAGAGGCATTTTAGGGGGAAGAGGAGGGCAGGGTGGGAAGTGGCTTGTCTGGGGGTCTGAGCTGTGGGGAGGCTCCTCTGAAAGCTCCTTGCAGAGCATCCCTGGGTGTGGGGTGAGGCTGTGAGTGCAGCCTGGGGTCCACCACAAACAGCCTCGAATGAGTCTGCAGCTCCATCCCACTGTCTGAGGCCACCAGCAGATCCTGAGGATGTGGTGACTGAAGGCTGTGTTTAAAGGCACCAGATGACCTCTTCTTCCCAATTTGAGGGCTTCTTGAGTAGGATGTCTGCTTTTGAGCAACACTGTGTCCTGTAGGTTCTCTGTGCATTAGGAGGAACTGAGATTTTGATGGGAACACCTTGTGTTGTGCATCTGTTTCCCCTCTCTCACTTATCAGGGGTTGGATCGTGCTGCTTATGGTAAAGTCCAAAATGGAGATGAAGCTGTGAAGCATGAACAAAAAATGTTCCTCATCTGTAGATACCCCAGAAGCACATCCCATTAATAAGGGGTGATGAGTCAATAAAATGCCTTTTACTCCTTGATGGAGACATTTTTATTCACTGCTTCTCAGCATAATTTAGTGCTGGGTCTGAGCCAGAATGTTTTCATTTTTGAGCGGATCTACATTTTCATTTTCTCATGGTTCTTCTATAACCTGACTGCATTGCCAGTACATATAGTGCTGGCATCACAACATTTTCAGGGCCTGTAAAAGACATGGAGCAGAAATATAGAGAACATGCCCCACACCTGTGTCCTACCTGCAGTGCAACCATCAGTACTTATCTCACAGGTACAACCCCTCTCAAAGATCTGTTGGTAAAGTGTATTTCTTCTATTTTCAATAAATGCTGAGCATTTCCTTATCCAGCTTTTTATTTGAGCAAGGGGCAGTGTCCTGGTGCTGAGCTGCAGCTTTTTGCCTTGCCCTCCTCATCAGGCAGCTATGTCCTAGCAGGGTTTTTAAATGTGACGGATTTTAAACTAACCAGTTTAAAATGTACAAACCTGAAGATGAAGTCTTCGTGGTGACTGCAGGATTACCCCTAAGGGACAGGCCTTTGATGCTTTCAGCAAGGTCAAGTCCCTCTTGTTAATTCTGGTTCTACTCGTGCCCTGGCGTGGCTGCCAGCTGGGAGGGCGACACCCGTGTTACACAAGGCAATGTCGTCGGTGTTTTCCTTCTTGATTGTTCTGCGTGTAATTTGGATTCCACGAGCGGCGCTCAGCTTATGTCACTGCACCCTTCTAATGGTGTTTTTCTTGGCTGCAGCTTTGATTTTCTTGGCCTTGCAGTCAGGGCATCTCTGCAGACACAGACGCTGCACACGCCGCTTCCCCTCGCGCGCACCTCGCGAACCCAAACTGCAAAGGGCTGCCTTTGCCATTCCTCCTTTGCCCTTTCACAGTGCCAGCACACTCCTCTGCTCCTTTCTTTTTCATCTATCAGTACTTGGAAAAGTTGTTGCTGTCCTACCTGAAAATCTTTAAAGTTTTCATTATGACATCAGTGCCTAGAAGATGCCTGAAAGGATCAGGAGGAATTTGTTCTGCACAGGCAAAACCCAGCACTCCTGGTTGTCAAGTGCTTCTGCTCTAACCTTCCCATGGGACAGCAAAGGGATAAGGACAGGAAAATAGGATCATCAGGAAATGATGATGCAATGTTACCCATCGTGATAGGTGGCTGGGCATCACTCCTTTTCAGACCTTTGTCAGCAGCTGTGCAAAGCGGTTTCAGAGGAACTCGGAAGGATATCAAGGTACTTTTGAGTGGTCACATTGTGCTTGTCCTTTTCTGGATGCACATCTTCCCAACAGAATGAGTTTGGGATTGTATTTTTTCCTGGGCTGTTTAGCAAAGCCATTCCTTATTCCTGGTAGTTCTGCTTTCAAGGTATCTCCACCAACACAGGTAACCTAAATCAGTAGTGCAGGGCTCTTGATGGATTCATGAAAATCCTCATGGTTTTTATTCCCAGTAGTGTTATAACACAATTTGGCCTTCCTTGTATGAGCTGACAGTCAAATCATACATGTATGTTTTGCCACTTGAGAGTTGTGTTTCCTTATATATCACCAATTATATTTCTTGCCTGTGCTGTTTGTAAAGAACTTCTTTCTTCTCTAAATCCATCAAAAATTAGAATCTGCATTTTCCTTTCCTCTCCTCCTGCCCATGCACTTCTACTTCTGTGCTCTCTGCCCAGGGATGGTCCTGCACTGCTGTGTCCTGCTCCTTGGAGGAAACACAATGTCAGGAATCACGAAGCTGAGTGAGGCAGGGGCTGGGGTCCCTGGCTCCCACACAGGAGAGGAAGGAGGGAAAGGGAAAACTGATGGGACTGAGAGCTGACACACAGACCAGAACAGGCAGATGCTTCCCAGAAGGAATCTCCAAAGTAAGTACGGCTGTGCAAGCCATTCCTGCCACATTTCCAGAGAGAGACTTTCCTGTTTCACATGTAGCCACTCAGAAGTGCATGTTTGGATGCCCCAGGGTTGAACAAAGAGAAGTTAGGATCATGCTGTCAGCTGCACTCACATCTGGGCATGCAGCACCCTGAGCTCATTCTGTGGAGAAGGAAAGCCACGACACTCCAAAAGCAACAGGGTTTGCTCTTGTGCCAGGATGGCCTTTCTAAAAAAACAATTTCTCTTTCTCCACATCCCTCAGTCTTTAACCAGCTAGCCAGTTTCCTTCCTCTCCCCTGTGTGCTGATTTTAGGCCTTTTTTGGGGACAAGCAGCATCCCCAGAGAGAAGGACTTGGGGGTGCCGGTGGATGAGCAGCTCAGCATGAGCTGGCAGCCCAGAAAGGCAAACATATCCTGGGCTGCATTAAAGGAGAGTGGCCAGCAGGCCAGATTCTCCCCCTCTGCTGGTGAGACCCCACCTGGAATGCTACATTCATCTCTGGGGGACCAGGATAAGGATAAGGAATTGTTGGAGAAAGTTCAGAGGAGGACAACAAAGATACTCAAAGGGCTGGAGCACCCCTGTTATGAAAACAGGTGGAGAAAGTTGGGATTGTTTAGCCTGGAGAAGAGAAGGCTCCAGGGAAAACTTGGAGCACTCTCCAGTACCTAAAAGGGCTACAAGAGAGATAGAGAGGGACTTTTCATAAATTTTTGTAGGGATAGGACAAGGGGGAATGGCTCCAAACTGAAAGAGGGCAGGTTTTGTTAGATATTAGGAAGGAATTCTTCACTGTGAGGATGGTGAGGCACTGGCACAAGTTGAACAGGGAAGCTGTGGATGCCCCATCCATGGATGTGTTCAAAGTCAGGCTGGATGGGGCTTGGAGCAACCTGGGATAGTGGAAGGTGTCCCCATGGCAGTGGGTTTGGGAATAGATGGCTTTTAAAGCCCTTTCCCATCACATGATCCTGTGATTCTGTGATGTGAGGGATCAGAACCCCAGCTGACCTCCCTGGCAGGGGAGGAAGGCTCTGAGGAAGGCTCCTCACCAGCCCCAAGGCACCCACGGAGGGTGGTGGCCAGACAGGAGCTGCTCCTCTGTGCCTCCTCCAGCACAGGGGGGACAGGCCATCAGTGCAGGAGCCTGTGAGCCGGCTCTGAATCCCCCTCTGGAAGGCCTTCAGTTCCCTGCTCTCTGATCCAAGGCTGCTGTCTTGGCAGAGGCCTCCCCCCAGCAGTCAGTGGCAGACTCACAGCTTTGGTTGGTTGGTGTTTTTCCAGTGTTTGCTCTGACACACAATTAATGAAACGTAAGTACCTCCATTTATTGCTCTCTGGAGAATCCCTTGGACTGCAAGTCCTGGCCTTTGGGGACATTTCTATTGTTTCAGCTGCCACCAAAGCCAAGGGAAGCTAAATCACACTCTCTTCAGTGTGATTTTGGGAGGGAGCTCACCTGCCACTGTGCCCTGGCATTGCTTGTGGTTGCCTGAACATTGTCCTTAATGAGAGACAGCCAAAGTGGCTCTGGCATTACAAGGTGACAACTCCCTGCGAGGTCTGGGCTCTGTCACCAGCCCAAGAAAGGTCAAATCACTTCGAAATACTTGACTGATCTTTCAGCATCAACAAGCAGCCTTGGAAAACTGCAAGGAAATTCTGAGAGAGGGAAATAATCTGACATAATTGAGGTAAACAAACAAAAGCCAGCCTCTGCTACAGACCTGCTGCCAAATCTGCCACATCCCCTTTCCAAGGGCTTCACCTGCCTGAGGAGCAAAGGTGACTCCATGCACCCTGTGCTTGCTCAGGTCCTGTATTTTTGAGAGGTGTGCCTGTATTTTTGAAGTGCCCTGCTGGCAGGAGATTTTCTTATTGCATTTGGTTTTGGGGCTGGACAGCCCAAGATAGACCACGAGGGCTCCCAAGCACAGTGTGCAAGGTCACACATGGATTGATGGCTGCTCTCTTTAGCTGGTTTATGCAGCAGAGGCTTTCCTCTGCCAGTCCTTGCTGATGGAAAACACCTGCTTGGCACTAGCTGCATCTTTCTAGATCCCAGAAATGTCTGATTAAAGCCAAGCAAAACAAGGGGCTGTGCATTCTGGGGGAGGTTTGACCTGGATCTGTGGATGGGTTTCACTGCCAGCTGTCCTGCCTTGCTCAGGGCACTCTGGCTGCACAGCACAGGGCAGGTGGGAGCTGTGCAACCACCTCAGACAGCCTGCAGGTCACAGAGCAGCATTGCCAGGGAAAACAAATACCCCTGTTTGCCATTACCTGCAGTGCACCAGGAGCTGCTGGGACAGCTTGGGGAGCAGGTAGACAAGCAAAGACCTCACTGTGGGACAGTCCTGTTCCCTGTGCCAGCCACACCAGGGGTGTGAGTGAGCCTGGGTCAAAGCAGAACCATGGCAAGGTGAAGGGACCCAGGAAAGGGACCAGGTGAAAGGACCAGGGAAGGGCACCACAGGTCTGGCTGTCAGCAGCCTGTGTCACTCCACATGTTAAGCCCATGAGAAGCTGACACCAGCTCATTGTGATTTCTCATTTTACCTCATGGATGAAGATCCCTTCTCCAAAGGGGTGAAGCCCTTAAAGAGTCATGTTTGCAAGAGTCCATCTAATCACTATTGCTCTGATAATCCAATTACTAAGGTGAGGCCAGGGCAGTTGATTAGTACAAGCCACTTACAGCATGAAGAGGTCAGAGCTCTGAACCCAAGTTTGGTTTTTTCAACCTCTTTGAAGGTTGAACTTGAAAAGTTTTCAGAGAATTTGCAGGACCACAACAGAGGTCTAGGCTGGCCAGCACAAGGTCTGTTTTTTCAGGCATATGCTGCTTTTACCCACAGTGTTGATATGAGTAATTCTCACCTTCTTCCTCTCCCCTGCGCTGGGTACTGACTAGAGTAAAAATAATTTAAGATCTATCATTTTCAGAGTATTTTTAACCACTTCCTTTCACAGTGCAGCCTCACAAACCCTTCTGTCTGGCTGCAGATCGCAGCTTGAATAAACTGCCTTGCATTTGCACCCTGCTTCAATCCATCTCCAAAGGCAGCAGCAGTTCCCAAAAAACTGCAGGCTGGATGGCCCAGGCAGTGTTTAAGGACACACCAACCACCCCAGAGAGAGCAATTGTGCCTGCTAGGCTGTGCTCACCTATCTTGTGTCAAACACCAGTGCACTTTGGTCAGAGCTCACAGACTTTGTGCTTTTATTTGCTGCTTCTCCTTATTCCACACACATGGGATTATTTTAAAATAGGAACTTCTTAAGAAGCTTTTAGACATCCATAGGACTCAGCCTGTTAGTGAGCAAGGTGCTTCCCTTGAGGCCTTTGAGCAGCCCTGCTGAGATCAGTGGGCAGCTGTAGATGGTCAGGAGCCCAGAGAAACTCAAGGGCCAGAGGATTTCCACTGGAGCAGAACAAACACACAAATACCTAACAGCATATTTATACACAGTTAGATGAGAACAACTTGTTCAGCAGCACTCTGCTACTGCAACAGTTACATTTATGCATGCAAAAATCTCACAGAATCTGGCACAGACCCACTGTGGTTTGATGCAAAATAGCCTAAAAGCAACCGCAGCAACAAAACCTCCAGCAGAGCTTGCTATTAAAAATCCCCTTAAAATAAAGCAGAGATAGAGAGAGAGAAAAATAGCAGTGATGATTTCCTCATTCACAATCAGCCAGAGGAGAGAACTGCTAGCATTTGGTTAGATATTTATCACACAGTGGCTGCACTATCAGCCTGGCTACTTCAGCACTGAGCATTTAACATCGCCATGAGAGCCCTTCCTCTGCACACACAGCTCAGCTGGGTCAGGCTCAGACACAGACCAAAAACAGGGCTGGGAAGTTGTTTGCCAAATGGCCCTTGCAAACAGCACCAAAGCCAAAATTAGTATTTGAGGAAGTTTAGCTTCAGGCTGTTGTTTCCAAGTGGCAGCGTTAAATACTTGGGAAGCACAAATAAACCTTGATTTTTGGTTACATCTATCACCAACAACTGTACCTGTTATCAGTGGAAAAAGCTGGAAGAAAAGCTGTAATCTGCAAAACAATTTCATAGCATTTCAATTTTCAAGCATAGGGTCATGCAGGTAAATGTAACCAGAAAAATCACTGGGAGCCTTTGGCCTGGTCCTGGGGAGCTTGAGGCTCTTTGCCATTAAATTTCAACAAAATATAGGACAGCCCCCTCTCTCTCATTTAAGGTATTCTAGGAGATACTAGAATAAACTCCATAAATTATCACCTTCACAGTATTCTTTTTTCCTTTTTCTGGCTCCCTGCAAGGGCAGGACAACCCATATCAATCTCATTCCCAGGTTTTTAATAGAAGCACTGCCAGCAACCACGCATGACCACTTACTACTTTTATTTAAAAATACTCTCATGGCTAAAATACAGAAAAAAACACCTAAGAAACTAAAATTCAACTCTGTTAGATCTCTACAAGAGAATAAATAAATCACAGGAGCAAATGTGGAGGTGGAGCCAAGGAATCAGTCCTGGCTGCTGGGATTGTGGGATTCCCAAAATTCAGGTTATGGAAGGGGAAAGCACCGAGGGCACCGGCAGGGACTGCAGTCCTTGACTGCAGCACATCTGTCGCCTGTCCCGCGCAATTCCCAAGGGATGAGCACCGTGCGAGAGGTGTTTTCCCTGGCTTCGGTTCCTCCCACCGGCAGTACCGGAGAAGAGGCACTGCCACCTCCTGTTTAGCGGGTGCAATCGGCAAGCAGGGGCTGGGGCAGAACTGCAGCTCTGCTCGGATTTCCTGGGCACAGTCAGACCCACCCGAGGGGAACGAGAAGGGCTTTGGTGTAAGAAGATTTTTAGAAAGTTGGGAAAGCAGGTCTTAGAAATAGAAAGAACAGAGAACTCAGAACTAGAAGCAGCTGCAAAATCTGAAAGCAGAAAAAGTTACAATAGTATAGTAAGGACATGGAACAATAGCTTGAGTTTTAGGCTTAGCTAAGATAGACCTTAAGACTGCAGAAAAATATGCTTAGTAAGATAGTAGAATGTTTTAAGCTTACTTCATTACTTAATAATGAAGTATTGTATATTGTTAATAGAAAGAAGACAAGTAAGCACTGTGTGAAGCAGGTGTACCTGTACTTTTAGTGATTGGTAGAACAATTGTCTGTAAGCTTTAGCAATGTTCCATTGGTTAGAAAGTTTTAAAAATGCTCCATAACAAAAATGCTGGTTGTACATGAGCTTTTGCCATCTTTCTGTTGTCTCAACTATGTAATGAGGCTGATGCTGCAATAAAAGCTCACGTAACATATCCCAGCAGTCCCATTCTGTTAGTAAGAAGACCTCCAAACACCATAGTGACCCAAAACACCCCCAAACACTATAGTGGGACAAATCAGACCCAAAGCAGGCTTTCATACATTTGTATGTTTATTATTTCAAAGTACAGTATATACATAAGGTATAGCAATACCTTTGAAAACTTTATACAGAAACAAGTATCTACAAAATGAAATCAACAAGACATTCTGTGTACAGGACTTACACACATAGATTGGAAGAATCAACAGTTTCAGTTAGAACACGAAAATGGGAAGGAAACACCCATCCATCTGGAAAAGCTCTAAATACCACCCAGCTCCCTCTGCAACACAGGCACCTGTCCCTGGACAGGTGAGACAGGGAACACCTGAATCCTTGTGCCACCTACTGCTGGCACAGGAAGGGGGAAGGCCCCTTGGACAGACCTTGCCCTCTGAACCCCTCCCTAGATTCAGGTCTCTGCAGAATGTGGACACTCAGGTTTTACACTTGATGCACTGGAAGCCAGACATACTGTTTTTAAATTTTTCTATTTTTAGTTATGAACCAAAACGTTGCAATTAAAAATATTTTAAGAGAGATACTACAGGTGTTGCCAGCAACAAGTGAAGATAATGAGAAAATGTTCAAGGAAGAAATCAATATCCAGTTTTCTGGACATTATAATTTAAAATATTGCACAAGTCTGTATGGCAGCAAGCCAGTGATTTCTGTAGCACAAAATTGTATTCTTCAGGTTAGAGGGTCTGGCTTCTGACAATGACAGTGCTGGATTTTACAGAGGGTGGAAAAGCATAGGCAGCTTTCTTGTAGGGCCTCTAACAACATCTGTTTGTGCGATGTTTGAATGAAAAGAGCACCCTGAGTATTTAAGAAACAGATGTTTAAGCTTGTAATACAACCAGCCACAAGCTTGGAATTTTCAAAAGCAGCCTGTGGCAATTCCACGTCTAATGGGCACTGAATTTCAGTGACAGGCATGTAGCTACATGCTCCAGGCTGCCTTCATGATCAGTTTATCAATTCACCAGTTTGTCTCTAAAATTCAGTTTATCTGAGGACAGTTTTCAGTTTCAGGTCCATAGTACAGTTTCCAAAACAAGGATAAGTGGGATGAGATGGCTACAGAAGGCTCACACCCACCCCTGCACCAGCTGGTGCTCACCTGTGAGAGCCACCCCACAGAAACACCTTTCCACACAAAGTGTGCTCAGCGCTGCACCAGCTGCATCACACTCCTGACCAGCCACCCCATGGCAACAGGGCCAGCAACGTTTCATGGCTGGTACATCACTGCCTCTCAAAAAGGAGGAACATCCTTGTGCCAAGTTGCTGGCTGACCCCACCAGGCACTCATCACAAGTGACTGGAGAGTCACCTGCCAATGTGCAAGCCAGAATGACTTTCCCATCTCTAACAGATATGTTTGAAGTAACACCTGTGGATGAAGCTTTGGTCCATGAAAACACCATGCACAAAAAACAACGTGGTATTTTGGCTGCTTTGTGTGTCTCCATAACCAAGGGGGGGAAAAAAAGTCTGAGAAGTTATTAGTGCTACAAAGAGCCAGCAGCATTTCAGCAGGGCAGGAGGACAGCTAACTAGGTTTCTCAACTTAAAAGAACAACCATGCCAAAAAGAAATAAGAATTTCCACAAAGCCATTGCACTGATTCCATCTGCACCACACCCCTCCTTCATTCACACTGTACACCTGGAGAACATACAATAAAAGATTACAATATTAACATGGTACTAAAATACTGGAATCATTCAGCTCAATGCCTGAAAACATCCAGAGATCTGGTACATTAAAGCATGAAAACACAAACATACAAGAGCTAAGCTATGTTTTAGCATGCAAATTGTTCTAAAGTACTTTCTCTCAGCAGAAAGTCCAAGCTCAGTCATGAACAACTGTCTGCTTCCTGGAAGCTGTGACAAATCTGTTTCAGCACAGCCAGGTATTTGCCTCTTCACATAACTTAAACAACAGTAAAGCAGAAGTAGTCCCATGACTGGACTGGCCCAAATTTCCTAACATTTCATATAATCATTGCTCTCAGGAATTAGAAAAATAGATGTATAAAAACCCACCCAGATTAAAGGCTTGCAGTTTCTATATAATACTTGCTCAGGTTTTAAACTATATTTGCTCCCATTCTCCCTTTTCAAAGGAATATTTAATCCTTTGACACTGAGGGGACCTGCCATCCCAGACTCCTGAAGCTCTCTGGACCACAAGCCAGGTCTTGATCCCACAAGGATTTTCAGAGATGCCTATCTTTAACTAACAAGGAAGTTCCACTGTCTTCAACCAAACTATTCAAACTAAATTGGGCTTTTTTGCTCAATTTGTTTTATTACAAAGCTCAGGCAACTTAGTGGCATGTGGAAATGGAGTTCACATCCCTAAGTCACCCAGATGTCTGATCAATTATCCTCCTCTGTGCTGCCAAATTCAGGTCCCTCATTTGGTGTACAATGCAAACAGTATCTGCAGAATCAGACAGATTCTCCCCACAACCCCTTTTTGATTAAAGTAGCTAAAGCTTTGCTATTCTAAATGTACATTGACTCTTCTCATGGCAATAGGAAGTTCAAGTATTTAATAAAAACCTGAAGTATGTATTTACAGGGTGATCTGATCAATTGATTTTGGTCAAAAAGTGATAGATACAGAAACTGTGCATTTACTGTTGGAATAAAGATATTTCAGATCCTGTGTATTACTTATCCTGGAATTAAAATGTGAACATGATGTTGTGACTAACCCAAATCTTGTTACCTTGATACTCTTCCTCCATCACCACCTCAGCCACTGAAGGATTAAGTAACAGTTTTCAGTGATTTTCACCAACTTCTTCACAACAGTAAAATCAAGCAGTTGCACAGATTTCTGTGCCACTTTCACAGTACAACTATTAAAATCCCATTCAGATCTATTTCTTACCATTATTGTCACTAGTTGGTCTAGCCACAGCTAATGAGAAAATCTATTGGCTTCCATTTGTCTTTGAAAGCAGATGCAATCACCATGTCTACATGTACTCACATAGATTTACAATGGGCAGCTGAAACTCCTAAATGCTGTTAGTTATGCAGAAGCCCAGAGAACTTTATTAACCAATTATCTGATATCAGACTTCTTTTGATCCATATGTCTAAGGATCAAGGGTTTACAAAATTTGCTGAACTGATATTGGTTTCAATTACATGAACTCAAAAACTGAATCAGAACACTTTCTAATTCCTTAGTTTTACTGTTGTTTCACTCCTTTGGAATAAAGAAATTGAGGAGCTGAATCTAAAGCAGAAAATATGCAATATCATGGTCACCACTTAAAACCCAAGATTTTGTAACAAAGCATTCTTCCATGCATATGTCAAAAATGCTTAATCAACCCAAAGATCAGAAATAATATGCAAGAAAGGAAATAAATGTCTTAAAGCCCTTAAAGCTCAGTAACACTGGATATGTTCAATAGCAACTAAGACATAATTGGCTTTATTTTTTTTTTCAAGCTCCATCATTGAGAAACTGATTAATTACACAGTGCAGAAATTAAAATCTCATGGCAACTCACTCCAAACAGTCTGCACTGCAAAGCATCAGTATTTGAAATAGAAGTTTCAGATAAATGTAGTGTGCAGTGAATTTCAGCAGCGCCTCAGGCTGGTCCTGGGTAGCCAGAACCACACAGATGCCAAACCCTGTTGATCTCTCACATGAGTGAGCCTGTGTGGCCAAAGGCTTCTTCTGCAAAAACCCAGATGCTTGTGCTGGCAGGCAGAATGTAAAACAGTGGTCTGTAGCACCTGCCTTTTCTGCATCTTCAGGTTGGTTAGTCCCCAGAAGTTTTAGTTATGTCTGCTTTATTCTCTGTTCCAGTTCATGTTTGTGTTTGATAAGCCGTTCTATTTCTGTTCCTAGAGTCTGCAAGTTCTCCTTTGGGGGGGGAAAAATGATAAGGTAAGTTATACAGGGAAATGAGTCCATCAGCACAAATGCACTAATAAGTCAAAATTACAGCTTATGTCAGCAGGTTGATACTTTCAAGTACCCAGAACAAATGCAAATGATTAGAGTCAGAAAAAAACAAACTCATTTCAGTAAGAAACTCAAAGCTCTTGGCAAGTCCTCTTTTGCAGTTACCAGTATTCTACAGGATGTCTAGAAGGTAGAATGTTAGTTCCCTTAGCATTCAAGGGGAATGATGATTACAGGAAGAGATCTCCAGCTTGTGCAGAGCCCTGCAGCCCAGCTGGCAGCCTGCACTCCATTTTCCAGCCTGCCACCTCTCCCTGGCAGCAGATGTGCTGCCCCAGGAGCAGAGCCTGTGCTCCTGGCCCTCATGCCCAGGGCAGAGCATGGAGAGACCCTGCCCTGCTGAAGGCACAGGCACTCCAGAACTTCAAGCAGCAGCTCATTAGTGCAGCATACTCTGAGGGTCCTACACTGGAGGTACATGGCCTCATGTCACATAACTCCCTTGTTAACCCCAAAGCTTACCAGGGCACCAAATCACAATCAGCTGACTTCTCATTGTCAGCCTTTAACAGCATGCAGTGAAGGGAGCACCTGAGAACCACAAGAATGTGCAGAACTGGCACAGCTACTCACTTTCAATGTAATATTCTTCAGTAAGGTATCTTCTAACACAGCCTGAAGCTTCCTGTTTATCTCTAAGGAGAGTTCCAAGGTGAGCCCGCTGTCTGCAGGGTGAGATGTGTACAGAGATGCCATGATCCCCCCACGCCTGCTCAAGTGAACTTTGTTGAAGTCAGAGGCCTCTGATGAAAGTGTTCCGGCTTCTTCCCGCAAGATGTAACTCTGGATAATTCTGGAGTGAAAAATAAACCAACAACATCACAGCATTACAAGGCAGAGAAGAGTCATGCTGAAGTAACTTCAGATTCCTGACATGAGTAATTTTATTTTCAGGCAGTACTATATTACCAAAAAAGCAGTAAAAAATTACTCACCCAATTTCTATGTCAGAGGAAAACCTGAGATACCAACAGTGATACAGGAAATGCTGGTAAGCCAAGAAACTACAATGTGCAGGTTTACTTATTTAAAAGTATTTTGAAAAGCTACTGGGACAAGAAAGCTAATTTAAAAAGTTTACTTTTCTTTGCTGAAGGACTCCAGACATGGAATCCTAAGCTTTCTATACATGAGAAAAAAAAATACAAAGCCACTTCTCAGGAGTCTTCCCAAGCTGTAATCATGTTCTGTGAGATGTATGGACTCATTAAGCAAGGACTGTTCCTAAAAGGCAACTGCACCTTCCAGAAGCAGCTTTATGCCAGCATTTCTTACCCTCTTAACTGAAGCTCCATTATCCTGTAAGATGAGATTTTCACTTAAATGGAATCTTGTCTCTCACATTAACCACTGACCAGCTTTGGCTCAGATACATCATTTGTTTGATGTGTATACCAGAGTACCATCTGGAATAATGCAGATTCTCCTTCCAAAACAAACACAATCAGCACCCTTTTAAGGACATGAGGAGAATGGTCTCTTCTGTTAGCCAGTGGCAGCAGTCCACCACAAATCAGCCACCTGCTGACCATTTTGCTACCAAAAACCTACTTGTGCCAGTTTATTCCTACTGAAAAAAATCAGTAATAGTACTAATTGCCAAAAACTTGGCAATTACTATAACTGCTGGGAAAAGAGAAGGGAAAAAATCCCACAAAACTAATTCCATCTTCAAAATCTACTGTCACTGCAATATTTTTACTGTTTTAAACATTTTCACTATGACAATTAGTTTTCTTACTTGTCTAGTGCATCAGCTCAACACTGAAAACCTGCATGAACAGAACACAGAACATACTTGGTTTTTTTCCTGATTTCCTCCACCAGCTGTTTGATGTGATCCTCCATAAACTCCATCTTCTCATTTTTTCGAGCATGTGCCTTCTGCAGCCTTAGTATTCTTTCCACCAGGACAGCCTTGTCCACCTCTGGGAAGCTGTCCACAGCCACTGCAGAGCCGGTGTTCTCGGGGGAGCGATCCTCGGTGCTGCTACGCGCGTTCAGGGACCCTGCCAACACCACAGCGTTTGTAAAAACCCCTCTGGAGCTCTCATCGCGTGAAGTGCCCCCAGCAGAGCAGAGCATGCACTCACTACCTATCAGGAGGTGAGGATACCTTCCCCAGGATGCCAGTTCCCCTTTATGGTAGTGGGGTTTTCTCTAAAGGATCCTTGCAGTGTTGAAATGAGACAGGCTGGGACAGTGGTGCAGTCCCCTCCTGTGGGTGCACTGCCTCTGCTCTAAGTGCACTCCCTTCAGGAATGCTAATCCCCACTTAAACACCTTCATGCCCATTTACTTTGCACAAGACTGAGCTGATTTTAAATGCTGGTTTTGGAGTAAACTAAAATTACAATATCATGAAAACTGTACAGACTCACAAAGCCCTACACATGCAGCACTGATCACTTTGAGCTCACAGTATTTACTTTCTGCTGCTCTTTCTAAGCATTTGTCTCTCTCACACAGTGAAATTACAGGACATCTGGACAGAACTAACCCAACCTGAAACTCAAAGAAATCAAGGAAGGAAACATGCTGTTTTCAGTGCTAAAGATCACTCCTTTACTTGTACTGGATAGAAAATAATGAATATTACATAAACCCACTGATGTCTCTAATGATGCTAATTGATTTCTCATTTACACAGTCACAACTGTCAATAGGGCAATTAAACAACGTTGGAACCCACTGCTCATTTTTATTTTGCTTCTGGCAGCATGTAAAACGAGCATGTATAAGCTGGAGTCCTCTTGAGCTTCCCTCCAAACATAAAAGCCATGAAATAAAAAAGGCAGGTATTTAAAAAGAACCAAAATATATAAACATCATAAACATTACACTTTAATCTCATAATAAGCACCTACAACTGCAGTCAGTCAAGTGCATTTTGCTGCTTAGAGGCTATTTTGTCAGTTTTAATGGGAGGCTGCCCACACACTGCATATGCACAAACCACATAAAGAGCAAGCACACTGTGGGCAACCTTGTTAAGACTGAAGGGTTGTTTGGCAGCCCTGCCATGTGCTCCATTACCTGATGAACTGGAACGGCTCCCCATGCTGCTGACTTCTTTGTCATAATTACCATTTTCCATCTGATCCAATTTCCTCCGTGCTAAAAGTATTAACAAAATGATGATTAGCAATAGCAGACTAAGAACTAAAAATTACAGTGTTACCCAACATATAGAACCTGTAATCATCTCTGACCTGCACTAATTTAACATGATGTGACAACTGAAAGCCAATGGTAGCAACTAAAAGTAAAACCCAAGCAGCACCTGGAGGTAACACCCATCACGATCCCTGCACACTGCTGTGTTTGCCACTTGAAGGGGTAATCTCATATAGGATTAACTGGGACCATTAAGACTTCAATTTGATTTTACTTTTGATTAGTTCTGCCATGTAAATCACTACTGATGTCAGCAACTCTGTTCCAGCCTCTCCTAACTGTGGCACTACAGCAGTACTTGTGCCAGAAGCACCACTCACTCCGTAGGGATCAAGAGGGAAAGCACACAGCTGTTCTTATAAAGGGACATGGAACCCGTCTTGCAAAGTGCCAATAAGGATCTCTTCTTTCAAACACATTTGATTATCTTCAAGTCTATTTTCTATTCATGCATTGTGGGGTATTTGATGACTTTATCTGTAGACAAAATTAGTCATCAGTCTCTCCATATCCACCTTTAAAACTGAAGAGTTCTGTTCAAAAAATAACCAGTAATCCCTGATACAGTCAGCAGCTAGGAAACTTCTGGCAGCTTCTGAATATACTCCTACACAGACCAGGATCTATATATACCTATGGTGACATTTCAGTAGTCAGATATATCATAACAAAGACTAAGCTCTTTTGAAATAAATATTTCCTTTTATGTCTAAACCCACTTCAAAAGTTACACTTCAGATTGAAAATTAACACAAAGACCTGAAATTGCAGTTTCCACAAGGTCTAACTTGCTCACTGTCATTGTCTCCAGGGACAGGGAGAGCTTGGAGGGTGACACTCAAGCAGTGAGCACACACAGACAGGACCTGAATCTCTAGCAGACACTGAGGGGGTCACAGATAGGGCTGTCTCATAAATGAAAATAATCCCCACCCAGCTGAAGTTGTTTTGTGAGGTCTTTCAGGTTGGCTGCGTGCTTGCGCTTCTGGGTAGCCAGGTCATCCTTCAGCTCATCCACACGGGTCTTCAGGGCTGACACCTCCTCCTGCTCTGAGGCCAGCTGAGCCTGCAGGGCCTCAACCTCGGACTTCCTCTGATTCTCCTCCTTCTGTAACTTGATGGCCTGGAATTGGGATTTGTTTTTCAGTCATACACAAAAAAATCCTAGCCTAACCACAGTGCATGCTCAACATCTTTAACTGCACATTTCACCTGGGGATTATTCACACTTTACATTTATTATTTAGGCTGAATGCTAGCATTTCACATGAATACTAAGATTCCTCAACCACCTCCAGAACTTCTACATGATACAGTACAAAGTCACATTACCTTCCATGACACACTAAGTTTATTAAGAATGACATTTATGTCATAGTACAAACAGGACCTGAGGAACAATTTTCAGTAACAAATTTCACAGGCAAATTAGAACTTTTTGTCTGTTTCACTTCATCTGGAAGTGAACAACTTTCTGCTCCCAAAAAAATCCAGAAAGACCTCCTCATTCCTGTGCAGTGTGCCTTAAAATTTCTTTCAGCCTGGGAACATGAGGTGTTCAAATCCCACTGCTACTAATGGCAAACTCAAGGAGAAAATGCAGTCAGGTAAATAGAGATACAAGGGTGTATTTATGTGCTACATCCTTATCTGCATCAGACATCTTACTGGAGCAAAAACAAAAAGCCCACTGTACTCACCAGATCATCTCTAGTCTGTTGAACACACTCCAGCTGATTCTGCAGCTCTCTTTCACTGTAAGAAAGCTTATCCAACTGGCTCTGTAAGGAATTGTTTTCAGACTGAAGCTGTGCATTCTTACTGGTTAATTTCTCAGTGAACATCAATAGCTCAGATTCTCTTTTCCGACTACCTTCAATGTCCTTCTGAAGATCAGCAACCAGAGAATTGAAACCATCTATTTCTTCCTTTAAAGCATTGATTTCTTGTTCATCTCTGTCAAAACAATTGTATCACATTAGGGATAACCTGAGCTTAAAGATACAAAGTTTATTGCAATAAAAGCATTCAGGTCAAGTCCAAATAAGGTATGGGAACAATTCATGACCCTGGGGTAGCTATTAGTCACTGGATCATTCTAAATGTCAAGGGAGTTTTCACTTTGTTTCACAACACCTGCAGTGCTGAAATGACAGATTTCTGCAGCCCACAGAGGACTCAGGCATTCTCCTCAAGGAAGGCCAGCTCTCCATTTTCAACTTCTCCATATGACCTTCAGATCAGGGCACAGACAAAACCCTCAAAACCAGACCTAGTGGGTGAGAGGAAGGTTCGCAACCCAACAAAGTGGCCAATGTGTAAGAGGCCTTCTCTTCAGGAAACAGGGAAATAATGCAGTTTGGATTTCTAGGACAGCAGTATGGTGATTCCTGACATGTCCTTATCCAAGCCCTGCAGCTCTGAATCAAAGGGCCTGTCTTACTCCTTTACTCCTTCCCCCCAAAAACAAGTTCTTCCCGCTACAGAACAAGTTTTTGTTTCTACTGAAAGACTCTCACATCCAATCAGAGTAAAAATTGCTGCATCTTCAGTTATCATCAACATTCTACAGAAAATGTTTGAAATGAATTCCAAAATTTAATAGCTGTTAAAAATGTTACAGACTAAAAACCTCCCTCTTATTTGCTCTTGCAATATTAGCTCATTAATTCTTCCATCACTGAATTTAATACACCTTTTCTAAAGCTTTACTTTCTAACATCAGCAGAAAAAACCTCACCTTTCTCACAGGGAGTGTGTATATTCAAATTTAAAACTAAAATTAAAAATACACAAAGCAAGAGCACACATATCATTTAATTTCCTGACAGTCAGTGTAATTATGAGGAGGATCAATTCATTTTAAATCAACAATCCTGTACTGTTTGCTTCTCCAACAAGAGCTGAGACCCAGTCATGTGTGCTGCAAAGTATCTCACTTGTAGCTCCCATTTAAAAACCTGTGCCAGAAGGCTGCATGTATGCTTGTATTTTACATTTTCAAATATGTTGTTTCATCATGACAGGAGAAAGCTCTGCCTAGCAGTCAGGGTTGGATCAGACAAAATTAAAGGTTTAGACCATTCTAAAAGAGATGTCTAGATTATCCTTAAATTTTGCAAATGAAGGAGACCAGGGAACACTGGAGGTGAAGTTCTTCCCAGCATTCAACCTAAAATCATATTCCTCCAGTGAACAAACATAGCTGAACATTCAACGTAATATAGTCTTTATAAATTTCAGGATGTCTACACTGAAATTGAAATAAAAGACAATATGAAATGTAATGCATGGAATAATAAATGTTGTATGGGAAGGATACTGAAAAAAAATCCAAATTGAATAGAAATGAGAGCCATTTAAGCATGTCTCAATTACTGAGAGAAAAAGATAAGTGGAAACACACATTTGTAGTTTCACACTTTGATCACAGTCACTTCAATTCATTTGTCAAGATTCCAAGTGAAAAATAACTGTTACTGATCCCAGTGTAGGCTCCAGTAGCTTCCAGCACAGAGCAGTTTCCCTGGAAAGGCTGAGGACACCATGACAATGCAGGGGACAGGCACACAGCACATGGAAAGTGGTTGATTTGCTAAGCCATGAGGAAGGCCTCTAATTATGGAAATACTTTACACTGATAAATAAACACTGTTTACCCGAATGAGAGGGACAGACACAGGGGTGGTTCTGCCTATCTGAAATTTATCTATCTCCATTTATGCAGCACCAGTGGAACCAGCAGTGGCCAGCATTTTTATATCCCAGTCCATGTGGGATATAGACACAGGACCATGCTCAAACACTCCTGAATTGTACATGAGCCCAGCCCTCCCCTGACATTATTCCTCTCACATTCTTAAGTAAGTGAACTTCAACACAGCAGAATGAATTGCAGCCCATTAGAAAGACAAATGCCTCACACTGTCTGAATACAGCATCTCTCAAGTAAGTAAAATTCTTTCCATTAAATACTTCCATTCATCCATCACAATTTTAAAGCAATTTATCTTTCCAGTTTAATTGCTCCCCTCCATCTTCCAATAAAACAAGCACTGAGCAGACACCTAGAAGACAATTTCCTGTAGAGTATGTTGGAAATCAGGCACTTGTTATTCTAACAAAGAGAGATGCTAAATGAGATTTATCAATCTCAATCCCCTTGGTTTGTAAGAGGCCACCCAGGTTATCTTCAATATTAGCAGCACTGATTTAAACAAAGACAGGCATTCTTCAAATTACAATTAATTTAAAGCATCAATAACTTCAATAAAACCAACCCTTCCACATCTCAGAAAATCTTTTAAATCATTACTCATAGTGCACAGCTGTACCTCTGATGCTGATCCTGCAGTTGATCTACAGTTTTGACTCTGTCCAGCAAATTCTGAATTTCACTTTTCTGCCTATTTATTATTTCTTTATACTTGGATAACTCATCTTCTGTTCTTAAGCGCTCATCCTCTAGACACTTTACCTAAATGGAAAAACAAAAATAAATAAAACCAGAAACTATTTCGTTTCACAAACTTCAGAGCTAAATTATTCTGATCACATATCTAGACTGTAGTACAAAGTTCATGTGTTAGTTTTTTGGTGGTTCCAAGTGACTTAGACCAATATCCCAAAGTATTTCAGATCAAATAAGAGTCAGAAAAAACAAACAAACAAAATTAAATTCAACAAGCATGATTAACATTAGTTTTGCCCAAAGGCTCAAACTTATCAGCCTAATGGATTAGGGTCCATAGATATGACATTTCCCCACTACCAAGGCAACCATTCACTCTGTCTCCCTCCCTTTTTCCACAGTCCTATAGAGCTGCTCTGGAGGGACTGGCATGCTATTCTATAGACTGTCCACAAGTTAGGGACAGCATGACCTCCTTACCAGAGGTAAAAACTAATGTCACAGGTAGGAGAAGCTTACAAGTATTTTATTTACACTAAATTTAGAAGATTTAAAATATTTGCAGGATTACAAATCTAAAATGTTTCTCAACTTTTCAGCCAAATGAGGCACATATGATGAACTGTTGTGTTACAGATCAGCTCCTACTTTCTAAAAAAGGCTATGCAAAGTCAACAATAAGAGATCCTTTCTAGTCTCATGCCAGCCAATCTCTACTCACACTGTTTATTCCTGAAGAAGTAAAAGTACAATTAGGAGTGGAATGTATTCTTGTTCCAAAAGCCCAGCACTGTGCTTTCAGCCCCACCCCAATCCAACTCAGCACACTTTACCTTTGTTCTCAGTGTTCGAAGCTCATCCATGCCTTCCTTAAATGTTCTCTTCAAGTCTTCCACTTCTTTTATTTTTGCATGATGCACCTTTTTTAGAGGGTAAAAAGCTCATTAAGAAAACTAAATGTACAGTGGCACCTCAAAAAACAAAAATCTAGGCCAATACAGGCCATCACAACAGCTGAGAGGGCTTGAGGCAGAACAGGTACCCCAAAGGCTGGGTTTACTTCTTCAGAAAGAAAAGCAAAACCTCAAAGCTTCTTTATTCTCAGGAGAACTGAGAAGAAAAGTGAGACTGCACACTCTGGCTTCAGGTACACAAATCCATGGCACAACAGGCCCTAAGAAAGCTCTGAGCAAACTGGCTCTTGGTCACCTCTGAAGAAGGCATGTGGACAGATGAGCTGAGGGCACACACATCATTAGGGAGTTTCACTTTGGGGCTAACAAATCTCTACAAAAAACAGAGGCTGGTCCTTGTCTCTTCTTGCCATACATCTTGGCAAAATACTGGTGAGAGAAAGGCCTGATTCAACTGAATTTGTGCTTTTAATGACAGCAACATTCATGTTTATAAATGAAAGAGAAGTTATTTCACCTTCACTACATCTTATTTTCCCCCAAACTTTGTTTTTAAAAATTGAATCCAAGGTAGTACCTGAAGATATCCTCCAAAAAAGCATTGCTGGAGGGCAGACACCTGGGATTTAGTATCAGACCACCAAAAAAGGCAAAACCCAAAGAATGTGATATAACTATAAGCAGCTTAAAATAAGACTCTCAAATTTATAATTTCATGGAATTCTTAACCAGAAAATGGACTCCACACAACACATATTTACCTCCAGGTTATCAGACTTCTCCTGAATTTGTTTTTCTAGTTCTCCTTTAGTTACTCGGAATTTTGCATCCAATTCATTTGATCTGATTTCTTCTGACTCCTAAAGGGATTGAAGAAATGTATGTAGAGTTTTAGAGTTTTACGTTTCCCTTTCTATTCTATGAGTGCACAGACAGCTTTTCACTTCATGGATCCTTTCCTGTAAGTGCACCTCTGATAATCCTGACCATGCCAAGAAAGACCCCCACACTGCCTGTCAATCAAGATAAACATTTTCACTTTTATTTAACAAGTTTTCAGTAAAGTAAAAAACCCATCCCAATTCATCTCAGCTTTGGAGCTTGCACAGGATAATTCTTTCCTGCTACAGCTTAAGCTAAAAAGAAATGAAAAGAAGACTCAGGCACTAAACAATAATTTGACCTCTTGAGAAAATGTGCTTACTTGATAGGATTTTATCATTTCTTGACAGTTTTTCCTTATCTGATCTCCTTCTTCTTTTGCTTCAGTTAATTTTGTCATTGCATCTTTGAGGCGTTCTTTGGTTTCCTACAAAAACAGTAATTAAAAGAACAGGTTAAACCTAGTAAAGTCCATTTACTTCATTTGAGAAGCACATTACTCATAATAAAACTGCCCTTTCTGTCTGAAAAGAATTAACAAAACAACAAGTCCAACACTGTTTTTCCCCTTGCTTCCATTCAGCTGTTAATTTATGTAATTCCATTTGACCCAACACTGAAGGCACAATAAAAGCATCTCTTGTTTATGTGCCATGCACATTTTCAGACAGCAGATTTAACTCTATCACTTAAAAACTAAGATAACACTTATTTCAAATAAATACACTCTCCCCAAACATAAATTTAAGAACAAATTAAAATTTGATGACCAAATTAAAGAGAATGCCCCAGTACATCCTCCCTTCACATCCTTTCAACATTTCCATTTCAGTATCACTATTTGAGAACACTATTCTGACTTTTGCTGCAGGTATTCAAATTAAACAGGAACACCACATTAGGAATAGTACATAAAAAGTAAATACTGTAACAAGTACATTACTCTGACTATATTTTCATGTAATGATATCAGCATCACTTCACTCACCTTGTGTGAATCCATTTCTGTTTTCAATTTGTTCTGAGCCCATTTTACTTTGATAACATGAGAATTGATTTCTTCTTTCAATTTTTCTATTTCTCTGTTGAGTCGAGTGGCTTCACCATCCTGAGAAAATTTCACAGGTTTTTATAAAATTAAATGATCTAGTGTTTCTAGAATAAAGCTCCAGTTATCAAGTTGTTTTTTTTCTAATTGTCTGGGTTTTGAAAAACCATGCACATATTTCAGAATGCCTTATAATGCTTAAATCCAGTGGGAAAAAAAAACCCCATTAGTGTTGTGGTTAGAACAGCAAGGTAAGGCTGCATTATCGTTAGTATATGTTAATAGCATATATCTGTGAAAAGCACCACAGAGGCAATTTTTGTTTCAGCAGCATAGTTTCTAGTAATTTATTAATTTTTGAACCTTCCACAAGAATTGTAAAACACAGCTGTGAAGGACTATCAAAAGACTTGCATAATTTAATAATAATCTTACTGCTTTCTAAAAATGAGTGGCAAAATTTTGGATGAAAAATTCTATTACTTTATTATCAATTTTAAGTAGTAAAAAAAGGGAATACAGAGTGAAAACATAGAAAAACAACAAAAAAAGACTGCAATAATTTAATGCCACTGCAGCCTTTATCTAGATAACTGAAACAAGCTGTCTTCTCAAATTTGTTAAAAAAAAAAAAAAAAATCTCTATGTTTCACAAATTAATATTCAGGGAAAAATTAAAAGGAACTTCAAAAAGATTGCAATGAGAACTGAGTAACTTTTTTCCCCTTCCCTTGGAAGGAAGACATTTTCACAGTTGTGCAACGGAAACTAAATGAGAACAGGTTTCTTTTACCAAGTACAACAGCAAACAAGTGATCAGGTTGTTCTGGCAGTGCTTTAATCAAGTCACACAGCAGCCCTTGGAGTACCTTTGTTTCATAGAGCTGGTGCAATCTTCCTTTTTCCTGAGAAAGTTGTTTGATTTTATTTGTAAGCTTTTCTATCTCTTTGTTTGCATCTCTCAGCCTCCTCTCCAGGCCCTCCTTTTCCTTTCGGAGGTCAAGCGACTCCTTCTCCCCGCGGACGTATTTCATCACCATCGTCTCCTTCTCGTGCCGAGCTTCCTCACACTTCTTGTTTGCCTTGGAAAACACCAAACACAAGGAATCAAACCTTGTATTTCATAATGAACCAGAAAATTTTAGTATTGCAGTAGAGTAACATAACAAGGCAAGACTCAAAAGCTCCAGTCTGACAAACATTCAATCCTCTTAAGCACTGAAATTACTCCTACTTTTAACAATAAATATTGTAACAGCTGCATCTTCACAGCTGAACATCTCAAATGAGTTATCAATACATGAGTAATTTGGTTTTTAGAAGAAAAGAAGTATAATATTTAGGAACAAAATTTTGCAAATACTCAGTACTGGTACTCTCTCTTCCTTCATCCATATGCCAACTGCACAATTATTATCCAGTAGCTTGTTTTTCAGCTGGATCATTTCCAGTGGCTAACTTTTAAAGACTCCCCCCACCCCACACCTAACAAGTTCTGCCTCAAATTAGGAAAAAAAAAAAATCAGACACTGAGCTTTAGAATACATGCAACTGAGGAAATACTTGGTATAGGATGATATTAAAAAGGAAAAAAAAATCCCAGATTTCAGTAATATATAAAGATAAAATAAAAGCTTTGTGCTCGAATTGAGAAAAATATTAATTTTTTTGACAGCCTGTCTGAAAAAAGGTACTGTCAGCTTTTAGCTCCTTTTGAATCAAGTTCAGCTTACAGGTAAAGAAAATGAGATTTCCTTGAGAGCTGAATTCAATACATATAAAAATAGGTATTTTTTTAAAAGAATTATCAGGCACTCTGAAGTGTTAACAGCCATTTGGAAATTCACTGCTGACAGTTATCCAAAATGCATATATAACTGCACACTAGCAGATCCAATTTTGGAATATTCTGTCTTATTTAGTGATCCAATATGTTTCCTACAAGAACCAAGTTTGTTCAGTAATGTAGATGTACAATAGTTTAAGTTTCTTCAAATTACCTGTTCCATTCGAATGGCCATCTCTTTATGCAACTGCTGAATAGTATTTTTGGCTGCTGCATCTTGAGTTACAAGTCTGTCTTTGCTAGTTTTCACTTCTTTATTAAGCTCTTCTATTCTTGCTTCCAGCTAAAATACAACATCATTATATAATTATAGGGAAAATAACTCTTTGATCATGTTTTATAGAGGTAGGCATATTTCACACAAAATTAGATGCTTCAACAGATATTTACCTGTATTTTACACTTGTCAGGCTGCAACCACCATATCAACATCTAGCTTTGCATGAGTAGGAAAAGCATGAAAAATGTCAACTCTCATCTTCAGTGAGAGTGAAGATGCTTCAAACCAAGTAAAACACCAGGCACAGTAATTTACTACACAAAATAACAGACTGACAGCAAGTCAGAGAGCTGCCAGAGAAGAGCTGGCTGCTATCTGAGGTTGCTTCACCTTCCATCCTTTAGTTCCTATCCTTGTGCCATATCCTTCACCATGCCAGCAAAGCAGCCATGCATCCATACTGAAATGGACTGGAAATTAATTCATTGAAAAAAATCACTCAGCAAATAAAGATGAGCTTAGTCATCATGCTGGCACTTTTTTTAGCCACCTAGTGAACCAAGTCAGAGACTTGATCCAGCTGAAGAATAATCCCCAGTGTTAACTGGAACACTTCCCAGAGGGTGCTCCCTGCCAAGTCATGCAAATCCAGCAGGAGCAGCCTGGTGGCTGCAAAGGCTGTGACACTGCCCAAACCTTGTTCAAATTGTGCCTCACAACTCTCCTCTTGTCCCAGGGGAAAGCCAGCTCACCCAGGCTGGGGGTTTTGGTTTTGCTTGTTTGCTTTGGAGGAGAAGTGTCAGGATGCCAGGATCAGTACTGTACATTCTCTGCAGTCCCAAGCTGCTGTGTAAGAGGCAAGAACCACCCAATTTGCTTCTGTTACCACACCATGACTTGACCACACTTTGTTCAGCTCTGCAAATGCATCATGTGCCAAAGAAAAAGCTTCACATGTACAAGCAGGCAGGTACAGTTTGTCTAGAGCTGTGAGTGCAGCCAAGGTTTCATTTACACAGAAGTTACCATAAAGCACTAACACAGAAATTCCAACAATAAAACACCACCTTCACAAATGGAAAAATGCAAGTGATTCACTGCAATGTCTCTTACAGCTCAAGTGCTATCAACAGCTATATAAAACTATAATAGTCCAAAAGAATATTTTCTGAAATCACTTGCAAGCATGTAGTATCACAAACACCCTCACAAGTACTTTTTTCAGAATGGAATAAAGCAATTGCTACATGATAGAGCTTCAAGAAATCATACATGACTCATGACAGAGCTATCATGGAAACACAGACAAGAAAGAATGAGAGAGTTGCTCATACTGGTTTATTCAGGCACAAGCATGTGTAGCCTAAAAATAACACTTTTCAATCACATCATGGAATTTCAAATATTCTCTGAAATCAACCATGAATATATGAATATATTACATGAATATATTCCTCTAGAACACTTCAAGCCTGACACCCTGCTCTGCGAACAGATTTCTGTGTGATGCAGACACCAACAAAGAAACCTGACAACCAGGATAGTCACCAGCACTTGGACAAACAGAAATTGGTATTTTAAGTGTTTCTCTTGCCAGATTTCCAAGATATAACTTGTAATCAGTTTCTAAAGCTGGCCAGCCAGCTGCAGGGACATCAGCAGATAGCTGATAACAGCCAAGCAGTGACACCTGGTGTGAAACCTTTTCCTCCCCCACTAAAAGCAGCCTCCACCATGCACACACCATGGTCCTCCTTGGCCTGCTGGGGTTCTAACAAACCCCTGAGAAAATTCCTGTATTTAGTACCTGCTACTACCACAGCAGAGACTGCCAGATAAAGAACATTTAAGCAACGGGAATCCATAAAGTCAGCTTATCCAAATTCACTAAAGGCATTTAGACAATTTCTTGGAATACAAAAGCAGATTTATCCTCTTAAAAAGCTTAGGATAACAAGCATGGGAATCAACAGTGGCAACAGTGACATTATACACAGGTGAAATACTAACCAGCACTTCTGTTTTGTTATCTGTACCTGTTTAATGATGCTGAGGTGCTGCTTTTCTGTTTCTGTTCGTTTTTTCAATTCATCTTTTAATCTGTCCTTTTCTGAGCAAATTTCCAAAATCAGTTCCTGATGCTTTTTATTTTCTTTAATCAATCTGTAAAGAAAAAAAAAATTAAAAACAAGGTACATCAGTACTGGGGTTTTTTGGTTGCTTGTTTTCAATCTCGAGAAACATGGGTTTTGCTAATCGATCTGCAAGTTTTATTGGAAGCCAGAAACCCTAAAGAAACCCATGAAAGCTTTACAAGAAAAAAAAAAAAAGAATACTGTGCATGTGGAACTTAACTCCAAAAGAGCAAGCAGCAGCCTCCTTGTGAGGAAACTGCTTGTTTCCAGCATTTTAGGGTTGCTGTGGTCTATAATGACATGGGACATTTGGTAACCCTATGAAACTAGGAAATTGTAAATGTCAGTAATTTTAAGATAATGAAATACAGTAACTTCCAGTCAGAGAGTCTCACCAGTCATTTGTCTGAAAACACAGAAATTTTATTTATTTCATGGATTTCTCAGAGTACCCAAGAAGTTCACAACCTGGTAAGAAACAGAATCCTGACTTTTTTAAGTCCTAAGTGGGTAACAAGTATCTGTGCCCATGCTCTTAATAAAAAGTTCAATTTTCAGCAATAGTTCCAGTTCAGCTGTTTGAAGCCAACTCAGACCTAGTTTGACATTCTAACATAAAACTCAGAAGTTACATTGTCAGAACTGCTGAATGAATAGTCTCACATGTATTTACATGTTTGCAGATACCATTACATGGTGGGTATTTTAGGCCAGTAAATGCATAAATTTTTGAGAGGCACGCATTTACCTGAAAAAGATACTTAATTATCCCTTTATCCACCCCTTTGTTGAAAAAAAAATCTCTGAACAAACTAGTCTCCTAAATTATAAGGAATTCAAAACCATCAGTTACAAAGAGCTGAGCACCTGTGATTTGCTTTTTAATCTATTAATGAATATTCCAGGATTACAAATTCTTAATTCATGCCACAGCTGCTGACATACATATTTAGATCTGATCACAGGAGACAACTGGGCTATTTCCAGAATGATGTTACAAGAAATTCTGCTGACCATCAAGTAAGGGACAAAACAAACAGAATAGCCTTTGGGCCAAACACAAAATGCTCCACAGTAGTTTCATACTCTTGAGGTGAGTTCCCAAGTGTCAAATGATTGCAGCTGCCCAAAAGAGAGTTTTTACATAAAGCCTTCTGTATGTATATATAACATACACACATATAAAAACACTTGTCCCTGAGGAAATAATTGGTCCATGTCTGAAAATGCTGCCCTGCCTCTGAGTTTACTATGAGTAAGTAAAACTCTTAATCTCATGATCTCCTGGAATTACCTCTCTCTACACACCCACTACTTCAGATTCCCACTCCTCTGTAACTTCTGAATGTCTAACTGTGCATTCTTGAGCCTCATCAGCTGACTCTCCTCACATGGATGGTTTCTGTCAGAGGCTAACTGGTGAAGTGCAACAGAATACTTTCCCTACTGGGACTCTGTCCCCCTGTCTGGTTTCCCTTCCTTTGATGTCCTCCTATATCATGGTACTGGAGAGCCTTATATGAAAAGTAAGACTCTATTTCCAGCTCTGCAAAAAGGAATAAATATAAAGTTAGAGGCTACATTTTGTTAGCAAAAAAACATTTCTAAAGAGGCAACAGAGTATTAAACGCCAAGTAAGGAATCATGAAATCAAGCAATGAACTGGCTTTTGATGAACAGAAATATTCATGTTGAATACTGCCTGGTAGAACTATTAAGCCCAGTTAATTATAACACTTATAAGCCATGCATTTCAGAAGTCCTCCTAAAAAATGTGCAGAGTAGTTTATCTACATATGGCACTTCCAACTCAAACAATACTCTCATCTGATTAACAACTTTGCTGGATGACAGCAGGAGATTGAATACTACTGGAAAAAGAAACAAGCAATTCTGAACATAAATAAAATGCCCATTGTGGGAGTTAGTACTTTCAAAGATTCATTTCTCCACAGACACATATGGACTGAATGAATCCTGGACTATTTTTAAATCACCATTACTGCTGCAGTGTTTAAGTAATTCTAGACATTGGCAAGCTATTCAATGACACAGTTGGCTATTCAGTTCCTGCCAAATCCTGCAAGAATTCAGACATCTAGGCACACAATTTTATTTACAAGTACATGCCACAAGTAAAAATTATTCCTTGCTTAAAAACAATTTTTAAAAAATCTCATTAATACCCATACCAACTCAAGACAACTTGCTTCATACCAAAATGTTGCATGCAGGTGCACACAACATGCAGCCAAAATTGTTCAGCACACACCTCCAACTGTGAAGCACATACTCAAATACTCACTTTGAAATAGTTTGTTCTTGCTGTAGGTATTTATCTTGTACACATTTTTCAAACATAGCCAAGGCATGTTCACCCTTTTGCACACCATTGGGGAGCTTTGGTTCTTTTGAAAAATCTGTGGATAAGAGTTCAGACTCTATTTCCTTTAGCAAATCGTCCTGTGAGGAAGTCTGATGTATTGTGGAAATAAGTTTCTTTGTGCAGTCTGTGTCATAGGGGCTTTCTGAATAGATTTTATCACTTGATTTTTTCACAAAGTCAGACTCCTCCCTTAGATCCTGTAATATTTCCATTAATGATTGCTCTGTCTGGTTAGTTTTTGGATGGGGTTGTTCAAGTTCTTCACTAGGTAGATGTTCTGGTTTTGTGGAGCCCTCTGCCTTTGTTTCACAGCAGGCATTGGCAGAGGAGTCTGTCCCTCCACACTGCTGCTGTCCTTCTGCTGGGGCCCCACTGCTGCTGGTGCCATCCTGATCCGGGGACAAGGAACTCAATTCCCTCTCCAAGAGAGCAGCATCACCTCCAGTGCAACTGGTGCTTGGGCATTCCTCCACCCCAGGTGTTTCATCAGCCTTTTCATTTTCTGGGGACTTGCAGGAGGAATCATCTGACAGATTGACTGGCTCCAGTGTGCTCTGCATTTCTGGTAAATGTTCCTCCATAATCTTCCTTTGGAAATCTAGATGGAGAATTCATATTACAACATGTTATATACAATATCAAAATAGATTGAGATAGGGGGAATAAAGACTACTAGAAAGTAAAATTCTAAGTGGAAGAATATTTAGATACATATTATACAGAGTTTGTTGATCTTTCAGCCCAACCTTTAAGTAAATGCTCCGATACATTTTTTCCTAAGAGAAGGTGAGAAATGAGGGATAGCGAACATGAAGCAGAGAGATAGTAAATGCCAAGGTAAGAAAAAAGCAGAACTTCTTAGAATTAATAATTCTACCATTTAAATCCACAAAAATTCCAAGTAATCACTTCTAAAAATACTTCATGACAATAAATAACCTAAAGATATTAAGCACCCAGGGTCTTACAGCTTTTATTTCCATATACATGATTTGAAAGCAACATGTCTTGATTTATCCATTTTTACAACACAGGGTGACTCCCTGGTCCAGCCAGAATACCCAATTTCCTCAGAGTCCTGTCCTCACTGAGCATCCATACAGTAAAATGCATCTGCACCCAGGAAACTAAGGGAAGGGGCTGGGGGAGGATGGGGTGAGATTCTCTTTTCCCATCTGTTTTCAAGCAACCAAAATCCCCTGTGGAAGAGCACAGATGGGCTGTGGCAGATCTACTCTGTCAAACAGGAGCTTTCAGAGCAAGGACTTGAAAAGCTCAGTAGAAGCTCTCTAGAAGGACACCATAGTGGGAACCAAATAGCCAGAATAATTATGGAAGAGCCTGGGTATAATACTTTTTGACTTATAATACTTTTTCAGGAATCCCGGATGGTTCAGTATCTGAAAAGACTCCCAGCATTTTTAGCAAGCACAGGAAGCCCTAATTTCCATTAGGAGAAATTAATTACAGCAGTTCAAACTTTTATATGCAACCCTATCCTCCTACACTGGAAATTTAGGCTATTTATAAACAAGGCAAATTTTTCATTACCCTTTGCTTCAAAAGATTTATGTTCAGGTCAACACTGGAACCAGCAAATCTCACTGCTTGGTTCATGCAGTCCAAACAAATGCTCTTTTGGTACCCACCTATCCTTTGATAACTTCTGCTAGTAATGAAAGTTCACAATGTACTATTATTATTCTCAAACAAAACAAACTCAACTGACAGTCTCAATATGAAAGTAAAAGTGAACATAACTGCAAGAAAAAGTATTTAATTTGATAGCTGCAGAACACATTAGTTCCTACCTAATTAAAATGCTGTTTAAAACCAATGCTTTCAGACTAGTGCACTTTAAACAATCACTAATCACAAGATAATTTGCCAATTATGCAGTTAAGACAGAAGAAAAATTCACCTGCGAGTATCTGTTCCCTCTTGTCAAAAGAAGTTTATAATCCACTTCACACTCAGCTGAAAAAGATACTCTATTAGCATAAAGCTGAGGAACTGGTTTTTTCTCTAGTAGTTACTCTAGTCAAAGTTCCTGATGATGCTTTCTCTGGAATGATCAGAGGGGTTTTTTTACTTTGTTTTAAGCCTTTTTTAAGGTACTTCTGAACCATTACAGAACATCCCAAAATGTGCAGTTGTTTGATGTACTACTGCCTGAAACCTGCTTGTGACTGCCCAGCTGCTTCAGTTCACCTTTACCACAAGAAAGGGAGTGGTAAAATTGGATACATGAACTTCCATGTTGGTTGTTACACATAAAATTTCCAGTCCAGTCAGCAAGCTGGAGGGTATTTATCTCCAGATGGAAGCAACAAGTGAAAAATACAGCCCTGTTAAATAGCACATTAGGAAGGTCACTCAGTTTTCTTTTTATTGTGTTACTTCCTTCTGTAAATAATACTGTGAATTAGCATTACAAAGACTAATCTATGTGGAATCAGAAATACAATTATTTGCACTACTCAGTCACAGAGAAAAAAAGAGCCACTGACTCCATATCCAAATAACTTAGTTATTATTAATCATAACTAAAGTGTAGGTTTTATATCAAACACATGAGGAATTTGAGTAATGACTATACAAATCAGTTAAAGCATGAAAAGTAAATTATGATGATTTAGTGTTCCCTGCAGTTGTACTTTAATTTTCAGTGGTACCTAGAATATAATTTACCACATTATGTTCACAGTCTCTATGATTCCAATACACTGGATTTAGCCTTATCTGCCCAAATCTACCTGCACCTATCTGAACCTATGTATGACATAAATAGATTTTTCCCCCCTACTGTCAATGAATAATATTAGCTTTTACCTTCTAATTACTAACTCTTAAACAGAAATTAAATAATTGATCACAGGATCACAGTTTATTTTCACACCAGAAACGTGCAGACAAAGAATTCATGTGGAGCAGCTGTCCATGCAAATTCATACTGACATTCGAATACCTCCTGAATATTCAAAGTTTGTTCTGCCTACCTCAGGCAACTGAATATAACAGCTACTTCCTATATAATGCCAGAGACAGAAAACTGCAGTGATGTCCCTGGAGAAAAGGCTCTTGATTTGTAAGCAAAACATTTTGTGTGACACAAGAATCCTTCAGTCTAGCAGCAGCCAGTTGAGATGAAACATGCTAATATTTGACTGTTTCACATCAAATACACAAATCCATCAAGCTCCAGACAGTATTTGGACACCACCTGATAGGAGATCCACACCTTCCCAGGTTTAATATCCATCTTGTATTACCCTACTAAAATTACCTTTTCAAAATCAGGGATGTACTAAGGTTATGTATACTGCATTAAAGAAACAAAATAGTTTAGTGGCTCTTATGATGTCTTCAGAAGGCAGCAAAAACAATCAGAAAAGGCAAATCTTGACTGAAGCAAGTGAACTGGCTTATGTAATGATATGTTTAAACATCAAACAAGCACAGTGTGTTGAGTGACAGCAAAGTGCTGGATTCTTCCACTGTTTTGCAAAGCTTCTACCTTCAACCACCTGCTCTGCTCCTTCCCTAGGCCTGACCATCATCTTGACAGCAGGGCAGAAGTGTGATGCTTGTCTCACCCTGAAGTCTGAGTCCCTTCTGCTGCCTGGGCCACAGGACCTTCTCAGGGCAGCACCCAGAGTGGCCCAGCCCAAGCCTGCTTGCCCACATGCCATGAATGACTGCCATCCATCCAGGGCAGCATGAGAAAAGCTCTGTCACTGCCCTGTGACACTGCAGCTGTGACAGGACTCTGTGTAACTGGTCTGACCAGCTGTCCTCTGTTTTACAGCTCACAATTAGTCTGACACTCCACACATCCTCCCCATGCTCCTGTCCCACAGCAGAGGAGGCAGCTGGCTGTGCTCTCCCCCAGTGCCGAGACACAAATGCAAGTGGAATTACATCAGTTCAGATCCAGGAATGAGGAACAGGAGCACAGCTCAGCCACGTTTGCAAAACACCTCCCTACAAATCAGAACACAGGCAAGTTGTACCCTTCAAAGCCAAAACTGCCTTTTCTTTAAACAGCCACTGTTGTTTCTCATCACAGATGTGTCCTTCAAAGATGCAGAGAGCATACATACTTTTCATCATTATTCACAAAACTAAGCTTAAACCTGCACCAGCACAGATGATCTCCAAGTTCCAGAGTAACATCTAAAATAAGTAAGTAGTTAAATAGCTGGCACAGCACACACAACATTAAAGGCTGGTACTGGTAAGGATTACATCCATTTATCACACTACTTAAACTAAGATGTGCTTATCTGCTAAATTGCTGATAGCACAGCTGACTGGAATCAGAGGCAGGGAGCAGAGAGCCTGCCAAAGGAGCACGTGAACAGCACACCAACTTTTGAATACAAATGTCTCCCAGGTATGGCAGTGAATGCAAAGACTCAGGAAATAGCATTTTTTATTTCACTTTGTTACACAACAGAAACGTCGCTAATCAAATAAGAAGAACAAATACGACAATGAATCAATTAAGCTCTTCAAAGAAGTATCTGACACACTATAAGTATTGATTATCCTGGGAGAACATCAAAAATCTCAATACACACTCCTGTAACATGCCAACTAAAGGAAGAAATAAATTTCCTGTAGCTACCTTCAGCAGCAGTCCGAAATTCTCACTTCAGAGTCCATGCACTGGCACAGAGAAAAGCAGTTTCTGTAACACTCAGACCTCCCCTTTCCTCTGCTTACACTCCTAACTTTTTAGGGAAGCTGTTGGCACCCTCGTCCCTTGGCTGTTCATCCACTGTACTGGTTGGAAATCCCTCCTACCATGGCAGCACTGCTAATTCTGACTAGAACACCACCTTTCCCAGCTCCAGCCTGCTATCCAATGAGTACAGGCAAGGTTCTGGTCTGTTTTAATTCAATATTATGCCATTCCAAACTGCTTGTCTTTTCAATCTTCTTACTGAATGCAAATGTGATTCTTTTAAGTCCCTGCCTACAAAGGTCTTTTCCTAAGCACATGCACTACTAATGCTGGAATTTAATTTCATAAAATGAGCAGAATTTGACCCAAACTCTCAATACTTATGTTGTAAATAGTCAAGAAAGAGGAAAAATACTTTGTTTCAGCCAATTTCAAAACACAAGTGAGATGACAGCTGAAGAACCACATTAAATGCTAACTGTAGGAATCTTTCACTGAGGTGTGGCTGCCTAGAAGACTTCACTAAAAACAAGGGAAAAAAAGAAAGTGTGCCTTGTCACCTAGTAACTATCACAATGGGGTTCTTTACAACAAACAGATTAAAGAATGACAGAAATGTGTGCCTGGGGTGGTTCTGTAAGCAAACTTAAGGTCAAGGTCCTGAGAAACAAAAATCACTGCTTAAAGAGAAAAAAAAAATGTACTTACACCTCAATGCCTAAAAATACTGCAGAGAGAGGAGCAAAAAAGGGCAGGAAGGAATAATGCTTCACAGACAGGTATGTGCATATACAAAACCTTGTTCAACCCAGGCTTGAAATGAAAGTGAAGAGCATTGAGCTAAGTGACTCTCAGGCAGAAAACCTTCTGAAAGAGGAGTAATAAAAACTTAATACAGCAAATACAGTTTACTGGACACCAGACACATTCAACTACACATTACGTAATATAATGGCCAGTAGCAGTCAATTCTTTTAGCTCCTTTCAACAAGAAAGGGTTTTGCATCATCTTTGGGCAGATGTTTTCCATGCCTGGCTGTGCTCAGGAATCATCTACTCTCCAAAAAATACACATGCAATCCACAAAACTGTGAAAAAGCATTTCTCACTCCAGCTCAGACCATATTTGCTGTTTACCACTGGATATGTAAAAAGCATCCAGACAGGTTTGATAGGATATGAAATAAGCTCATTTTTAAACAGAAGTACAAGGTAGCTTTCATCTTTCCATTTCACATCAGTCGCAGCAGAATACTCAAATTTCCTGTAGTAATGGACTAAAGTCTCAAAATAGTCAGAGCTGCCACAGAGTTGTGATGCATTTCAGAGAGCAGGTGGGGGACAAGGAAAGGAGTGATGCAGTGCTCCAGCAGTCACAGGCAGATGACTCCAACACTCAGCACTGTCCTAAGTACCATGACAGGGCCTGGCAAGCAGCTCAGTGACAGGAAAATCTGGTGACACCAACACAAGCACCTCAAGTTCCCAGAAGTCCTTACTGCTCTTATTCTGATGTCACTGCACTGTGTACTGTAAACTTGCCAAGGAATCACAGCACACCTCTAAACAAAGTCCACATATTTACATGAAAAACCTAACTAGAAAATAAAGGTCTTGAAATTGCTTCAGAGCAATTCTCTTCATGCTGTAATTTGTGATCTGTACTTCCTGGTTCTTTCTCAAGAACTGGATGATAATTCACATAATTCCTGCTGTTACTCCTTATTTTCTTTTCCAAGATGACACATTCTGAAGAAAAGTTCCACTGGAAATTCATCATGAAAATCCAAGCAAACATCCTTAAGCAGTAGTCTCTTCAAATGCTCTGTAACACTCACCCTCCTTCCCCTATCCTTCCATATTGGCTCTGGTTCCTGAACTCTGGTTTAGTGTCCAGTGGCAGCAACCAGGAGATGGGATGCTTGTCCTTTGGAGAGTTTCTTAAGGAGACAGCTAGAAAAGGGGTTTATTCTTAACATGCTCAGGCTCCCCAGTGAGAGCTAATAATGACTTCTTTTCCCTAGTACCACCCCAGAAGAGTGGCAGCAACACATAGCTGAAATAACCAGCTGTCAGTCCCAGGCACTGTTACTGCTCTCTGTAACACATCCCAACTGATTTTACAAACAGCTCTGCTCTTCTGCATCCTTCTCTCCAATTCAACCAAAAATGCCTGTTTGTGGGTTTGCAGAGATTTTTGTTTGCCAGCTGATCCCAATAGCTCCATTTTGATACTGAAGGTGCTGGATGCAGACATCTATGAATCATTCCAGTTTTGGCAAAACTGAATTTAGGAAAGCAGACATACAGCCTGCCTACAGATATAGAAAGTTGTGGGGTTTCTCTCTGCAGAGCCCAGTACTAGATGAACAGAAAATTCTACACCCCAGCTCAACCAGGTAGAAATGTAATGCTTTCACAATGACTGCCCTGTTTGTTCACCTGCAATACTTCAGAAACCAAAGCAGAGCACTGAAGCACCTGAAACTGTAGCTGGTCTGAAGAGATACCAGGAACTGTTCACTTTTAGTACTCTGGCTTTCTAACAGCCCTGCAATCAAGAGCCCTGTTCATTGATATGTGTGATACCTGAAAAAAGACATACTTAATTTTAACTTAGCTGTACAATCTTTCAAAGATTATCTAATAATAAAATAATGAAGGTTAAAAAAACAAGATACACACCAAAAGACTACTAAAAACTCCAAACTACCAGCTAAATCTAGAACTGGGAGGTCTGGAAGACAGATTTATATTTTTTTTACAATGAAAAGCATTATCCTCATAAAATTTTAACTGCAAAGAAAATACTGACTTTTTTTTTTCCGGTATCACCCAACAGCAAATTAAAATGCAGTCATGTGAATTTGCAAGAGGAAGTTATGTGTATTTTACAGCTGTTTTGAAGATTCACACTTACACCTCAAGTCACATTGTAAATCACTCTCCCATTACTCCAGCTCTCCAGAGTTAAAGCTCTCAGCAGCCTGCCCAGACACACCCATGCACTGGACTCAGCTACAAATAAAACATCCACTGTCTTACAGTGTTCTGTGTCTTGACCTGCAAAAGCACTGAGCACAAGTAGTTCTCATCAACAACCTGGAGGTGAGCTGAGACTTCAGCTCTTTCTGCTGGAATGGAATCTAACATTTACTTCACATGCAAGCCTTTTATTCAGTAACACTGAGCACTGTTTCAAAACATATCTTTTTTCTGACATGACTTTCAAAAATTCTTATAAGGATCAGCAATGCCCTAAACCTATCCTAAAACAGCAGTTTTACATTTAACCCTTGGAAGTTCTTATTCAACAATAACCATGATTTTAAAAAAGGAATCTAGTGTACGTGCCAACTCAGGATCAATACATATGCCACCATTTAAACTACTCTGCCTCCTACTCATTCACATTAAAGAATACATAATATTAAATTCCAATCCACAGATTGACTTTTGTACATGGTTCATTACACTCAAGAATCCCATCTTGGAAGCACCTCTCTTCGTGTAAGCAGCTACTGAAGCTCATGAAGCAAAGATAAATAGATAACTTTACCAAAAGCACATTTATCATTTATAGTGCAATAACAGGCTGGTTCTTTCCCCAATCACTGCAGTACAGACTAAAAGTTCTGCTGAAGAGAATTTTTATACTGCCTTACATTTCCACTCATGCACCCATGAAATGAAGTGACATATGACTGGAATGTCAACACTCAAAAGACTTTCATGATAAAGCTCTGATGCTCATCAGAAGACCCCACTTAAAGCAAAAGCTGCACATGAGCACCATTTGCACAGCTCAGTTACAGACTCACTTCCCTCTTAGAGGTTCCTGAGCAACAAAAAGAGTACAAGCGCTTTACCAGTTCAACTGCAAATTCAAGAGTTAATGTGAGATGCAGTATAATCCAGTCTAACACCAGAGATGGACTTTGTATTTCAAAGACTTAACCAGGATTTATTGGCTGAAGAATACTGAACAGAATAACAATGATTTGTAGAGTTTTCTTGACAAGTCACAAACATATGAAGCAACCTGTAACCCAATGTAAAAAAGCTTCACAAGTGCCCAGCATTTATTAGAAAGAACAAAACTTGCCTGAACAGTTTGCTCCACAAAGGTCTCTTTGTCTCCTTTAGCTATCATGCTATAAAATATTCCATTAGAAACACAATCTTAGATGAATCACAACAGAAAAATAAAATACTTTCTATTATCTTTACAGACATTTTCCTAAGCCAGAGATATTAAAGTAATCATTAACAGCCAGACAACTGTTAGAATTAGTTGCCATTTTAATTCAATTTCCAATCTATTACACTCAGGTAAGAGATGAACCTGTTGGACAGTTTATGTGCTACCACGTGTATAATGGCAACCCAACAAGATTGCTAAAGAATAATTCTGGGGTATGAAAGCATTTCTAGCTTCTTACAGTTGTGTTGTTCATTGCAAAACCCAAAATGCCTCTCTTCGAGAACTTTTCACATCTTTATTACACAATAATCATTACTTAAGCAAACTAAAATGCTTTTCCAAGTCAGTGCCAACTTGTCATTGCACGAGAGCTCTTGGTAAGAATTTTACATGACAGTAAGACTAAAAATAAAATTGAAGAGAAATTTTATAGCTTGTTTTAACTCACTGTAATCCTAATAATACTGTTACCTAAACTAATCTGGACAGGCTGACTCCACCTTTTTACTTCAGTTGTTAGATGAAGTTTTTTGGTTTCTTTTTCCTAAGGCTACTTTTTCCATAGCTACTGTCTACTAGTCAACACAGTGATCAGCCAAACACACTTTCCTATTGTTTCCAGTCAATCCCCAGCTTACCTGTGTTTTGCATGGTATCTTTCACAAGAACTCTGTCACAATGGTTTTCTCAGACTAAGCATTACATCACCAGGTAACACTGCAAAACAGGGAAGCTCAACTAGAGACAACTCTGTTTTCAAATGAAGTTTGTGTAAGAAAAGAGGATTCTGCTAAAGTTCTGGTTTACATAAGGTACAAAATGCAGCTCTACTGTATAGCAGCTGTGTAGAGACACAAAACAAAGGCTTGAACTAAACTGAAAGGGACTGAGGTAAAAAGATCTAAAAAACCAAGTAATTTATATCATCTAATGTGAGGTGAATTTCAAACTCCTCCTAGCTTCAGGTTTATATATTTGCTTATAATTCCACATCCAACACTAATCAGAGCAGCAAGTCACACAAGTTATGAAACACACTAAAAGGAGATGAACTGGACTGGAAAGCATCACACAGGCTAAGAAAGAGACAGAATTCTTAAGCTGAAGAAGAGCTGATGCTGATCACCCCTGCTTGTACTCCATACAAAAAAGAGGGTGCCCATTCCCAGCCATCCTGTATTTACAGACAGCACATACAGGAAGCAAAAGGAACATACCAGAGTCCCACCCACACTAGGTGTCCCAATATTAATTCACTTTTGCTCAAGATCAAATAGAAATAGAAAAGCTGTCTGTACACTGGGACACTGAGTCCTCCAGCCAGGCAGAACTTGACACAGCTTCTGACTCAACTCACACAAAGCCCTGCTTTGATGCATGTGCTTGAAGGGAAGGAGTGGAACAGTGAATATACACAGCGGTACTTGCAGGATTTCCTTGCTTTTATCAGTTTAACACTTCAACTCAATTACTCTTCTCAGGTTTTCAATGTGACTTCATTAAACACAAATGGCAGTGCCAAGGTGCAAAGCTCAGCATTTCTATAAATTCTTTGAACACAAGACAAGTACTTTAGAAGACAAGGTTTACTCAAACTTTGTATTTGCTTTCCTTTGCTTTCATCACAAGTTAGATAGTTGAACAGAAATGTACAATTCCTTCAAGGCAGCACCAGGTTTTCTATAAAACTCATGCACAGGGTTAATATTATGGTCATATTAACTCCAGGTCTGGAGTTAACAACTCCAAAATAAAGTTCATCAGTTAAGGTTTAACAGGTGAGGCTGGATTTGCTCCCATCATAACACAAGTCATGGGGTACACCTTGAGAGAGTTATCCTTTGTCATAGGAGCCCCAACATTGGAAGCTTATGTATCAGAGGAAAACAACACCCTAGCAACAGCATCCTTTTACTGTGAATATCACATGAGGCTTGGATACTTCAGGGTTTGCAATCTTCTGTGTGTCTTCAGCACAGAACAATTCTTACTGCCCCAAGTCAGTAAAATGAGTCTCTACTTCAGCAACCAATTAATTCAATGCCAGCAACAGCACTACTGTCACCTTTCAGGTTTTAGCATCCTGCCTTAAGCTCTGCTTACAACAAGGCCAGGAGCAGCTCTGTCCTCACCAGAACCCTGTTTTCATTCACCTTCTGACACTGATAACATCACCTGTGCAAAGAAGAATGTCTTCAGGGAGGGGAAGAAATAAAATTTACGACTGAATACACAAGCTGGAGAAAGCACACATTCCATGACAGCTCTTCCACACCTCTAACAGAGCCATAACTCTTGCTCACACTACAGAAGCCAGAGCTCTGACAGACCTTCTTATAAACCTGTAGTGTCATGGCACTGGTAAGATATGGATCTTGGCATATTTGGCACTGGAGATTGCAGCAAGTTCACTTCCAATGGCTCTTTTCAAATGTTTCCAGAATATGCCAAAAGCAGTAAAATTCCAGCCATGGAATTACTACTATCTGTATGGTCACTACATACTGAAAAACACCATTTGGGGGGACAGTAGAGTTCTACTGTTTTCAAACCTGACTTTCCTAGAGTTTCTCCAGTATCCCTGAAAACAAATAAGTAAACACTTCAATCCTTTAGCATGTGAAAATGTGAACTGTGAGCTCTACAGAAGACTGTAGTATTATAGACAATATTGTTATAGTATCAGTATTCCATGTACTTCTTGAAATTAGGGTCATGATTTTCCCCTCTATTTTGACATTGATTTCTTTCTGATGAGTTTTTTTGCATGCTCAATTTGAGGCAGCAGGTCTTGGACTATGACTTGGAGGTAAGTATTATCCATGAGGCTACCCGATATTGTCTTTGGCAACTGGAAAAGAAGCTCAGAACAATTCAGCCCAGAACTAAGTAGAGGATATTGCTTCCGGGACCCCACATCTACAAATTTAACATGCTTAATAACACAATTAAATCCAGAAAAACATTGCCTTTCTGTTTTTTATAGCTCTTTTAAAAGCTAGCTTCAGGAAGTTCAGCATTAGCTTCATATAGCATTAAGCAACAGAGCTGCTAATTAGAATCAAATTAACTACTCTCAGTATGTGGTTCTTCAGTCCTTTCCTCAACAGTTTGAAACAGTGAACCTCACAATACCAACAAACATCTGTCAACAAGCCCAAATCAAATCTTATAAAATGACAGAAAAATACTGTTTTAAAACCAGAAAAGAACAGATGACTGAAGATTTTCAGAAAGGGCTCAAGCCAATATACAACTAGCTCTTTATTTAAAAGAAAACAAATGACATTTCAAAACTCACCTAACACCCTCCTGAAATATCTTCATACATTCAGTTTCTCATATCTCCAGAGCTTAACCATCTCCTCTCTAAAGTCAAGTGCAACATAAGCATTCAGTGCAGCCAGTGATTACATTAGAGAAACACAGCTGTGGCTCACAGTTTCAATCATTTCCTTATACAACAAAACATACTGGGGTAGGAGCCATACCTGGATTTTTAGTGTATTCTGCTTGCAACATTTTAACTTCTGAAAAGCAATAAGATAAAGCAAAGCAGCACTAAAGCTGGAATGCCATACTTCTCATCTTCACACATTTCAATTCCCTAAGAAATCCTCATTTGGTCTGCACGCAGTCTCGCTGGAAGTATACATGTATCAGACTCACCTGTGCAGACTATTTTCCGGGACAAGAGCCAAAATCTGTGAGCCTACATCACAATCATTTTGCTGAAGTCCTTCTTTCAAACCTACAAGGGCAGGCAGCTTTTACAAATACCATCTGCAAAAACAAGGACACGTACCCTACCGCAACAACGCAGCCGGCTCTAAAAAATAACCTTCATAACAGCTGCTGGGCTTCGCTATCTAATTATTTACCCATACAGAAAATCAACACGCAGTCAATGAAACAGCACAACGTAATTAACACCAAGGGAAAGAAAGCTGTACAGAAACAAAGGGACTGCGAGCCAGCCCAGGAGCCTGCGCTCCCCGCTCGGAGGTCCGGCCCGGGCAGGTGTTGCTATGGCAGGAGCTCAGCCCCGGCCCTGCTGTCACCCCGCTCCCTCCTCCTGCGCCTCGCCCGCGGCCCCGGCGCGACCCCTGCCAGCCCAGCGCCGCCACGGGCACAGGGAGAGCCCCTCGCCACCGGGGATTCTGCCTCCCGCCCGTCCTTCCCCCGCCCCCGCGGCCCCCAGGGTTTATCTGCGCTGACAGTGAAGCGGATCAGCGGCCCCGCCGCCCCTCCCGAGCCCGCCGGGCAGCGCCGGCCCGTCCCGTCCAGCGCCCTCGGCCGTTCCGCGCCGGCCCCTCGAGGAGCCCGGCAGTGCCCGAGCGGCTTGGAGACGCCGGCACTGCCAAGGCGCCGGCTCCGAGCACGCACCCACCCACTCGCCCGTCCGCCCTTGCTGCGGCTCGGCCCTCACCCGGTCGCTACACGGGCAGCAGGAGCAGCGGCGGCAGCGCAGCCATGGCTGGCACAGTGCGATCCCACTCCCCGCCGGCCGCCCGGCCCAGCGCGCTGACACATCAACAAAGATGGCGGCGGCGGGCGGGGCCCCGCGGCGGCGGGGGCGGGATCGGGGCAGCCCCGGGCGGCGGGGCCGGCCCTGCCCCGCGGGGGCCGCGGTTCCTCGGGATGGGCCGGGGGCGGACGGGCCATCGCGGCAGCCACCGTCACCAGCAGGTGACGCGGGACCATCTGGCCGCCTGCCCCCGCCCTCGTGCTGCTGCCGCGGTCCCACCCGCGCCGCCGAAAACCCGCGATCCACTGACGGTGCTGGAAGCTCCGAGCGGCTGGATGTAGGACATCATGCTGCGGTGTTAGTGCACTCGGCGCCAGGGGACATTGAGGGTGCACATTAGGAAGAATTTCTTCACAGGAAGGGCGATCAGACGGCGGAACGGACGGCCCAGGGAGGTGGTAGAGTCCCCGTCCCTGGGGTGTTTAGGGAGAGCCCGGCTGGGACACTCAGTGCCCTGGTGGTGTTGGGTCATGGGCGGGACTCGGTAATCTCAGAAGCGTTTTCCAACCTAATCGATTCTGTGATTTCACACAAGACATTTCCAGGCACGCGTCTATAAATTGTTTCAGTCTGGATGGTTTGTTTTTTTTTTTTCTCTTCCTATTTAAACATGTGTTTATGTTAACAAGGGATCTCATGTCGGACATTCCATGGCGCTGTCTAAACCCAGAGCCCTGAGCAGCTGCCTTGCAGGAGGGATTTTTCACCCCAGCTGTTTTCGGAGAGATGGCTACAGATTCCTCTCCTTTTTGCAAGATCCAGTGCACAAGTAATGACAAAAAGAATCTTCTGCTTTAATAAACAGCATCTCATTCTCCCTAACCAACCCCTGCACATTATGTCAAAACTTTCTGCACCTACATACCATGCAAGAGTCAATCCAGTAATGTTAATGAACAGCTTACTTAGCACCTGTCGAGACTTCATTCCTTATTCTGATTGGATTTTTTTAAAAAGTGAAAATTTTGCTGGGCATCAAAAATCTGGACTGCATTTCAGTGCTGGGATCAGCAGCACGGCATAAATGCCATTTTATTTAATAAAAAAGAAATTGAAAAAATACCTCAGCAGACAAGCTGCTAAGTGAAAGCAGTTGTATTTGCTATAGCAGCTCAGCTAAAATGAGCATTGGCACCTCTCCTGAACTAACATCTTAAACATAACAATAGAAAGCAACTTAGAATTACTGAATAATTCAGGTTGGAAGGGACCTCAGTAAATTATCTAGTCCAATCCCCTACTCATAGCAAGGCTAACTTTGATGTTAGATCAAACTGTTGCTTTATTTTGGCTAATTAATTTTTATATATGTATAAAAGCGTACACATACCTACATGTATGAAAACATCACCTACCCAATGATGCACTGATGATTCCTTCACTTTTTATCACGGATGACCTTCAAAGTAGAATGTGCTGCATAACTTCACTTACCAACATTAATTGAGAGAGTTATTTCAGAGCAAGTTCTTTTTCTCCATATTCTTTCTAAGCATTTGGAATTTCAGAGCTGCAACTGCAAATTTGCGGGTCCTAGAAAATGCTCCTTAAAACCTGTAGTTTAACCCCAGCCAGCAACTAGGCCCCACAAAGCTGCTGGCTCACTCCCCTCTCCAGTTTCAGAACTGGAAGACTCAAACTTTGGGTCGAGATAAAGACAGTTTAATGTGACAGAAAATAAAATAATAATCATGATAATATATACAAACCCAGTGATACACAACGCAATTTTTCACCACTTACTGACTGATGCCCAGACAGTTCCCAAACTGTTCCCTGGTCAGCTATTCCTCAGTTTATGTACTGAGGATGATGCCATTTGGTATGGAATAATCTTTGGCTAGTTGGGATCAGCTGTCCCAGCTGTGTTTCCCCCCCTCTCCCACCCCAGCTTCTTGCTGGCAGGATATGAGAAGCTGAAAGGTCCTTGACAATAATGTAAACACTATTTAGAAACAACTAAAAACATTAGTGTGTTATCAACATTGTTCTAAATCCATCCTAAATCCAAAGCACAGCTCTGTACCAGCTACTAGGAGGAAAATTAACTCTATCCTAGCCAAAACCAGGACAAAACATTTTAACTGATCCTTAAAAAGAACAGTGGGATCTTGGAAAAAATCAAGCTGTAAACCTTTCAGTGCCGTAATAACTATAAATCTTTCCGTGTCCATTATTCTGGGAAAGCTAATACTACTTCAGGTAATTAAGCAATGTCCTAGCCATCACCTCTAAGCAGCAAAGGAGTCAGCCATATGTCTTTAAAAACATTAATTTGAAAGCACAAATGGAAGTAGATTGCAGAGAACACTCATGCCCTCAACTTCAACCTCCAAATAACACTTTAAAGGCAAGTGTCTAGCCCTTGCTTTGCTTAAATTATACTGTGCATTCCATCTTTCTAAAAATACATAAAAAATCAGGTGTGAAACAGAGATAAGTAAAAATTGTCTCTTTTCAGAAAGCAGTGCCATGCAACACTCACTTGCTAATTGCCATGCAGCACAAGTCTAAGCTTTGCTTTCAGGAAGGGTTCTTTGCCACCACTGCTGCTGTTCTGCAGCTGAGCTGCAAAGTTCACACTGCTGCTCTGTAACACAGTCACTTCAGTGCCCAAATGCTTCTTTTCCTATTTGGTTTTCAGGTTGTTTAAAGACAACTGCAGAGACATCAGTATACTCTGCCCCCAGTCTTTTTAAGATTTGTGCTTTTACCTTGCTGTACACTTTGTCTGCAGTCCCACTGATGTTACCTGTATGTGTTTAGTGTGTTCCAACAGACCTGGCAAAATTTAATCTGATTTTTGCCTTTTACTCTGGGCATTTTTTAGAGAAGGATTAAAATCAGGCTAAGAAAATAGAGCCTGGTTAGTGCAGTTCTTCCTTAAAGGCAGAAGAAAAGGACTTTTTTTGTACTCAGCTGACCTTCCCATAGCTCTAGTCCCAGAACTGGTGCTGAGAGCTCTGACTCCTATAATATCTGTGCTTAAGCCACATTTTCATGTGAAGAGTATTTTATCCTCAGGAGGTGGCCACAGATACTTAGGGAATGATGGTGACAGGTCACAGAGCTCTTCCCCAGACCACTTACATGATGTTAAATCACAATGAATTACTGGACCTCTTAATTAGCCAGCCATAGCTCTTATTTGGCATGTACAAATGCTGAGGAGAACAATTCCTGAGTGAGAGAACTTGCCATCTGAAAGACAGACAGTCCTACACAACAACAGACTTTGCTGCAGACAAGCTCTGCATTGCAGAGGCAGAAGCAGAATTTGGCCCACATATTCAAAAGGTTGGCTTTTGGCTTATGCTTTATTATATAAGAGAAAGGAAAGGAAATGTTCATTTGATTGCTCAGTTTCTAGATGACATTTGTTTATTATCCAGAGTATCTCTATAGCTTTGACCTCTGAAAGGGCTTACAAAGCTATTTTTTCTCCTTCAGCTAAAGTGTTAGCAACTCCACTTTAAGGGAGAACAATGAGGTGGCTCAACCAGCAGATGTGCTGAGTGATACTCCACACTTCTCTGAGACCACTGGTGTCAAAGGACCAAAGGAGTAAAATGTTTCACATAAGAATAAACAGCCATTGGAATAATCTCCCCAAGGAAGTGGTGGATTCCCAATGCTGGACAATTTTAATATTCAGCTGGACAGGGTGCTGCATCATCTTGTCTAGATGTCTTAAGCAATAAAGAAAGCCTTTTTTTTTTTGAGAGAGAGGTTTGAATGACAGAGAAATATTTCTTAGTGCCTTACTGGTATTAGTTCTTCCTAGGCATGAGGATTACTGGGCTAATCTTGGGGACAGAGGAACAAGGGGCAGGAAGATGTTGAAGGCTGTATGATCATGATCACCCTGTCTCCCCACAATCTCCCACATACAGGTGTGTGCCTACTCTGATATGCAATGCTGAGCAATTTGGCATGTGGCTTTCTTCAAATCCCACAAAATTCCACCTAGTTTTCCTTCTTGTTGTAAGTGCAGCCTCTGATCCACTCAGCTTTGCTCAGGCTGGAGGTTCATGTGAGCCAGGAAGAGTCGTTCCTCTGACTTTAGCAGGTGGTATCTTAACCACTGAGAGAAAACTCAGCAGCCCTCAGATGTGTTGTTCACTTCTCTTTTGAGAATGCTTAGTTTGGCAGACAGGATCCTAGACTTAAATACAGATAATTTAGACTGAAACATTGTCACAGCCAGATGCCAAATGACTTAAGGCAAAATAGCTATGCTTCAGCTACTTCTCTGTGAACAGAGATAATTATTCCCTGCTGTACAGAACATATAACAATAAAATCCATCACTGATTTTATGCACTTTAATAATAAGTACAACAATGTAGGCACTAAAATAGATCAGATTAATTTATTTTTTGGTGAAAGCTTAATTGCACAGCACTGAGAACACCTGAGATCATGTCTGAGTAGTAGCATAAAACTGCAGCAATCTTGAGGATGAAGTATATTTTCCCATGAAGATGGAGACATGGAGGTGGGAGACAAAAGTTGAAGAAAAGGGGAAAACACCTTGTATAGAAAAGAAAGAGGAAAAAGGACAAAGGAAAATGAGAATAGGTTAGAAATGGGAAATGAAGTGATTTATGTTCTTGGCTGCAGGGCGAAATTGAAATACTTTAAAATACAAATGCATCAATTTTATGTATCAAATTTCAGCTTTTTGCATAGCTCTCACAGCCATTTTCTGAATTTGTATCAAATAAATTGGGGTTACTGGTTCAACCACGAGTACTTACCTCCACAAAGATGCTCAGAGGCCTGGAGCACCTCTGCTATGAGGTCAGGCTGGGAACTGGGGCTGCTCATCCTGGAGGAGTCTCTGGGGAGACCTCAGAGCACCTTCCAGTACCTAGAGGTACAAGAGAGCTGAAGAGGGACTTTTTACAAGGGCATGTAGTGATTGGACTTGGGGAATGGCTTCAAACTGAGAGAGGATGGGTTTAGATTAGGTAGTGGGAAGAAATAATTTGCTGTGCACGTAGTGAGGGCCTGACGCAAGGTTACCTACAGAAAGTGTGGATGCCCCATACCCCATCCCTGGAAGTGTTCAAGGCGGGTTGAATGCGGCTTGGAATTACCCGGCCCAGTGCAAGGCTCCCCAGGCCGCGCCTCCCCGGCGATGGCGGCACCGCGGGCAGCGGGCGCCGGGGCAGCAGCACACGCCCCGCTCCGCCCCTGGGCACCGGGGTCCCGCCTGGGCGGGGCGGAATGAGCGCCACGGGCCCGCCGGGAGCGCCTGCAGACGTCGCTGGCCTGCGGGGGCCGCTGCTTCTCCTCTTCCCGCCCACGGTCGTCGAGTGAGCGCCTGGCCGACCTTCCCGCGTGGGGCAGCGCCGACGGCAGCGCGGCGGCCCGGGGTGAGCGCTGCTCTGAGGGGAGAGAGGGACAGGGGCGGCCCGGGGTGAGCGCTGCCCTGAGGGACAGGGGCGGCCCGGGGTGAGCGCTGCCCTGAGGAGCGAGAGAGGGGCAGGGGCGGCCCGGGGTGAGCGCTCTTCTGAGGGGCGGCCCGGGGCGAGCGCTGCCCTCGGGGGAGAGAGGGGCAGGGGGTGGGCGCTTCGCTTTCCTCCAGGAAAGGAGCCGGGGGCGGCCCGGGGTGAGCGCTGCTCTGAGGGGCAGGGGCGGCCCGGGGTGAGCGCTGCTTTCGCAGGAGAGAGGGGCGGGGGGTGGGCGCTTCGCTTTCCCTCGGGAAAGGAGCCGGGGCCGGCCCGGGGTGAGCGCTTTGCTGAGGGGAGGGTGGGCCGGAGGTGGCGGGGCTGGCTGCGAGCTTGGGTGCAGGCCGTGGGACGGGGCTGTCTAATTTTATTATGATTACTTAAAATCGCTTAATTTTAATCACTTAAAAATCATTTTAGAATCACTTTTCGCCTATACTTCTCATTTAAAACAATTATATTGCATCTTAGTATTTGGAAAGCAGGTGCTGAAAATGCATTTCGGCAGAGTCCCGGGCTTTGCTTCCCCTCAGGCAGCCGCTGTTGGGGCAGTGGTTCCCCTCAGGGCATGAGGAACCCAGGAGTGCAGCCTGTGCTTTTTATTACTACAGACTTCTTTAACAAAAGTACAGTGAAGTCTCTTCCAGTGACACAGTGAGCTTCGTGTGCAGGTGTTGATGGCTGCTCCTATTTGTCAGTGTGTTCCTCTTCTAAAGGAATTTTCATAATTTAATCTCCTGTATTCATTGTTGAGTTCTTTAGTGCAGAAAGTGTTTTGCTGTGCAAACAAAAGAAATAGATGGTAGAGAATTAGCCTTCCAAAATGAATTCTTAAATATATCTTCAGAATATGACCCAAAAATACTTTAATTTGTGTGCCTGCCTGAATTTATCTTTACATCCATGCTTTTGCAGTTACCTGGCCCACAGCCACCTTTGGTCATACTCTAATGTCAACCTTTACGTGATGGCAGAACCACTTAATCTTCAACATAAGGAAGTTGCAGATGCAGATTTAAGCAACAGGGTCACAGGTACAAACTTACTGTTGAAAAACTTTTAGTTTTGAGGCTGAGTTTCTGAAATATTTAACAAACTCCAGTATTTTGTAAGCAAAGAATACAGGGTATTTTTGACAAATGTAGAAACAGTACAGAAAGTTTTAACAACAGCACAAGTGCAGTAAGAGAGACTTTGTCCTAAGCTTGACAGAGGTATCTTGACTTTATTCTTCTGTGGTTGTGTATATGCTTTATTATTGATACACATCATCAGTAGAGTATGGCTTGTAAATACAACTCCTAATTATCCAAACTTGTGCCTGCTGAAATGCCTCAGAATCTAAAAAACCCACCAAGATAATTGAGGTGTCAGGGAATTTGGACCAATACATGGGAGTTGGAGTTCCTTCAGCAATGCTTCTTGCCTCTTAAGTGCCTTGCTACTGTCTGATCCATGTTCTCTTACTCCAAGTTGGGGAGAGGGAGAGGCTTCATTTTGGGAGATGTGAACTAGCTTTATGTACATGAGAGTTCATGAAATTTTGTGTTAGGCAAGAGTTTCAGTTCAGGCAGAGTTTACAAGATTCACTTGCTCCCAGGTGGGAAAAAAAGGCCATGAAAGCTTTATGTTGTCTCAGTGGAGACCTTGGACAGGCCTGCCAGGCTGGAACAAGATTTGAGTGGTATATGTAGCCTAGAACAGAAACAAATTCTTTGTAGGTGGATGAGTTATCAAAACAGAGTTCCTGCTGTATTGATATGCAGGCTTAAATGAATGTCTTTTAAGAGTTGTTTAGTAAAGAAAACCTCACAGGAAAGACCACATGGTTTATAAGGCACTTACTGGAAAGTCAGAGTCTCTTGTTCCAGAGTGTTTTGTTTGGCAGTATTGAGTGATAAGCACAGAAGGTGAAAGTGTTGTTTTAATAATACCATGATTGCATGATTGAGTAAATGTGATATCGGAATGGAAACAAGTGATTTCCAGAGTGTGTCAAGGTCCAAGCATCTCTGTTCCCTCAAATGGGCTGGCAGAATAGTAGGAGTAGCCAAGAGCCTTGTTTCTTCCTGCAAATGTTCCATAACATGGGCATGTGTTGGTGTTGTTAATCAGATCCCTTTGCAAATACTTCTGCTTCTAGGAAGTTCTATGGAAGACAAAACTGGTAGAGAGAACTGCATAGCTGCAGCTGATAAAGAAAATACTGTGAGTTATTTCACTTTATAGTTGCCCCAAGTATTCTGAGCATTTCTAGGTAGCAGGAGTTATCAGCATGTATTTCTCTTTCTAGAACTTACAAGTTTTGTCTCGTTTTGTTGTCATGTTTTTGTATATTAGAATATTTCTATCCTAATGGGCAGGTTTTTTCCAGTAAGAATGACTTCAGGTTTTTCTTCCACAGGTATCACATGCTAATTGGATTAATGGGAAGCCAAAGAAATTGCAGTGTTCCTCTAAGAGTGCTTTTTCTATTTGCTATGATAAGAGTTTCTTGAGTTTGTTAGTACCACCCCCTAAAGGGGGCACTTGCCATCGTTGTGGTCTGTCTGGTAAGTGCCTGCTGTCCTGTAGCCTGACACACAGTACAGCTATCAGTGAAACCAGACCAGAAATTATGCATTTAAAATGGTTTTAAATGCATAAATATTTTTAACTCTCAGACACAAGTATATTCTATTCAGAACATAGTTGGAGTAACAGAACTGACAAGCAGAAGAGAGCAGTTCTTTATCAAAAGTGGTGGGTTTTTTCCCTTAAATGTGGAAGGAATTTGGCATATTTGAGCAGCAATGTCTGATAGCTGTATGTCAATACAAAGACCTATTTGTGTCTGGTTAGTATGCAGGGGAGCTCTTTTGTAAAGCAGTTATTTAAACAGTTCTTGTTCCTTCCAATATGTATTTTCCTCAGACTTCTCTTGTCTTTTTTTGTTTGGTTTGTTTTAGGAAAGCTCAGATGCTCACAGTGTCTGCAAACTTACTATTGCTCTGCAGATTGTCAGAAAAAAGACTGGCCAGCACATAGAGTAGTTTGTGATCCCCTTAAACAGAAGTAAGTTTGTAAAAGTTCTGCCAAATCATCTTCACAGAAAAACAATGTCTCTCCTGCTAAACATAAATGACCATGGGAAGGCACTAGTACAGTAAAATATGTTGCTTATTCTTAAGCTAGCACTGCATTATCTAATGCCTGTCATTATTACATATTACCACATTTGTATTTCTGCATTTTAGTGCATGAGGAATAAGGGTTGGCAAAAATCACATACTATGAACACAGCTTTTTATCTGTGTGCAAGTAGATTGTATTATTAATGCTACTTGTCAGTCTTTGGTTCTTCAAACTGACATATTTTTCTTTGATTACAGTTTAAGTCATAGCAAAACCAAGACAGGAGTTTATGTTAAGGTATGTCATACAATTTTGACTATGTCTTGACTATCTGCTGTGCTCATATCATCTCAGCTGATAGGAAAGCACTATTCCCTAACTGGTGTTGATATATTGCAGGAGGAAGTGAGGTTGAGTTTTGCTGTAGATGTTGTACTTCCAGATTCTGGTGAGTGCTTGGTTGTGTGGGTAAAATACCTCGCCACAAATTAAGGCTTTTATGTTCACACCCCTCCCTAACACGTGTAAAACATAACCTTTTTTTTTTTTTTGCCCTCCTCCCTCTTGTTGCTTTCCCAACCTCTCCCTTGACTTCTTTTTTTTTTTTTTCCAATTCTACTTTTTCACCTTTCCATAAAATGTCAGTTCCTGAAATACCTTGCTAAGCTTAATAACCTTAAATTTTAGGAAGGTTACTTTTCCAATAGAATTGTATTAACTTTAGTGTGTTCTGGATCATCTTGTTTATTTTTCTGTTTTAATAGATGCATGAAAATTTGCTACCATTTTGTTTCTTTCTCATGCATTTTTAACTCTTTAAAAATTAGTGCCAGTTTCTAGTTCCATATAGGATTTTACCAGCTTTCATTACATTTCATACATGCTCACTAAGTATTCCAAAGAAAGAGCAATCACTGGATATTGCTGTATCCAGCTGGAGAACTCTGTCAGCATGTTTATATTTCTAACCTAGCAAGCTTCAGTGAGAGCCAAGCCAAGCACAAGACCTTTGAGGAGTCAGAATTCAGATTTTCAGTTGAGCTGGGTTTGATTGTCGAAGCAGATCAGTACATGCAAGGTGCACCTTTTGTCATGTGGAAAATGTTGTTTACATTTTTCTGTGGCTGCAGACAGGAGCAATGTAGTGGCAAGACCAATTCATTTAATTGATCTGCAGCCCACAGGAACATTCAGGGATGTGGTGGTTGATGTTCCTAGCTTGCTAAACTTGCTCCTGTGCAGGAAGCTTATCTCCATGTGATGCTGTGCAGCCTCTCAAAGGATGGTTCACTTTAGTCCCCTGTAAATTCAACTGATTAAGGATTGTGCTGGGCATATTTCACATTTGGTTGCTTCACAGCACACTAGTGGGGAAGTGATGTGTAACCTGCTACCCTTTTGGAGAGAGGATCACATAAATGGCACTGCATTCTTGAAATGTTCATGCATTCATTCCAGACTTTATAAGCAACTGAAACACCTGTATTGAGGTTTTAATTTGAAAATAATGGTATTGAAAGTTTGGAATGCTGCTTCATGCATTCAGCTGAGAAACCAAGATTTACAAAGACATCTTGACTAAATCATTACATACTCAGTGTTGTAAATAATGAGGTAAGTTATGAATCCTTGTGTCTAAAAAGCCATTATCAGTTTTTCAGCTCACAGTCTTTAGTGACTGCAAGTAAATGTTGGTCGTTACTGCTTTTCTCATTTTATGAAGTCAGACAGTCTTGGAGCTGTGAATGTGCTCAGAAAACTCAAGTAGTTGAGCTACTCTGAAATTACCTTTGTTTTGCATTTTAAACATTAAGTGCTGAACAAATAAGTAGAACATACCTTGTGATAGGAATATAGATCTGGCTCAGAGGATGGTTCTGAAGTGAAACTAGCTGATGGCTATTTGTGTGCTAAATCATTTATTCTTGATCTATATTTTAGAAGACTGCCTAAATAAAGTTCCCTTAGAAATGAAGTCTCATTTAGCTTCAGGACGTGATGCCAGAGTAGACTCTCTGAGAGGTAAGCAAGCAAGCCAAACTAAACTTGGGGAATTTTAGCTCCTCCTGTACTGCATGATGTTCTAGCTGCTCACTAGCATCACCTCAAAGTTAAAAATCTTTGCTAATGGAGTTTCAGGTCACTACTGACATTAGCTCATAGACATTTTAATAGTATAAAACATTTGTATAGTGGTTATTAGATGAGCATTAATTTCATAATGTGATGGGAGCTTTTGAAGTCCAAAGCATCAATTAAAACAAAAAACTATTTCAGTATGTTTATATTTTCAAAGTCAACTAGCTTTTGATTGGCAACCTTTTTTCTTTTGTATGTGCAGTATCAGAAAACTATTCAAAGGGAGGTGAGAAAAATATACCTGAGGATGAAGACTCTTCTCACTGCATTAATTCAATTACCAAGTTTGTCTCTTTAAGTATTGGAGATGAATTTTCTGGTGTGGTTTCTCACATTCAAAGTCCAGACACCTTTTTTTGTCAGCGGATGCAAAGTGCCCGTAAGTGATGGTTGGAAATGGGATGTAGAATGCCTGGTGTGGCATTTTTCTCTTTGGTAGGGAGTGGCTGGAGGAGGATGAATTTTTTTTCTGTGCCCATGTACAGCCTTTTAATTCTGGGTAATCAGTAGCAAAGTGTGTCCTTTGGGAAGAAGCTGCCTACCTCATCATCTGCCTGTTGTTGGAAGAGCTGTCTTCCTTGGTTTCTTCTTGGCAGGCTTCAGCTTTCTATTTGCTGAAAAAAATCCATCCCTGGTTTTCCCTGTCTGTTCACTGCTGCTGTGATTCCTCGGACACACACGAGGACTCTCTTGGATGTTAATGAGTGAAGAGCCCTACTCAGATCAGTGTTAAACATGTGAAATAATCTCCATTAGACTATAAGATGTTCTTCCAGGCTTTGAGCTTAATTATTTTGCAATAATTGCAAGATAGGCTATGTTCCAAAACTTATGTATTTTAATATCAGGTCAACTTGCTGAGCTTGAAGCATCCCTTAATGAATACTGTGGCAAAATTCCCAGTAGTCCATCTTTCCGTCCTGCTGCTGGCAATGTGTGCTGTGCCCAGTTCACAGGTAAAAATGGACTGAAAATACTAAGTTATGCTACTTAAATTTATTACCAAAAAGATACAATTTGTAATTATGTTTAGAAATGTTTTATGTAGAGTTTATTTATCTCTGATTTTTAGCTGTGGGTAATGCTGGGTAGTGATTTGAAAAATTGTATCTGTAAAGTACCAATTTTAAAATGTCCCTTTATTGGGCAAACTCTTAACATTGGATTCAGATTATTTAGAATAGTTTATTAAGAGATCATGGAAAGTTTGGGATTTTTTATGTTGCTAAGTACTATTTCCCCAGGGCTGGAAATAGATATATGTTTGAAATTTCAGTCCCCAAAAGAAGCACAGAAGAAATGGGATTGTATGGAATGATGCTGCTATCACAGACTGCTTCTCAAAATGCTCCTTTAGCCAACACCTGGTAGTCCTAAGCTGTACTGAGATGGGTGTATTTTTATATTGGTCTGTCAAAACAAAAAATTCATTCTCAGACAAAACATCTGTATCTTCCTTTCTAGAGGACAACCTTTGGTATCGTGCTGCTGTTACAGCTTATGCTTCTGAAGACACTGTTTTGGTGGACTATGTGGATTATGGTAATTCTGACTCTCTTCCACTGGCCAGACTTCGTCCTATAATTCCAAGCTTAATGGACTTGCCAGCTCAAGCCATAAGATGTAGCCTGGCAGGTATGAAGTAAATGATAAGCAGTTTCAGATTAGATAGGGGGAGAACAAGTGGTGTTACATAACCACCACAGCTGTAGTATCACACATGGAAACATGGGAAAGGATGGAGGTAATGGTAGGGCAGGCATTATTTCCAGAATTCTTAACTGTCATGGCATATCTACAAAATGTGACAAATATTTCAGAATGTACTTGCAGTTGTTGTACCTGTCCACACATTGTGAGAGTTGGACTGACCTCAGAACCTTTCCATACTATGTGACTTTTTAGGTGTAAAGGCACCATTAGCACGGACCTCAGAATGTATTTCCTACTTGAGAAAACTGGTGAAAGACAAAGTGTTGACAGTAAAAGTCGTGGATAAAGAGAGTTCTAAATCCGTGGTGGAGCTTACAGATGCCTCAAGTACTCCAGTAATAAATGTGTCAAGCCTTCTCCTTGAGGAAGGCCTTGCAGTTGAGGAGCTGACCTTGGCCTTACCAGCAGCCAGAGGGAGTGATGTGGAGCAAGCCAAGGGTGAGTATGAGCACATCTTGCTGCTCTAGAGTGGGTGCAGAGAATTCCAGCTCTTACCTCTAAGAGCTTTTCAGTCTGGCTCATCAAGTCCAGCCCTCACAAGTTCAAAGGTTATCCATAGCAACTTACCTGTAAAGAGTTGTGTGTCTGTGTCTGTGTCCAGGTGTGCACACTTAACAAAGTTGTTATTGCCTGCTTTTGGAAGTTGGTACTTACTATTGTTAGAAGTCTTAAAATTTCCAGTTGAAGTAGGTTATGACTGGCTATTACCTGGTTATTCCTACATCCTTATCCATTAGTGCAAATAATATTTGCTCTATTGTCATCTTCATTGTCCTGTATTTTACACATAGACCACATACTTAGTCCTTGAAAATTTGACTGTAGTAGCTTATAAAGCTTCAAGTCTATGCTTATATTGCCTTGTTTGAATTTAGTGGCCAAAGCTTCAATCCAAGAGATTTTTGCTAAAGTTACATTAAATTTCTTTGAAATCTTGAAGAAGATTCCTGGCTTCTCTCTTACGAAGCATGCTAAGTTCCTTTTTTTGCCATCCTGTGTCTGGCAAATCTAGTTATTCTCTTCTGATCCATTGGTACTGAAAACTTTTTGTCAAATCTCTGTTCAAATTATTTTGATCTTTCTCACTAGAGGCCTTGTGGCTAGGACACAATTATTCCTTGTCTTGGTTCAGAAGAGTAAGGAATCTTACAAAAAATTAGAATAAAAAGTAACTTTCCTGGCTGTATCTAAACACATTTTGATCTGTGGCCCTCACCAAGGGCCTGTTTGTACTTCCTTGGTTTATTGGTTACCTCCCATGTTTTTGTCATTTCTGTCGCTGAGCCAGAGCCGTTGAATGCAGGTTTTAAACAGAGAGTGTTCTCCAGTGCCATGATTTAGTGTCCCATGATGCATTCTACAACTCGTGTTAAGTAATAAGTTTCTTTCAGGTACCTCAGTATAATATTCAGTGCAAATTTCTGCCACCAGTCTTTCTAGTAATCTTTTTTGCTCTTCCTCCTTGGATTGGTGACAGATGTTTCCCTTTGCTATGCTCCCTACCCTGTTTCCAGGAGCCAAAGTTCCCCAGTGCCCCTCTTGCCCAGGCTGTTGCCAGCCAGCCTTTACCTCTGTATGTAATTACTCTTCCCTGCTGTCTGTGGCTTGCTCTTTTTGATAATGAAGAATTACATTAAAGAACTGGCATATTTCTCTTGGTTTTACTCTGCAAAGAGGCTCTCACCAGTAATTAGTCTGTTGGACAGTTTATAACAAGAAATTCAAGGATGTGAATGAGCATTTGGGATGGGGTTTTTTTTCTGTAAAAATTACTTTAATTTCTTTTCATTCTGTGCTTTTTTCTGTCCTCTCTAGAGGACACAATGAACAAAAGAATGTGCAAGTGGATTAAAGTAACTCTTAACCAAACACTCAGTGTCATAGTGTGTACAGTGTACAATCCTGGAGAATTCTACTGTCAGATTTCAAACAGCCATGGTAAGTTTATTCAGTTTAATTCTTTCTGGTAGTTTGTTTGCTTCCTGGTTTGTCATTTATTATAGTTCTAATGAACTACTGTGTCAAGTAAGCTTGCAGCACAAAGGCTTACCTCTGAGGTTTTTATCTGAGAATACAAGTGGAGTGACCAAGAAATTGGGTCATGGTATTAAAATCTGAATAATGTTGAAGATAAGCAGTAGAGGAAAGTGAAAGAGTTACTATAACCTAGTCAAAGGTTAATTTTTTTTTCACTGGAAGAGTGGCCAGGCATGGAATAAGTTGTTCAGGAATGTGGTAGAGTCATTGTCTCTGGGAGTGTGCAAGAGGCATCTGGATGTGGTACGTGGGGTGACTGTGGTGTGCTGGCTTGATGGTTGGACTAAATGATCTTGAAGGGTCTTTTCCATCCTTCATGATGCAGTGATTCTGTTAATAAAAGCAAGGAAGAGACATGTTCCCTGTGCCAAGACAGTATTTACTGGAGCTCTCTTCTAGTACGCTCTCATAATTTATAAGAACTTAAAGAGATACAATAATTGTAACACAAAAATGAGAAGATGCAGCTGTTGGGATGTGACTTCCTGTTGGATTAGTTAAAAAGTAATCTTGTTTCTCTACCAGAAGTCTGTATGAAGACTTCTGATAGCCGTTGGTGTTTTAAATGCTAGAAAAAGAATGTGACAAAATTCAGTGGCTGAAGAGGGAGCTAAAGGCATTCAAACAAAAACTAAGGGGCAGCTCTTCAAAAGAGGGGTGTTTGTTCCTTGACTTATGTAGTCAAGGAGTACATTTGAAGGTTTACAAGTAAGCTGTAGAGTGAACAGCATTGATAAAGTTCAAATCAGCTCATTTCATTGATCTCATCTTTGTTTTTTTTCTAATTTTCAGAGTTACTTGCTCTAAACTCGCTTAACAAAACATTGTCTGAATACTGTCAGAATACACCACCAGATGTTTTGCAGCCTGAGAATGGAGACCCTTGCTGTGCTTTTTACTCTGGCAAGTAACAGAATAAAATCGTTTTGTTTTTATAGGGTGAGCATGAAAAATCAGCTGATAGTTCACATTAGTAGAGGACAGCAAAGAATTATATTTATTTACTAACAAGTGAAAGCTGGTAGACTTGGCAAATATGTGAAGTAATTACTAATTTTTTTTTAATCTTTAAAATTAGAGGATGGTAACTGGTACCGTGCTGTGGTGCAAAAAGTCACTTCAGATGGAAGAGTTCGAGTGAGCTTTGTGGACTATGGGAACACTGAGGATGTACCATGGGATAGCATCCGACAGATCTCACCCTCCTTCCTGAAACTTCCATTTCAAGCAATTAAATGCTGGCTCTCAGGTGAATCTCATTTTCTCTTCAAGAGCTCTTGCATTTAGAGACTTGCTGCTTTGGGGAATACTGTGCAGAACTGTTCTTTTGGGTTTGTTCGTTTGCTTTCTCTTCTCTGAGCAGTTCTCTGGAGTGATCTGCGTGGACTTCGCTTACTGCTTTAAGGGAGCTTGTTTAGTTCTGCTTCATGTGTAAAGCTTGCAGGTTTTTGGTTGTTGCCTTCCTAGGAGTAAAGGTGCTTTTGTGCAGCTTTATTTCTCAAAGCTTTTGCAGGCAATGGAGCTAATCTGTTTTAGTGATGCAAGTTGGCTTTTCGGTTCTTTCATTTGACTCCTGAAGAGTTTGGCACTGTATTGTTGCTTCTCAGTGTTTTACAAATTCCTTTTCCACACCGCTCAAAATTCTGCAGAACTTTCTTTCTGGTGTAGTCTGCTTGGTTTAAAAATGAAAAGTGTGGAAACAGGAAAAAGCTCAAAACCTCATTTTGTTCAAGTGTCTTGTGCTGTTCCCCTGCCCACCCACCCTTAAAACACTTTGGTTTTGTCTGCTCCTTTGATAAAAAGGCCTGATTATACTGATCCAAAACCAGTTTTAATAATGTTATTTATGCTGAGGGAAAGGATTTACTTGGCTGAATCATAAAATATAAAAGATGAAACTTGGGTGTCCTGAGAAAATGTGGGCATTTAGAAGAAAGGAGGAAGAGGGAGAGCAGTTAACAGGATGAAGGACAATGTGTTGCCCCAGGGTAGTAAAAGTAGTCTTGATATTTCAGGGTATGCTCTAAAGAAATTTTTTTAAAGGAAATTATAATGTTGAGGAAAGTCAATATTAGTGAATGGAGATATTTTAACAGTTTCTTACTTCCCAGGTATAAAGCCTGGAAACAGCAAGTGGAATCCAGAAGCTACAAGAAGATTTCATATGTACACTTCAGGCTTAGAGCTTCAAGCCACAGTAACTTCCCTTTCTGAAGATGGGGCAGGTGTAGTGCTTACTGATAATGCCACAGATTGTCCAACAGTTATCAATGAGATACTAACTGAAGAAAAACTGGTTGTAAAGGAAGTTCTACAAGATGAAAATGACTTTCCAAACACATCTGTGGACCAGAAAGGTAATTAAAAATGGAATGTTAAGTTTTAGATTTTAACAATTTTAGATTTAAGAATTTTAGATTTAAGAATTTTCAGTATTCCAGCCTTTAACTGATATTTTCTTGTTTAACTACAATTGATATCAATGCATAGTTTTGGGTATATTGTCAGTTCTTAGTTGAACACCAACTGTCCTGCAGGTGGCATTATAGACAAAAAGAGAAAGTCAAAAAATCTGTGTGTCTTAAATGAATGTTGTTTGACTCTGTGGGAATCAGAGAATTAGAAGTTTTCTATGACTGAAACTTTTCTCATGTTTGCTTTTCAAGGTCTTCTTTTCTTTTTTCTGAGCTGTTTTTTACTTTAGCTACTTTTATATGTCAACAGTTTATGAACAGCAAAGTAAGCATTATTTATCTTGATTTAGATTTGTCTTCCTGAAGGGAAGGCATGTAGTCGTGTCTGAAATTCAAAAAAAATTACTATAAATATCAAATAAAATAACAGTTCCTTAAAATATATGTATGTTTGGAGGACAGTGGTAACACTGCATTTTCTTACAATTTCTGTTAGCAACTTCACTTGGGCACTGGAAGTCAATTGAATTGGCTGTAGATGAAACCATGTCTGTCTGTGTAACTGAAGTTGTAAGCCCAGACTTGTTCTATGCTGTACCATTCCCAAAAAAAGGTAAGAAAAAGTGTTCATTGTTCCTAATGCCAGTAAGAAGTCACTGTTGCAAGCTAGTTAATAAAATTGTGTGTAGTGAACTGAACCGTGCAGAAATGTATCTTGGGCAGTAGGAAAATACAAAATGTCATAGTTGGGAGCAAGAGGCTTAAGTATGGACTTCATTGTACCTAGACATGGTTAGTGAATGTGGTTTTTCTTCCTGTAGGTCAAAAGAAGCTCTTGAAGGAGCTGATTTCACTGGAAGACTATTGCAGATCTTGCAACAAGCAGCCCTTCCAACCAAAACTGGGTGAAGCCTGTTGTGCTCAGTTTTCAGGTGAGACATTCCTTTGTCTTCCATTTCCTTGGCCAGTGTAAAACACAGCTTGCATTTTTGCTGTAGACAAAGGAAAAACACCAGCTTGAAAGTGCTTATGGATCTCTTGATTGTGCTTCTTGTCAATTGGCCTCTAATATATCCGCCACAGTATTTAAAAATTCTTTAAAAACTCTACAGTTTCTTGTTCTCGAGATAAACTGTGTTTATAAGCTGATTCTTCACACGTGACCATTCTTGCCCCAATCTTTTCAGGTAATGGCAATTGGTACAGAGCTGTTGTTCTGGAAGCTTCCCAGTCTGCAGTGAAAGTTCTGTATGGAGACTATGGCAACACAGAAACTTTACCCCTTTCAAAGGTGCTGCCAATCACTGACTCCTATTTAAAGCTGCCTTTTCAGACTATTACATGTTCACTTGCAGGTAAGAAAACCACCCCAAAATAAGCAAAAAAAACCGCACCCCAAAAACCTCTGTCTGGTTTTCTTGAACATTATAATTTTTTACCTGTTCTGGTGGTAGTGTTCATTCCTTAATACTAGTAAACAACATGACAATATTCTGAAATAATATATTGGTAAGCTGGGTTAGAAAGTAAAAGTAACCAGTAAAAGCTGGTTTAGAAAGCATGGTTTTAGTTCATTATCTCTAGAATTTCAGCTATTTATATTAGGAAAATTTAGCATCATATTTTCCAAAGCATATATGTATGATTTAAGTTATATCTTAAAGGAATTATTTATATAACAGACTTGGTTTTCCTTTTTCCACAGGAATAGAGAAAGCTAAGTGGTCTCCATTAGTGCTTGACACGTTGAAAAAACTGTTATTGAAGCAACATGTCACAATTACAGTGAAAGGGATTAATGGAAATGTTAATTTAGTAACAGTGGAGAAGCACTTGGACAATGGTTATGTGAATGTAGCTGACAAACTGCTAAAGGAGGGTTTGGTCACATCCTGCAGTGCTGAGAACTCACACAGTGAACATCAAGGTACATACTTTGGCTTGATTACTTCAGTTTGCTTATTCTTGTAAGCACATGGGGTGGCTAAATGACTTTTCCTTCTAAAAATCCTGGACAATGCCACATGTCACCTCTTAAATTAGGGAAGGAATGTGTGTGTGTGTATTTTGCTCATTCACTTTGGTTTTTGTAGGTAATGAAGGTGAGACCAGCTGCTGCTGCAAAGAACTAAAAGTGCAAGTAAGATTTACTCCAAGCAATACTTCCTTTTTTATGTTTCCAGAATTCAAAAGAAACCCTGTGTAGGAAGCAAATGGGAGTAGGGGGAATAATAGCTACTGAAACATGGAACTTTAGTGAAATGTATCCTGACACTTGTTCTCAGGTTTTTTATATAAGGTGATAATTAGAGCAGCCTGAAGCTGATGGAGGATGGTGTTTAGAGCACGCAGACTTCATTAGTCTGTACTTTGCACCACAGACAGCTCTTACTTCATTTTTCAAGTGTTTAATTCTCAGGAGTGGCACTTTTCTCTGTTATCTGATTTAGGATGGCAATCTCAATCTTAGTTTGAGTATTTAATCAATTTAGTTTGAGGAAGCTGCTTCAGGGGGAAAAAGGGGGGGGGAGGGACATATACATGTACATGGACAAAGGGAGGTCAGCTACAGTTCTGTTGGCTTTTTCCCCTTCCAGAAGACTTTACAACAGAAAGGAACTAAATCTATTTATTGAATTAATATGGTATTTAGCTGAGTTTCTCATATTAGCATCTACCCTGATCTGAAATCAGCAATTAAAAAAACCCCAGAATTGTATACTTCTAACTCTTTCTGCTTATTCCACAGCTTGAAAAGCATAAACAAGTCCTACTCTTCCTTTTAAACAAGTTTGGGAATCCAGATGGATTCGCTGATATGAAAAATCTGTTGAACCACTAAGTCTCTGACAGGCACCATTTCATTTTCATGTCCACCAAGTTGCTGCAGTTCCTTTTTTAGAAGATCAAGAGCATCAGCTTAAAAAATGAGGGTCACTTTGTAGAAACTGTGCTGTTTAAGTACCTGCATTTATCTGTGTGCTTGATTGTTACTGTGACACAAGTATGTAACTTGGAGGATTGCAAACCTGCAGGCTAAAATTTCTGTTCTGTTCTTGTTTTATGCCACCATGTGCCACTGAACATTTTGCTTGTATTTTCTTGTTGAATGCACAGAAGTTTATGGAATGGCCATTACATTGTGAGTCTGTTCTGCAGACTTGCATTTGGAATGATTGCAATTGTAAGGCTCACTTAACTTTGGTACCATTTATATCACTTGAAAAACTCTGTATCTTCTTTAATTACTGATCTTTCAGCCTAATTTCTGGTCTGAAGTTAGACCTTGATTTCAGTATCATTAAAGGTTGAATGTTGTCTTGGACTGCATACAGGTAGTTCTCTCTAAAATCAGTAAACACTTTAATGTGCACAGTTCTTTTTTTACACTTATGCTGTATAATATGCATCTGTGAATGTTATTTTGAAGTGAATTGTATTGAAGCTGTTTTATGTGTAGCTACATCATCAGGATTTCTACCCCATCAAGTTTTCACATCATAATAAAAAAGACCCGGTCTCGGCAATGACAAAAATACTAAATCAAATTGTTAAGAGATTATCAGTATTTTAGTATTAAGAGATTAGCAGTCATTTGTGACTAATTCAGGAATGTCAGATTACTTTTTGTGGAACGGAGTAGACATTTGCTGATTGAAACTGCAGGGTCAGCCTTTTTGTCCACTTACAACATATACTTCAAGTTTGGGCTTTTGCAGATTGGAAGAATCTTGATATTAAAATTGTTGCCAAATATTTTCTTTTGACTTAATGTTTTATTACTCAAATTGCCTCAGATTTTTTTTCCTTCCTCTTAGTTTTTGTTGCATCATGTTCTTGCAGTAACTAATAATTAGATGAATGCTTGCACTTGAATTTCTGGAGTTCTGTTTGTGCCCCTGGTTCTGAACAAGACTATGGCTTTGTCAAGTGTTCTTTGACTCCCTGAGAGCAGAGTGACTTGCACAAGGATTTTCTCTCATGCAAAGCACCTCACTGATTATTTAGTACTCCCACACCTCTTGTTCACATCCTCCATCAAAAGTGAACTGGAAATCTAGAATGGCAGCACTTTCAAAAGGGAAGTAATAGGAAATTAATAAAAATTACCTAGCACTGAAAGCAACAAGGCTTTTTTTATCCATATAATTGCAATTTATGAAGCACTGTTGGAGGAACTTGAGTATACTTTGCTTACTGGGTTTGGCTAAAATTATTTATTATTTAGCAGTTGGTGTGTTCCTAACTGCATACTGTGAGGTAGACACAAGGGGTGTTTTGCCTGTACAATTCAAAAATTATTGATCATTGTTTAGGTTTTGGGTGGGAGGAGGTGTGCAAGCTCTTCTTTGACTGAAAGAGCTCAGTTTTGTGCAACTGCTAGTACTGGCACAGAATAATAATAATAGCATAATAACAAAACATAATTTTTAAAACCGGTCCCTTACATCATTCCTCCAGGTGTAGTAGGTGTGAATATGGTACTTCTGCCCACGTCAAGAATAGTTTTCTGTGGAAAAACAAGCATTAGAAAAAACATTTTAAAAGCCTGATTGCTAATGCAGCTCCTTTGGGCTGCTGTGAGCAGGGTGCCTGTGTGTCTGTTCTCGGAGCTGCTGCCAGCCCTGCTGGCTGTGCTCCAGGGCTGCTGACAGTTCGGGCTGTCCGGAACCTATCGGAGGAGCGGCTACACCAGTGTTCCTCCTCAATGTAACCTACAGCAATGTGGGTGTTCCTGGCGTTGTTCCCCACCCATCAGTTCGTAGTTATAGGTTCAGGCCGTGGTGGATGTGGAGGAGAGGGTGTCACAGCCGGGCACGGTGTAAATCCAGGTGGGGAGAAGGCTGCTCATAACCCCGCAGGTGCACCGGGGCCGCGCACTGTGCCGAGAACAGGTAAAGTGCGGCTCGGAGAGCTTTGTTCCCACCCTTTTAAACCGAGAACATCCTAAACCTCCGGCTGCGAGGGTTGGGGCTGAGTGGGGCTCGGAGTTGCTGGGGGTTTGCTCGCTCAGCGGAGCCGGGTGTGCGGCGGGGCTCGGGGGCAGCCTCTGCCCGGCTCCTCCGGCTGCTCGGGGCCGCTGCCTCCGCAGCCCGGCGCGGGGCAGCACGGGGGCGATGGGGCCCGGGAGAGCTTTCTGGGGAGGGCTGGGGCTGGTTCCCAGCGGATCGGGCTGTCCCATCGGCGGGGACACCTTGCTGTCCCATGGGCGGGGTGCGTAGGGCAGTGGGGATGCGGAGCCGGCTCCGAGCCCTGCGCAGCCCGGGGCAGGGAGGAGGGGCAGGAGACACCCGAAAGCGCCGTTCCGCATCCCCGGTCCTGTCCCGGCCCCTCTGCCTCTGGTCCCCCCCCAGGGAATGCCGAGCTCCGTGCGGGGATTGCCGCAGCTCGGCAGGAACACGGCGTGAATCTCTCTAATAAATAAACAGGGCTATGGTGCGTTAGTAAAATAAAAATAATCCCCACCACGCCGGGAACCAGACTCAGCCCGTGCTCTCTTGCTTTAATTACTTTGTTTCTAGCACTTTTGGGGTGCGGCCAGAGGAAAGAGCTGAGCCTGCCAGGGCTGGCTTTCCAACAGGTTGTGTCTCGTGTCTGTAACAGACATCTTTCTGCAAAAGACACGATAACAACTTGATCACGACTTGATAACCAAGGAAAGACTGACAGCTCTAATGTGTCTGGACACTTCATGAAAGGAATGAGAGTAGCCTCTTTGTCTATTTTGCATGGTAAAAGTGAGGCATCACTGTGAGATAAATTGTCCACACAATCAGATTTCCTCATTTATTTAGCAAGGGCTGTGCTGGACAGGCAGTGTGTGTTCTGATCCACTTCTCATCTGTGTGTTGGGGTATCAACCATGTCATCTTCAGTGTATGCTCTAGCCATGGGCAAAGACAGTAGCATAAGCACTTCTGTTAAAATAAGCTGCTCTGTAAGTTTAGCAAAAGCTCTTAGGTCAGAGAAATGCCTTTTATTCTGTAACTCATGGGTCATACAGGATCTGATCTGCAGCATGCCGATTTTGACAGTACCCCATGTGAGCAGTGCTGCAAGATCAAGGACAGGAGCCTTTGCTGCACAGGGGAAAAGAGCCTCTCAAAACTCCCTCGCTGCAGAACTGGGTGGGGGAGAACAAATAAACTGGTTTTGCAGAGCGTCTTCTGGAAATTTAATCCTGTTTATCCCTTGGAGAAGAACACTGTCAAAACTTTTAGACTGAAATCTGTGATGTTTGTTTTAAAGAGAAGTTAAACATTTCCCCTGTTGTCTTCCTCCTCGCCCTTCGGTTTCAGATCCCACTGTGAGCTGCCCCCAAGCAATGCCTGGGGCTGGGCAGAGGGAAAGCATGGGCTCCTAACAGAAGTTGGTCACTGCCTCCAAAGCTTGGCAAGAAGAAAAAAGTAAAATTTATTTATGGAGAACAAGCTGAGAGAGACTGAAAAAGCAGACAGGAAGATTGGTTCCCCCCTCCCTCCCTACATCTGAACATCAGATGAGCACGTAGCAGTGAGCTCCCCTCAGCAAGCTGGGGCCATTCCTCAGCACTGACAGGAGGTTGCTTGGCTTGTAAAAAATGTGTTTTAATGAATATACAGTGTAATCTTTCCTGCTTTCTCCCTGATTAAAATGAGTGATATTTTGCAATGTTGAAAGACATGTTGGGAAGGTACTTGTCAAAAGGAGCTTTTCTCCCCTTTACCTCCCTTTCCCATCTCTGGTGTCACTCCTCCAAACACACTACACATGGTCACAAGTCTTAGTTAGCTTTGAGTAAGTTGCTGTCATATTCCTGTGTCCAAGTGAGAATCTGGATACAATAATAGGAGTTTTGACTTAGTGTGGTTTAAAAAATATGTATTTTTGACTCATTATTGAGGTAGACATTATTAAAATTCCCTCTCTTAATGACTGAGAAGATAAAATGAAAATGTCCTTCACTCACCACCCCACCCCCCCAGCAAAGCTGCTAAGGTTGCTGCTGCTAATCCTGGGCTAATGCTGATGAGAAGCAGGTGATGATGAAGCTTTCTTTCAATTCCTGTTGCTGAGAGTCTGGCTGGGCTAAAAGGCGAGGAATTCATCCTGCAGATTAGTTGATTTAAACCCAAGAAAAAACCAAGTTGGCGAAACGTCTTGACCTGTCAATGTTTTGTGTGAAACAATGTGAAATCCACAGCACCTGTCACATCTGGCTGCAGGCAGAGGCCTGTCCATCCCTGGGTGATGTGCACCATGGAAATAGCTCCTGGGAAGAATGTCCTTGAGGCATGGCAGAGGAATGACCTTTCCTCTGTGGAATTTGCAGGGCTTGAAGCTCCTGGGAGACACACAGTGGGGCTTCCCCAATGAAGCTGTATTTTGTGTTGATCTCCCTTTACTTAGCCAAGCCTGGGATCTGTCCAGTCTGCTGAAGGGGGATGCTTGATGCACCTGGCACTGCAGGACAGGGTTATTGTGTCTGTAATAATGGTGGGGTGATGCCACAGAGCATTTCTTAATCCCCTCTTCATTTTGTACCTGTGCAGGTAACTGAGCATGGCCTGCTTTAGGTATCTTGCCTTGTCTGGTGTGAGGGATATATAATTTACTGCAGAGACAAGTATTTCCTGAGAAAAATCCACCCATTTTCTGGAAAAACAACTAATAGAGCTGGTCATCATAAAGTACACTTACTTGTCTTTAACTACATAAAGAAAATCTGCTTGTGCAATAACAGGGGCAGAGACCCATCAGAAATCTGCTCTAGTGAGTGCTTTTAATCTGGAGAAAAAATAAATATCCATGTTTGAAATAGAAAGCCAAGAGCTCTACCAGCTACATTTGGTCTAAATCTGGGCATGCCTGAAAGTGTCACTGAAATCTACCTACGATGTGATGGCAGCCTTGCTGATTTCAAAGGAAAAATGAGCAGAAAATTGAGTTTGCTGGACAGTTATGCATAAAAACATCTCCCCAGAAAGCCAGTCCTTGTGAAAAAGGAGGCATGAAGGAGCCTGGGGCTGAGTGTTGTTGGGGATGGGGATGGGATGGGGACAGGGAAGGGGACGGAGATGGGGATGGGGATGAGGAAGGGAATGGGAATGGGGATGGGATGGGATGGGATGGGATGGGATGGGATGGGATGGGATGGGGATGGGGATGGGGATGGGGACAGGCAGCAGCACTGCTCAAGGGATGGGTCCCTGGGTTGGGCTCCTGAACAGGGGCATCCCAGCCGGAGCTGATGGGGAGCTGGGGGGATGAGGCTCAGATTGTGCTCAGTGAAGCCCTGAGCATCTCTCTTGGGCTCTCCACTGGCCTCCCCAGGCACCCTGGTGGGACTCAGCTGAGAAAGGGAGGTACACAGGAGAGGGAGGAGAGGAGGGCAGGCAGGGCTGGCTGTCCCTCCCAGCCAGGGCTGCTCTCTCCAGATGGGATGGGAAAGGAGAGGAGTACATTGAGAGATTTCCTTTTTTATTATTCCTTCATTTTCATGTTTTTCCCTGTAGGTGGCCATTGAATCATAGTATGTATTGTATAGGTGGCCTTTGAGCCATAGTGAAGTATATGTGTTGTATAAGTGGCCTATGAGTCTCAGTAAAATATATGTATTGTATAAGTGGCCTTGCCCCAATCCTAGTTGTTCTAAATGGGCAGCAGCTGTGGTTAGTGAAGATAACAGGGATGAAAGGGTGTGGGTTGGGTGGTCAGGGAGAGCCTTGGAGGAGCCCTGATGAAGAAGTAGGAGCAACACTGCTGTGAAGAGCTACTGGTGTGAGAAAGCAACCCAGAAGGTATGGGACTCAAGAAATATGATAACAACATTTCCCTTCTATGTGTTCCCTACCCTTCTCCCCAGGGCAGGAGTTACTTTTGCCCTCCAGACAAAATGTTTCTGAGCTCATCACCTGAGACACCCAGGAAGAAGATGATCAGCTGCAGGTAAAGAAATTGGCTTTGGGAACTGGATTTCTATTCCTCTCCTCTTTTGTTTCTTTTTGTGGTTTTTTTTTCCTTCCAGATTTATCACCATGAACCTCTCATCATTTGAGTCCATCTGCATTTTCCTGATTTCCCAAGGTATGTTTAAAGCTGCTATTTTGCATCAGTGGTTTGGGTCTCGGGTGCTTCCCTATCTCCAGCTGGAGTTCTTCACTCCAAGGAATGAGAGTCAAGTCAGTGCCTCTCCAGGAGGTTTAGGGGTAAACTTCTGAAACACGGTTTCACCCAAAAGGGGAGAAAATAATACCTGGAGCAAGTTTTTCTGATAATTTGAACACATGACTGATCTGTATGTGAAGTGTCTAAGTGATGTGGGAAAAGCTGATGTTGTATTAAAAGTGCATAAATCTATCCAGTGTTTATGGCTGTAATCTCAGAAGCCTAAGGCTGGCCTAGCTCTCATTCTTGCCCTGTCCCTGCATGCAGTGAGCAGAGAGACTGTCCTGTGTGCTGGAGTCACATCCTTGTTGTTTTTTGTACTCTCTGTGTCCCTGCCAGAAGGAATTTCCTGACACAGATACACTGCTGTGTCACCAAATTATGTTTTGCAGCTGTGAAACCTATACAGCAAACCAGCATTTTTGCTGTTATAGGCTAAATCCTGTATGTCTTGTTCACGGATGGCTGTCTGTTTGATCCCACAGCTTTGCTAGCATTGGGTATACAACAAATCCACGTTGGCCAGGAGATGATTGGCAAGATCTCAGCTGCTGGTCAGTGTAAGTTTGTTTTATAAAGCATTTTCTATATCTGAATTCCCTCTTTCTTTGGTTTTTTTGGCATTTTTTTTTTTTTAAGTTTGTTGTTGTTGTAGTTACTTACATTTCTTAGCCCCTCTTCAGTGTGTAAAGTCCCCAGCAATGCTCTGGCAGTCACAGTGCTGTGGCTGCCTCTACTCCAGCCTGGCTTTCTCCCTCATTGGTGTTAGCTCTCCTGGGATGTGATCCACTCTGGTTTTCCCCAGATTGGCTGTTTGCCAGCTGGATGGTGTTTCTGTCAGTTCTTCAGAGCCTGCTCCAAGCAATCCTGATTTGCAGAGTTGTGTTTAATTACAGCCTTGATCAGACCTCCCACGTGGGTGGTTTTTGGGGCTGTAAAGCCAGCACAGGCAGCTTGCTGGGAGCAGTGATGGGGCTCTGGCTGGCCCATGGTCACCTGCAGCTCCCTGTTCTACTGGCAGTAGTTACTGATAAACTCTGTTGTGAATTCTCTCCTGATTGTCAGGATCTTTAGTTTTTCAGAGTGACCCCGAGAATGTTGAAAGTCTCTTTTCCCAGCTCAGCACTTGAAGAAGGAGTCAGAGCTCTTCATTTCTTGGTCTCAGGGTTGTTTATTGTATCTTATCTATAAAAAGTTTTCTCCTGCCCTGCTGAGGTCCATCCAGCAGCACAGTTCCAGGCACTCTGCCTGCCCCCAGGGCTGGGTTATGTCTTTACACTAAAAACTACCTGTACAATGTTTACAATTCCTTCCCAATACCTATCACCCATGTTAGACAGTGAGCTTCTACTCTAAACCAATCTAAAAGTGCCAACATTGCAGCAGAAGATGGAGGCCAAGAAGAAGGAGAAAGGCTGGACGTGCCCAGATCCCTTGCTCCCTATGAATCCCCATTCAAAAAACCCCAAAATCTACTTTTTCACCTCATGATAAATTCACTATCATTCTACTTAGTTTGTCATGGCTTGCAGATATTCATCTATGGTTGGCAACTTGCTCCATGGGTCATAATCAAATCCCCAGGTGTTCTGGGCTGTGTGCCAGGGTCTCTGAGCCCCCCAGCAGGGTCCTGAGCAACTCTGGACACCCGGAGGGATGCACTGAGCTCCAGCAGGGGCTCTGCAGCTTTCTCTGTGCATGCTCAGGCAGGGGTGGGAGCCCTGCTGCAGCTCCAGGCTCAGCCCAGCTCCCAGGGCAAGGCTGACAAGCCAGGACAGGGCTGGCAGGGAGGCTGTGCTGCAGCCTGTCCTCAACACAGGGCCCCAGGGCAAGGCTGGGTGCCCCCTCAGGAGAGCCAGTGACCCAGAAGGGAATGCCTCACAACTTCCAATCCCTGTAATCTGGGATTAGAAAACCCTAATTATGAATTCAGGTTTTGGCTAGCAGGAAGGATTTGGAAAAAGTAGTGACAATAAAAAGATTATAATAATGGGGGTAGAGTAGCATCACTGGCCAAAACAGCTCTTAAGGGGTCAGTGTGCTTGATCTCTATTGAGCTTCTGGATTCTTTTTCCCTTGAAGTTGATTCTGGCAAGTGCTGCAGAGGAGACTTTAAAATTTCCCTTTAAATGCTTTGAAAATTATTCTTCATAGTCTGCAATCTGCCATTTATTTATTTCAGTGAATGAAAATTAAATGTGAATGTCAGTGAGATTGTGGGTTTCCACTGCAGCAAAAGCACCTCAGAAACTTCTGCTTGAGAGCAGTCATGTTCATGCAGGCAGGGGTGATACAAAGACACAGTTTCACAGTGTATATCTGTTTTCTCCCAGTGATGCAGTGCTCTGCCTCATTAGATGTCCTTTTCCTCCTGGATGGCTCCTACAGCATTGGCAAAGGAAGCTTTGAAAGGTCCAAGCACTTTGCAGGCAAGCTCTGTGATGCCTTGGACATCCATCCAGACAGAGTGAGTGTCAGGAATATCTCCTCTAATTTTCAAATAGCTTGGGCAGTGTGTCTAAAGGCCAGTGGTAACTTGCTGAGTGAAATTGCAAAATTCAGCCTACCATGGGGGCAGAGTATTTATTATTATCAGAAAGATGCAGTTTGTGAAGCAGTGGGATTGGAGAATGCTTCTTGATTCTTCAGATTTTAAACAGTTCCATTGGAACTTGAGAAAGTACATAATCCCTCAGGTCAAAGATTATTATTTGGGTTTTTTTTTTTACTGATTTTATTTTGGTTTGGAAGCTCATCAATTAGTTGGATCTTCCTCTTGCTTTTCCTTGGAAAGCTGCAGAATTAATCTCTGGGAAGTTAGCCCCACAGCACTGCCTCAGCTGAGGGCCTTGCAACAGGCTGGAATGACTGCTGGACCTGATTCCATGCCAGAGCCTTTCCAAATAAATGTCAGGTCTTTGGGAAGGTTGTATTTTATTTTTTAAATACCATCTCTCCACTAGTCTTTCACTTAATTGTCTCACAGACTGGACTGAAAATTTGTAATCTTTCCACCTTTGGAATTGTCTTATTCCGTAGTACTTCTTGTAAGGCTTCAGTGAAGTATTCTGGATGCATTGCCCAGTACAGACCATTTAGTCCATTTGCATTTTCAACTTGAGAAAATGGTTTAGAGGAACTATTAGAAAAAGTATTGGTTTGTGTTGCCTGCTGTGCTCAGTGCCAGAGGGAGCTACTCTCAGTGATGGAAAGGTTTCCTGCCCAGTGTATAAATGGGCTGGTGTATAAGGTGTTATTTATAAATTTACAACCCCTGAGGCTGTGAGCTGCTCTGAGGGAATTAATGCAGATCCTGAGCAGCCTCTAACTGCAGCAGAGGCTGCTGTTGTTTCCAGATAAACTTTTTTGCCTTGTTTATAGTCTGTATAGATAATAATGGAGTTCCTGCTCTAAGTTCATTGAGACTGCTTGTGGCTCAACATCAAAAACATAGTTTGCCTCTATACAGTTTAGTCTTCCCAAGTTTGTAAACTGATCAAAAGAGTAAAACTTGCACAGACACCTTTCATAACCTTCCATAACCTTTTCTTTTAGGTCCGTGTGGGAATGATACAGTTTAGCTCAACTCCCCACCTGGAATTCCCACTGGATTCTTATCTAACCAAACAAGAAGTGAAAGAGAGAATCAAGAGGACTGTGTTCAGGTCAGCTTATTTTACAGCTCTGCTCTTTTTCTGGGCTTTTTCTGGGCTCAATCTCTGGATTGAGGTTTTTTTTCTGAGGTTTAGAAATCTCTGCTTCAGTTGTGCTTACACCAGTGTGATGTCCCCTAGGAGGGAGGTGAATGAACACTGTGCTCCATGATCCACAATCCACTAAAATGTGAAACCTGGTCTGTCTTAGTGAAAGCTGATAGAAGACAAAGTTTTCAGTGTCCTGTTATAACATGGTAAATAGAGAGTTTTCCAGCTCTTTCTGTCTGTCTGAGCCAGGCAGTGGGTTACATCCTCCACGGAAAAACAAGCATGTTGTTCCCTCATGGCTGAGCTAAGGCAGCACAGTGTGCTGCTTCATTTTTTGGTGGTTACAATTTCCTTTGTCCTGTGAGTCAGTAATGAACTGCTGCTCTGTAGATATCTGTGTATGCTTGCTCAATTCAAGAGCATCAGGTTTTCAGATGGAAACCTTTTCTCTTCTTGAATGTTAAGAGTTGGATGTCTTCCCATGACCCCTGGAAATGGAGCCAGAAGTCCAAAGAAGAGCTGTCCTTAGAGCCTCTCAAAATCCAAACTTTCCATCTTGGAGAAATACATTTGGATCTACTGAGGATCTGACAATCACCTCAAAATACCACTTCTTTGATGATAGATGAGGTACTGGCAAGGCCTCTGGATGTCTACTCTTTTAGCTGATCTGCCTTAGGACTAAGGGTTAGATCAACATTTCCCATGGATATCTGCTGCTCTCAGGATGCTGCACATATTGCAAGCAAATGTGATCAGTTTTGCAGTTTTCAAGCAAGATCAGCTGGCTGGATTTTGCTGTATTTCTTTTGATGAGTTTAGCAAATTGAGAAAACCTCTTGTGTACTCTGTTACAGGAAAAACTTACAGAAAACAAAGATGCATTCCCCCTCTCTGGTTGTTGTTGAAAGTCTGTGAGAGCAGAGAAAGTGAAGCAGCATTTGCTGCCTGGCACTGCATTTCCTTGATGACAACAGAGGGATGCTGACAGATCAAACAGAAATAATTACTTTTTGCCTGGCTATTTCATCTAGTTTAAATGAAAAGCTGACATTTTGGAGTCGATAAAATAGTTGTGGATGGATTCCAGTTGGCTTCTGAAAAAAAAATGGGTGTGTGACATCTTGGTTGAGAGGTTCCTTGATGTGCTTCTGATGAGCCTTTGGCCAGTGAGGCATTTCCTGACTGCAGCCCAGAGCTGACAGTGCTTGGAAGGAGGCAGCACCAGACTGAAGTGAAGCTTCTGTGATTTATTTGGAGACTGCTGGTCTCTCCCTGTGAATGCTGTCCAAATAGCTTTGGAATTCGTTGGCCAGTTCCAGCCATACTCAGTGGTAATCTCAAGCTAAATTTCACATTAATTTCTTTCATATCAGTCAGCAGCTGGTTACAGGAGAGAAACCTTCTTAGTGCTGTGCCTGAAGAAAGACAGCAGGTAAAGCCCAGATCTCCTTGTACTTCAGAAAATCCTTATTGGAGTAATGCCTCAAACACATTTCCACTGTGTCAAACCCCAGTGAAGCTCCAAATGCAAATTAATAAGCAATTTGATAAGCTCTTTATTAACTTTTTCTAATCCTCAGGGCTCACATGGGCACAGTGTAGTGAGTTCATCAAGATTTAGTCACCACACACTATTCACAGTGTGTTTTTCCTCATGCAAAGCACTGTTCAGTGAAACATCTCACAGACATTTGGTCAGAAAAAAGGCAAATTTGGACTTGTTATGAACACATGGTCACTGAGTATGCTTGGAAATGGTGCAGTGCAGAGGAGGAGGAAGTTCAAAGCAAAGATGCCTGGCAAGTACAGAATGATAAAGTTTCTGTGGAAATCAGAGAGTAGATGGAAAAACAGTGCACTTGGGCATGATGAAATGCTTTTCTAGAACAAGCAAATCAGGTGCTAGGGCAAAGGATGGATGTTCAGAAAGCAAATGAGGTGTGTTTGTATCAATGCAGACAAAGAATGTGAATCCTCCAAGGAAGGAGTGACACCTGTGGTTTGGTTCCCCTGGATTGCTCTGGACAGCAATAAAAGTAGCCCTTAAGAGCAATTACAGGAAATTATTTGTAGCACATAGGTCTGTGGCACGTGTGGAAGAAGCTGGGCAGGGCAGGGGCTGAGCAGGAGCACTTGGGCTGTGGGTGGAGGAGAAGCTGAGCCTGAGTCGGCAATCTGTGCTGCCATTCCAGAAAGCCACCCTTGGGCGCTGCATGAAAGGGGTGAGGAGCAGCAGGCCAGGGGAGGGGATTGTGGCTCTCAGCCCATTGTTTGAGACCCCTCTGGAGCACTACAGCCATGTCTGGGGGCACAGCATGAGAAGGATGTAGAATGCTAGAATGAGTTCAGAGGAGAGCAGCTGGCATCCTCAGAGGGTTGGAGACAGGCTGGGCAGAGAATGTGTTTTAGGGAGAGATGCCTCTGCCCAAATGAAGATGCAAATGAGACCATATGATGGCAACATACAGATTTTATTTACAAGGAATGTGAGGGAGAGAGAAATAGGAAAGAGGTCTCAGAGAGAGAGAAAAAGAGCAGAAGAGAATCTGTTGGAACTAGATGATCTCTGAGGTCCATCTCAAACTAAACCATTCTGTGATGCTAGAGGATGTGTAGATGTGTTTTTTAACTTGATATTACCAATATAAATAATAATAATATATTATATAAAATATATAATAATAATGTATTTTAATAATATAATAAATAATAATGCATTATAATGTATATATAATAATTTAGCTACTACTACTATTTCATCTCCATCATCATCTTATTATCATCCCTATTGTTCTTATCCTTCTTCTTCTTCCTACTATTTACTTCTGTTTCTTCTTCTACATCAATTTATTCTTGTCCTTATTCCTTCTTATTCTCATTCTTAGTTTTCTTTTTTCTTATTCTTGTTTAAATTCTTATTAATTTTCCTATTCTTTTCTTATTATTTTTTTCTTATTATCATTCTTATTCCTTTTTCCATTTGCATTATTTTTCTCATTCTTATTCCTTTTTTTCCTTTTTTTATTCGTATTCTTAATATTTTTATTATTCCTATTCTTGTTCTTATTTTTTTCTTATTCTCATTGTTATTATTATTCCTACTTTTTTTTTCTCATTTTTATTCTTATGCTTATTTTCTTATTTACTACTACTTCTTAATCTTCTTCATATTATCACAGAATGATGAGGTTAGAAGAGACCTCTAAGATCCTCGAGTCCAACCTATGCTCTAATACCTCAACTAGACTTTAGCATCAAGTGCCATTATTATTAGTCCTACTCCTATTCTTTTTGTGGGTTTTTTAGTGTGTTTTGGTGGTGGTTTTTTGGGGTTTTTTTGTTGGTTTTTTTTTAACTAATGCTGCTATTTTTAAAACCCAACTTCTGTCTGTTTTGGATAAATTATGTTTGGCAAAGTCATGCAGTGTGCAATGGAGTCGTGCACAGTGTGCAAAACACCTGTCTGTGCTCATTCCTCACGGATAAAATCCCAAAGGATCAGCATGTAATCCTTTCAGGATGAGAGAAAACATCCTTGGATTCTACCAGAGGAGGTCCTGATGAAATATTCAAAACATTTTTTCCCTGACAGAGTGGTCAGGAGTTGATTGCAAGGAGTTTCTCAGGGAGGTGGTGGAGTCTCTGTCTTTGGAAGTGTTCCAGCATCGTCTGGCTGTGGCACTTGGGGACATGGTTTCAGGGTGATGGTGGGACTGGATGGCATTCAAGGTCTCGTCCCACCCTGACGAGTCTGTGACCTTCACCACTGAGTCACATGGCACCAAGTGCCCCCATGGGTGCTGGTTTGGGGCTGGCCACATGGGTGATATTTGTTTTGGAGAGACCAGCCTGGGATGCTCCACAGCAGCTGGGGATTGCTGGGGCTGCAGGGCCATGTCTGGGCAAAGGCAGCTGTCCCAGGACATGGGGGACATGCTGAGGGCCCAGGCTGGTGCTGGCAGCCAGCCCTAATCGTAGGGCCATGGGGCCAGGCAGGAGAACATCCCCTGCAGCGCCCGCATCGCCCGGAACAGGCGGGAGTGACGTCTCTTGGAGACCCTTTGGTCAGCGGACTCTTCCCAATCAGACTCTTCTTGGTAGCTGCTGACCTCTTCGTGGGCCAGCTCGTGCTCGCTGGGCTCTTCCCAGGCAGAGAGATTCTGGGAGATACTGACTTGTCCTTGGGAAAGGCCTTGCTCCTTGCCTTCTTCCCAGTCTGAAATTTCATGGTCACTTCTGACATCTCCATGGGACAGTGCATCATCTTCCCCAATGGATTCATCCCAGTCAGAGAGCTCATGGTGGCTTTGGGCTTCTTCTAAGGAGAGTTTCTGCTCAGTGCCTTTCTCTGTGCCTTCTTCCCAGTCTGAAAGTTCTTCGTAGCTTCCAACATCGCCATGGGATGGCTCTTCCTCAATGTATTCATCCCAGTCAGAGAGCTCGTGGTGGCTTTCAGCTTCTTCTGAGGACAGGTCCTGCTCTGTGACTTCTTCCCAGTCTGAAATTTCTTGGTAGTTTTCAACGTCCTCATGGGACAGCTCTTCCTCAGTGCTTTCATCCCAGGCAGAGAGCTCGTGCTGGCTTTGGTCTTCTTCTAAAGAGAGCTCCTCCTCACTGCTGGCTTCCTGCTGGGATCCTTCCTGGTACCCACCTGCTTCTTCCAGGGACAGCTCCTGCTCAGGCCTGGCTTCCCCTTGGGACCCTTCCTCATGGCTACCAGCTTCATCTATGGCCACCTCCTGCTCAGGGCTGGCTTCCCCTTGGGACCCTTCCTGGTACCTACCAGCTTCATCTACAGCTAGCTCCTGCTCAAAGCTGGCTTCCTCTTGGGGCTCTTCCTGGTGGCTCCCAGTGTCTTCCAGGGACAGCTCCTGCTCAGGGCTGGCTTCTCCTTGGGACCCTTCCTCATGGCTACCAGCTTCATCTATGGCCACCTCCTGCTCAGGGCTGGCTTCCTCTTGGGCCTCTTCCTGGTACCTACCAGCTTCATCTACAGCCAGCTCCTGCTCAAAGCTGGCTTCCTCTTGGGGCTCTTCCTGGTACCTACCAGCTTCATCTATGGCCACCTCCTGCTCAAAGCTGGCTTCCTCTTGGGGCTCTTCCTGGTACCTACCAGCTTCATCTATGGCCACCTCTGCTCAAGCTGCTTCTCTTGGGTCTTCTGTACTACCAGCTTCATCTATGGCCACCCTGTCAGCTGGCTTCCTCTTGGGGCTCTTCCTGGTACCTACCAGCTTCATCTATGGCCACCTCCTGCTCAAGCTGGCTTCCTCTTGGGGCTCTTCCTGGTACCTACCAGCTTCATCTATGGCCACCTCCTGCTCAAAGCTGGCTTCCTCTTGGGGCTCTTCCTGGTACCTACCAGCTTCATCTATGGCCACCTCCTGCTCAAAGCTGGCTTCCTCTTGGGGCTCTTCCTGGTACCTACCAGCTTCATCTATGGCCACCTCCTGCTCAAAGCTGGCTTCCTCTTGGGCTCTTCTGGTGCCTACAGCTTCATCTACAGCAGCTCCTGCTCAGGGCTGCTTCTCTTGGGCTCTTCCTGGTGCCTACCAGCTTCATCTACAGCCAGCTCCTGCTCAGGGCTGGCTTCCTCTTGGGGCTCTTCCTGGTACCTACCAGCTTCATCTATGGCCACCTCCTGCTCAAAGCTGGTTTCCTCTTGGGGCTCTTCCTGGTAGATTCTGGATTCTGCTTGGGCCAGCTCTTGCTCACTGTAGTCTTTCTCTTGGAACTCTTCCTGGTACCTACCAGCTTCATCTATGGCCAGCTCCTGCTCAGGGCTGGCTTCCTCTTGGGGCTCTTCCTGGTACCTACCAACTTCATCTATGGCCAGCTCTTGCTCAAAGCTGGCTTCCTCTTGGGGCTCTTCCTGGTGGTTCCCAGTTTCATCTAGAGACAGCTCCTGCCCTGTGCTGGCTTCTTCCTGGGAGACATCCTGGTACCTACTGTCTTCTAGGGACAGCTCCTGCTCATCTGAGGCTTCTCCTTGAGATCCCTCTTGATATTTATTGATTTCTTCTTGGGACAGCTCTGTGCCTTCCTCATCTTCGCCCTGAGAATGCTCAAGCTCCTCAGCCAAGGCCCCCTCCTCAGGCTCTTGCTCTTCCAGGGCTGATCCCTTGTCTGTGTCCACCTGCTCCTCACTGGAGGCTCCTAGTGGGCTGAGCAAGGGGCTGGGGGTGCAGCAGGGGCTGTGTGGGGCAGAGATTGGGCTCTCTTCCCCTCTTCCTCCTGCAATTGCTACTTCTATCTCAGCATACAAGCTTTGCTCCAGGTCCCTCTGTTCCTCTGGCTGCTGGCCAGATCCCTGGATCACAAGCACAGCATTGTCCACGATCTCCAAGCTGATGCGCCTCGCTAAATCCAGCACGGCCTGGCTGCACTCCGGGGACCGGCATGGGTTCTCTGCTGCTGCTGGTGGCATTTCCTCCATGAGGACAGGAGAACCTGGTGCCCTTTCCACCTCGAGGGGCTCTTCCTCCTCAGCCAGAGTGGCTGCCAGCTCATCCTCTGTGGAACTCCCCGGGGTAGAAAAGGCTCTGGGCAGCTCATGAGCTGCCTCTCCTGCCACCTCAGTGCCCATACTGCTGGGAGAGGTGGGGCCCTCCTGGGCATCCTCGTCCTTCTCTGGGAGCAAGGGTTTGTCCCATATCCTGTAATCAATGCCTTCTGCCCCATGGGACAGCCCCTGGCTGCTGATGCTTCCTTCCTGTTGGGGCAGCTTTTGGTCGCTCCCATCATCTTCCCATTGGGGCAGCTCCTGGACATTGTAGTCTTTTCCTTGTGATAGGTCCTTGTCCCTGTTGTCTCCCACTTGGGACAACTCTGGGTGTCTCTTGTCTCCTTCCCATTGGAATAGGTGGCCTTGCACTTCTTCCAAAGGAGATGGTTCCTGGTGTGCCCGCCCTTCCTGCTGGGCCTGTGCTTGGTGTGTCTCATCCTCTCTGCGCGATCGGTGCAACTCCTGGCCTGTCACTCTTGCTCTCCACAGCCTTTCCTGTGAGCCTTCTCTCCAGTGGACTCTCACAGTTGCACCTCTCCCACACTCACACCTCTGATACAACTCTTGGTGCCTCACAGCTCTCTGTGGGGAGACTTCCTGGGCCCTCACACCTTCCTGTAGTTGGTTATACTCTTGGAGTGTCATTTCTTCCCAAAGGCGGAGCTCCCGTCTGGTAATGTCTCTCCATGGGGAAAGCTCTTGATCCGAGTCACATTCCCAGTCTTTATCCATGTGGTCAAAGGCACCTTCCTCCTCAGTGTCCTACAGGGGCAGGCCTGAGCTGCCCCCTGCCCCCAGCCTCTGCCCCCTGAGGGCTGGTTTTCCATCCATCCAGCCAGGCTGGGGGCTGGGAGTTGGGCTTCACCGCCTCCTCCTCCTCATCTGATGCGGTCGGGGCACAGGGATCCCAGGAGCTGCTTCCTCCTGAGAGAGCAGCTCTCACAGGAATGGGATTCCCGGGGCTCTGTGCCCCTTAGATACCCCTGACACAGCCCTCTGCTGTGTCACAAGGGCCACAGCAGTGTCACACATCACCCAGGGCTCTGACACAACACACCGTGTCACAAAGGGCCACACCCGGCACCCCTTCAGCAGCTGAATGACCACAATGTTCACATGGAAAGACAGAAGCTGTAGAGACATTTGTAGAAGATGGAAATAAAGTTCAAATATCCAAGAGTTCTGGTTACTGCACCAATTGCAGAAGCACTCTGCTGTGGAGACCACTCTGAGTTGGAGAGGAGGGACATAAGGGTGAAGAGATGGGACCAGTGGGTAGGAAGATGAGAAGAATGACAGGGTGAGACATCCCCATGGATCTGTTGTGTGGCAACAAGCAGAAATAGGCTACACTTCCCATTACCAGAGTGTAGCTATGATATTTTCTGAAAAATCCTTTCCTTAGGATTTTTTCTCCTGAGAAGCTGAAAGGCCTCAGGAACAAAATGTAAATAATGGTTATCTGCTGCTGTGGAATGCAACAGGTGGATCTGTGATTGGTCTCTTGTGGTTGTTTCTAATTAACGGCAGATCACAGCCCAGCTGGCTCGGACTCTGTTTGAGACACAAGCCTTTGTTATTCATTCCTTCTTTTTCTATTCTTAGCCGAGCCTTCTGATGAAATCCTTTCTTCTATTCTTTTAGTATAGTTTTAATATAATATATATCATAAAATAATAAATCAAGTCTTCTGAAACGTGGAGTCAGATCCTCATCTGTTCCCTCATCCTCAGACCCCTGTGAACACAGTCACACCAGAGGGTAAAAATTTGCAACCCAAATGGTAAATTCAGTACCAGGGGAGGAATTCTGATGTCTTCTTTTCTGATTATATCTCCCTGCTTTTTAGAGGTGGCAGCACAGAGACTGGTCAGGCTCTGAAGTACATTCTCCACAAGGGTTTCCCTGGTGGCAGAAACTCAAGTGTCCCTGAAGTCCTGATCATCATTTCGGATGGAAAGTCCCAGGGCAGCACTGCAGTGCCTGCAATGCAGGTGAAGGAGAGACACATCACAGTTTTTGCTGTGGGAATCAAGTTTCCAAGGTAGAAAACTCTCCAGAGTGGGAAGCAGACACCCAGCTAGCCAAATGGCCAGTCCTGGTGGGTGAGGGGTTGTCTCAGGCTAGATATAAGTTTTGAAAAGAGAAAAAGGTGGCTTAGTTTTTGCCAGAGCAGGGTTGATTTTTTTTCCTGTAGCTGTGGGTGTATCTAGGAGATAATCCATACCACTTTGTCATTGCCAGGGGTGGGGGAAAGGGACTTTCTCCCTTCAGAGAGGAAGGGCATTCCTTCCTTCCAAGGAGGGGAGAAAGTGTGGTGGACAAACAGTGTTGAGACAGACTTTCCCAGGAAATTGATTTCGTCTTATATCTTTTGTTATTAATATTTTTATTGCTGCCGTTGCTGCTTGATTTCTCATTTCGTTTCTGTTCTCAGTAAATTGTTCTTATCTCAGTCCATGAAATATTTTTGCCTTTTGTGTTTCCAGCTGGAGGTGAGAGGGGAAGGAAGGGGAACCCTGGTTTCAGTGAGAACACTAAATTGGGGAATACCATTCTTAAACCATGACAAAAAGGAATTTTCAGGGTAATGCAGGCACAGAGGAAACACTGACTTGATGGCTGATGTAGAAGGAGCACCAAAGTTAATGACAGAAACTTTTCCATTTGGTAGAGCTATGCTGCTGCCTGAGACTAAACACACCAGGATCCTGGAAACTGAGGAGTGTCATGGTTTTGCATCAACTCTCTGTTTGCTGCACAGGGTTGGTTCTGACTTTAATTCTTTATGGAGGAGGCTGAGCAGCTGACCTGTGCCTTGCTTGGCAGGTGGGAGGAGCTGCAAGTGCTGGCCAGCGAGCCCCCTGAGCGGCACCTGCTCTTTGCTGGAGATGCTGAGGATGCTGCCAACGGCCTGTACAGCACCTTGAGTGACCCTGTCTGCACTGCCACCGCTCCAGGTGACCCTGCTGGCCACACCTCCATGCCCATGCTTTAGCTTGGACATGGCACTGAGTGAGGATGATGAGGCAGTGTCAGGAAGCACGCAGGGGAATTAGCAGGTGTTGCACTTTGAGGTAATCTGCTTCTGGTGCCCAAACAGGATGGCATGCTCTCCAAATACCTCCAAGCTGCAGAATCGTAAATCTTCCTGCATCCTGATTCACCTCTGAAAATGGGAATATTGCCTTTTGATCATGTGACAGGGGATAGAGGGATAAAGGCAGTTGTGTTAAATTTTCTAATGGGCTTGGCTGTGTATCAGGGGGAGGCACCAGGAGTTAGAAAGGGTAGAACTGGAGTGGTCCAGAGGTAGCAGAAAATCAAACACATGAATGATAAAGGCACCAAAGGAGCTGAAAAACTGTCACTGAACCATGAACTCAGCAGTGTGTGGTTTATAGCAAAGCAAAGGAGGCTGAATATTTAGGTTTCCAGAAAGTGGAGTAGGCTGGTGATCTTTTCAACAGGAAATCTTAACTCTGGGGTCTCCCAGAGGCTCTTGGAAGCTCTGCCCAGTCTGTTGTTGTCAGGTAGTTGAAAATAGCTGTCTACTCTTACAGCCTTTGTATTTTCAGGCAGCTGAGGCTAGTTTGCCTTTTACTGTGCTGCAGGCTGCAAAGTTGAGTCCCACCCTTGTGAGCGCAGGACCCTGGAGACTGTGAAAGAGCTGGCTGGCAGCTATGTGTGTTGGAAAGGCTCAAAGCAGCCCAATGCAGTGCAGGCTTCACTGTGCCCCTTCACCAGGTAAGCTGGGCACCCACAGCTCTAAAAATGAGAGGGACTGAGAGATAAATACAGTAATGAGGCTTTTATCTGACTGTGACTATTTACTGGGATAAAGATCCCTCAGAAGACTGATGCAAACAGTCTGTAGTCCTAGGAAGAGTCTCTGCTCATTGACTGAGCAGCAAGCAGACAAAATAATTTTTTGAGTCTTAAAAATACATCCATAATTTTAAAATGTAAATATTACAGTTGAATTTTTTAAAAAAGGGTAGATTCAAGGAAATTATGCTTTTCCTTTTGCCATCTCCTTTAGAATGGACTGTTTAAGAAAAATACTTGTTTTGAAAACCTGTGTTTTCAAAGGGAAGTTTTTCCATTGAAAACACAGTAAGATCCATCTTGAAGGCACCTTGTTAATATTTAAATTAATGGCAGATCTTATTCTTCCTGTTTCAGGTGGAAGAGAGTCTTGATAAAACACCCATCCAGGTGCTTCCGAACTGTATGTCCAGGTGGGATTTTGCTCTTCCAAAACTTTAATTTGTGAAACAGGAAAGGTAATAATTAAAGAGCAAAAAGACAAGGGTTTGCTTTCACTTCTCAAAAATTGTGCTCAGAGTGAGAAACTGTGATCAGTAGATATTTAATCCATTTTTGGTTTCTCACAGGTATCTATGACCAGAGTTCTTTTGGATTAAAATATCTCCCAGTAACTTCTCCTCCACTTGAGGAGCCAGTGAATTCTCATTTGCTCAGGTGCTAGGGACAGAGTCTTGCACTGCTTCCCAGTGCCTTCAGGGAGTCACTGTTCTCCAGCCAGGAGAGCATGCAGGGATGCCTCCAGTCATAGACTAGGTACCATAAGCAGCATCAGGTTAGCGGGGAGCCTGACAGGTGCTGATCACCAGCCCATTTTTGTGGCTGTTGAATAGCTGTGCTCCTTCAGTCCTTTTTGCAAGTTCACATGATAGCAGCTTCATTTTCTTTACCAGTACAGCACTGTCCAAGCAGCAGGCCAGACCCTGACCTCTTCATTGCTGCTGAAAATCTGTCAGGACTGCAGGACCTTTAGCAATTCTCTGTTTATACAAATATGGTGTCACTGCTATTGTTCAAACAAAGTCAGTCTGGTTTGCTTTCTTGTCACAACCTGCTGGAGAGCCATCCCAAATGGAAATTGCCCTGGAGGTGAGGTGGCCCTGTGTTGGTTCAAACTCTGCAGCAAGAGGGACAGAGCTGTGACTCTTTTTCCACTAGCAGTGCTGCTCATGCTGGCAGAGGATGGGGAAGGGCAGGCTCCCTGCTGATGACCTGTCTTTCTCTTCCCTGTCCTGGTCAGACCCCTGTGACTCCCAGCCGTGCCAGAATGGTGGCACATGTGTCCCAGAGGGACCGGACAGGTACCACTGCCTCTGCCTGCTGGGCTATGGAGGAGACATCCACTGTGGTAGGTGTGAGCCTGTGCTCTGTCTCCTTCCTTCTCAGCTGGGTCCTGCCTTGGTGACACCTTCTGTGCCACCCTGGGGACAGCTGGGGTGGGGCCACAATGCTTGGGCTTTTCTCCAAAAGCAGGCTGAATTTACTCTCATGCTGTGTCAGGCCCAGTGGCTGGGTCCTGCTGTTCAGACACTGTGTGGGTATGAAGAGCACCAGTATTGACAGTCTCACCCTGGCACAGCTTCCTTTGTGCCTAAATGCAGGTGCCATGGGATCAGAGTCACTGGGAGAGACATGGATGTGCCTGTTGGTCCCCTCACCACACACATGAGTGCAGCAGGAGCTTCTGGTTTTGGGGGTTCAATGTAAAAAAGCCAATGATCATTAGAAAACACCTTGTACTTACTTTCCCCAGAACCAAGGTTCCAGCTTCAGAGTGTCTCAGGGTGTCAGAGGTGAGGGTCTGGTGCTTGGACTCTCTCCTTTCTCCAGTATGTGATTGTGTCATTCAGATGTTCTGCCCACAGCACTAAGAGTGGAGCTGTAATTTCTGATTTGAAGTTTTCCATCCAAAATTGCAAGAGTTCCCATGGATATTTCCTGTCTCTAAAGGTTTATATGGCATCCAACCAAAACAAAGCCTGCTGCTGGCCCATTTTTCCTCTAGCTCATTATATGAATGGCAAAATGTTTGGGTTGCTGGACACAGTGATCCCTCTCCACAAGGCTTCCAGCAGGCCTCTCTCTGCTGGGGTTGCCCTGCAGATGACTGATTGCCTTCTCCCTTTCCAGCAGCAAAGCTGAGCCTGGAGTGTGGTGTGGATCTCCTTTTCCTGATGGACAGCTCAGCAGGGGTCACACTGGAAGGGTTCCTGCGCTTCAAGGCCTTCCTCAAGAGATTCCTCCAGGCCGTGGTGGGCCAGGGCTCCCCAGTGAGCATGGGGGTGGCCCAGTATGATGATGATATCAAAGTACCCATTGAACTGGGCCGGCACAAAGACGCACTCAGTCTCACGAAGAGAATTGATGCCTTGAATTTCAGTGGAGGGAGAACCCTGACAGGCAGAGCCCTGCAGTACATTGCACAGCACGGTTTTAGGAGTAGCCCAGTCTTTGCAGATGTGCAGGATGGTCTCCCACGTGTGGTTGTCCTGCTCACTGACTCCAAGTCCCAGGATTCGGTAGCAGAAGCCGCTAAATATGTGAAGGACCAAAATATCTTCTTGATCGGCATAGGCAGCAGCTTCATGAGAGCAGAGCTGACCACGGTGACTGGCAATCCACAGCAGACCATTGTCTACTCTGACCCTCAGGACCTCTTCAACAGGATGCCAGAGCTGCAGAGAAAAATCTGCAGTGTGCGCAATCCTGAAGGTAAGACTGTGGTGTGGGCCAGGGGGGACAAGTTTGCCAAACCATGCAGCGGTGTCCTGAATTCCAGCAGGGAAGAGGGAAAGACAGAAGGATCAATGTCCTTGTTTTTGTTTGTCAGTCACAGATCCAGGGACTAACCTCCCATGAGTGATTTTTGTGATGGATCTTGTGAAAGAGACATAGATCACCCTTCACAATCAGTGATCAGCAGTGTTGAATTTTGCGCACAATTTCCTCTCACTGCTGTTTTTCAGTCAGAAAGGAGCAGATATATGTTCTGAGAAACACCATCTTTGTGCTCCTTTCCCCAGGCTGCCAGGCCCAGTCTCTGGATTTGGCATTTGCTGTGGATGCCTCATCTGGAGTTGGCCTGGAGAACTTTCTGCGTCTGAGGCGCTTTGTCAGGAGTAGCTGCTTGCACTTCATCATCAACCGGGACGTTACCCAGATTGCCCTGGTGACCTATGGCAGCAAAGCTCACACTGTCTTTGCCTTGGACACCCACACCAGCAGCTCTGCTGTTCTCCAGGCCATCGACCAGGTGCCCTTCCTTGGGGACTCGGCCTCTGCTGGCAGTGCCTTGCTGCACGTTCACAGTGATGTAATGACTGTGCAGAAGGGAGCAAGGCCTGGGGTCAACAAGGTGGTGGTGCTGCTCTCCAACGGGGGGGGCATGCAGGGTGCAGCTGCCCCAGCCCAGCAGCTGAGGCACAACGGCATCCTGGTGTTTGTGGTTGTCATTGGGGACGCAGACAGGGACACACTGCTGAGAGTTGCTGGGTCCCCCAACTACCTGGTCCACATCTCCTCCTATGAAGACCTGCAGTATTATCAAGGCCTTATCATCGAGAGGATCTGTGAAGGTAGGAGAGCCTCCAGTCATCACTCTCTGTCAGTGCCTCCAGCTGCTGCTGTTGTAGGTTTTTAGATGTTTTACTGACTGAACTTTATACTATCGTTTGCGTTTTATGGAGGGAGAAACTATGACACAGAGCTCTGATGACTGTCTAAAGCAATCTTGCAGGAATTAGCAAGAAACTTTCCTAAGATTCAGTCCGGTGGGTGAGAGTGGCCATAGTGTGACTGGCTCTTTTAGCCCTGCTAGATCTAGGTTCTGCTTTCTCTGAAGGAAAAAGAAGTTTTCTCTTTTTCTGATGTTGCTTAAATCTGTAGAATTTGCTGTGTGTTACTGCAAATTCTACTGTGTTACTGCAACCCCTTCAGTGTTTCTGGTGGGGGAGATTAATGGACGTCTTTTTTGTGCTGGTCCCTGCCCTGAGTGAGGTGTCTGCTCTGTTGTCCAACAGGTTTGTGACCAGGTGTTTGTAAAGTGGTAAGTCTGCAACCTCGTCGTTCCTGTTCATCCTTAATATCCCACTGCTGAAATTATCATGTAGGCTTTCAAGATTTTGTATTGCCCTGTATTCAATCCTAAAATCAGAATCTGTCCATTTCGAAGCCTTCAGACTGTTAAACTAAACTTCACACAAATTGTGATTTATCTTATTTCTAGGACCAAATCCTTATCCTCAAAGTGGAAGGGAAGAATTTTCAAACATTTGTTAAAAATTCATGTTTGGGGGTTGGAAAAAAAGGTGACGTTTCTTCAGAACTTTGAGTCATAAGTGCCATTCCTCAGCTGGGGAAAAATATGGCTCTAATAGTAAATTTGAAACACTTGCATGTTGTCTAGAAATCAGCTTTTCAGAAAGGACAGCAACCCTAGTTTTCAGACAGTGACAATGAAATTACTCCTAGTTAAAATACCATGCCTTGCTTTCTCATTCAAAATAGCGTTAGTTTAACATCTATCCATTCGCTATGTTTTAACATGTTTATAAGATCAAAAGAAGCATGTTTGAGCTGCAGCTCAGAGGTCCTTTTCATCTCTGGGCACAGCTGTGTCTCCTTCAGGCTTAGAAAGAGCTGCAGCATCATCCCTTTGGAGTGAGAGCTGCTCTCCTGGCAGGCTCTGCAGATGGTTTCTGCTGAGCTTTTCAGTGTGTTTCTGTTGCAGGGGTACTTTCAGCTGTGTTATTACAAAAACAATGTACTGTACCTTGGAATTAGCTAAAATGCCAGGGGTGAAGGGGAAGAGACAGCAAGGTTCAAGGAGTCAGGGTAATAACATATCATTTCCTGAGAGTGAATCGTTGCTTTCATTTCATCTGCAGATAAATCACAGTTTGTACTAGATAGGCTGGGACCAAGGGCGATGTAAAGATAAGCCCTTCACTCAGTCTTCTACTCCCAAATCCAAGGCTTAATAACAGAATCATTGTCAGTGAAAGGACTTAAAAATTTATGATTCATTATGAAAGTATTTGAGAAACAGACCCTGCCTCTGTATACCTGGAATATGGTATTAGTTCTGAGGTTTCATCTGAAAAGAGTCCAGAAAAAAAGGACCTAGGGTTTAGGAGAAAAGTTCCCAAGCATTAAATATATATGAATCAGATTAATGGAAATACAAGTTATTTGGATCATCAAAGTGCAAGAACCTCATTTCAGGTTTGTTAACAGCAGGCTGGAATTCAGAGAAATGGTGTTGGGGCACAATGATTCCCCACAGCAGGGTCTGTGAGGTTATGCTGTGGAGATCCCTGGAGGGATGAGGTGGACGCATCACCTGTAGAGAAGAGCACCATGGAACAGCTCCCTGGGGAGCAGCAGCACCTGGAAGATGAGTGGTGTGTCCGAGAGATCCAGCTTTCAGCCCAATAATAGTGAAAGTGTCCATCCCTGGGAATACCCTCTCAGGCAGGACCCCAGTTCACAAATTCCGTGATGACAAAAATGTTTTTGAACTAGACTTGATTCCTTATAAAGTCAACTGGAGCTAAAGACTGATATGTCTTAAATCTAGGATTGTCAAAAAAAAAAGAGAGAGTTTCAGTTATAATTTTGCCTGTCTTAGGTGTGGGTTGAGATTTAATGTGCAGAGGGAGAATGAGCACAATGTCTGTTGAGCTGTAGAAAGCTCCCTGACAGATAGGGGATAGGATTCGTGTTCTTTTTCCTTCCCCTTCTTCTATTTTCTCTGTAATTTTTCTACCCTGGAGCAAAGGGTAAGGCAAGCAGCTCTACACCACTTCGCAGTTTGTGAGCAGAGGAATTTCACACCCTCACCAACACCAACACAGTGGTGTTGCCAGCAGACTGGAAGCAAATTCCTCTGGGATGCTGCTACTTAACCTAATGTATTGGCAGCAAGGCAGCATGGAACACTGCCAGCCCTGCTGACAGCTGGGCTCTGTTGTGTTGAGAGGGTTGGGAAAGCTGTCACATACTTCATAACAACAGTGCTAATAACTTGGGCTGTGCTTGCAGGCTTCTCTCAAGCCCCCTGAAAAAGAAACCCAGAAATTTTCCCTGTATTGTTTTCCATTCATGCCATCCTTGCTTCCCAGTTAGCAACTTCTCCTTATTCCTCTCCAGTGGAAACTCTTATCCTCTCTGGGGCAAAGTGAGGTTTGAACTTCAGTGGCATTTGAGACTGTGAATCTGTTAGGGTAGGGCATGTGTCTTGCTCTGTGTTGTCCAGGTCTGGGGGTGCTCACAGCTCTGCAGATGCTCCATTTTGCTTTTCTAGCATATGCAGCCTATGATTAAGTGACTCTTTTAAGCTTTACTAGGAATATTCTCCAGATTTAGACACCTAGAAAAGCCATTCTGTTCTCTAGATTAAAGTGTCAGGATTGTGGCTTGCACCCTCTGCCATGTTTAAATGTTTCTCCAGTCCCAGTAGCCCCTGATGACAACTTTTGCAGCACTCCTGATGGATGTGGGTCTCAGCTAGTAATAAGGCAGATGTACCTGAGCCTGCTCTCTGCTCTGTGTCTGTTGCAGAAGCCAGAAGCCCTGTGAACCTGTGCAAGCCCAACCCCTGCATGAACCAGGGCGTGTGCATCCTGGGGCCGGGGAGCTACCGCTGCCAGTGCCACGGCTGGGAGGGACCCCACTGCGAGAGCAGTAAGGACCAGCAGCCCTCCACACTAATTCCACCTCTCCCTGAAGCAGAGAAACCCCTGGACAGCAGTTTGGTGGCCAGGCCTTGGTGCTGGTGTGGTCTCTATCTTATGGAAAGTGGAGAGGTTTGGGCTGCTGAGGGGAGCAAGGGCTTCTCTGGAGAAGCTCTGCCTTTTTATACATTCACTGAGTGAGTTGACTGTGAGGGGCGCCCAAGGAGGGCTAATAATTTTGGTAGTCTTCCACTCTGTTCTGTTCCACTTTTCCCTCTGCCCTGCTAGAAAAAACAAGCTTTCCTAGGCTCCCCAGGTGGAAAGATTTGACTCTCTTTTAATGGGGGGAGCTGTTTCTGTTGGAGCAGACCCCCTCACTTCCCCTTTCAGTGCTGTCCATGGTGTAAAACCTCTCCATTGCCCTCCTTCTCTTCAGCAGGGGAGCAATGCCCATGAGGTGAGGAGTCTCTGGCTCCCTAGAGATGGCCTTGTGCCCATAGCATGATGTTCTCAATTTAGATGGGTTTTCCCCCTGCCCAATATTTTGCTTTTTACCTGAATTCTGACTTCCAGCCTGTGGCCTCTAATATCTGTCATCTAAGGGAAGGAATGGTTGGTTGGTTGGTGTGGACTGAGTGTGACCTTATTATCCCTTGGTCCTAAAGCCCTCATCCCACATCTATGCTTTTCCTCTGCCACAGGAGTTCTCCGGGGGGATTCTCCAAGATCTCCAGCCCTTCCTCCACGTTCCCATGTGCAGTGGAGTCCAAGGGGTCTGCAGCACCTCTCCAGAGCCCTCCACCACAGCAAAAGGCAAATGGATCAGAGGCATTGACACAGATGTGCTGACTGCTCCAGTTCTCCATCCAGGAACACTCTCTGCCACTCACAGGCACTGTCCAGCCCTTGGAGTTGATGGAGTTGCTCCAGCACAGGGACTGTCTTGAGGCCATTCCCAATTCCTGCATTGCACAAACTGGGCTCCCCAGCACTCTCTTTCTTTTATAACTGAAGTAAATATTTGTGTTTAAGTATTTCTTTCTGGCATTTTGCATTTACTCATCCAGGTCTTAAGGTCTTGATTGTTTTGGGGGTTTTTTTAACAGATTTTGATAGATCTGTGAGTTAGTCTAAAAATATGCAGAAGTCTGAGCAATTCTGGAGCTCTTGCTGAAGGGGTATAACACAGATGATGCACTTGCAGCCAGGTGCTGGAGTGAATAGCTCATTACATGCAGGAAGACAGAGGAAGAGGAAGGAGAACTGATTACAAGTCTTTATTCTGTTTCTGTTTAGGTTGTTCGTGCTGCTTTCTTCTCTGCATTTACTGGCCTGTGATGGTTCATGTTTCCAAAGGGAGTTTGGCCACATGCCTGCATCCTTTGGAGCATCAGCCTCACCTCATCACTAGATCAATTTGCCCCCAAACCTGTAAAATTTACAGAGCTGCTCCCCCAAAACCTGTGGTTCCCAGTGCTGGGTTGTCTGCTGACTTTCCCATGGTGTCTGTCACCTCAGGAGAGCACAGCCAGGTCTGCAGAGAGCCAAGGCAGAGATATTAACTGTGACTGCCAGTGCTCATGAGAATAGAGTCTATTGTTCCCAGCAGAAGAAAAATCCCTTCACCCAGATGTCCTGGCCCTATGTTTGAATAGTAACATTAGATGGACAAAGAGAGACACAAATTGCTCAGCAGGTTTGTTGTCAAAAGAAGAATGGTCTGAAAGCACTCTCAGGGATGAAAGCTGGCACTGAGACAGGAGGAGCACTGTGGTGCCTTGTGGGAGAAACCAGGCTGGGAGGAAGAGGAGATTCTGCTTTCTTTTCTCTGTCACTTTGCTGTGCCTTAGGACACAGACAATCTAACAGAACAGAGGCTTAGTTGAAGGGCTGACATTTGGGATACAAAGGGAAACGAATCTATTAATGTTTCTTGGGCATGGCTGTAGCTCAGCATTGCCTCTGCTGTTAAGCTGTCAGTCCTCTCTTCATGTGGGGAGAATGGGCTTGGCCAGGCTCACACCAAACCTTGGTTCATGGTGTGGTGCACAAGTAAATAACTAGATTCCAGACAAATTGCAGACAAATTGCTCTCAAAAGCAGAATGCATCCTGTTTGTGTGAGGGGTCTGAGGGACCCCTCTTCTCACCCTGCTGCCCTGCTGGCTTTGCAGCTCCCTGGGGGTTTCTCTGCCATGGTTTTCCTAACAGCATCATTAACTCACGCCTCACAGCCCTTTCTCATCTGCAGATCAGCCTGCCCTCAAACAGCAGTGAGCTCACATTGCCTGGGACACAGCTCTGCAGCTGGGACATGCCCTCCTGGCCTTCTGCAAGTGCTGTTCCTTGTGCTGTTTGCAGGACACTATGTAGAGTGCTGCTGCTGAGCACATTGGCTTGTGGCTAATGTGGTGTGGTGTAATTTGTTTGGAAGTTATTTATTTTAATTACATTATTGTGTTAAATATATATATATCACAATAAAATAATTGAAATAAAGAACAATATATATACTATATATATAGTATATAACTAGATATACAACTATATAATTATTAATATATATTTATATATGAAAATAAAACAATATCTAATAAATAAAATATTATATATTATATATAATTATATATAGAATTAATATAAAAAATAAAAAAAATACATAATTTATTAAATATATCATTAAATTATAATTAATATATTAATATATAATATTATATACTAGGATTTAGTTATATATATATAGATATATATAATTAATTATTTAATTATACTTTGTTAGGTATACTGTGGGCTGCACAAGGAACAAGGCAGGCTTGCCTGTGTCCTGACCTAGGGAAACCCTGCAATTTTTACCATACTGCTGGCTTTAAGCACCATAGGTACACAAAGATCTCTGTGTGATTCAGGAAGCATAGATTGCAGAATCTAATGCTGGAAAGGATTGATCTAACTCAGTGCATCTCTTGTCAACTAGAGATGATGTTACAGATTGGAAACTCATGAAACCTAGGATTTCATGAGTTTCCAATCATTTTGTTGGCTCAGGAAATCTGGTTTCTAAACCCAGTTTTTGGGCTCCGAGTACACCTGGATGAGGTCTTAGAGCCCCAGGAATTCCCAAACATGTAATTTCCTATTAGGAATGGAAAAGGAATCTTGCAAATCTGAAAAGAAAGGATTACAAACACTCTGGAAAGGAGATAGGGTCAAATGAAATGCAATTGAAAAAATCGCAAAAATCGGGAGTTTTAATGCCTTCAAAAAAGAGGCTGTGATTAAATGAACTGTGTTGCAAAGTACCAAAACATGCCAAAACTAAGCTCACATGTTGCAGAAGCAGTGGAAAAATGAAGGAGGAAGAGGAAACTTGGAGGGGGAGATATGAGGGACATGGCATGAATACTTAAAAAAAATGAAAAAACCCTAAGTCATAGCCATCAAAAGGCATGGCATGCTATCAAGGGCAGGGACATGCACCAAAGATTCCTCTATTGGTCCCCATTGAAATCGCTATATTTCAGGGGGATCTATATGCGACCTTCGTCCTCATATTCCTTCTGAAAGCAAGTCCTTGCTGAGGCCTTAAATGGATGCTCAGACATTCCCTGGCAGCAGCAGCACCTGCTAGCTCTCCTTCTGTATGAGACAAAACACTTTGCAAGGTCAGAAAGTCATGGGGCACTGAGAGGAGATGGGAAAAAACAGCCTTATAATTATGATGTATGGGATGGTCTTGGAGAGATCTGCTGGTTCCACAGGCAAGCAGGACACTGCTGAGCAGTTTTTGGAGCTGCTTTCTTCTTAAAAATGTGACTTGATCTTCCTGGCTAGCCTCTAGGCCCTTTTCTTGGTAAATTTTAATTCAAGAAGTGTAAGTAGGTAAGTGGCTTGGGTCTCTCATATGATCCCTTATTAAATTCACTCTCAGACTTGCCCTGATTCAATCAGAAATATTTAATGAGCCTATACCTGAGGGGAGCTCATTCTCTTATGGCTGGGTCAATATTTGAGGCTGGCACAGGCACTGGGGAGGTGGGGTCCCTGCAAGCCAGCGCTAATCCTGTCTGGCCTCACAGGAGCTCAGAGGATGCTGTCTGTGCCAGCTTGTCATGAGTGTCTGGGCTGCTCTTGCTAATGGAGCTCTGAATTACTCTCTGGAGGACTGGTGGGTGAGCTTGAGCTGTTCCTGGGCCATGCTGGCTCCAGGAGAGAGCCTGTTTCTCCTTTAAAAATGGGATTTAGGTAAGTGCCATGATTTTCACCCTCTTTAGTCTTACATTCCCTCATCGAGATATACCATGCCTGTTTGTGGTGAGTAAAGGTAGGATGGCAGCTGTCCTGTAAATGCTGCAGCAAGGAAGCTGGGGGTTGATCCCACTGTGCCTTTCTCCCTGCATACCAAAATGCAAAAGGCCAAAAGCCAAGGCCAGCCTGCAAGAGCTCTGCTGATGCTCCCTGTAAAGCCAGCTGGCTTCTTCACCTTCAAACCTCCTGCAATTTCACTCTGCAGCAGGAGTAAATTAATTTGATTCATACCTGAGGCATCTTACATAAACATTCAGGCCAACTCCTCCACTGAAATGAGGAATTTTTTTTTTCTTTCCTTCAAAATCTGTCATTTTACTTCTCTCTTACTGGGAAATCAACATGCCCACTAGCAGCCTTGGTGTGCTAGTCAAGAACACCCAGGAGCTTTTGTGGGGTTATGTGTATCCAAAGCAAGAAATGTGGAGATATTTAAATGAGAAACTTGCTAAGGAAAATGGTTTGTAGCAGGAAATTTCCCTCCAGAAGAATATGGAATTCTGCTGGTGGCACTTCTGTGATGATTAACAAAGCAGTAACTTTACCAGCTGGAGCTGATACAGGGTGTTCTAAAGCAGCCAAAGGCAATGGAGCAGCGATGCTGGGCAAGGACAAAAGCAGCTCCTGCTGCTGTCCATTCAGTGCACAAAACCAGCCCCCAAATGGAGTTATTTGGGGATTCCTGGGCTCGGAGGCTGACAGGACACCAAGGAGCTCAGTGGCAGGTTTGTATCAAGGGGTCAGCTCAGAGAGGCCAGGGAGTGTGACCTGGCCCAGGAATTTGTGCTGTATCTACAGTGCCTCCCCAAGCTGTCTGTGGGAGAGGAGCCACCAAGAGATATTTCACAGATGTGCCTGTTGTGATGTCCATTCTGTAAAGGCCTCAACTGTTTTCTTCAATAACTTTTCTTTCCTTCCCAGCTGAAGCCCATCCCGGCTTTCCTTCAGACTGCAGCAGGCAGTAAGCTGCACACAGTTGCTATCTAGTGGCCAGAGGAAGGTAATGGAAGATTTTCCCTGCTGGTTCTGGGCAAGAGGACTGCTACACGGATACAGGCAGGAATCTGTTATGTGTCTTCATGTAAATTGTCAGGGTTACTGCTGTTTTTCAGTGGGTTAAATCTCTGAAAATTGTTTTTCTTGATGGTGCAATCACTACTATTTAAGCTATAGTTCACTGCAGTTGTAGTGTACAGTTCACTGCATAGCTAAGGATTTGTAGTAACTAATGGTATTTGGAATTTGATGTACTTGAAATCTATTGGAAAATAGAGCAGGGACAAGGCCCATTACTGAGAAAACCACTGGTACCATAATATACTCAACATTTTATTATAAAACCCTCTAAAGAGCCACTTTATAGGTCACAGTTACAACAAAGGAAATGCCTTGAGTTAGGAAAACAATGGGGACACAGAGACATTGTTTAACATTTCTTGTTTGAGGAAAATGAGTGTCCTTCAGGACTTGCCCATGTTTACCATTCCCTCATGGAGACATCCCAGCAGGAGCACTGAGGCTGACTGGGCTGTGAGGGGGAAGCAGAGCTGCTTCTGCCCATGGCTGTCTCAGTGAAATGTCTGGACAACTCGTGGAGGATGGCACAGGGAGTACGCTGAGGGCACAGTGCTACACGGATATTCAGGGTACAGAGAGGGGCTCTTGCCAGCTCTTCATGGGCCAAAACAAAAGCTTCATGGAGTCTGTGGCCTTCTGGTGCTCTGGAGAAGGAAATCCCCAGGATCCTGAACCAGAATCAGCAGATTATTTGCATGATTTTTTCCTATGTGCACAGGGCCCAACCTGCCAGCTGAGGCTCCAGAGGCCTGGCATTAGCAACTCCTCCATCTGCACCACAGTGGGAACTAAAGAGTAAAAAAAATGGGAGCACAGTCACCTTTCCTGCTTCCAGGATACCCTGACCAAGGGTTTTTTTGCACCCTGGCTCTGTGGTGGGGGCAAGCAAGCCCAGAACCTGTCAGGACATTCTCACTCACCCCAGTGACAGCACCAGCCCTGGGTATCAGAGCCTTGTGCTCCCACTGGCTGTTTGGCCTTTGTGTGAAGACAGAACAGCCTTTTAGAGGTGCTCTCAGGCCTGTCAAATATTTTCCAGGGTGAGGAAGGTACAGCATTTTTCCTGTCTGCCTTTACCTTGGCTTTGGTGTAGCCACAGGACCCCATGGATGATCCACTCTGGGAGCTGGTGCTGCTTTAACTTTGTAGGGTTAAAACAGCTCCAGCCCCATCTATCAACCCAGTTCCTGAGCCTGGGCTCTGAAGGGGTCATCAGAGGAAACAGGATGAGGAGTCTCCAGGCCATCACACATGCCAGCAGGTTACAGGGAGGGGAGGAGTGCATAGATTTCTGCCAACCCACTGCCACCCTTCAAATTTCAATATCTCTAAGTTTAGCAGTTCCAAATCTCCAACCACTTTCATTAGAAAGCTTGGCTAAGGTAGAGAGGGATGGGCTTTGTAGGCCATACTGCCAGGGCCCAAAGGCTGTATTAATGATCAGGAAATGAGGGTGACAGCACCAAGAGGTCCAGCAGAGCCCTGGCAGTGCAGCCTTACTGCAGTGGGGAGGGACACAGGGACAGAGGGATGGCTTCAGCTGCAGCTCTCTGAGGATCAGACACCACCACAGCTGGGGCAGCAGCATGGGCGCTGTTTTACCTCCCCTCTTCTGGGAAAGGGGACCCCTGAAGGATCTAGCTTCCCCATGAAACAGCTGAGCAAGCCCTCAAATATTACTTTTTTTTTCTTTTTTTTTTACTTTTTTTTTTCTCTTTTAAGATCAAACTCCTCAGGTGAATTAAGATCCTCAGGAAAGCTAACTGAATCTGCCTGGCAGATCTCCTTTGCTCAGAGCTCTTTTCGCTGCCAGTCTGTAACACAGCTTACAGCACGAGAAGGTGAGCAGCTCAATATTCTAGCAAACCTGCAGCTGGTAGGAGATGCTGGAATGCATCAGGACACTGATTAAAAAATGCCCTGGACAGGCTGCTGTGTGCTTCTCATTCATATTTGAAGAATTGCTCACATGTGGGATAGCCCTTGATTGAAGGCTGGATGAAACGTAGCTGAGTGATGACTGGCAGCAAGACAGATTGACAACCTTATAAGGACAGGTACAAACTCACCAGGCTGAGGAAGAGCAGAGGTTCCTTCTGAATCCACTACAGTCACTAATACAGAAACCTTAATAACTCAATGATAAACCTTCAGAGTAGAAATACACAAAACACCCCCTATGTACAGTAACATTCTTGTTTACATCAGCTGGGTTAGGACTTTGATGGAAGGATTGCCACTGGCTGTTATTGTTTTAGCTACATGGTTGGGATTTGTCTGGAAAGAGCAGGTTCATGTGGGGTAACTCTGGTCAGCAGCTGTGACTCCAGTGCTGCGTCGGAGCTGTGGGCGCCACGTGGAGGAGGCACTTGGTGTGTGGTGGTGCTGAACACCCAACCTCCACTGACAGATGGTTGAATCCCCTGGGCCAAGCGTGGGCAATTTGAGTCTTTAGTCCATCTCTGAACAACGTGCTTCTAACTAGCTCCCTTTTTCTCCCATTCCTGCCAAGGAAGAAAGGCAAATTAGTCAAAATGCAAAGCAGGCAACCATAATGTGCATGGGATCAACATGACTGTCTGGTCCCCAAGTGGTTTTGGCTGCAGGGTGGGTCAGGGATATATTTAAGTTACAAACAATGCATGTATTTATTCATTTAAATTGTAGGCAAGGCAAACACAGGTGAAAAGACTGGAGGAAAATCAGGCTGACATGTCTGAATTGTGTTGGTCAGGGGTGTTTCCCAGACATGGGACTCCCCCACAACCCCATCCCACCACAGCCAGTTTGCTCCACTGACAGAAAGGAAAGACAGAGGCTGTCCCAGATGGGTTTTCCAGCTGTAACTCACCTTAGCTTTCTGTAGGACTGTTCCCTTCCCCGTGACCATAACAGATAAGGGCCGGTTTTTTAAAGCCGTGGCTGAGTTGACTGGTGAGTTCTCTGCGCTGTTTGCTGGACTGGCACTTTTGGCCTGAACCTACAATAAAAATCAGAGAAATGGTTATGAATACAGACTACTGGGAGAGATTGCTGCCTTTTCCCACCATCTCCTAGTCACAGTGTCATCCCATTTGCACGGAGGTGCATTTGTTCAGTGACAGGCCAATTTCAAAAAAAACATCAGGGGAGTTTGTGATGTGTTTGGGTTTTGAGGACTCTAGAACTAGAGATACAGAGCAGGGTGCAGGTGCTGGAGATCTCCAATTCATGCAAAACAAGTTCCCAAGAAGGAAATTAGATGCCTGAATCTCCTGCAAAACCATCCCTTAGCTCAGCCAAATGCAGAAGGAGCTGAGTCCAGACTTGCATGGCTCTGGAGGGTGCTGCTCAAAGTCCCACAGGAAAATACAATCACTCTCCTGAGCTCCATCCACCTTTCACTTCCCCATTACTGCTGTTACCTCATTAGATTATTATTACATAATGTATATTATATATAATAGTCAATACAGACATATTAACTATACATTCATACAAGATTGCATATTACACATAATAATGATGCTATTATTAATTATTACATTTTTAAGCAGGCTGAGACTGTGTGGCTGCCTAGCTGCCAGAAAGCTGCTGTCCATCCCAGGGGTGCCCCACATACCCGTGGGGTTGTGTTCTCCAGGTGTGTGGTGTCCACTGCTGTACCCAATGTCACCGGGCCAGACTCTGCCTTCTTCAGGTTCTCCTTCACCTCCACCAGGCTCAGCTCCAGGTCCACCCTCTGGCTTTCCTTTCTTTTGCATTCTTCATCTATCTCCTTCAGCCTCTGCTCCAAACTCTTGTCTGTAGGAAGAGGAATCTTGGTGCCTGCTGGGAACCTGGGGAGCTCCTGAGGGGAGCAGGGATCAGGGCACATCCTGTACATTTTCCTTGGGTTTTATCCCAAGAGGGATGTGGCTCCTGCCCTAGTGCAATCTGGGTTATGTGGTTTGGCTCAAAGCACCAGGTTCCCCCCATCTCTTCTGGTCCCAGAAGGGCCAGGTTTATTGCTCCCTCTTTCTCCAGAGCCCCAGCTTGGCTCAATTCCACACATCCCACCTTGCCCTACCCTACCTGTGCTGCCACCAAGCATTTCCTTCAGCTCCCGCCTCTCTTTGCGCAGCTGGGTGAGCTGAGCTCGGATCTCATCCTTCTCCTTCTCCAGCCTCTCCTTCTCCTCCGTGAACCGTCTCACCTCTGCCTCTGTCCTGTTCTTGCCCAGCTTGGTCTCCACTGCTCCTGCTGGAAACACAGCCCACCAACAACAAGCTCAGTCAGGGGCAAAAAAGCAGGAGGAAGAAAACCTTTCCAGATGCTTGAAAAGAAAACAATGGAAGGTCTGAAAAGTCACTAACCACAGCACACAGACTGCAGAGGCAAGTTCAATCTCAGGGCACCACTTCTCTTTAAACACCCTTGGGCCACCTGAGCAGCACACCCACCTGGCAGTGGCATCTTGGGCCACCTGAGCAGCACACCCACCTGGCAGTGGCATCTTGGGCCGGTGTGCAGGCACCAGCTGGGGACTGCCCACTGGAACTGGCCCCGCTGGCACCTCAGGGCCACATTGCTCTGCTGCTGGCTCTGCATTTTGGCAGCAGGCACCCGTGGCACAGCCTCCTCGGGCTCTGGCTTCTCTGGGTGTTTCTGGGAAGGAGAAGGGAATTGGGATGATGAGGTGTAGGGAAGTGGCTCAGTGGTTAAGCCTGGCCTGGTATCATGGTTTGGACAGTACCTGCTCCGTGGTCTCTGCTGCTTTAGCACAGGGCTCAGCTTCCTTAGCCATGGGGGCTGTCTCAGCTGTGCTCTCCGGGGCAGCCTTGGCAGCCCTTTCTAGGGATGGTGACCCGAGGGGGGAAGACTGGCATGACATCTTGCCAGCACAGTGCAGTAAGGACTTCACTGGGGTGAGATCCAGATACACCCTGTCTTGATCCCCCTCCAGTTTGCTCTCACTCTTGGGTACTTCTTCCTGCAAAAGAGACCATCTGCTGAAACTAGAAGTACAAGAAACATCTCACTGCCGAGCAGCACTATCTCAGGCAATCTGGAACATTTTCCAAAAATCTTAGAGGAACTAAAATGCCAGTCTCTGAGTTATTCCACAGAGGCCTTTTTGAAGTACTGAAGGAAAGGCCCCTCCTGTTTTCCTTCAATAGGTCTCTCTGATAGCAGCAACAGCCCCATGCAAGGATATCATACTGTTGTACATCCAGTCTTTGCCTTTCCTGAGGTGACAGTCCCATTCCCAGCATGACCCATTGTTCTTGTCCTTTCACACAGGACTTGCTCTTACAGGCACAAAAAAGAATTTTTGAAAGGCTAAGCTCCAAAAATCCCACTATCACCAAATAATCCATGTTGTTTGCTGATGAAAACTGTGGAATTTTTTCCCAGCTGCCTGAGGATCCCTACAGCCCCTTTCTGGAAACCCCTCTCCCATTCCTTAGCAACTCCTCTCCATCCTTGCTTCTGCTCCATTGAAAAGGCCAGGATCTCCCCAGGGGCTGGGGATCCCCCCCCTTGCACTGCTGGAGACTCCCCATGGGCTGTTTGCCGTGGTGCCCCCAGAGCTCCCTGCAGCAGGGCAGCTCTCTTACCACAGGCAGGTCTGGCAGATCCACGTCGTCATAGAGCTCGTCCTGCTGCACCCTGCCCTTGGGCAGGTTGTCAATGTAGGCATTGGGCTCAGAGTATTTCCTCTGCATGAGCCTGTGAACAGGACATCCCATCAGGGCGACTGGATTTGCTGCATGGCTCTGCAGTGCTGCATTTTGAGACACCTGAGAACACCACTGCTGAGGTCTGGGCGAGGCCAGGCAGCCAGATGCAGGAGAGGAGAAGGCAGAGCCATACAGAGCAGTGGGGTCACTGCTGCTGCTGCTGCCTGGTAAGCAGCATCCACCAGAGTGGGGCTGTACTTGCCCTGGGCTCTCTCTTTCTCCCCAGTTCTCAGCCACAGCAGCATTGCCACAGACACATTTTATGAAAAATCCTTTCCTTAGGATTTTTCCTCCTGAGAGGCTGAGAGGCCTCAGAAACAAAATGTAAACAATGGTTATCTGCTGCTGTGGAATGCAACAGGTGGGTCTGTGATTGGTCTCATGTGGTTGTTTCTAATTAATGGCCAATCGCAGTCCAGCTGTCCAGACTGTCTCAGCCTTTGTTATCATTCTTCTTCTATTCTTAGCTAGCCTTCTGATGAAATCCTTTCTTCTATTCTTTTAGGATCGTTTTAATATAATATATATCATAAAATAATAAATCAAGCCTTCTGAAACATGAGTCAGATCCTTGTCTCTTCCCTCATCCTAAGACCCCTGTGAGCACCACCACACAGCACAGTCACCCTGCCCCAGTGATGGATGGGTGGCTGAGAGCCCAGCCTGCTTTTGCAACAGCCACTCAGGCACATGCCCCACGGCAAGCTGCAGCTCAGGAAATGCTCTCCTGTCCCAAAAGAAAGTGGCTGAGCTGCAGCTGTGAATTCACCACCTATTTCCATGGCAGCCAACCTCCCACAAGTGGAGAGCCCCTGCTCTGGCTTGCTTTCCCTCTCCCAGCCCCAACCCATTACCAGTGACATACAAGAAGGAATTCTTGGCAGCGCTCACAATGCAGGAAACCCTGTCAGCATCCACGTAATCGTAGGTGAATTCCTCTGGGTCTGTTTTCGAGCCTGACTCCGACAAGAGGAGGCCCAGCCAGTGGCCCATCTCCTCTGAGGACTTTGCCTGCAGGGTGATCAGACAGACAGGACAGGCTGCAGCAGTGGTTTCTATGCACTCACAGGGCTGATGCTGGCTTAGGTCGGGCAGGGAAGCATGCTGGCAATCCCCTGGGTATTTATAATAAAATTTAAAAGTAGGCTCTTAAAGGCTGCCTTAAAAGTACAGCTCTATGTAAGAACGGATTCAAAAATTTGGCAGCTACATAAATGCAGCTTTTTGCTCTGCTCCTTGCTAAAATTTCTAGTCAGTCCCCATTTTCCTTTCAGTGGTGATCAACTCAGCTCTCCACAAGAGTAAGAGAAGTCTCTGAGGCTGGAGATGTTGGCAGGGAGCAGCTCTGGGTGAGGAAAGCCTGCGGGTTTTATTTTTCACCAGCAGAGTGCAGCAATGGGATTGCCAAAACAGAGGCAAGAAGACCTCTGAGCCTACGAGGTCCCAGAGCACAAACCCCTTCCACGGTTCTTTGCAGAGGAGAAGGGAAGAGTTTAGAACACCAAAGTCCATTGCTTTAACATGGCCAGGACCCAACTCCCAGCTGCAGTGAGCAGTCTGACACTTTGCCACATGAAGAGTTAAACTCTGTGCCATGAAGTCAGCTCTAGCACACAGCCACATGCACCTCCCAATGCAGGGGACTGCACTTAAAGCAAGGAGAAGTTGGCTGATGCAGCCACTTTTTTGCACTGATTTGAGGAGTCAGAGCAGTAACCACAAAGTAAAATTCAGGGCAAGTGAATATATATATACACTTTCCAAACTGGAAAGTATATTTTAAGCTTTCAGTCTGTTTTATTTAGCAGAGACTTCAGTCCCTGGGAAGCCTGCCAGCCAGCCAGTCCGTAGATTGAGTCTGACATTGAGTCTGACATCCCAACAAAATACAGATTCTTCCATTCACAAAATGTAAATTTTCCCAGCATCTCTTCTTCACATCTGTAATTGGGCAAAATTTTTTAGATACAGACAGACCCTGAATCAGAAACTAAACAAAAACATCTTCCAATTTCATGGTATGCCCTCAAAGTCAGTTGTTTAGCTATAAATATTCCACCCACTGGAAAAATACAGGAAATTGCTCACATTGTCCACCTCCTACTATAACCATGCTGTCGTCAGAGAGAAGCAAGATTAGAGATAAACAGTCCTGGATGCAGGCAAAGGAAAGTAACAGATGGAGATGAATTCACTTGCACTTTCAGGGGCAGATCTGTGATAGGCTTACTTGGGATGTGTGCCCCATGGCCTTGGGGCTCTGCTGTCAAAATATGAAATTCTCTGTTCCTCCTAACCACAGCTTTAAATCCCTAAAGTGGCATTGTTCTCATCTAACATTAACCATCTGCAATGCACTACACAGAACTTAATTATCCAAGGTTATCCTGCAGTGGGGGGAGAGATGGGAATCTCCAGAGGACCCCATGTCCCCCCCTAAGATGAGTGCCTAAGATGAAGGCTGAGAGGTGCCAGCATCACACACAGCCTGGATCACCAGTGAGGTGGGACACATTCTAGGTGACCACAGGCAGATCAGCCAAAGTCCTGCTCCTCAGGTTCTGTTTTGTTGGACTGACGTTCCTCTGGAGGAACTCACTGGCATTTAGACCTCCTAAGGTACCCAAGCTGGTGATTTTGAGCAGAGCTTCCTCAGAGATAGACACCCTACCTCCAAAACAACCCTCTCCTCCCCGTTGTGCAGGATGCGGAAGGAGTAGAGATGGTCAGGGCTCGGCTCTGGGATGATCTCACAGCCTGCCAAACTCAGGGGCTGCTGAGCCAGCTTGCTTCTGTTCCTGTCCTGGTAGAAATGAAGGTGCCCATCTTTTATCTGACACCACCGTGACTTCCACTGGCTGTTCACCAGCACATTCAGGTAACCTGCAAGCAATCACAGCTCATTAAACACATTTTCCATTTAATCCATATTAATTTGTGTGACAGCCTGGGGATGTCTAAGGGGTAAATTATGAGATCACCACACAACACAAAGTCACAGGCACCAATAAAGAGAAAAAGCACAAAGACAAGCTGTCCTAGGCACACAAACCAGGGTGAAAAGGGTAAAAATCTTGAAAATGATACCCTTGAAATTCAGGATATCTTTGGAGCAGCAAGGTGGCTGCAGCTGGTTGGACAAAGTTGGTCCCAGGTGGTAAATAAAGCTGATCCTCACAACTCTCTCTGCCGGCTCCCACACCCTGGGCAGCACAAATTCCCTAGGTGTGCATGTCTGGTATTACCCACCCTTCCACTTTGGGGTCACCCTGAGAGCCACATCACCACAATCTGCATGGATTTACTGGCAGGACCACCTGGCACAGGCCTGCTTGAGGAGGATGATGCCCGGTGCTCATCCTGCCCTGAGGCAAATCCCTGTGGAGGGACTCCTACTGTCACTCACTTGAAGTCTCCAGGGATCTCTCTGGGCTGTCCAGGGAGCTGGACTTCTTCCTCCCGAGGTTCATCAGGTTGCTCAGTTTCAGGCCAGTTGTGCCCTTCTTCTTAACTACCAGAAATGAAAAAGACACATGTGTGGCTTTCCCAGCTCCCAGCCTGCTGTCCCACCTCACACACATCCCTTGCAGAGAGCAAACCTGTGACTCAGGGACAGGCTGGAAAAGTCCAAAGCCCAGGGAGTTCAGGAGGAGGATGGCACCAGTAAGATCAGTTAGGGATTTGTGGAAGATGCCAATCTGTGTTGCTTTACGTGTGGGGTGGCTCTGGCCAAAGGTCAGTCACTGCAGGAGCACTGGGAGGTGTTTGCACAGCTCTTGCTGGGCAGTTACCAACCTCCCTTCACTCTCCTACACCACAAACAATATAAGAACCATTACCCATTAACATTTACTGTATTCAAGTTTTTCCTCTCTAAAACAAGGTGGGAGTGGGATAGTTTATGTCCAAAGAACCTCGTCAACATTCTCCTACTGAGCACGTCAGTCAGTGTGTGACTGTGAAACCAACAGGTAATCTTGGCAAGAATATCAAATTCCCAGGCAATGAATGCACACACAGCTTTAACCAGGTCTGTTTGAGGTGGCAGTGGCAGGAGCCACAGAAGGGTAAGGGCCCATTGTTCCTGTCATTCCCAGGCAAGGTTTTACCATCTTTTGCCTCAGCTGTCTCCGTGTGGCCGTCGGTGCTGCTCCCGCTCTCGGAGGCTGCAGAGTATCTCTCAGACACCTCCACCTGTCAACAAGCACCAGGCACAGGCTCCACAGATGCACGTGACCCATTCTTCCAGAGAGAATGTGCTACAAGGACCTTTTTCCCCTTCTCCCATGTTATGAGTTCCCACTCTTTCTGTAGCAGATGCTTTCACCTGGACATCCCCAGCCAGCTCACTCACACTGTGCCCTTCCCATTGCTCCTGAACATGCCCCACCCAGCTGGGCTCACCTCTGAGGAGACACAGTGACACCACTGGTGCCATCCTATGGCACCCTGCAGCCTGGCTGGTGACAGTCCCTACAGGGGGCATGGGCAGAGGAACCAGCCAGGTGCCCAAACAGGTCAATTTGGGTGCCCACCAGAGACTTAGGAAAGTCTCTTTGTCCTCCCACAGTTTTGGAACAAGCTGCTCCAAGGGGAGTGTCACCTAAACCTGGACTAGAGATGGCCCAAGCCCTGGCATCCAAGGGTCTGTGTCCCTCCCAAAGCTCTTGGAGAACACAACTATCCCACTGGAGGAGATAGCAGCTACTGCCCTAGACAGTGAGAAGCCAAGTGCTGAGTTAGTCTGGGAGGGAAGATATGGCAACAAAATTAAGATGCAAAGGAAAATTAAGATAGTTCCAAGAATGCTCCTTTTCAGCAGCACAGGGGTCTGGTTACACTCATGTCAGTCTTCGCTTAGCTAAAATTAAGGCACCTACACTACTATCTATTGAAGGAACAGGGCTGAAAGCCCAAGTGCCAGTTCTGTCTGTGGAGACAAGAGGTACCTTTGGGTAGCTGAGACGCTGCGAGTCTGGGATGTACTGGTTTCCTTCACTGCCTCCTTCACAGAGCAGACCACTGGTCTCTTGGATTACCTGTGCAGAAGGGGAAGCCAAAGGCTGTGAGAGAGCTGCAGCAACAGGATCAATTCATCCTCCCCAGCTAGGACAGGCAAAACCAGATCAGCCTGGGAGAGCCATGGTTTGCTGTCCCTGTGACCCTGGGGACTGTCCTGGATCTGCATCAGGCATCCAGCAGCAACTGCTGGATCCAAGTCACTGGGAGAGGCTGCCAGCAAAGGCAGCCCTGGCGTCTCACAGCCCCTCCTGGGCTCCAGCAGGCTCCTCCTCCTGCTGCTGTCCCATGGGAAGGGCTACATCTACCCCTGCCCTCAGCCCAGACATTGCCCCCACAACAGCAGCTGGGCTGGGAGGGCCTCACACGGCCTCCAGCACAATGAAGGCAGCAGGGAGTGCAGGAAGAATCTGCCCCAGGACATGAAAATGAAGTGGTATATTTGTATAAAGGCTTGCAGTGAGGAAGGGAGCCAGAGCATGCAAGGACAGGGCTGAGATAAGATCTGCTCTCCCAGTAAAGCATGGGAGAACCAGTGGGACAAATCCTGGAGGTGTCACTGACCCTGAGCCACTGCTCTGCCTGGTCCTTGCTCTGCAGCCCCAGCACGATGACATCAGCGTTCGTGGGGATGATCTTCAGCTTGTGCTCCTTCTTCCTCACTTGCTTTTCCTTGTGAATGACTGTGCAGCCCAGCAAATTCACATCCAGCTGGGGGTTGTGGTCCTTGGAGCTCTTGTAGCACTGGGGAAGGGAGACAGGAGTGGGTGAGAGGCAGAGGAGGAGCCTTCCTGCTCCCTGGCAGGAACTCAGCCCCACAAGTGATGCATGAAGTCGTGCAGCCACGTGCATTGACTGCACTGAACACAGCAAAGTCCTACAGACTGCACCCAGGAGATCCCTGATGTGCAGGTACACATACACCTGGCTGCATGCACACATGGTCTGAAATGCCTTCTACTGACACAGGATCAAGTATGTGGTTAGTCTCCGTGGTAAGAACCCCTTCTGCTCAACCACCTCAAAAAGTTTGCCTGAAAAGTATCCCTAGACATTTTGGGGCATTGTGATTTTGGTCACAAATGTGCCCCCTTCAGCAATCCCATGCCCACATTCCTTCTGAAAAAGGAACAAGATCCCCAAATCTCCAGGACATGGTTTTGAAGCTTCTAGGGGTACTTTGTTTTTTGCCAGCTCATTTAACATGGTCTGAGGTGTCACTGCCTTCCTGAGCTCATAAAACCAGATTGTTTTAGACAGAGAGGAGAGGATCTGCTCACCAGCAGCCTGGTGTCCTTGATAACACACAGCTGCTTTGCCCACTGTCCCAGCCACTTCTTTCTCCACAGGAAGGCACAGATGCGAGCGTCCTTCATCAGCTCGATGGTGGCCTCTGGGGATGGCCACTGATGGGTTGCTGACTTGCCTTTGCTGCTCTCTTCCTCATCATAAGATTCGTAGGAACTACTAACAGCTTCACCGTCTTCTACAACAAAAGCAAAGCTCTGTAATTAAATACATTTTTAGAATAACTCTGAGTCAAATGCTTCCCTCAGCCATGCTCACACATGCACAAGCTTCCAGTGCAGGGATGTGTCTTTTGAGGCTCTCCTACGAGAGGATAATTAATAAGGAAATTACCCTCACAGATCCTTTTTTCTTTTTAGCCCAATATGAATCTCATTGCAGTATTTTGTGCCTAATAGCCTCTGTTAGCAAACACTCAAAAGACACTTCTTGGTTGACCACAAATCTGAGAACATTAGTTCCCTTAGACATTTCCTGATGTTTGCTGCTTTCCCTCCCAAAGATGCTTTTACTACATTCCACTTCAAGCCAAACACACACAGTTTTTAAGGCAACAACAGCAAGCTACAACCAGCCCTTGTCCTCTAAATTCCAGAAGTAAAAATGGTATTTGCAAGGCCATGCAGCAAGCAATGATCTATTGTATTTGAGATGTCATTCACTTTCCCCATGGTCTAACAGGTCCCTCTCTCTCTACTCAGCATCTAAGGGACAGCAAGGAGCTTTGAAGTAACACACTGTTGCAGCACCAAAAATTAGTCATAAGTGGCAAATGTGAGGAGCAGTAACAACATTTTTTACGTCCATTCTTAAATGGATTGCTATGTTACTGGGATGAGTTGGAGTTTTCAATACCCAGCTCTAAAGCACTGCAGAATTTTGGAGTTTTCAGCTGATCACTGGTACCAGGCTCATCAAAAACACTGAAAATGTTCTCCTTAATTGCAGGGGGATTTGCAATGCTCTGCTGGCATTTAGAGCTCTAAGTCACAATATAAGCTCACAGAGCAATATGGTGAGATTGGGGCAACATTTGTGTAGGGTTTGGCATTCTGTTCCTACCAAACAGCATGGAGGAATACTGTTAAATTTCTCTCACTGGAATTTAATCTAATTTGGATTCTCACCAAATCTTACTATCTACATAAAAATAACAGTATCAGATTGGTGCAAATGAAAAGAAGAAAAGCAGCCAGAAAAGAGAAAGGCAAAAGGAGCTTCACTGAAGAACGTTTCAGTTGGGCTTATTTGTTCTTTAAATAAAAGGAATTGAGATGCAGTAACAAAGCTACAACCTCCCTCAAGTAATCAAAACTTCACCAATTAAACAAACTTTTTAAAAAGGAAATACTCCCTTTCAAAGTCTCTTAATGAAGCACATCTCCATGCCCTCAATGTATCAAACTGTCCATCTTTTATGGGAAAACTTTTATGGGAAACCTCAGTGCATTCCCACTATGCAGACCTTGTCCTCAGGCAGAAATTCAGATGGAGTAACAGTGCAGATATTTCTCACCCTCAAACACCAAGGAGCTGAACCTCTGCACTGCTACAGGATTCTTCCATAGGCAGCAGCAAGGATGCCTAAGGGAACCTCATCTTCCAAAATTCCCTCCTTTTCCACATGGGTTCTCTGGCCTCTTTTGGAAGTCTCTGGTACCCTTACCTAAGCAGTAGACCTCAGGCTGCCACCTTACTCCTGAGAAGCCCTGGATGCTCTTCTATGCATCAAGCACAACCCCAAGTGTGGTTCCTCATGAGATGAGCTCTTCCCTGCTTGAAGAGCTGCTGCCCTGGTGACACTGCTATAGCCTCATGAAGGAAAGGCATTTAGCAGGCTGTGCACCTGGCAAATGGGGACAAGCCTTGCCTGGTGGCTTGTGACAACCCCGTGGTCACTACTAAGGCTCACTCAGTCCCAAATCGTTCAGCTCAGGCACCAGTGGCAGCCACAGTCCTGGATGTCTTTATCTAAAACCACCTCTGCTTTCCTGTGGGTCTTCCCATGAGCTCCCAGGGAGCTAAATCAATGCCATGATGCAGGAAGCTCAGAGAATCTTATACTCCCACTCTGCCTAAGTGGAGCACCTTCAATCCTTCACCAAACAGCTACTTGTCCATACCGCCAGCATTACCACACATTATCAGCTCCACACCAGTGACAGAACCAGAATAAAGGGGAATAAAGGCTAGGGAAGTTCTCTTCTTTATCATCCTGAGCACAGGGAAAGCCACCAAAAATAATGCATTGTGCAAAGCAGTGAGAGGTGGTTATCCTCCATGCATGTAACAGGCAAATCCAGGGGGAGATACCTGATAATCTTTCCTAAAACTGAGCTTTTGGGGGGTATTTTTGGGTTGGTTTTGTTGTTGTTTAAAAAAGGCACTTCAGGTTTGGAAAGCATGCCATACCCATAGTTATTGTGGCATAAATAACGCCCTCAGTAACCTGCAACCCTGGCCTGGGTCCAGCCGCAGCAAGCCTACCAAAAAGACCTGCACAGTCAAAAAGAAAGAGAAAGGGAGACAAAGAGAGAAAGCCACAGATAAGCAAATGCAGAGAACAAGGGCACCAATCCCCTCGGTCAGTGAGGCTGTCCCATCCCTGCACGCTGAGATTTCATAAAGGGACAGCGTTTTCAACCCATCCCCTCAAACAAGGCAATTCCCTTTAAAACAGAATCGTCACCATCGCAATTAAGAGCAGCCAGGGCTGATGAGCTGTTTCAGCCAGAACAATGATTGCTCAGTTGGCAGCCACGGGGCTGCTCCTCTCCCGGTTTCACTCCTTATCGCACCCTCCAATTATGCAAAGGCTGCTGATAAGGCTTTAACACATTTCAGCCCAAGAGGGAAGGGAAGCAGCAGCCTCTGCTGGAGCTGGAAAATGAAAGGCAGAGCATCCCCAGCGGAGGGTGGGAGTGCTGCTGATGAAAGATGGACCCCGAGACCCAGCGGAGTCGCCCGCTTGCTTGGTTTTAATTAATCCACCCCCGGTTTGCTGCAGTGTCTCACAGTCCCACCTCTGATGGTGCAGCTCTATCTCCTCAGCCCATCTGGAGGCTTGCTTTGATGTCCTTTCTTGGCAGTGCACCCACTTATTTTAGTCGTGTTCCTATTTTGGTCTGACTTCACTACGCCCATTTGTTTGGGGACACATGGGTGTCTTCCAAGGCTCACGCTGTAACACTGACAGAAAGTACCACAGAGGGACTTCTCACAAGAGCTTACAGCAACAGGACAAGGGTAAATGGATCCAAACAGAGAATCTAGGTCTAGCTTGGAGGTCAGGAAAAAATTCTTGACTGCAAACATGATGAGGAGCTGGCACAGGTTGCTCAGAGGGGCTGTGGATGCCCCAGCCCTGGAAGTGCTCAAGGCAAGGCTGGCTGGAGCTCTGAGCAGCCTGGTCCTGTGAAAGGTGCTCCTGTACATGGCAGGGGGGATGGAACAAGATGGTTTTTAAAGTCCCTTCCAACCCAGGCCATTCTATGATTCTATGGAAGACCAGCAGCAGCTTCCTGGACTGCCACCTCTCCCTATCCAGCTTGTGGGAAAAGGCATAGAGGGCTCGGGGATTACTGGGGCCAGGCTTTGGCATCTTTGGCCAGGGCAAATCCAGGCATGTCCACACTGCCCTTGAGCAACAGCAGTCACACCAAGGTCACAGATCAACTGCTAGCAGTGAGCACCACTGTGTGGGACAGGTACAAATACCACTGACACCTGATAGGGCACAGAGTGGGGCAGGGGGAGGGATGGGATGGGATGGGATGGGATGGGATGGGATGGGATGGGATGGGATGGGATGGGATGGGATGGGATGGGATGGGATGGGATGGGATGGGATGGGATGGGATGGGGAGCTTGTGCTTGTTGAAACCAAGGGCAGGGACCTGCAGGATTGCCTTCATGCTGCAGCCTGATCTCTTGAGGCAAAGCAGGGCACCAGCATCACTGCCCAGTTCCCTTCTGCACAGCACACACACTTCACCTTCTCCTGAGCCCCCACAGCCTCTCCTGCCATGTACCTGCTGCTCCACACCTCTCCCTGCTCCTCCTGCTGGCTCAGCCCCCAGGAACCACCTCCAAGGTGAAGTTGCCAAAGAGCACAGAGATTCTCAGGATGCTTCCTTCCTTCCTCCTCACACAAAGCAGACCCGGTAGCACACCAGGAGGTTTGTGTAGAAGGGACGTGGTGGGGTCTGCAGCGCCTGAGCAGCCACAGGATGCAAAGGCACCACACTCCTCAGTGCTGGGGAATCACTGGCATCCTCTGCCCCATCTCTGCTGCTTTCACAGGCTCCTGTCCCCACCTGCAGCTGTGGCAGTGCTCAGGAAAACACAGAGCCTGCTGGTGCCACAGAGAGCCTCCCAGAGCTGCCTCCCTTGGACAGTGCTCCCATCATTTGTGCTTTTGTCTTTTTGCAGAGCTCTCATCTCTCATTTCCTTGGGCATCTGACTGACCTAGATTTCGGTGGGTGGTGGGTGTATTTGCATCTCAGAGCAGCAGGTTACCAAGGAAAAGCAGAGGTGGGAGCTGGGTGTGCACTGATCATTCCTGCCAGCCAAGTCTCTGATCTGAGGGCGAGTTCTGGAGCTGCCTGGATAACACAAGCTGGATATCCCAGCAGATGGATCCATCCATGGCTGCACTCCAGCTAATCCAGCATGTGCCTTTTTATGCCATGGCTCTTAACAATTTATCCACTTTCCCCATGTGCAGCAGAGGGGAAAGAAATCTCCTTTATCTTACATTGCAGGCATGGGGATGAGGCTGCAGCACCCTGGGCTGCCCCAGCTGCAGCAGGGCTTCACTCTCAGGGCATCACAGCCCTCACCTCAGCCACAGGACCCAGAGCCTTCCAGCAAACACAGGGCAGTGCTGGGGGCCTCGCCTCTGCACTGAACAGCTCCTTTCACCCTGGCCTCAATGAGCCTGAACCTCTTCCCATCTGAGCTGGGCACCATCTCATCTTCCTGCTCACTGACTTGGAGCTTCAAAGCCCAGTAGTTCACACTGGGGCTGGAGGGGACCCAGCTTCTCCCAAATGAAGCTGGGAATGTCAGGCAATATTTAAGTTTATGCTACTTTTCACTAAAGTTTTATTATCCTGTACTATCTGTCAAACTGGATTTGTGCCTGAATATGAATTATTTGCATAGAAGGCCCCTGACCTGGATGACTCAAAGCTCACCCAAACTTCAGAGAGCCACCCCATGTGCCATCCAATACATCCAATGTGTTTTCCATGACTCTTCAACCCAGCAGGCACTTTACTGCTTGGTTCTGTCTGCTGTGCATTGGACATCATAATTCTTCAATTTCTGGTTGCAGGGTGGCTCAATTTCAACAAAAAGGTTGAAGTTTGTTAGTTTTAAGGTGAGCTGTGAGCCTCCACTATTCTGCTGTCTATCACTATGTGACCTATTAAAAAGTTTGTCCCCATGTTTCTTATCAGCTCTTGTCCCCAGAGACTTCTCCTCTCCAGACTTAACAACCACAACTCTCTCAGCCTTTCCTCACAGGAGAGGTGTTCCTTCTCTCTGGCAATTTTGGTGGCCCTCCCCTGGATCCACTCTAGCAGGTCCATGTCCTTCCTGTGCTCACCTCATTTCTCATTTTTTCCCCTGCATATTGTGAGAGGCAGTTTCTGATTTTCCACTGATTGTTCAGGAAGGTGTGAGTGCTTACAGGCAGACTGGATCACTTTGATGTGAATAACTCAAATTTTCAAATAAACCACGAGGCTGGTTTATGAGTTATAGGGTGTGGATTCCATTCACTGGCTTTAGCAAAGCAGAGCTAGAAACATTGTATAATGTGTTAATTTCAGATTAACAGATCCAACAGCCAAGGCTTTAGATCCAAATCTGTCACCCTTAACCCCCTTTGCTTGCCCTGACTCTTGCCACTCAGCTGTGCCCATGCCACACACTGTGCTGCAGCCAAGGCTGATGAGCAGAGATCTGCTCCTGCAGAGGGTGATAGGATCTGTCTCATGTGGGCTTAAATGGATTAGAAAGCGATGACAAGATCAGCTCTGCTATCAGATCACAGGAAGGCAATCTCAGTGAAGGGCGTCCAACAAAAGGATGCAGGAACACAGTGCAAAAAGTGAGAATGTGGGAGCTCAGCATGCAGCAGCCCCTCCCAGAGGGGCAACAGGGGACAGGCAAGGGTGGCCCTGCTCCAGGACACGGCTGGGGTGCTGTCCCAGGCAATGAGGGTGTGTGCATGGAACCCACACGCTCTCCCCTCACACCAAGTGTGGCTCTCTAAGCAAGTTTATAGATGGCTAAACTGCCCCAAGAGACAGAGCTGAATAAAGAGCCAATTATAAAAATGGTTATCACTCCTAACAGAGCAGCAGAGCCATGGATTTTGAGCCCCAAGGGGACAATTAGAGCACTAGGACACGAATGCAAGCCACCACAGCTTCACCACTTGGTCCTGAATAGAAACTTGTGTTTGGCTGCAGCCTATCTGCCAGAAAGCACCAAGACAAAGAGGACCCACAACGGTTTCTAACATTTTACACTGACAATATATTGACCCAAACATATTACTAACTCTATAGTAAAGTTAAAAATTGGAACAATTCAGAAGTCTTTGCTTTCCAGCTAGCATTAGGTCTGTAATATCAAGTGTGATGAGCAGCAGAAAACAAATTTGTCCTAAAAGCTGTAGGAAATATCTGTGTTTTCATTTACTGATTCTCATAAATCTCAAGTCCTCCATCTCCCACACAAACCCCCTCCCAGGGGTTAGCTGGGATATACCATTTACAGAGATGTCATAGGGCTCAGCCTCCTCGTAATATCCCTCTGGGGATTCAATCTTGGGGACTGCTGGTTGTTTTGTTTCGAGAATCTGCAAAATAAACACATAAAACAAACATGATTTAAGGTAAAACCAGATCCACCAAAACAATGGGACATCCTTCCCCCCTTTTTTTAGCACTCAAGTGCACCCCAGTGGGTGAAATCTTTTAGATGTGGTAGAGTTAGGTCAAATATAAATTGAAATTATTGTATAATTGCATCATAAATGTTATTTTCTTTCATGTTGCTTGGGAAGATCAACTCATAGCAGCAATTGCAACCATCAGCCTTACCCTGAACTGAGATTTCTGCCTGCTGCACTGACCCCCCCTAAGCTGCCCACGGTACCTGGGGATGGCCCTCTGTGCTATGGGTTATAAGATATGGGTTATCTTATCAGGGAACTAGAAGGGAGGACAATTGGTGCAACCCTGGCTTTACACTGAAAACAACCTGAGCAGTCTCTGGTTGTGTCTCCAAGTCCCTGACTGATAGAAACTAACAACAAAACTCTCTGCCTTAGGAACTATATTGGGAATCTTTAATTGTGCTCTTAACAAAAAATGAAGGAAATGGATAAACAACACCAATGGAAAATAAGCCTTTGAAAAGAGTCCAAGTGCTGGAAAATCCCTGTGGCGCCTGCCAAACCCCTCCCTAAGCACCAGCAAGGGCTGGCCGGAAAAACATGCCTTGATCCTTTAGAAATATCAATACATGAGGGGGAAAAAAGTGAAGAAATGAACTTTTTACATTTCAGGTGATTCACAGAGATGTTGGTCATGAGAGAGCAGAGCAGCAGCATGAACAGATCAGAGCACAGAGCTCGTGTTCTTCCCAAATATCTGGCATCCCATCTCCCACCCTGACCTGACAGTAGCATTTCCCTGCTCCCCAGTGAGGTTTAACCACCCTTAGCCATCTGACAGCAGGATGCTGTGTCCTGCCATGCTTCAGCTGCCCTGGCTGAGGCTGTGCAAACCCTGCCAGGATGCCCAGGGTTAAACCCCATTGCCCCAGGAGGAGGGGCAGGTCTCTTTGCAGAGAGAGCAGTGTTGAAAGTCACAAATCCTGAATTCTGCCAGCCCACAATTGCCCCCTGGGGAAGAGGGGCCAGCTGTGCACCAGCGCTGCAGGACCAGCCCATCTGCAGGTCATGCCAGCATCATCAGATGCAGGTGCAAAGCTGCCCATCCTGCCCTGGATGTTTCCACCAGCAGCTTCTGGTGCTGAGAAGCAGAAAGGAGGCTTTGAAGGAAGAGATTTTCTGGCCAACAGCTGCCCACAAAGGGAAGCAGTTTGGCTGTGGGAGTGAGGAACCCTGGCCACACCAAAGCCACACGTCTGCTCCCACTTGGACGAGCTGCCTGTGGCTCTGCCAACCTCCCAAACTTCCCCAGTGTTAAAATTCCTCATGTGGGTCTGCCAGATGCTGTGAGCAGCCTGAACTTTCCTTCCAGAGGCACGTAGAACACTGCTGGAAAACACTTGCCCTCCAAACACTTAAAAGGTTTAGGAACTTCTTGTCCTAATGTGTTGCATTAAAGGAACAAAAACAAACCCAGGCTCTCCATGGCTTTACCTAATCCCTTCCCTGGCTAGGAAATGTGTCTGTAATTGCCATCTGTGGTGGCCTCCTGTGTGCAGCCAGCTCCCTTTGTGCTGTGACCATAAAGAAATTGCCTACACAAAGAAATGCTGTGGGTTTTTTTAACACCATCCCACAACTGCCAGGGAAGGGGCTGCTCTGTTTGGTTTCCTACAGACAATGAGGTTTCCTCAGGGTGCACCTTGGTTGACCAGAAGGTATTTGTTTTGTCTCCTCTTTCCCTAGGGGTGTGGTTTACTCTCTAACTTCAGTCACAGGCTATAAATTGTGGTCTTTACCCACGCTGGCCCTTGCAGAACATTTGCCTGTTGCATTATGGCCCAATGAGCATGCAAATATCACCACCCTGGCTGTTTGCATCCCTACCACAGGACCTTCCCTGGGGATGGCTGCCTGCAGGAACAGGCAGAGCTGCAGCACAGGAGAAGTCACCAAGGCCTGCAGAACTCATGGTTTAAAGGTTGTTTTCGGACAAATCCAAAGGAATTAGAGGGATCCAGGTGGGCCATCCCTGTTGGGTTGCCCAGTGGCTGCCAGGGACAATTGGCTGTTCAGAGCTTTATCACCATATTTCTTCCATGCCTCAAAAGGCAAGTGTAGAGCAACACCACAGGATGCCTGAGTGCTACCAAACCACAGAAAAATCTGCAGAGCAAAAACAGATCTAATCTGAATTCCTCTCCTAACCTGTCAGTTTCTGTGCAAGGAGTTGTGTTCACCCTCCACTGCCCAGCTGGCTGTGGCTCCTGCCTGCCCTGGGAGCTGCAAATCCGAGGGAAGATCCATTTCCCCCTAACAGCAATTTCCACTCATTAAAGCTCTCCCCATAAAGCTCTCCTTCTGTGTATTCCCTGAAGGACACTCAGATATCTTTGCTGCCAAAGCTCACTGACACTCAGATGCTCACAGTGAGGAGGTACCTGGCTGCTGCATCCAAGGGAGGTTAACTCCAGTGGTAAGCAGCTGGGAGAAGGAAATTCCCAGCACAGGTCTGGGAGAGGACAGGTGCCCTTCTCAGCTGATATCTGAGAATATTTTTTTTTAAATTCCCTTATTTTTGGGGGGAATTTTTTAATCCCTGATTTAACTTCCTGATTTCCCAGTCAGAAAGCTGGGCTGCACCAAGCTCAAGAGAAATGCCTTGGCGACACCTGGCTGCTGCTTCCCCACTGGTGCCTTCATTCCACCTCCTGCCCACCATGAAATACAGAGCTAAACAGAGGTTCCTGCTCTGGCCACTGCTCCCAGGCCCTCCAGCTCCAGCCATCTGCATGGGCAGAACCCTTTGGGGCTGGAGCAACTCCCAAGGCAATCACATTGCATCCTAGGGTTTGTCAGCTGCACCCCATCCTAGCCCTTGTTGTTCCAGCTCCTCCAGCTAACTCCAGCTGAGCCACACAGATCCCTGGGCCAAAGTCCTGGTGCCTCACCCTGCATCCTCCTTCCTGGGAAAAGAACAGATCCTCCTTTGTGGCTGATGGAGGCACCACCCCATCCTCCTCCATGCCTCCTCCTCCTGCTCCCCATGCCTGCTCCCTGCCCTCCTTCCCCTTCACATCCTGAAATCCCAGCTCACAGCAATTCCCACATTGCACCAACTGCTGAACAGCAACATCAGGGGCTGGAGCGTGACCTGAGTCTGGGAGAGCTGGGCTGGCTCCTGGCACAGAGACAATGGGGTTTAACTGAGTTAGAGCTGCCCTGCAGAGAAACCCACAGAGCCAGCAACTCCTCCTCACAGACTTGTGGGCTGCACAACCGCAACAGCCCCTGCACCCATTGCAGACAGCACCAGGTGTTGCCAAACCTCTGGCAATGCCCAAGCTGAGAAAGGCTCTGGCAGCAAGGGAGGTCCTGGTACTGCCCAGGGATCTTCCTGCAGCTGAGGGATTCCTGGCTTCTCTAAGATCATGTCAGCAGCCCAGGCATAGCTGATTTACAACCCAGGAGAGATTTCCAAAGCAGCAGCTGAGAGTCATCACCGCCTCTGTTTCTTTGAAAACCTCATTTCTCCTTCCTCAAGCCCATGCAATGGGTGTGGGTCTCCCTGGAAGGGAGCACAGCCCTGTTTGCACTCATGGGGAGCTCCCAGAGCTGCCTGCTCCACCTGTGCACAAGATGTGGGTACCACAGGGGCTCCTGGGTGTCCAGCCAGCCTAGGAGCTGCACCACCTACACACTGGCCCACAGTCTTTGTAAAGATGAAACATGCAGCTGGAAATGCCTAGCTCAATGTTTTGTTGTTATTTTTAAAATAAAGCTCACCAGGATTCTTTGCCTCATCATCCTACACAGGCAGAGGTGTTTCCACCCAGCCATGCTGCACTGGACCTGACAACAGCAAAGTCTCAAGGGGCTCAGAGCCCCAGGGGGAGGCAGGGAAAAGCAAAGGGTGTGAGGGATTTACCTTTGGAGGGGGGAGGTCTGGCAGGCTCTTCTGAGGAGGTGACAGATGCAGTCCTGAGTCTCCATTGGTCAGGGAGTTCTTCTGATCCAGCACTGCAAGGCAGAAACAATGACACAGATGACAGTGGCCTCTCCCAGCAGAGCACTTGCTGCCCTGGGCTGTGCTGGAGCAGCAGGATGCCATTCCAGTGGGAGCACAGTGACAATGACAGGCAGGGCTGCAGGGCCACCATGGCAATTCAGGCCATAGCCAGGAACGTGGCACTGGCAGACCCAGCTGGCCTCTGGTTTTAGGGCATCTTTTTCCTTCTGGAGGGAAAACTGTGAAGGCCAGACCCACTGCTGAGAGTTTAAAGGGTCTGGAGAAGCAGCATGGGCAGACACCACACAGTGTCTGGAAACCCATGGCAGTTCAGTCCTTGCCAGCTCTGATCCCTGCTGCTGTGAGCAGACAGGTCAGTGATGTTCTCCTCTGCTACCTTTCCCAAAAATGGGTCCATCACCTCCCTGCTCCCAGGGAAAGCTGCAAAGGTGGCTGCCCAGCTATGTGCACAGTGGCTTATGTGATCACTGCTCAAGGGAAGGCTGCTCTTGAAGCAGCCCAGACCAAACACGTGGCATGTGGCAGCAGAACTGCTCCAGGTGATCCCTGTCTGCCTCTGGAAAGTCACATTTTCCAAGCAGCTGGATGCAGAGTGATTTACTATCTGGAGGGGACATTGAAGGCTCAGAAAACTTGTGTTCAGTCCCCTTCTCCTACCACAGAGCTCCTGGGTGGCCTCAGTGAGTGCCCAAATCCCATGACCTCTGAGATAGTGCAGTGATGGATGTACCCCTCCTTCTCCAGCCACACAGGCCAGCATCACAAATCACACACTGTTCCCTTACTGGGGTGGGAGGGCAGGAATATTTTTCCCTCGATAAGCATTGACATTTTGCAGGTGTCCTCTGATAAAGATGCCGCTCTAAAAGCTGCAGCTTGAAGAGGACTTAGAAGAAGGAAGGAAAAAGAAAAACCATCCAAAATTCTGCTGAAATTCACATCTGTATTAGCTGTTACTTATCTGTGCTCTCTGTTACTTGTAAAAGTGAATGTCACTTGGCATTTGGGATAAGAGGATCTTTGTGGCCACACCAGGAGCCCTTCACACCAGTCCCACCTCCCAAACTCCTGCCCTGTGTGCTGACTTCCAGAAGGAGATGGCATTTAGCTCGCTGAGGAGCCCTGTGCACTTGGGTAGAGATTTGCTGCATCTCTCAGGTAAATGAGATCCATAAATGATGCTGCCCTCATCACCCAGTGCAGGGAATTCAATTACTGAGCCACAGGAAGGCATCTCAAAAGCTGTGTCTGTCCTGCTTAAATCCTTATCAACTGGATCTGCAAGTAGATATGAGGAGCAGGGAAACAGATTTTTGTGCAGAAACTGTGTATTTTAAAGTTTGGAGGGGTGATTTTTGGAGGTGATGGGCTTTGAAAGCATTTTACCATGTGCTGCTGAAGCTTTGCAGAGCACAAGATGTCCTGTCAGCTCAGGCACAGAAGTCTGTCCCCAGTCCCATTACAGACATGGAATTGCAGTAGATAAAAGGGACAGAGGGACTTGTGTCATCACTGGAAGATCAATATCACACCAGTGGGCACTTGGGCCCCCTCATCCCACTCAACCTGAACCTGCAGGCACCTCTCCATCGAGGCACAGAGGCAGGACCAGGGCTCTACACCCAGCTGCAGAGACCCCACACCTGTGTCTCACTGACTCCAGCATTCCAAGTAACACTGCAGTTTTACTTGGAATAGGGAAGTTGTTGAAAACAGAAAGAGAGAAGTGCCAGGTCCCACAGGGAGTGGCTGAGTGGGCAGGGTCATGGCCTTGATAGGGAAAAGTCTGAAACAAAAGAACCACCTCTAAAAATAAATTGTCTGAAATTTCCCCTGTGTTTGAGCATGGTGGATCAGTGCAAGCTTTGCTTTATCCACCCAAATGAGAACTTATATAAAGAGATGTTTCTGTGGCTGCTCAGCTGCTGGGAGGCTGTGTGATCCCATTATAGAGCATTACAGCATCACCCTGTCTGGAGGTCACACTGGGGCTGCACGTGTCAGCTGGGAGGACATCCTGCCTTCAGAGGCATTTGAAGTTAGCCCAAGTTTGGCTGCAGGTAGTTTAAAGAACAAATCAAACCAAATAAACAAAAAAAAAACCCACCACAAAGAAACAAAACCAAAACAAACTGTGGAAGTGAGACAATCCCAACTATTGCAGGACCAGCCCATCAGCAGCAGGCTGCTCTGATGAGTCCTTGTCTCATCCCTCTGCATTGGAAACTCTGGGGCAGGATCAGCCCCTGACAAGGTGTGCATTTAAAAATGTGTGTCACTAATTCTCTTGCTCCATGCAATTATCAGCAGCCCCTTTCACGGTGAACTTCAAAGAGGAAGAACATTTTTAGACAGTTATGTTCTTTGCCATGTTACAAATCCAAAACCTGGGAAAACTAAATTGGAAATTAGTATTTCAGCTAGGTTTGATTCCTCAGCCTTTACTCTGCAGAGCTCCCACATCCCTGGGAGATGAAGGAGCTCTGCCCCTGCAGATGGTGAGGGCTGAGCCCAAACTCACCTCACAAGGCTGTGACAGCACAGACCCTCTGCACCAGGGCAGAGCAGCACAGCAAACCAGAAATACACTTTCAAGGCCCCAAAGATGCAAAAAGTGGCTTCTTTTGTGGCCAAAGAAAGCATGAAGGCTTCCTTGAATATTTCAGGCACTGGAGCTTCAAGCCTTAGAAGGCAACGTTTTTATCCCAAAATAAAGACCTCCAAAGTGCTACTTCCAGGAATAACCTCACAGTGTTGGCAAGGACCGCTATTTCCAAGGGAATGTTATGAAAATGGCCCTTCCACAACCAGCAGCTGCTTCAGCCCTCAGAGCTGCCAGAGCAAGGCTGTAACCTTGTGTGCCTTCATCATCCCCTGAGACACAGTGAAACCATTAATCTTCAGCTCCCTACCTTTGTCTTGTTTCTCTTGGTCACCCTGCTGTTTATGGACTGTCACTTTGTTCATATAAATATACTCCTCATCACCACCTGCAAAACAAAGGGAAAAGTGAACTCTTTACCCACATGCTGCTTTCACACTGCTAACTTTTTCCACAAAGGCAGATGTAAAAAGTGTCTCTGCTGAGCACATTTGGTTGAGGCAACGTGCAGGAAAAACCCCAAGCAATAATAAAAAGCAGAAAAATTAAGTGCTTTATGGTCAGGAAATTCCGTTAAGTTAAAATTTCTACTTAAACATTAACTTGGCCAAACAGTACATCCTGTGTATTTTACAAAGTGGATTAAATAAACTTAAGGTTTAATAAAGAAAACAGAAAGGATCAGGAATCTTGGGAATCCTTTGCTTGTAAAGCTGGACACATAACTATAGTAATTTTACATAAACAATTAGAGGTCACTGCAAAAATAAACTCAGTTTCATTTTCTCCTTCTAATTTTCATGTCTCCCATTCCCACCAGCTGCCAGGAAAATGTTGCTTCAGGCCCCATAGCAATTCCCATGAGAGCCCAGCACCCCATCCTTGGTTTTCCTCATCTGTACCACTGGACTTGGTGTAGACTTTCAGAAGGTCAGACAGGAAGCTCTTCTTCACCACAGCAGTGCTGCTCAAGTTCTCCTTGTCCAGTATCCTCAGAAAATCTTCAAGTTCTGTGAGCAGCTGCTCCAAAGCTACAACAGAAACAGAGACAACTGTTGGCAAAGCAGCTGGCTGGTGTGTGTCAAAAGAGGACATATGTTAATTCCATGATTTCCAAAATCCTTTGCTTTTTCTGCTCAGGAATAGTTAATATTTAATTTTCCAGCTTGAACTCTGCTTCTAGCTTTGGAAAGAAAGTGAGTCCCAAACCAAAAAATCTCCAACTTCCCTTAGTCTGTTCACACATCAGTGAAACCCCATACAAATACCTGTTCTCCTTCCATTAGGACTTCTTGCTCAAGCAAACACAACCTGAAGAGATTTTGAGCATTGGGGCTGAGATTACACAAAAGCAGCTTGCAAGGTCTTCATACATGCACCTTGAGTCCTGGCAAATATCATTCAAACCTCATTTGGCTTGGGACCTACCAAAAATCCTGCTTTTTGCTTCTTCTTTGTAAGCTCCTCCTTATCTGGGAGAGATGGGGCCCTGGCAGTCTGGTGTAGCAGGAGGTGTCCTTGCCCATGGCAAGGAAGCTGGAACTACATGATCTCTAAGGTACCCTCCAGCACAAACCACTCAACAATTTTATGTTTCATTCCACCATTATTTCTCTGCCTGCATTAATTTGAAAATGTTTATGTGGGTATTCCAAAAAGAAAAGAAAAAAAAAAATCCCCACCTCCTCACATCCATAAATCCCAGCCCAGTAATTTCTCCAGCCACATTTCTTGGGCAGTGACCACAGACCCACTGCACCATGTGAAGCTGAAGCCACAAGACTCAGCAGCACCTCTCAGAGCCTCAGGAGGCCCTGCTGCACCCAAGACACCCCTGCACACCCAGAGCTAGCAGTGGGACAGACACTGCCCAGCTGAGCCAGCCTAATGGGTTTGTTTTCCTCCTGAGGAGGTGCAGCACAGCCCTGCCACCAACAAATCACTGCCCTGACAGGGCTCACGCTGCAGCAACAGACCCTTAATTGCTTGCTTTTGTTCACACCAGAGTTCATCGTGGGCTAATTAGCAGCAGGGGCAAGAGGAGGAAATAACAGAGCATTATTATGTGGAGGGAGGGACAGTGTGTGGGAAAAACATCCCAAACCCAGCTGGGACTGCTCCTCCCCTCTGGAGGCTCCTCTGCTGCCCCTCTCCATGGCTCCCTGGGGCTGAGGGGCTGCAGGGATGGGCAGTGAGGCTTGGCTGGGCCACCACCCCCCTGCAATGATCCCTGAGCACTCCACAGGGAGCTGAGGGGTAATTAATGCTCCCTTCCCTGTACTCACAGCATCCCCACACTGCTGATCCCATGGAACGCCTGTGAGTCACAGCTTACTCCATAGAAAAGTGTTAACACTTTGGATTCATAACACAAAGCATCTGAGCAGTTCTAGTTAAAGAGCTACCACATTTAAGGTCACTTTTTTAAAGGCAGGAGAAAGCCATCACCTTCCTACTCACCCATCTTTAGCCACCAGGCAACCTTCCTGGGGTAAATGCATGTCAGAAGATTGATCAATAAATTACACTGTAAAGGTTTATGCTGCTGGCCATTAATTGAAAAAACTTGCTACTGCTCTCAAACTGAATTAATCTTCACCAGACTGACTGTAAAACAGCCTAATGACTCCAGATCAGTCAATAACAGCTCCAGAGGAACCAACCAACTTGTAGTTATTCACACTTCAGTCTATACCCTCTACAACATCAAATCAATTCTCTTCTGGTCTGATTTAGGACCAGCAGGGAATGGAAAGCACCTGCCTCATGCTGTGTTAACTCCAAGGTCTTTGCTCGCTTCTGTTTTGCCCAGAGAAAACAAGAATCACCTCAAGAAACAGAAGCTTTTATTTTTCCCCATAAGCTGTGAGAAAGCAGGTAGCATTTGCTGATAACACTGCTGGATACCAAAAAGCAATGAATGGTGTCAAACCTACTCACAGCTGGCTTCTCTAAAGCTCCAGGGACCCTTTTTCTCCCAAGTTTGAGGGAACTCCCCATGGTAAATCACAGCCTTGCTAAACTCATCTGCTTCAGTGGCCCACTTCAGAAAATTCAAACTGAGGTCAGATCCTGCTGGACAGGCCAGCTGCACAGCACATTGATGTGTGACATTGATGGCACCAGAAACAACAGCACCAGGAACACCTAACCTCAATCTGAAGCTTCAGAAGCAGCTGCCCATGTGGATGTCACAACACTGGGTTTGCAGGGAAGGGGGTACAATTCCCATTCCCTCCTCCACCCCCAGACTGCAGAAAATGAGTTTATTCTTCTCCCAGGCATCCACAGCTAGCACACACACAGGGCTGAGCCCTGATGAATAGCAGAGCCCATACAGTAGGTTACATTTTCCAGCCCACCAAAGCTGAACTCAGGCTTCCAGTGACTCAAAGCAGCTCATTTAGGATGTGATCCTGGGCCACAGAGGTCAGTGGAAAGACTCTGTCAGACCTCAGTGGATTCAGAATTCAGGGACTCAAGAGAGCTTAATTCTGTTCTTCTTCTGCAAGAAGCAGTCTATGAACCATCTGCTTCTATGCAAGTATCTCCCTGGCCTCAGCTGAATATTCCCAATCCAAACCTGATACCTGCAAAAAAAAAATCCTCCACTGACATTCATTCTCTCCTACCAGAGGGAGAACAAGCTAATATTTATCAGAAACTGATGAGTGTGAGAAGTAAAATGAATTAATGCTAATAGGGTCTGTAAGATCCTCTGTGCAAGCCACTATCACAGCAGGTCCCTGCAGTAGAAACAATTGAGCGTCCTTGTACATTAAAGCTCAGGATTCTGAGTGCTGGAAGTCATCGCTTGATCTCAGCTGAAGCCCAATCATGCTGTGCTGGTGATGTATGGATGTACCACACTCATGGCAAAACCAGGCTGGTGGCTTTTCAAGCAGCCTGAAACAAATGGTTCTCCCTCCAAGCTGCATGGCTTTGCTCTCCTTATCTTAGCAGTTTAGAAATGAGAGCACATAAACAGATGATTCCTGCTCTGCAGGGCAATAGTTACAGGTCCAATGAACATATTTCCAAAATGGTATAGCTATGAGCAGCAGGATGAGAGATCAGAAGCAGACAGAAGCCTAAGTCATAAGGCAGAGACATTCTCAGATGCTTTTCTGAAACTTTTTTTCCACTGCTATATTGCTCTTCTCAACTCTCACAGCACTTCTTTGTGACTTCAGCAATATTTCTGGCACCACCTCAAATAAAGAGCTTCACAGATCTTACAAAAATTCAGGTCCCTTCACAGAAAACAGGAATTACCTCTAAGGTTTAGATTGTCAGAAAAATTATGAGGCTTGGCCAAAGTCACTGTGAATACCTGCACTGAATCCAGTTCCCTGAAGCATCAAGATATATGCCCTGCTCCAGTTCCCTAAAAGGATGGCCACAGACCTGGGGTCCCATCAGAAATCACAGCTCAGCTCTTGCCATGTTCTTCTCCATGGCAAAAAGACATCAGCAACTGGTTAAAACCCATAAGAATTTCTCAACACATGATGGAGAGAGGCACAGGAGCATCACAGTCCATGGGAAACTTGAGTGATTTGCATCTGCAGTGAGTGGATGATCATCACTGAAAGGATGGTACCTTGACATACACAGAAATATCACATCTTATACATAGAAATATCACATCTCTACTGATGTAATAGGGACTTTCAGGGTGGGGGTTACAGGCAGAAATACCAGCTCCTTTTTCTTGCATGCACTTGGATGATGAGATATGTTCTCCCTTCTTTTACTCCAAGACAATGCAGCCCATTTTACAGAAGCTCCTGGGCTGCCCCTGAGCAGCACAGGCTCTCTCAGTTTGAAGGCTGCAACTCTGGTCTGAGCAATAAGCAAAGAGATGCTTTGAACACTGATCTGTTCCAGCAGCAATTCAGTGGCAGCAGGACAGCACTGAAAAGGGCTTCTTTTGGCAGGAGCCTGTGCCTTTCTTTGCAGACTGAGAGTCTCTTGCATTGCAGCAGTGTCTATCCCAGCTCATGAGAACCCAGAGCCAAAAATGAAACAGCTTGCAAAGCCCTCATTGAGGAAGCACATTCCTTGCAAAAGAGCTGCCAATTTTGCCTGACACCAAGGTCACTGAAAGGTAAATGACCATTAAACTAGATTATAAAAGCCATTCCTACCAATAACCACTGATCTCTGTCATGGTGCTACAATAACAACCTATGTCTACATCTAATTACTTCATGTCTTGGCCTTATGAGGAAATGGGAAGACAGGCTCTGAATGAACTTTCATTCAAGTGTTTCAGTAACCACTGGATTGTATTAGACGTTTTAATCTAAATTAAATTACTTATTTTATCAAGGTAGAGGGGCCCCAGCCGCCGGACAAAGAATGTAATGAGATATATCCTAAAGGACAAACTCTTTCCTCTGCTGAGATGAGAGGTGAAAGATAAGGAGGATCATTTGCTAACAGGAAACTGAGGCATTGGGAGATTAAGTGATTGGTCCAAGGATATGGGCATATTCTTCAGCAGATCAGGAATACAAACTAGCTTTCCCACATCCTAGCCTGGGGATTGTGTTTCCAACCCCCCAAAGTGCTGAGGGATATTCCACCCTCCTGCCCAAAGCAGAGTCTGGGTTTGGTACTTTTGGCTTCACCCTTCCCTCCTAGAAGGAGCTTGGCTAAGCCGCTGACAAACTCCATCCAGGCACCAAGTAAATACCTGCAGCCTGTGCTGTGCCAAAATTCCTGCTTCAAAAATCTTGGAAACTCCAGAACTGGTAACAGCATTGTGAGCCATGAAAAAGCCAGCCCCAGGGGCAGAGGAGTGCCTGAGGCACCTGCCCACACCCAGCCTCCCTCCACCACGCACTACATCCCATGGCAGCCTCTCAGCTCCCATTTCCCACTGCCCAGCCCTGCCTGGCAGCACTGGGATTCCCCAGGGGCTGCTCTGGCAGACAGCAGTTCCTTTCTAGCCCTGCTCTCTTTTTTCCTTGGCTGCACAAGATGAATAGGGCAGCTGAGGAGCGTGCAGAGAGGACAGGCAGGCACAGAGGCAGCATTCAGCCTGCTGAATAGCAAGTGCTGTCAGAGGAGCACCCAGCCAAGGCCTCCCTGGCTAATTTGGAGTTTTACAGTAACAGTTGGGCTTTGCAAGAGGGAAAAGTCACCCACGGTTATAGCTAGAGAAGGCCATTCTCCCCAGCTGTGAGGAAAGGCAGATGTGTGGATGGTGACAGCTGTAACAGCTGGATGACCCCTACACTGGGCCACCTTCCAGAGCAGCAGAGCAGATCCCTCCTCAGACAAACCAGCCCTCCTCACCCTGCTGCTGCAGGGAAGAAAAGGGAGCAGCAATGCTTCAGCTCCTCTGCAGTGGAGGCAGCTCCTGTGCCCTGCTCCAGGTGCTGCTGCCTTTGGCAATGCAGGGCAGGGAAGGACAGCTGGCAGATGGTTCATCCAAATACTCTGAGAAGCAGCAACATCCCTGTGCAATCCCAGAGAGCTGCTCCTCTGGAAAGCATCCCCATCCCATTAAAACCCCACCAGCATTCACCCAGGGTGATGAGCAGAATAAACCAGGTTAAGACACTCAGACTGAGTGAGACCAGGTTTACCACCTTGGTTTTGACCATCAGAAAAATTTATTTACTTCTCACACTTGCACCTGTAATGACTGGCTAAGCTTCCATCTTCATGCTTTTCATGGGAAGAGAATAAAAAGCCCAGCTCACTGTTGTCCAGTTGAAAAGGTTTCTTTTACCCACAGAAAAATAATTATGGATATACAAATAATTGTAGAAGAAAAGAAATCTCCCCACAGCAAAATGAAAAATGCTGTGTTTTTCGAAGGAAAACCCACAAAAACCCCCTCTAAGCTTCTGGCAGACAATGAACTTTCTCATTGGAGACTCACTGCTTGATTAAACAAAACAAAAGGCGAAATTCATAATCCTGAGACAAGCTAAAATCCCTCAAAATAAGAAAACTGTAAAACTGGAGAACTCCTCTCAGAGTATTCCTAATAAGCCAGACAAGTGTCAGACAGCTATGACCACTGTCACAAAGCTGTCTGATTTTCAGACACAATGAGTGCTCACAGGGAAGAAAGAAAGAAAAAACCCCACCCAGAGGGTTCTATTAATGCACCTAAAATCCAGCACTGCTTGGATTCACACTCTCCTTGGGAGCACTAGGCTGGTCTTTGTTGCAAAGCATGATTCATGGAAGGACAGAAGCAAACAATGTGTTTGGCTGGCTGTGGGCTGTGAACTGCACAGATGAACCCAAGCAGCTCTGCGTGGGCTGCTCTGGAAGTTCGAACAAGACTCGCATTGAGAAGGGGCAGCTCTAACCCAGGAACTCTGAACTTTAACAAAACGGCAGCAGAAAATGCACACAAAGCTTTTCTCAGTGAGCTGAGCAAACAACAGACTCCTCTTCCCTCCACTGGAAGGTGGGAAACAGCATCCAAGAAAAATTAAGGAAAAAAAAGAAAGAAGGAAGAGAGAAGCAAAACATGAAAATTGGAATGTCACATGGAGATTTTACTGAGCACTCCTGCATTTCAGTGTCATATTGTTCTTTTATATCATAGAAAAGCTTGGGTGGGAAGGGACCTTAAAGATCATCTGGTGTGCAATGGAGGGTGTATGTTTGGCACTTCACAGGCAACACAGAGATGTGCTTCTCTGCAAAGGGTCTCAGCCTTTCCATGACAGAGCAACTGGTGAGTCACTGGAGGTTCCCCCCTGCCAAAGAAATTTGTTGGATGACATCCCAGAGAAGCTGGCATCCCTTCCTTTGGAGCAGGCCCTGTTAGCACACTGCCCATCAAACTCACAGGGTCCCCAAAGCTGTGCCAGGCTACAAACTGCAGGTCTGTGCTCAGTGATGCTCACAGCCTCAGCAGATGGGAACATAGCACAGACTGCCATGGAAAACCATGCTGGGAGCTGGGGGGGATCAGAGGAGTGCCACATCCTCACTGTGCAGGGCACCAGGTCACACACAGGTTGTGCAGCACAGCAACTCCTGCTGGGACAGAACCCAGCTAGGACAACAGAAAGGAAGCAACTAAAGAAGCATCAGTGCAGTAGGCAAGAGGGTAAGAAACGATCCATCCAAATTAAGATGTCAACTAAAATGTTGGACCAAGTCAGGCAGCACAGGACATTAAAGACAACACTTTTTTTAGGTAAATTAAAGACAACACTGTTTTTAAGGTAAATATCCCAAAGAGCAGGGCCTGGTGTTCTCCTTTCCCAGTGGGGAGAAAAACAATCCCAACAATTTTTGCAAAGCAGAAATCACATCTGCTGCCAAGCCCCAGAGCTGAATCCTAGACAGAGACACTTTTTCCTGGGAAGCTGCCTCCACTGATTCCCTTCTGTCCCCACGATCTTTTCTGCTGCTTTTCCCCTTACTCCTTCAGTTCCCAGCTAAGATTGGTGGTTGGCTGGTGTGGGTTTCTCTGCCTTGTGAAGGGTTGCTCTCCTCTCCATCACTCTGTGGGGCTGACTTCACTGGAGGGGTTGGTGACCATCTGACCTGCACTCAAAGCTCATCTGCTGTTTCCTGGCTAATGCCATGCACAGCTGTGCCCAGGAAGGGGCTACCAAGAAGTGGCTGACCAAGTGGGAGAAAAATAAACAGGCAAACCACTCAACCAAATGCTACAAACACCCAGGGCTCCACTCCTGGAACCTTGTGCAAGAAGGCATCCCACAGCTCAGCACAGCCTTGCTCTGCCCTGCCTTAGTGCAGCCTTTGCTCCAAGAATGGGGCCATGTGCTCCCTGGGCCTCACCTCAGCTCTTTGCCAAGGCTCCTGGAGCATGGTTTTAGTCAAAATGCTGTGGCAGGCTTTGCCTCATCCCTGTGCAGAGGAAAGCACATTTCCATCCCTGTGCACATGGCAGAGCAGCAGCAGGACAGAGGCACACAACAGCCCCAATGCCCACAGCCATGGGACCTCTTTCCCATGGAGAAAGGAAGCCTGGCATACCTCATTCCCAAAGCAGAGAGGGAGAAAATGCAAGTTCCTGCAGAGATTAACTCTCACAAGGATGGTGAATGACAGCCCTGGAACAACACCCATGGTTTGTGCCACTTCCATACAAATAAAGGAGGTGAACTGCCAAATATATTTTGAGATGGATTTCTCTCTCCCAGGCAAGACACAAATTGAAGGAAGCTGCCAGATACACACTGGGTTGTGCTGGTTGTTTTGAGAGAGGACAAGCACACACACACACATGCACACACCCTCCCAAGGCCTCATATCAAAGCATTTTCCCACCATTCTCTGTTGATTTAATGGCATCATTTCTCCAATGAACAATAGGAACACAGCAGAAGGGGAAAGCAATTACGTTTGAGAAAGCAAAAGCAAGAGCTCTGGGGTCAGAGAGAAAGACAGACACACAGCCCTGGAGTTCCCAGCCTTTTCTTGCTGTTTCCTCTCAGAAAGGGCTTTTTGAGCCACGCTGCTCACAAGAGCCAGGGCTGGGCCTCTGAAAAGCAGAATGATCACACCAGGCTATTGCACCACTGCAGGGGCAGAACAAGCTTTTGAAGCATCCTGAGTGTATCAGGATAGGCTGGCAGAGCCTACAGCAACATCATTATTGATTAATAGATTTCTTTCTTAATAATCTTGCTCAGTCCCTTGTCCAGCATGCAGTCCTTACCCATCCTCCTCAAGGTAATCTGGAAGCCCAAACTCCAAGAGGGAGGATCGTGCAGCTGAGTCACTGAGCAATGTTGATGCAGCAATGTGCAAAACTGAGATTTTTCCTCTGGAAATCTGGTGTTTTAATTATCGGCAGAGAAAAGTGCTAAAATCCCCAATACCAATTCTCCCCCCAGAAAAAATCCTCCCCACTCCCACAAAATTCCCCATCAACAGCCATCACTAAGGACCGGAGTTCACACGCCTCCCTAACAAGATTCAAAGCAAACCAGTGCTCACTACACTTCAGTTTAGGGTTAAGGAGCATAGAAGCTTTAGTAATTCTACAAAGAGGTCAGACTACAAACCCTCTCCTGCCATGAGTCACCACTGCTCAGGGAGCACCTCCCCACAGGAATCCACCATCTGCCACCAAGGGAGCCACAGCTGCCACCCAACACTCCCCAGGTGTGAGGGCAGGCACACCTGCCAGGTGACCTGGGGACATTCCTCACTCTGGTATTCAGGAGATGCCACCTTTACTTCTCTCCCACACCCCCAAAATGACATTTCACTAAGTCAGGGTGGCAGAGCAGCCTCCCAGGAACAGGCAGCTCCCCTGTTTGCTGTGGATCACCAAGGCAGCTGGGCACCACATGAGATGTCACAAGACACATGTGCCCTGTTAGGAAACACCAGCCTTGTCCTGATGCTGCAGGGATGCCCAGAGAAAGAGAGGCTCTGCCCTGCTTCACACCCCAAACACCACTTTCATCACTCAACGGGTTTTCAAATGGGATTCAAATCTCTGGTGCCATTTTTTATCTGTGTTATTAATTCATGTTGCCAAGAAACTCCCAAATACATTTTCTCCATGGAGCTTCTTTGTCCCAATACTCATAAAAACAAACACAAAAAACAAGTGTCACTCAGAAGAGAACCTCTCCCATGCCACCCAATTTATGCAATGGCTGCACACACATTAAATTCCCAACACATCCACGTGACAGAAATGTGTCCTACCAAAACACAGGTGGCATCACTTGGAGACCACAAGTGGCAGGAGGAGACACATAAGCCCCCGGTTGTCTCCTGCAGCTCCAGGCCCCACTGGTGTGATCTGACTCATGGAGCACAGACCAGAGAAGCCACAGATATGAACAACTGCAGTTCAGACCAAATGGAGGGTTCCTGGTTTGACTCATGGTGACAGCCCTGCTCCCCTGTCCATGGATGCTTTACTGCATGGGGGAACCTCTTATAAGGGAAGGTAGAAGTAAGCACCCAAAATTCTGCCAAGAGCAAGCCTTGGTCAATAAACCTTGATTTGCCATCTGCACCCTGAGCTTGAGCTCATCTCCAGCAGCAGCAAGTCAGGCTCACAGAGATGCCCTGGAGGAAGAGGAGGCTCAGGACAAGACCACCCCATAGCACCTATGCCTCCCTCCCCAGCAGAGCCTGGCAGGATCCCAAGGGTGCTGATGCAGTGGAAAACCAGGACAATGACCTGCAATTCTTTTTTTTCCACGTGAGTTGGAAAACTTCTCCCTTCCTATCCTGACTGTGAGGCATGGGAAATGAAAGACAGCTCTTAAACCAGCAAAACAACCATTTAGGGGATAAAAAAGATTTTCTTACTTTGTCTGCCTTGCACTTTGTTTACATGAATGAGAGCCAGTTATCCAGACTGGGAACAATACTCTGAATTAAACCTCTGAAACCCATTACATAAATATGCCAAAAGTATCACTAATCCTATCACAGATTTAAAAGTTAGATCATTATTTTCATTTACCATCTCAGCAGAAAATTTGTGACAAAAAACTGCTGATGAACGAGTTCAAGTCCTTCCAGCAAATTCAGCTTCCTTGGAGCTTTTCTAAATGCACTTTTGACTCTCTCATCCCCCTCTTACCACACTTTGGAGGTATCCCTGCAGCTATAAGCTAGCCATGCTGGCATCTATCTTTTCTCAGCATTACATGCTAATAAACATTTTTGCCACCCCTGGAGCCCGGTGATCCTTTGTGGAGCAGTGGTTTGGGACCATTCAACTTGAGGAGCCAGAGAAAAAGAGGAGCAGAACATCTCGGATATGGCTCAAGAGAGATCCCAGGCTGCCACTGCCAACCTCTACTCAAAGTTTTGTCTTTCCTTCCACCGATTCTGGGCTTAAACCCCAGCCCCAAAGCAAAGCCACAGAGCCTTTCAACCTTCTCAGGTTAAGAAAAACACAAGGATTGCTTCTGTTGCAATTTCCTTTGCTTTATTGCTATCTGCCCAGCATTTCTAGGAAAGAAACAGGCAAGTAAAGGAAAGACAAATTACTAGGGAAATACTCCCCATTTCTAGGACTAGGCATATTTTGTTGCAGAAGAAAGACAGTGAAAACAATAAAAAGTGTGGGCATTTGTAAGATAAAATACAAATACAGTTGATTTAACTTGTTTGTTTCAGGAAAAGAGACAAAAACCAGAGGATGCAGAAGGATTGCTGGGGCAGTTGTCCACCCATCCTTACTTCCAAGGTGGTGGATCTTTAACTGAAGGGATTTGAATTCATCTTCTCGGAAGGCTGCTTCACCTGCTCATGTTGCTACAGAGGGTAAAAAGCACCAGCTCTCCCACCTCAAACAGCAACTGGGATTTCTACCATGTGTCTCTTTTGGTTCCACTGAAAAGCTCCTACGTGTTGTGAGGCCTTCATCACTCACCTTTGGTTACAAAGAAAACCAGACAATCCTTTGTTTCTCCCAAAAGAGCTTTGTTTCAGGCACTCACCCCAATTTCTCTCACACTGACACCAGGAGGAGTTTGCTCAGCCCACACCCACCTGTGTGTGACAAACTGCCCAAAGGGGAGAAGGGCTTGGCCTGGCAGCCAGGGGGAAAGGGCAGGGAGCAGTGTTAGCTCCATCCCAGCCTTCAGCAGGGACGTCTGTCACAGCCACCTGGGCAAGCTGCTAAGCAGGTCACACTCTGCACAAGCTGCAGACCAAAAACACAGGCACAAGAACTACCAAGCTCTCAAGGGCTGCTCCGGCCATCAAACTCCCTCATCATGGCATTCAACAAATGTACACTATAAATTTCCTCTCCATTTTGAGTAACATCTGCCTGAAATTTCCATGTGGGACATGTCAACTTATGCTTCTACAAATTGCCCCTCCTGAGGGGCAAGGAAAGTGCTGGAAACTGTTTCAGAGATGCAGAAAACAAATCCTTTCAGCAACAAAATAATACATTTCATTTTCCCTACCCATGATTATGCATCCTTATCCAGAGTTCCTTGGAGGCAGTGCTCCAGCACATTGCACCCACATCCTTTGTGCTCAGGGGCTGGGAACAGCATCTCAGGACAGCACAGGGCTCAGGAGCTCTGCCTCTCTGCTACTGTAAGGAAATCTATCAAATGCACACTCAGCTTGGGCAATGCTTGGCTTGTCCAGCAAACCTGAAAAAGGCTCCTGTGCATTAAATATTCCAGAAATTTTGCAAAAGTCCATTTTCCTCACTTGCCCTTCATCACAGGCAGCCTCTTAGGCCAAAGCACATGACTCCAGCGATGGGGCTGATATCAGAGCCTTGGCAAAGATACACTCAGCACTCACTGATGCTCAGACTAGTTCCACCAAGATCCATTTCCTCCCCTAACACATCTCTCTGCACCAGACCTCTGCTTGCACCTCAGCCATCATACTTTGCAGCTTTTCTGCCCTGTGTTAGGTGCCTGCAGGAACTTGCTCTCCTGGCTGCCACAAGGCACTCTGCCTTCCTCACATGAGTCAGCAGGCAGCAACAGGAAAGCAGTTCTTTGTGCTTGGAAAAGAATTGAGTGATTTTGAAGCAGTGGAATGTTTTGGACTAGTTAGCTGACCGACAGCATGAGCGCTTCAGAAGAGGCTGCATTATGAGAAGCAAACTTCAAAAGGATAAGTGACAAGGCCAGAGTGTTTGTGGTGCCTGAGGAAGTAATTAGAATTTAAAAGGGACACAGATTGGACAAGTACACTAGGCTAAGAAAGATGAACTGCTGCCAAAAAAGTTTCTTTTGCTTTCCCAGCTCTCTCTAGCCCACATTAGAAATGCAGTTTCATGAATACCTCTGTCTCAAAACATTTTTACAGAAAACCCTTGCAGTTGCTGAAAACATGAGAAAGATGCCACCATCAAAAGCTAGATGCCTCCTGCTCCCATTTCTCTTCTCAGCTTATTAATGGCTGTCTTGCTTTCATCATTCCCAAAGAGGAGAGGGTTTCTGCAAACCCCTCAGAGATAAGACATTTCTTAGACAAGGGGTTTTGTATACAGCACAGTTTATCTTCCTTCATCACAGGGTTGGAATTTTTTTTTTCTTTTTAAGCAAAGGCTTCAAAGGCTTGCAGGGTTGGTGAGCACTGATGTCTGCTCTGCTGGTGAGTGACCTGCCAGGTCAAGAGCACTGCTCCAACTGGAGAGGTGTGATGTTAGTCAGAGATCAAACTGCACACAGAACTCAGTCACCAAGGATCATTGCTAAATTTCTGCTGCTTTGAGATCTCTGCTGTGCAAGCTTTGAACTGGTGATTCAAACAAATGCAAGGCTGCAACACAGCAGAAATGTCTGTTCTGGTTTTCCCCAAAAAGCTGAAGCAGCTCACAACAAACTCAGCATTTAGCCCCTTCCGCCTGGAGTAACACTTCTGGGAAAGCAAAGGCCAAAGCTAGAGGTCTGCAATAAACCCCAAGGGCAGAAGTGCAGCCTTGGAGTGAAGCCAAAGCTGGTGATCCACCAGGACCTTTTCTCCCCAGCACCTGCTCTCTATCTGAAGACATTAATACCCATTTTCTTAAACTTCTTCCCTACAGTAGAGACTCAACAGCTCATATTCAGACAACGACAGAGACAACTGAAAATGAGTCACCATCTCTCCCAAGTCAGACAGAGCCCTGTTGTGTGCCCAGGTGCAGGTGAGAGGTGAGTCAGGCTGGAGGAATGAGCTCCAGCAGCAGCACACCTGGCACAGCCCAACCACCCCATTCCCAGCTCGGTGGGTCACTGCAGCTGAGTCTGTCCAATTGCTCATCTGTCAAGTAGGCAAGGAAAAAAAGATTGCTGGGAGTTTGGCAGGCGTAAACAGGCTTCCAGTAACACTCTGAGGAAGCTCACAGGATGTCACAACACAAAGTGTTTACTGAAAATTGTCTCGGCATTCAAACGTTCTTTATGTATTTAGTTCAAGCTGTGTGGGATTCCATCTGCCTCAAGCTTGTGGGTGCAACCATAATCTCAACAGAATAAAAGTTTTCACCCTATGATGTCACTCTTATACCCACAGGTTTCATAAAGACTTTCCTTTCCCAAGCTCCTGACCCAGTTTTGAGGGAAAAAGAATGATCTTTGTACAAATGCAGCTACTCCTCACAAGAAAGTCTACAAAGGGTGCCACACTTTGGGACACAGCAGCAGACTGGCAAAGCTTCTTGCTGTGGAAGTGAAGACACCACTTCAAACCTTGCTCCAGGAGGTGTCAGGGGTACCATGAGCCTGGCCCATACAGAGGCAGTCACGTGGGTGCTTGAGCCATGGATCAAAGGCAGTTGGACACCCAGCTCCCCCTGCTCTCCTCTGTAGCCAGTGCCGGGATTTGGGTGTCAGCTGAATGGGCTGAACTGGTCTTCCTGGACTTGCATGGGAGTTGGAAGGCTGTGTTTAGAATATGAAAGGAACTCTCCTTTGAGAACCCAGAAATGCTTGGAGGATACAGGAGCATCACTGTAGTGCTGGGCAGCCACCACAGATATCACTGGAGCTGTACCCTCATCTCACAGAGCTCTGTGCAGCCCCACTGAAGCTTGCCAGAGTTTGAATTTAAGCCCAGAGAAGGATACTCCATATGGAAATACCAGGTTCATGCCGGCACAGATGGACAGTACAGAAATTTCCCAGTTCACATTAGACGCAGATGTCCAGCTCTGGGGATTCCAAAACACCAGAGAAAAACCAAGATGAAAGCAAAACAAATGCAAGCTGCACTTCATTGAAGCAGGAAACCGCAAACCGCTCCTTGTTCAATGGGAAGCCCAAACTTTGGGATTCTGTTTGTTTTGAACAATAAACCCCACCAGGCTAGTGCAGCCCTCCTCAAGGGCAGGAGGGACTGAGGACCAAAACCAAGCTCACACTGGGCAGCACCACAGGCAGCTCCTCTGCACACTTAACACCAATTCCTCTGGAGCTGCTCTCTCCCATTTTCTCCCATTTAAGTAATTCCCTATGCATACATTATACATGCTGCTGGTGTTCCTTGGGGTAGAAGTCCCTGCAAAACTCAGTGATCTCTGAGGCTCAGGCCTGTGGACCTGGGTTTCCTGGACACTCCCATCACCACAAGGCTGGTTTTGATCAGAAATACAAGCCAGGATCTGAGGAACTTTCATGAAAAAATACTTCTATGCATCTTCACTAAGGAAAAAAAAAAAAAAACACAAAAACCACAAACCATCACTGTCCTGATGGGTCAGGATGCAGAAAAATCTTCTACTTGTTGTGTGAAAGAATAAATACCAGGATCAGACTTCTTCATGCCAGTATAGTTCACCTGGGTGAGATTCATGAGGGCAGCTCCAGTGACTCCATCCCAGAGGGGTGCACAGAGCCCTCCCAGCTCCTGTTAACTGCACTAGCAGACTGAGTTTATGGCCCTTTGCATTAGCCCAAAGAGCCCAGAGCAGCTGGGAATTACCAGGCAGAGCCACAAGACTGAAAACCAGTGCTGAAAAACAAACACCCAAAGCAGGACTCACAAGGCAACCTTGAACTTCTTTTTGGAAATATTTAGGCAGGATGTCTTGCTGAGCTGACACATCTGGTTTCCAGAAGGACTTCAGCTGGGAGCTGTGCTGGACTAAAACTTTTCAGGATGCCACGAGAAGTGGGAAATGAGGAGCCTGGGACAGGCTTTCAGCAAGATGAGGAGATGGAGCTGGAGACCCCTAAGGGGACAATTCCCAGGGCTATCCCTGCTCAGCAGGGACTTGGACATAACCTGAAGCAAAGTCCTCTAGTCCCTGCATGTACCAAGTACAGTGAGAGGGTGAGGTGAAGGTGTGTTTAACTCATCTATTTCCCCTAGTCCATCACTAACAATCCATCTTTTGGCAATTCAGAAGGGCAGACCTGTACAAAGCATGGGTGTGACTGACTTGTTGATGGCCCTGGTCCAACTAAAGATGTCAAGCACATGGTTCCCCCCATCCCTTCGCAGCACATCCTTGAATTCACTCTGAAGCAAGTCTGTGGTGGGTTCTGAGCCCATGCTCAGGCTGGGGGAGGGAGAGATGCCTCAGCAGCAGAGCAGGCAGGAGCATGCCTGTGCTTAGTCAGTTTAGAACCTCCCAAAGCATCCAACCCAGCTACAGAGAGGAGAGGAGCTCCTGAGATGTACACAGAGCTCATTCCTAGCATATTTCACCTTCCAGTACAGGCAGGAAGCAGGATCCAAATTTTCAATAGGGCAAAAATATCTCTTCTTTCCCTTGCTACACAAAGCGTGGCTTTTAGGAGCACCAACCAGGTGAAAAAAACAGCTGGTACTTGCACCAACACAGCCCATCTTGCACTCTTCCCATTCAAGCAGCATCCCTTCTGCAAAAAGGGGAGAGTCTCTTGCTGTGTAATTTGTCTCTTGCTTTGTAATTCATCTCTTGCTTACCTAACAAAAAGATCATAAATCACAGCTGGTTTCCAGGTCTTCGTTATTGTCCAAGCAGCACTGACAAAGGCAAGCTCAGCACGGACCCAGGGGAGCTGGGAACACCCAGCCAGTCCCAAAATAGGAGCAGCTTGGGCACTCCCAGCTGGAGCAGGGCTGGCCCCCTCCCAGGCAGTGCTGGAGCAGTGGGTCAGGGGGTGCATTCCTGGGACAAAAATACTCTGAGAAAAAACACCCAGAGGCAGCACCAGGCCCCTGCAGAAGCCACTGGAGCTGCACTGGCCCTGTTCATGTCCAGGAGGGTATCAGGAGCCCTGGGAACAGGGCTGCTTCTCAGGACATGCCTGCAGAGTGCCTGGCACTGCCTGCAGGGATGATGCTGTGATGCCCAGCAACTGTGCTGAGAGCCTGGCTGCATCAGGAGGAAGGGAGATGTGCAGCAGCACTCATTCAAAAAAACTAAAAACACACCTTAAAAAAACTGCTAAAATCAGCACAAACCCCAAGAGCAATCAGCTTGTTGCCATAGGAACAGGTTCAGTGTTATGGCAGGCAGACAAGGGGTCCTGTAGGCTGAGGTCCTTCTGGTAAACTTGGGAAAATCATCAGCTTTTAATTACAAATCTGCGGGAACATCAGATATTAGTGTTTGTACTGCCACGTTACAGCTTGGCTCTGGTTAAGGCTTCCCTTGGCTCCCAAGGTGCTGGAAGACAAACATGTATTTTCTTTTCATTTCAAGATAGCTGAAAGCCACGGCCTAAGCAATGATGAGAACTGTATGTGATTAGGAATAAATGAATAAAACATTCTTAAACAAACAAACAGAAATCCCCTGGACTCAAATCCCCAACCAGAACCCTGAGGAGCCAGAGAAATGCAGCAGTGGTGGAAACCCAGAATCCCAAACTCAATCAATCCAACCTGGTGCTCCAGAGCACAGTGGATTCACAGGCAGCACCTGTGAAACGGCCAGCAGGGCACAGGGGTGCATTCTCGGGTCTGGCACAGAAATTTCTGGGTCACAGCACAGTGTGCAGGTTGATTTTGCCCAGTCACAAGGCACGGTGCAGACTGGCTGCTTTGAGCTCAGGCAGATTTAGGTGACATCCATTGAGGCAGCCCTTGTTAACAGCAGGGATCCTTTGACCTGAGCAGCACATCCCAGTCACACTCACAGCACGTGAAGGAGCCCTTTCCTTTATTCACCTCCCATTTCCTGCCCATTTGTTCCAGCAGCAAACTCCCTGTTCTCAGTGCGTGTGGGATAAATGGAGAGGGAAGGAGCAATCCCTCCCCTCCACTGTCTCCATTCTCCATCACACAGTATCAGGATCATGAACTGTTTCACTCTGCTCCTTCCAGGAAGGGGGAAGATTTGCAGACACAGTCCTTCTGTTGAAAACCAGCTTTTCCACAGAAAGCATGGACAGAATTAACAGCACCCTCAAGCAAGGCTGGACATGCAGTTTGCACAAAATAAAAAAACCAATCCAGCTGTGCAGGGGGAACTGCCTCCCCTGGGTAAATGGCATCCCCAGGCAACTTTGCTCATTAAGAGATCAGCTGCCACAGCAGGTGGAGGAAGGAGAGATCCAGCACAACAAAGCAAACCTCCCTGCTCTGATTTTGTTGTTGAGGGGATGGAAGGGAATGTGAGGAGGCTGAAAAACAGCCACTTAACCCTGAGAACAGAACCAGCCTGGGTCCCAGCACAGGCTGCTCCACTCCAAAGTGCACCCAAGAGCAGCCCTGGTGCTCCCTCTTGCTCACCCATATGCAAGTGAGATCAGAGCCACCTTGTGCAGGCTGTAGCCAAGGCAAGAACCAGCCAGAAGGGCCAGAACAGGCATCCCCACCAGCACCATGGGTGCTGCAGCATGAGTGCAACCAGCCAGCTCAGCTGTGGGCATCACAAACCTCCAAAGCTCTTGCCCCATGCAAGCCTTTTTCCATGCTTCTGTGTCTGCCCTGAGGTTTTGCAAGGAAAAAGAAGCAGATTGTCCCAGCAGTTTGATGGCTCATTGATGGTTTCCTTGAACCAGCTCCTGCCATCACCTCACAGCCAGACCCTGCTGATGTGGGCCAGAAACAGGGCCTGAGGACAGGCACGGGGTGTGGGGAACCCACCAGGCCTGGCCAAGCTCTTCCCAGTGCTGGCCTCTCCTTGTGGGTCAGAAACAGAGCCTGAGGACAGGCACAGGGTGTGGGGAGCCCACCATGGCTGGCCCAGCTCTTCCCAGGGCTGGCCTCTCCTTGTGGGCCCTGCAGCCCTCCTGGTTTATAAATACACCCAGTGCCAGGTGACTCAGCCCTGCTTCCCCCAGGATTTACAGCCAGGACACGGGCAGTGCTGCGGGGGAAGGTGCAGGGAGGGGTTTGACCATGTGAAAACAATGTCATTGTTTTGCTGGGCACACTCACAGCCTCCAGCAGGAATGCTGCAGCTGGAGAGGAGAAGCTGAGCACAGAACATCCTCCACAAGGCCCATGCAAGGTGCACAAAGCCACAGCAGACACGTGGGCCCTGCCTGGCCAGGCTCTTCAGCAGCTCTCCACCAACACAGCTGTGGGTGTCAAAGGCACTGATTCAATATACTGTAATTTAAAACAAGACTAATCCCTTCAGTTAAAAAAAAAAGAAACACCCTGAAGATTTACTTTCCCTCTCCTCCTGAAAAAAAATCAGATTACCAGGCCCTTGGCTAAGATCTGCTTTGCTGGTGGGATGGAAACCTTGACAGTGGTCACACTTAAGGAGTAACAGATGTTCCCTTCCACTAGAAGTCCTTCCTTCCTTCCCAGCTGAACTCCAGTGTGTGCAGGAGACCTGATGTGCCAGATTCTCTGTGAGGAGCATCCCAGGAACACTTCCAGACCCACAGAAGCAGGGGGCAGCCAAGGAGGATGGACATGGCCAATGCTGGGTTTGGCTGGGCTGGAGCTGACCTGGCCAGCAGCTCTGCCCACATCACCACAGCTGCCAGGGGTGGCCAGAGCTCACCTTCCTTCACAGCACAGGAATGGAAAACAGCAGCTTGGGAGGGCCTGGGAAGGGGCTGACCTGCCAAGAGAGACTTCATGCTGAACCAAGCAAATAAATAAATAGAGTGATTTTTCCCCAGCCAAGCAGAACTGCTAACAAACCACCTTTCTGTGTGACACACTTAGCAGTGCTTGAGAAAATCAGAGAGGCAGTAAATCCATTAGCACAGAAAAGCCTCATCTTCCAGCCCTGACAGCACACTGTCAACACTCGAGATTTTCATCTGCAGAATAGTTTTAGAGCCACAAACTCACAGATACCTGGAGTGTTTCAAAGGCAGATGCAGCAGCATGGGATGGCTGTTGATCCATGCAGCTGTGCCATGTGTTACAGGAACACAGGCCCTGCTCCAAGGAGATAAAACTCCCTTGACTGACACAGATTTGCCACTATGTAGGATGGCTTGTGCCAAATGTGTTTAAAAACTCCTCCTCTGTTACCGAGGGTGCATCAAACACCAGCATATGTTAGGACTGTGCTAATGTGTGCTCCCAGATTAATGCACGCTCCCTGGGGCTGCTGGCCTGCTGCCATCAGGGCACACTGCTGGCTCCTGTTCATCTTGGTGTCCACCAAGAGGCTTTTGCAGAGGTGCATTCCAGCTGTTGGCTCAGCATGTGATCCCTGGGGTGATCCCTCCTCCAGGGCAGGACTTTGTCCGTCTTTCTGGAACTTCAGGAGATCCCAGCTGGCTCATTCCTTCAGGCTAGCGAGGCCCTTCCTAACGGCAGTACAACCATCAGCCCTGCTCCTGGTGTTATCTACAAACTGCCCCTTCAACCAGGGCATTAATGCAGGTGGAGAAGTGACTGGCTTCCCTGGATTTTGTGTCTCCAGCCACAGCCCACTGAGCATGGCAGATCAGCCAGTTTTTGCCTCACCTCACCATCCACTTCTTGGGCTTGTGCTTCACCAGTTTGCCTAGGAGGATGTTACAGGAGAGTGTTGAAATAAAGTCAATAAACACCCACTGCTCTCTCTTCGTTTACCAAGCTTGTTGTTAGAGTTTTACACACATCAAGACTGTGACATGGTAAGGTGCAATAAATAAAGCCAACATTTTCCCAAGCTGTCTACCCATCACAACCCAGACATAAGTAGTGAGGTGTGTTTGGGGTTATTTAGAGCGAGCAACATTGTGCATCTGTGGGTTGTTTGTATTTCTGTTTCAGGATGAAAATACAGAGATAAGAATATCCATATATCATCAGACAGACAGAATCTGGTTCCCTCACCTGTATTTCTAGATGCTGCCTTAAACCAAACAACAGATGCAGTAGATAGATACTGTGAAGGCTCATTTTAATCAGCATTCACCTGCATTTAGTTTACAGCAGAAACACTGGCACTGGGTCAAGTTACATCACACCATTCTGGCAGCATTTGAATGCCTCCCACTAATGCATCAGACTTTCTCTTTTGGCCTTCCTTTTCATGGGGTTAGAAGAACATCTTGTTCAGAAGATTTGTATAGTGTATACAAAAATCATACAAACAGGTTGATGCTTCTTTGTTAAAGCCTTGGCCTCTTGGCCTCTTGCCTGAGCTCCATCCCAAGAGAACAATTCACTCCACATTAAAGCAGCCTTGATCTGAGTTTCACCAATGGACAGGGCTGCTACAAGCAGACTGATCTATTCCACCCAGAGGAAGGAAGTCAGCTTGGAGAGCTCTTGCTATACTGACAGCCTCACTAAAATCTTTATCCCCACATATGAGCAGCTCCTGGTGACAGGCAGGAGCAGCCTTGGACTTTCTGCCCTGATGTGCACTCAGGACTCACAAAATGGCTCAACACATTGAGCTCACATGGCCTCCAACCATTCCCCCCAGGCAAGGGCCCCTTCCACATACCCCAAAGGCAGGAGTTCAGCTAGAACACAAACCATAATCTTTTTTTCTTCAGCCCCAACATTTAGCCAGTTCTTTACCTGCCTGCTAGCCCACCCATCCACAGCCACCCCTTTGGGCCATAACATCCCAGTCTGGGAACACATCTGAGCTGGACAAGACCTTCCCCACAGCTGAGTACCCCCACTGCATCCCAAGCCAGGAAATATCCAGTTTTCCATCCAGAAACAGGCTTTAAGACTGGGGAACGTGTATTTCTTTTCTATTTACAGCTAACAAAATCTTTGCTTTAGAGCAGTCAAAATACTTCATGTAAACTTTTCTCTGTGTTGTGGGTAGGAAGAGAGCTGAAACAAAGCAAATCAGAATAGTTTACTCAGGGAAACACTGAAATTGCATTTGCTAGCACAAAGTCATTTTGACAGAGATCTTCTGTTTGTCTTTCCTGGTTTAACCCAGACTGACAGAGCTAGGGCCTAGTTTCCTTTAAGTCAGCGAGAGAATTTCATCAATATTCTCAGAATTTGTTTCTCATATGGAAATATCACAGACTATGTATACAATCAGTCAAAATGTATAATTTAAGAAGCATTTTTTCAGGTTGGAAATTGTGTTCAAACACAGACATTAACATCATGAGAGCTTTGGAGGGCTCAGCTCCAGCAACGAGCAGAGAATGAGAGGTCCTGTGCAAACAGGGACAGTAAATTCCCCAAAATGAGTTTGTTGGCAAAGGCAGCACAATTCCCTCCTGATTTATTTCTGCATTGAAAAAGACATTCAACAGCTTTCCAGCATTAAGACATTTTCACCCCTCAGTCCAAAAAGGGCTTAGAGCTACTTCTGCCCAGTTACTGTACATTTCCACAACAGTGTGGAGCCTTGGCAGGCTTCTCATCCAGCTGGTCAGCCTCAAATCCACCAAAATGCGAGGAATAAAATATTTTTCCTCCCAAATTTCTGAGCAGCTGTTTCTCAGGAAAGACACTAGCCACTTTCAATGAATCTGCAAAGCTGCTGGGTGGGACGTAGACACTACCACTTTAACCTTGCTCACAAAGCCAGGGGTGCCTTCATCTCTCTAATGTGATTTTAGGAGGGATTATTCCTTATCACAGAGGATATTTCTTGAGTTAAGATAAACAGGCTTTCTAGAAATGCAAAAGAAATGTCTAAGGAACTATTTGCTCCCTTTGTGTTGTGGTCCCCTCTGTATTTTTTCAATAAATTCACTTTGGGAAACATCAAGGTTATTTCCATAAACCTGTAAACCTTCCAAACAAGGAACCCATAGAGCTACTGAGGTCCATGTGCTACTCTGTCCTCTTCCTTCTGCCTGCCTTTGGCTACACTGCTTCCTTGCACTTACAGTGGTGCTGATGAGCCACATCCATTCTCATTCAGGGCAAGATACATGCAGCAACGAAAGATTTGGATTTTTGTTTTGTTTTGTGGGTGTTTTCCCCCATCAGGCTGGCGAGATGAATCAGCTCAGAGGGTGGTCTGACAGTCAGAGCCAGCACAGAGCAACCAGCAGCAGTTTCTGGCTAGGGCAGAGCAGGTCCTGCAGCTCCCCTGTCCAGTGTTTGGCAGCTCAAGGTCCCCCACTCTGATGACCCACTTAGAAACCTCACTGGCTCCAACCTGCCCTTCAGGCTCTCACTGCACTGGAAACTGTCAAGGTCAGACTTTCCCACCACTTTTTATCTCATTACTCTCCCTACCTCTGGCATCTCTTAATTGGAACCACCCACACACCAAGCTCATGTGACAGCTCCATCCACTAACGTTTAACAGCTGACATTTTTCCCTGATCTGTTGATTCCGGCATGTTTTTGTACACAGTAACACTCCAGAATATCAAACCTATTTCAGGTGGGGAAAAGTCTCTCATGAAGCCCATTGCTTCCCAGCAGAAAGTCACTTCTAGTTAATACTGTGCCTGATGCTCATCACCCAAACACACCTTCAGTGAGTGCTAGCGCAGCGTCCTGAGCCCTGCCAGGGTCCCAGGCACCCAGAGCACGCACTTCTCACTAAACCCTCACAGGCTCTGTCCTCCCATTATCCTCACTTACAAGCCAGACAAGAAAGCCACCAAAATCCAACCAACCAACCATAAAAATTCCCCACAAAACCACTACACTCAGAACCTCCCCCAGGCTTCCTCCTGGCTCTCAAACCAGCAGCAGGGATGCTTGGCTGGATTCTCAGCACCAGCAAAGTGCCTGACAGCCCATGGCCACAGAAGAGCAGCTCCTGCTGAAGCCAGGCAGCTTTTCCAGGAGGGAAGCTCTTGGGCAGGGTGCCCTCCTGTGCTGCCAAGCCCCTGACACTGCCCAGAGCACACCCAGGAGGATGCACTGCTGCCCCTCCTTCCCCAGGACAGTGACACCAACCAGAGCATGCTCCTGCCAAGGAGCAGGTTCTGCTGCTCCCTGCACAGCTGCCAGGCTAATGATGGCTCATTTTCAGGGACAAGCTCCAAGCTCAGCTGCTGCTGCCGCTGCCAAGCTCTGTCACAACAGAACATCAAGCACAGGACCCTGCCAGGTGCTTTGGCTGCCTGCCCTCCTCCAGGAGCTGCTCTTCTGCTCTGCATCCCTCCCCACCACATGCTGTGTCTCACAGGACCACAGTCATGCCTAGGAATGTCAGGAGGGTCTTGGGGCACTTTTGCCATGTTATTGGTGTCCAAAACTTCTGGAGTCCCCTGCCGTGTGTGATGGTGTTTGCAGGGGTCTTAGGATGAGGGAAAAGATGAGGATCTGACTCCCTGTTTCAGAAGACTTGATTTATTATTTTATGATATATATTATATTAAAACTATACTAAAAGAATAGAAGAAAAGATTTCATCTCAGAAGGCTAGCTAAGCTAAGAATAGAAAGGAATGAATAACAAAGATTTGTGGCTCGGACAGAGAGCTGAGCCAGCTGACTGTGATTGGCCATTAATTAGAAACAACCACATGAGATCAATCCCAGATGCACCTGTTGCATTTCACAGCAGCAGATAACCATTGTTTACATTTTGTTCCTGAGGCTTCCCAGCTTCTCAGGAGAAAAAATCCTACGGAAAGGATTTCTCATAAAATGTGTCTGTGACAGCCCTGGGCACAGGGGACAGTCCTCTCTCCCCCTGCCCGTCCAGCTGGGGGTTGGGCCCCTACCTGGGCAGGGCCTTTCCAAGGCTGTCAGACCACTGTGCAGCCTGGAGGGACACACAGGTAACCTGCAGTGCAAAAGGTTCAGACAGATGAATAAAAAAAAAGGGGTTTCACCCTGACAACCAGTATGAGGTACATGAGCATCCCAGGCTCTCACTGTTTGCCACCGCATACAGATCTTCTGCCTTCAGACACCAAATGGGTTTCAGGTTATTGGAAAGCTTATTTACTCCACTGGGCTTGGATCAGGCCCATCCTAGGTAAAAAAACCCACAGCTAATGGGCATGGCACATGCATGGAGCTTCCACTCCTATTAGCAGCCCTCTCTGGGACAACACAATTTTCCACCCATGCATTAAGCCAGTCCAATACTGACATCAGCTCATTTCCATTGATCCTGATTACATAATAGTGACTTAATTCTCCACAGAATTGAATTTTCCATATGTTTGGATCTTTTGCAGTTGCTACATGACTTCCTTGTTCCCTGCTGAATTTATAATTTATTATCTCTTTGTCCTATGCTTAAAAAGTATGGCCTTTGCTGCAAGCAGAAAGTTCTACAGATTTTTTGGGGGTTCTTTGTTTCCTGATATCTTTATCACATCAATTTCCTTCCGTCCAAGAGACCTCCGTGCAGTATGGACACACCTATAGCTCAAAGGATTGCCCCCAATTCTGGAGTGAAGTTCCATTCTGTTAAAACATACATTAACAGCAGCTAATACCCATCATGGCACCCAGGTCTTTAGATACATTTACTGCTATTTATAATTCATAAACATCGATTTTATGAGATCTGAGTGTTGCCCAAAAACCCCAGGTGATTGTAAAGGTTACAGTTTTATGGCAGCAAATGAAAATTCTCACTGCATGTGTCCCACCCAACAGAGAGGAATCTCTGTAAAACTATCCTGGTCCCTCAGCAGCTTCACTCAGAAAACACCCAGTACCACCTCTGGCTCAGCTCATTTCCTGCAGGACTGGAGCCCACATTCCCAGTCTCTCTGAGAACATACACATTTCCAGTGCTACTCACAAGAAAATGTTTCTCCTTTAACATCCATGCAATGCCACTGGGCAAAGCCATTAATTTTCACAATCTTCTTTTATAGCAAAGGCAATTCTATGCACTCAAGACAGGAGTAAACTGGAAGAAGGGAACATCAAAAACACATTTTAAATGATTCTATTGAAAAGGCTTGAATTCGGGGAAAAACATAATCTAAAGGAAGGATCCCTGGGTTGAAAAAGCCTTTTCTGTGGCAGGAGAGCCACTGCCCACACTTTTAAAATATAAAATTAACCATCTGCTTCTTCATAGAAAAGAACTCCTTCTGCCTCTGCAGGCCTTTGAAAATGGGTGTTAGTTCCTGGAAATGCATCAGCAAAACAAATCATCATAATGGTATGTGCAGAGGGAAGCTGGAGAGGAAGAGAAGGATGTGATGACATCTGGGAGCTCTCCAGTGCAGGATGGGCAGCAGGTGCCACCTCCCTCCCACACAGCCCAGCATGAGAGCACCTGTGTCCCTGCTCCTTTCTCCTTGAGGAAGGAGCACAATCTGTCTGTTCCACACCTGCCAGAGGTCATTCCCCAGCTGCTCACCCTGCCTGGGGCTGCCCTGGATGCACCCCAGGAGCTGCAGGGAGCAGAGAGCCCTCCTGGCATGGGCAGTCCCTGGTGCCTGACTGAGCTCAGCCAGAGCCTGGCCAGACCCTTGCTGCCCTCCAGCCACACTCTCAGCACTTTCTGTTCCCAAGCCTTGAGCTTCTGAGCCCTCTCCAAGCACAAGCTCCGCTCTCACTCTCACAAATTGCACACGGCTGACATTGCAGTGGGACAGGCACTGCCTGCTGCGTGCAGGTGACTCTGACCCAGAGCCAGGACAGCTCTGCTTTGGGGACAGCAGGGAATGGGGGTAGCTGCATCCTCAGCACACCTCCTGACACAGACACACTGTCTCCAGCTCTCACAGCACAGCACTGGCTGCTCTCTGGCATCAGTGAAAATGGCTTTTTGTTTGCCATGCCAAGAAAGGACATTATCTGATTCTCCCATTATATACATCCAGTCTGAGTAATCTGATGCCCTTATACATCATACCCATAAGAGCAACAGGACCTTCCAGACCATGGAATAATCCTTAGGAGAACTGAGGCAAGGGACCTCACTGGGAATATTTTGCATTTAAATGGGGAGAACACCAGAAGATGCACACTCTCCAGACCATGGGATGAACTAGATGATCTAAAGGATTTTTTTCTCTCTCTAGGAGGAGATTTATGTCACCTCCAAACCTGCACAGCTTGGGCCACCTAATCAGACTCCTATTTTGTAACAAATTCTATGACCAGGGCTACAGGACAGACCAGGTGAGTTCTGTTCCCAGGCAGGGAGCATCCTCAGCATCCCAGCTGAGCCCATTTGTCAGAGCTTTGCTACCCAACAGACTGGCTCCCTGCCCCAGCACCCTGCTCTTGCTCCCATCACTGCCCAGCTGTCAAGTCAAGCCAGCAGAACAAAAACCTTGTGAAAAGTCAAGAGCTGTCTGCTGGTGAGAAGGGGAACCAATGCCAGAGATGGTGCAGGTGAGGACGTGGGAAATAAACTCCTCAGCCCCAGCAGAAACAAACTGTTAGTAGCAGGATACCTCACAAGGCAGCTGTGCCAAAGAGGCCCCCATCACCCCCTGCATGCAGCCACCAAGAAGAACCAAGACAGATTCTTCAGGTAGAGACCCATTTGTTCTTAGCCTACACAGGACAGTGGCTCAGAACAAAATGAAGGTCAGGGGCTGGATGTAGAATAAAGCTGCAGAAATAATGAGCACCAGTGACACTTTGCTCCACACTGGGACTGCCAGCAGCCCGTGGTGCGGAGCCAGAAGTGTTTCACCACATCCCCAGGACACTGGCCACGCCGCAGGGCTCTCACTCCACGCGGGTGTGCAGCAGGGACCCAGCCGTGCTGCAGCTGTGTTTGTTTGGCCAGCTGCAGTGCCACAGAACACAGCTGCACTGATCAGGGCTGTCACCTGGCTCGGGATGAAAGCAGCTCAGGAGCAGGATCTGGCCATCCCTGCTCTGTGCAAGTGCAGCCAGCCCAGGGACCGAGTGGGGTCTGAGCGCGGCCGCCTCCTGACCCAGAGCGCTGTCAGAGCTGACACAGGGGATGAGGCACCGGGGCAGGGTGAAGGGCAGGCAGCAGAGATGCATTATGAAGCCTGACTTGAGGCCAGGAGAGTTTTCATGCTGGCCCCACCTCTGGCTGGAGCTGCACTGCAGGAAGTCTTTCCCCTTCCTGCTCTGTCCACACTGCTCATTATTGCTATCGCAATAGGAATGATCCTACCCCACCCCCAGTCCTTTCTGACTTGAGGAAAACTCTCGGCAACCAATATCAGAATTTTTTTTCTCTCTCTTCAGAAAAACCTCCACACTTCATTTCAGATGTTTATGGTTTTCACTTTCACATAATATATGCTATGAGTGATGTGTCAAAGCCATCATAGCCTAAATCTCCAGGTTTTATTTCTAAATGCACTATAAAGAATTGCTCCCTGCTACTGACGGAGTCATCTCCTCTAGATCAAAGCCTATCCTGCTCAAACTGAAACAAAACAGTTTGGTATTTGACTCTTTCATCTAGAAGCCAGTTCTGTCTGTGCTAAGCAGCACCTCCCTTTCCATATTCAAAACGGAACATTTTCCTTCCTTCTGTCAGGCTGATGGCAGAGCAGGCCTGCACATTTGTGAATAACCAACAAAAAACAACTGCATGAATGAGGAAAGGCAATTGTGCCATCAACGGGTGAAAGAAAATTTGAAATTCCATCCCAGAATCTGGGATAAGCAAGCATTCCCAGCAGCACTGTTCCATCAGGAGCTGGAAAGGCTTCAGCCTAGAGAATCAGAGAAGGTGACAGTGTCCTTGCTGAAGTGTCCACAGATGATTTGGCTGCATTTTCATAGAGCATGTCTCCAGTGTGGCAGAATCTCCTCATCTTTCATGGTCCAAATAACTAACACAGTCCAGACACTGGTCTGGAGCAAGGGTCAGCCACGTCAGTGCTATTAGCACCTGGAATTCTGAGCATGTCTGCCTGGCAAAGGACTTGTCAGCTCTACATCCCTCTTCTATAACAAATCAGCTTTAATTATGTTAAATTCAAAGGCATCTTTATGAATTGCACCAGAAATACAGTTTGGTAATGGATCAGTAAAAATTGGTAAAACTTGCAGTCAATCCAGTGTAAATCTTAGACCCAGTCTGATCTTTGTGGTCAGCCCACTGACTATGCTGGAATGACACCAGGAATTAATTTGGCCCTTCCCACCTCATCTAAATGTGGGCCAACAGACATGCATGTTTATCAGGAAAAACAAGAACATATGCTGGAAACAGAGCATTTCCAAAAAAAAACCTCAATCCAGCATGGGAACAAAAGCCAACTGCAAAGATTTTGTAGCTAACCAGAATGTCAGAATGAGATTATCTGATCAGGGTTAAATGTTAGAAGAATACCTTAAAGAACGCACTGGAGCATCATCCAGACCTACACATTTTTAATGCAGACACCGAGCAGCAAAAGGTATAAGAATGTGGGACCTGGAAGAGGTACCCAACAGTCCATGGCTCTTATCCTGGTTTTGGGACAATGCCAGCTCCAAAGGGACAGCAAACAGCCCATGTTAACCACAAGGATGGTTTTTATCCCCTGCACAGCACTAATAGGACACTCTATTTGTGATCTTCAGTCCCTCCCACACAATGTGTGCTCAATACCCACCTGTGCTCCAGTCAGTCCCCATGGCTTCAGCATTCCTGTGGGACCGGTAACTGACCATCACAAGAATGAAAGACTGACCACAGCTGAAATGGTATCAGCACCAAATGCAAAAAAAAACCCAACAACCCAGCATATAAGCTTAGGGGATGCCATTATTTAGGCCAAAGAATTGAAGGAAGGCTGACGTAGCCAATCCAAAGAAACACCAGTGTGAAATCCTGTGCTGTTCCACACAGATTTCCAACCTTGCCTCTGGGTGCTGCCCCTCCAATTCAGGCCATGTTCTGGCTGGGCTGGACTCAGCAGGGATCAAATGGATGAACCTGCCCTCTCCTTCCTACAGCACTCCAGGTTTTTCAGTCTCAGCATGGCCCAGAGCTTGCTGCCTTTATTTCTAAGCGCAATAAAACTGTCACTGCTCTTTTGGTTTAAGAGCTCCAGTGAACTATCAGAATTAAAAATAAATCATTCTGTTTCAGGGAATGTTGAGCCTCCTGGGTCTAGAAAGCATTTGTTTCTCTTCTCAGCCAGACGTGGGAATTCAGCCTTTAGGATAAAGTATGGGAATTTTGATTGCCATTTCACTTCCCCCCACTCTGCCAACTCCCACTTCAATTTCCAGAAATAGATCTCGTCTACACTTAGGGAGCATCTGTTTGAACAACCTGATAGGAAACTACACTGGCAGAAGTTAAGCAGTGCAGGATGCCAACAGGCTCAGGCTTCAAGCACCCTCACCCAGGTCTGCCCTGCTTCACACACTGCCAGCTCACACTGGCTCAGCACAGACCACTGCAACCCATACAAAGAGAGTCCATCAGTATTTGGCATATCCTGGTGATTAAAGCAAGAGCCCATTGAGCTGAGAGTGTGACAGCCCACCATGATCCAAGTGCTCAGATGACAGACCACATCAGCAGTGTCTCCAGAGCTGTGGATCACAGTCAGAGACAGAATTATTGTTCAACAGCCCAGAAATCAAGAGTATATGTTGGCATAATTGATACACTTTGTGACTGATTTACTGGTGAATTTTCCTAGAACCAGACCTTGGAGCTCACATGGGCTCAAACATCAGCCAAACCACACTTGGAGCATTGATAATTTTCTGACACACTTTAATCAATTACATGGTCTGCACAGAACTGCATTAGGGCAGCCAGCACCAAGTCAATAATTCCTTTCAACACCTGGAAGACAACCTAGTTTCCAAGAAGCATCATCTCATAAGGGGGACAATTTCAAAGCTAAATTAAACTGATGTGGCACATAGGCAGCTAGATAATATCATCAGCTAGCACTGCTCATTAGAGAAAGGCAAGAGACTGTGTATGGATTTGTGTGTGCTTCCTGTAACACGACTAGTAGAGAGAAAATGGAATAAAGTTGAAGCAATAATGAAAATCTGTGTTTATATAAAATAATACCATGCTTAACTCAAGAATAAATCATTTACAAGTGCTGCTTTGCTAAATAGTTTGGTAGCTGACTTCTGTTGAAACAAGACAGGCCCTTGTGAGCAGAAACTGATTATATTATTAACTCCTTAGTGTTAGGATTACTTAAGTTATAGACAGAATCCAGTAACCCTTGGTTGGGACCATCATGGGAAGTTCAGTCCTCACATCTTCCTACAGCTTTTTCATGGCCTGGCTGGAGGAGGCATTGCTGGATGAATTGGTGGGTGAAGGGTGAAGAAGCTGCTCTGCAGACATGACTGACTTATTCCAGAGGTCACTGGCTTTTAGGGCTTTTAGGTCATTGTGACCCTGCACAGGCTTTAGGTCACTGTGACCCTGCACTGGCTTTCAGGACTTTTAGATCACTGTGACCCTGCACAGGCTCACCAACAGCTGCATTCAGCTCTCACACTGCTGCTCAGAGGAGCAAGACACACAAGTATGTGTGCAGCACAAACAGTGGTGTGGGAGCAAACCAAAACCACCCCAAAGTGTCACATGCACATTTCACTGGTGACTGCACAGCTCTGGGGCACTTGTGACTGCCTTCCAACCAGACAGGTGAGGTTACTGAACTCCAAAAGTCCCTGCAGGCCCTGCTCTGGCTACACCTAGAGCCCCGGGCACCTAGCGCAACGTGTCCCAGATGAGGTAAACAACCCACATGGACTGGAAAAATCCAGGAGGAAAAGCACGTAGCCACCCTGCTGCCCAGCAGATTGCAGACCCCTGCAGCAGTGAATGGTGAAGCCAGAGCCACCCTGCCAGTGCGTCCCTGCTGTCTGTGACCTCAGGCTTGGGGAGAAGGGATCCTGGCCGTTGAAGCAGCCAGGCATGCCTGGCACCTCCATTCAGACCTAGTGTACACAACTTCACACACAAAAGCATCTCTTAGCAAAAGAGATGCACCCCTGTGTTTGTGTAGTCAATTCCCAAGAGGGGGACAAAAAAAACCCTGGCTGTGGTTGGGTGATAGGAAAGCACATCCCACCCCTCTGCCCAGGCAACCACAGCAAGGTAAAGCCAGCTCAGCTGCTTTGTTAACTGAGCTCAATCAATCAGAGTGTTCTCTTCCTCTTTATCACATTTCAGCAGCTAGCAGGACCAGGCAATCCTTCAGCAGATGTGGAACACTGTACAATCTGTGCACTACAATCCCAGCTCTCTGCCTGATGCTGCACTCCCCAGAGCCAGGGAGAAGTCAGAAAAGTATGGCAATAAAAAGAGCAGACGTTCCCATCGTTCAAGACTGCGTGGCACATTTTTAGAGTCTGCAGCAGAACACAGAAGATCCTTGAAGATGCTGGGTTCACACAAAGGAGACAGACGTGCTCCCCAGGCAGGCAGCCTGGATGGAGCTGCTAATGGGATGGATGGATGGAGCAGACATCCTCCAGATGTCACAAGGCACTGCACAAGTCTGAGCTGGCCATATCTCCACTTTTAAAGTCAATCCCAATTCCCAGACTTGTGATATTTTGCTACCACAAGTGCTGCCCCCACTAAGCGCTGCAGCCACATACCTGTTACCAGCAGGCACCCAACAGTCTCTCTGCATTCCACTGATTTCAGCTCCTTCCCAGCAGGACCTGCTGCTTGGCACTGGGACTGACTGACTCCCATCAGGAGTCAGAGCTGTTTGGCACTGGGACTGTCTGAGCATACCCATGGGTTCCTTCCAGAGATGACAAACTGACAGTGCTGCTGGAAGGCTGCAGGGCTGCAGCTGGCTTGGTTGCATTCCTCAGCAGAAGAAAGCCCCAAATTTCACACACACTTGTGGAGGACTTTCAGCAAAAGCCACTTGTGACATCATGTGGCCTTGTGCAACTCAGGTTCTCTTTGAGCCAGCTCGCTCTTCCCAGCCCCAATAGCTGTCATACCCTGCAGTGACAAACAGCAATGATGAGATCTGCAGAGAGACCCTGGATCAGAGATCTCCCTGCAGATACCTTATCTCCTCTCACAGAAGCTGCACACACACTTCCCCTCCCCACCTGCCTGGGCTGGCTGCCTCAGAGCACACCAGGCTGCAGGACAGAGATCCCCTCCTTGCAGCACACCAAGACTTGCACCCCATCTCACTCAGGCCAAGAGGGAAGGGCTCCAGCACACACTGCAAGAATCTCCTGGCTCAGACCCACCTCTTTCAAAGCACTGCTGCCAAAGTGTTATGCAAACTTCTTCAAAAGGCATCCCAACTGCTTAGCTGCCACCTCTACACTCCAAACTCAGTGCCAGCTCTGGAAAGCCTCATTAATTATTAGCAAAATTGGGAATCTGAAGATATTCTTTAAAAGATTCAGTCTCCTACAACACAAAAGGAAGTAAAAAACCTCACGTGCATCACACCAGTGCTGGGGGTAGCTACTGCTGCTGGTTATCTCTGGAGGAGATTCCTCCACTCAGAAGTAAGAAGCCCACAGGCTAAACTGCCAGCTAAAACTTGTGAATCTCTATTTCCCAGGCTTTTTCTAAGCTTTGTGCCATAATTTTATCCTAAGCAGATCCACAGGGCAAAAATAAAAAAATAAAGAAAAAGAAATACATCAGAAATTCTTTATGCAACACAGAGCACAGTCCACCCAAGGAGGGGAAATACTTTTGTTAAATTGCAAGTGGCCAAGTCTGTATGTTATGTGGGAGTTTCAGTCTGATCCCATAATTCTCAGATATTTACTTCCAGACAGAGCTGTTTACAACCAAAGACAACACTGCCATGCTCCAAACCATCCTCAGGCCTGCTTTCTATGGAATTCTGCCCATGCAGAAAGCGATAGGTCAGTGGAGGGGCAGAGGGGAAATGTATTTTAATGAGTCCTGGCCCTTGTCCTTTGAACTTCAGACCAACCCAGCACATTTCCCAGGCCTGTGGCAGGAACTGCCCCACTCTCAGCTCCTCAGGCAAGGGCTGGTCTCCCAGCCTGGCCCCCCAGCCCCAAGGGAAGCCCCTCTGGGTGGCTGCAGCCCTGGCTGTCCCTTGTCCCAGCGGGGTTTGGGCTCGGGGGGCACAGTGCCAGCACCACTGCACTGAGCTGTGCCAAAGCCCCAGCTCCTCTGGCCACCCTCAGCAACTCCTGTTTGTCTTGGAGGCTTTTCCCTCCTAAAGCTCTGCTCCCTGGACTCAAGTAAATCTAGTAATTTTATTTAAAAAGAAAAAAAAGAATGTTGGGTAGCAGGGGATTGGTGGCTTCCTAATGAACACTTCTGAGCAGATTTTTCATTTGTGAGCTCCTACAGCCATTCCTTCAGTTCACACAAGGTTTTTAGCCATGCACCATAGCACACAGCAAGAAGTTTAATCCCTTTTCTTCACAGGGCAGCATACCTCTTCCAATGGAAATGCCTTCTCCAGCTACTGCCAGGGAATTCTCCAGCCCACTGACACTTCTGCCCAATCCACCACCAGCCCAGGAAGTGGCTCATGAACACCTGCACCAGCAGTTCCTTGGAACAGGACCCTGTCAGACTCATCTCTGACCCACAGAGCTCTGCTGACAGGCTGCAGCACAGACTGGACCAGTCTGTCTTGTCTGTTGACCCAAAAGAAAAGCACAAATGACTCAACTTCCATGATGAAGTAAACAATAATATGCAGGTCATCAAACTGGCTGTGTGACTGTAGGATCCCAATTCACTTGTTGGGTCTGGATCTGTGCTTCAGCCAGACAGCTTCAAAGAGGAACACCCATGCCCTGGGTGCACATGCTCTGCCTCCCCTCTGATCATTGGTGCACCTCTTAATTTTGGTTCCCCAAGACATCCCCTACAGCTCTGGGCTCTCTGGTTGCTAGTGCCTGAAGATGCACTTCCCTGCATGACATTAATCCTGCCTGTCCACAGGGTACAGCAAATTAGAGTTTACAAAGAACTTATCAAAAGAACAGCATCCCTAATTTCCCTTGATGTAGGGAGGATGGTTGCAAGGACAGCATTGGCCATTGATGAAGGAGCTTGGGATTCAGGTCCTGAATTTGCCATGAAATCTGAAGGGATTCAGACAAATCACTTAATGCTTCATATGTACTTTATGTTGAGATGGAAACATTGAAGAACAAGCATGCAGCTGAGCAGGTGTCCAGAATTCAGATTTTAAAGCCTGTGTGGCTTTGGTGCTCAGCCTGGGTGACATGAGCTGCCCAGCTGCCTGCCTGCCCCCTGCCCTCCTTGCTGCTGGGAGCTGGCAGAGTCAGCCATGCCCCAGCCAGAGCAGTCCAGCACTTTTGCATAGACACTCCCTGTGCTGCTGGCTGTGGGTGTTCAGTGGAAGCCATCAGTGAGAGCCCAGAACAATGCCCTCATTCAGGCAGAGCCTCCAGCCCCAGCCGGGCACACAGAGCCAGCTCCCAGGAGAGGGGAGCCTCTGGGGAGGAAGGGCTTTGCTTACACACAAAGGTAAAGGAAGGGCTCTTGCCCTGTCTAGAGCACTCCAAAAGCAGATGCCCAAAGGCTCAGAGCTTGTGAGCTAGCTTTTATCCTTTCCCCTCCCTCCTTCTTTTAGGAAGAAAGCTTCTCTCCTGGCTTTAGGAGCAGGGCTCTTGTTGTAGTGACACAGATGGGGCACAGATCCAGAGCAGCAGGGGTACTGCTACCCTGCCCTTCACTCCATGGATCCCTGCCCCTTGCTCTCAAGAGATGGAGGATCCCCAGGGATGATTCTGGGATATCAAAAGGAGCACTCAAACCTGGCAGTGACATGCACACCTCCCAAGGGCCACGGCTGCTGATGGAATGGGGCTGAAGCCAGCATCCCTAGAGCCCATCTGCAGTGAGCCTGCCCTGGTGTGGGGAGCACTGGAGAGCTCTGTGTGCACATAACACAGCTCAGAGCATCCTCGTGTGCCCTGTGTGAACAAGAAATGCAGCTGTGCTGGAACAGACAGAAGGGCTGTGCTGGCACAGGTGGGGTGGCTTGGAAGGGTGGGCATGGCAGATGTTAGAGACAGGCTGTGGTTTCAGTTCCAGAAAAAAGGATTCATGTCCTCAGGCCTTGCAGAGTAAATAACTCTGCACTCCTGCTGCCTATTCCCCAAAAGAGCCTGCTCCATTCTCCAAAACCAGCCAGGGTCCCTCTCCCGTAAGTGAGAGTTACTGTGTATGTTATGAGGTTATGCATGACACGAATTTTCATCTGCTTTTAAAAGAAGGCTCAGCCCAGCAGCTGGAAGCTGTACTGGGTTTGGCACAGAGCAGCACATTGCCCTGCTTTCTCCAGTTGCCACACCAAGACAATGAGTTAAACACAACAGCTGTGTGGACAATCAGCTGAGGAGAAACCACATATGTCTGCAGACAGACCAGATTTTGTTCATATGAATCAATCCATTTCCAACTCTGATTAACAACAGTTTATAAAGCACCTCAGATTGTTACCAGGGTTTGTCTTTCATTCATGTATCCACTTTTCAGTCTAACCCCAAGCATATCCCTTTGTATGTGCAAGAACATGTGCCCTAGTCCTAAAGAGACCCACCCCCTTTCCCCTCCCAGTTAAAACATGTTAACTTAGCAAGCAAGCACTTCTTTCTACCAAGTCACCATTTTACTCCTTATCAACACTAACCTGTTGATTTCTGTGAAGAAGACAACCTCTCCTTCATGGGCAAACAATGTTCATCTCCTTGGGGGAGCACTGCAAACACTCCCAAGGACCCTCTGACAAGGAACATGAAGTTTGAATCTTTGCTCAACAGAGATAGTAAAACATGAATGCCAAACACTTCTCTTTGAAGAACTGGTCTGGAAGCTGCTCTGATTACCATTACAGACCTCAAACACATTTAAAACATAATAATAATAACCTTACAAAACTCTCCATGCTCACATCACTTAACATTTTAGACCACGAGCATAGGGGCTGCATCACCCATGACTGAGGTGACAAGGATGTCAGTCTGAGAGGCCTTGACAGAGATGGCAGGCAAATGAAGGTGTCCCCAGCCCATCCCTCAGCAGCAACAGTGCCCTCAGCACCTCCTGGGGTCTGCAGATGTTGGTCACAGACCAGCCAGCCATGTCTGACAAACGTGGTAAGGAGCAGGCAAGAATCCATAATGCCCCCAGAACAGGGAGCACAGGCTGGGACAGCTGCCATATTCAAAGGCAAAACACATGGGAAGGGGGTGAGAGCACTCACAGGAAATAGAGGAGGAGCAAGAGCAGCTCTGTCCTTGTCACTGCAGTGACCACCCTGCAGATCTCCCTCTTGTCCCCTTGGGCTGCCAGGTCTGCTGCTCTTTCTGCCTCACACACACAGTCCCTAATCACAGGGAGAAGGTGCCTTTATAAACAGCACCTTCACCAACAGCAGACATTCTCTAGGGCAGCCTGGCAGGGGAAAAACCAACCCCCTGTGCACTTCATGATTATCCTTCAGAGCTTCAGCAGCCTGAGAGGAGTCAGGAGGCAGCAGTGTCCCCTCCTGTGCAGCTGCCCTTGTGACCTCATTTGCAGTGGCTGGGAAAGGAAACCCATTCCCAGGAGGGTTTCACAATCTCTCCTTCACTTCCCACCAGGCAAGTCCAACAGCCTGAGCTCTTCCCACTGCACGGGTGCCACCCTGCCAGCCCCAGCCTCCCACCCAGCCCTGCGCACCCCACCCAGCAGGATTCCTGTGGCTGCTTCACCTCCATTGAAACAGCAGAGACAGCTGCACGTGCCACCCCAGAGTCTGGATTACTGCACATCCCTGCCCGTGGTGAAAGGAAGGATGCTGCTGTTTGCTGATGATTGCAAACTTAATTTCTTAAGCAGCAGGACAGATTTTGTAGTCAAATTCATTTTCCCAGAACACCAATTCATTGCTCAACAGCCCTGTTTGAGTCTATCCACCTCCATCATTACAGGATTTCCCTGCACAAGTGGCAAGCATGAAGACTTCCCATAGCAAGGCATCAACAAGTTATCCCCACCAGAGCAGGCACATATCCCTGGTGCTTATTAATAACAACCCACTTGTCTGCCCTCTCCACCTGCTCCTCAAGGCTCCCAACTCCCCCAGCTCAGCGTTCCCGCACACCTCACCAGCTCCAGGTGGCTCCTGTCACCCCCACACTGGGGACACCTCCCAGGCACTGACCCAGCTGTGCTGTCACCTCTGGCTGCCCCACAGGGCTGGCAATGCCTCATTACCACCCCTACTCCCACACCAGCACAAATAGCCCTGGCAGGGCTCTGCCATCAGTTGTGCTCACTATTTATTCATCACACATGTGCAGAACATCCCCGCTGCTCTGAGGGAGCAGTGTGCATGTTTAAAAAGAAATTACACAAAACATAGCTGAATCTTAATGAATCTACTGCTTTGCTACTGGAACTGAATGGAATTGTGCAGACCCTGCCAGGATGGAATAAAAAACCAAACCAACTACACAATATTTGATTTGTAATATAATCATTAAGATCGCTTTTGCAGTGTGTTATTATTGTGCTTATCAGGCACCAGTTGTAAGGAGGAAAAGGATCAGAATGCAACAGGCAGCACAGTGCCAGCCCTGTCAGAGTGCTAAAGTATTGCACAGTGAAAAAACCACACAATCCTGGCAAAAGTTAACTTCACACAATATGACACCTCAACATTAGGAAATGAGCTATTAGCTCAAATGCATCCACTGAGGTGTAAGCAAACCTTTCTGGTTTGACAGCAAGAAGTACAAATGGGGTCTGGCAGAAATACATTTGTTTAGTACCAAGTTCCCCACTGAAATGTTCGAGTTCCATGAGGAGGACAGCAGTTACAAGGAGAGTCCCATTTCCTCCCAGTAGGTAAAATTTACCGCAGGCTTTCTCCGTGCTATAAGGGGTGGATCCGCCTCCTCCAGGGGAGGTTTCTGCACATCAGCAGCAGCAGAAATCAAAGAGCACCCGCACACATCCGAGAGCTCCGTGCCCACATCCCACCTCCTCCCGCCCCAGCTGGCAAGGAGAGCTCATGTTTGGAAAGTGCCCAGGAGTGCCCACAGCAGCACGGACCGGGGATGTGCCAGGCTCGGGGCTCACCACCAAGCAGCATCAGGCAGGAAGCGCCAGAGCCATTGATTGAGGGGATATAAATGGGCTGTGGGTGACAGCCAGCCCGGATGAGAGCTGCCAGGGAGAAGGCTGCGAGCTGCTCACCTTCCCTCTCCCAAACCACCAAAACTATTTGCGTTTGGAAAACAGGACACTCAATGTCGTGCCCGTTCAGCCCGGGAGGGTGGGAAGCCCACGCAGATGGACGGCTTAGACCAAAGACGGAACGGGCAATGCCAGACGACTGAGCGGCCCCAGAAACGCAACAAGCCGCTGCTTTTAAGTGGCAAAAAAGCTCCCGATGTCCGGATCGGATAAAACGTGAAATTTTCCCACATCTCTCTTCCTCTCCTTCCCTTCCTTCTCGGCGCCCGGTGCTGGCACGCACGGAGTTCACATCCCCGGGTGGGACCTGCCCGCGCTGCCCCGCACCTTCCCCACCGCTCCCCCGGCTGGGCACCGCTTCCCCCTCCATCCCTGAGCTGACCCTTTGGCAGGCACCGCTTCCTTCCATCCCTGAGCTGATCTCGGCCGGGAACCGCTTCCCCTCCATCCCCGAGCTGATCCCGGCCCCGTCGCGGAGATCGCCTCCCCGGAGCCAGTTCCCGTCCCCACCATCCGTCCGCCTTTCCTCGGCGGAGCGGGACCCCGCTCTCCCCGCCCGGTCCCGCTGGCGGGACAGCTGCTCCCGGCCCGCTCCCGCAGGGACCCTTCCCCGCAGCCCATCCCGGTCCCACTCTCGGGAAACATCCCCTCGGGAACTGTCCCAGCATCCCACCGCCGCTTTCCCACGCGGGGGGACAGCATTCCTCAGCATTCCGTGTCAGGGCTCTGTCACCCCCCAAACATCACCACCCGCAGGTCCCCAGAGCCCCCGGCGGTCCCCGAGCGAGGACACGGACACGCGAGATGCCCCCATCCCCTCACCTTTGTACTTCTCCATGGCGATGAGCGGGACCGCAACGCAGCGACCGCCGAGGGCTCCGGGACACGACGCTGCCCGCACCCGGCTCCGATCGCAGCTGCCCCAGCCCGCCCCGCTCCGCAGGCTCCGATCGCAGCAGCAGCGCCGGCTGCCCCGGCCGGCCCCGCCCGCCCCGCCCCGCCCCGAGCCGCGCAGTTGGCCGGGATCGGCTCCGGGATCGGGGCTGCCAGCGGCACCGGCTCTGCCCTTGGGGAGAGAGCTGCGACCGCCGAGCCGACCCTGCCCGGGGCGTGGGGCCGCTCCCCGAGGAGAAGAGGCGGGCACCGGGCGCTGGGATGAGGCGGAGAGCGGCTCCTGGGGATGCCCCGGGTTTGGGATGGTGACCTCTGGCTGCAGTGCGGCTTTGGGCACGTTTGGGAAAAGCCCTTCTTATCCACGCATGGTCCCGGTGCCTTGAGCCCAGGTAGGAGCCTGCCAGACACACCTGGGCTCGGGGCTGGCAGGCTGGATGGAAAGTGGGGTTCTCCTTCCATGCCAGGGTAGTGTATCCCGGAGCCACTGAATGTGCACTCTTCTTTCCAGTGATTGCGTTAAGGCTTCCTGATAGGACCTGGCTCCTGGACAGAGCCAGTCTCGCAGGAGTGTGTCCCTCTCCTTGGGCTGCAGTGACATTTTTGCTTCATTTCTGCCGTGGCAGCCAGAACTGTCATGTCCGAAGTGCACAAATAGTAACAGAAGTGGGCATCCAGTCTGACCTCAATACGAGGCACAGGTGACAGTCTGTCCTCAGGCTAAAGTTGCGGAGACACTGAAGGAATTTAATGTGTCTGTCAATAATGAGAACATTGAAAGTAACAAACAGCAAAGTCTATGACGGTTATAGGGGAAATTTTATCTTCAAAATTAACGTTGGTGTGGGGACAAGGGAGCCATACCTGCCTATTACAGGGCCTTTATAGCAAGAGGTGAGGATAAGGGCCTTACTTGGGTGTGCAGCTCCAGTATTCCTGTGGAAAAATATGCAACCGTTACCTAGAAAATGAAGTGCTCTCCTCAGACCTGTAAGATAAAGCCTACAGAAGGCTCATAGAATCTGTATTTGCCAGATTTTTGACCTGTCAGCCCACAAACCATTGATATCCATGGTCCAAGGTAGCCTGGAAAATGTCAGTGCTGCACCCCAAGGCTCCATCATATGTCCCTCCTTACATTTTCTGAAAATAGCCACAAGTAGGTTCTCTTGGCTCACATGGAGAGCAAGCAGCCAGGCTGGATGGAAGAGCCCTGTCCTGACACTCCCTGGGTCCCTGTGTGCCCCTGCTGTCCCCACCCTCCCAGGCAGTGCTTGGTGGGGGTGACACCTCTCAGAGGAGCTCTGTGGAGCCAGAAAGCAGTGACCTGTGCCACCTGGGAGCTCTCCATGCAAGAACAAGGCTGGATAAAGAGCTATTGCCACTCGAGGGAGCTGAGGCTGGAGCATCTCTCACCTCTTGCCAGTGCACACCCACCACACAAGGAGACAGGCAAGCCAAGTGCCTGAACCATCAAATCCAGCCAGCAGATAGCAGTCTGCAGTAAATGGAGAACAATAAATAAATGTGCCTGCCATGGAGGAATACTTCTCTTAGTGCTCTTCCCAGCTGCTTCTTGGCTATGGCTTTCAAAATCAAAATCCAACCAAGCAGGGTGGGCCTTGGCCTTGCAAACCTTTGAGGTGTGCCTCTATCTTAAAGCAGGTGAGCAGGCATTCTGAACTGAGCAAGGCTAATTAAGGATAATACCAGTTACACAAACTAATTAAAGATGATTTTGAAAGATCAAAATGTCAGATACCTGTGATTCCTGTCTTCAGGACCCAGAGCCTTTACATTCCCTGCTTGTCCCTTCCTTCCCTTCCCATGATAAGGATGCTCTGGAATTCCAGGACTGCTGGTTAGGCCCATGGCAATTGCTGACAAGTGACAATGGACCAAAGAGTAATGCCAGAGGAATACAGGTTCTTCCTGTTTGCCCTCTTCTCCTTGCAGTAGGAGGTACCTAAAATACTTAGCAGTATTCTTTTTCAAACAGGCTGTTGTGTTCTGGGCTTTAATAAAACTGGGAAATACCCAGACCCTGTTTAGAATGAGGGATTAATGTTCCCAGTGTTGGTGCTGAAATCTAGATGTTTACCACTGTGCTTAAGTAGAGCAAACACAGCAAACTGTTGGAGCTCCTTGAAGCCAATAAAATAACAGCCATCCACCTGTACACCCATGTATTCATTGCCTTTTTCCTTCTTATTATTAGTGATGCTTATTAATGATGATGATTATTATCATTAATGATGACTCAGGTGTGAAAACCCTGGAGGGCCAAGCTCATCTTGTTTAATTGCTTTTATGCTTTAATTTTTTTTATGTGGCTGACATCCTGTCATTCAGTGCAGAGGTTCATAGTGTAGTTGACATGTTTTGATCCTTTTTTCCCTGCCTATTCATGCTGTATTGATAGGCAGTCTGGCTGCTAGTGAAACTGGCACTTTTGGCTGAAGTTTTCCTTTAGCTGCGGCTTTCAACGGATGTAATTCTGCTTCTCTGGACTTACTGCCTTTAAGCTCTTCTGCTTCCTGGGAAACAGAGCAGGAATCAAGGATATATTTAGAAGCCTAAATGAACTCTGAACAATTACAATGATTTGCTAAATACCTTGTGTAGTAGCATAATCCAAATCATCTCTTTTCTCCACTGGCAATGCTAAACACTTTTCTAATTTCCCTAAGTACCCTGAGCAGGTGCACATTGTTTCATTAATATTGTTGATTATTATTATTTTGATTGCTACACCTACATTTTGCATCAGCAAAGTCCTTAATGTCTATATTTGTCTAAATCTTTGCTATTGCTTTCTTCTCATGTTTGCATTTACTTTGCTTTTTCCCTGGTTTAAGCATGGCACAAAGTGTGGTGAAAGTTCTTGACCCCTCTGTGGTGAAAGCAAAGGAACCCTGCCTTGAGAACTTGTGTGCAGGTGCCCTCCACTGACTTCAGGGGAGTTGTGCTTGGTGGAGACTGTCAGGAAGAGCCACACCTGACCTGGATAGTGCAGAGCTGCTCTCTGGGGTGTTTGCTCCCAGATATGGCTCAGATATTCCAGCAGTCCCCAGACTTCTTCCTTTCTTCAGGGAAAATATTCCATCTGGCAGAACAAAAGGTAGAAATTTCCTCCACACTTGAAGTGTGTATGTTGTTTCATGAGGCTTTTCTTTCTCTCTTCCCCATGCACTTATCAATGCTGTAAAAACCTAGTTCAGGAATTGACTCAACAAAACCAAGTTCAGTCAGAGGTGGAGTTATCTTTGTTCTGTAAAGCTCCTGAAAGAAGGGAAGTTGTGTCAAATACTCCACTTGTGCAGGCACCTGGAGGACAGATGGAGGAATAAGATGGCTTGGCAGACTGGGTGAGCAGGGAGATCTCAGATCTCCCTTGTGTCCTCTTTGCTTCCAGAGATCATCTTGGGTCCCTCCTTAGATAAAGGTGTAGGAGTGGACAGTTGTGGTCAAGCAGACATAAAAGTTTTTCAGAGAGATTTGAGCAGAGGTGATTTTTGTGGCCTGAGGTGTGTCCTACAAAATGCCAAGAAATGAGGAATCCAAACACTTTGCTTTGGAGTCCCTGGCTGCAATACTGGGCTGTAATGCTGCCAATAATCTGAGGTGGGAGAATTCCTTTTGTCCATTTGGGGATCCCTCTGAATAGCAACAGAGCCTGTGGACCTAGGGACAGCTGAGCCAGCAAAACAGCATTGCCGTCTCTGACAGGGAGAAGTCTCTGTCTTCCCACTGCTTCTGGCCAAATTATCTCTCTCTTCTTAGTGCCATTTTCACTGTTATTGCACCAACTTCCATTCTGAAATGACAGAAAACTAAAATGGCACATTCTTGACCTACCTGGGGAGGATGAGTTGGGTGGCAGTGGAGCCAGGCAGGATTGGGACAGCACCAGGTAAGTGGCAAACACCTGCAGCTGGATGGGAGGAGGAGATCCCTGAGCAGCTGGGAACACACAGCTGGGGCTGCATGGAGCAATCATCAGCCACAGCTCAGCTGCCTCTTTGAAAGTTCCCCCAGCCTTCCTTTTGGGTGGGAGTACTGGCAGGAGTTCAGGATGTTTATGGAGCCCCCATCAATGGCTTTGAACCTTGATCTGCTGAATCCTGCTGGTGTTCCAGATTTCCTGATTCAAGGGATGAAGGGAATAGCTGGTTTTGGGAATTTGAATGGTGTCCTCTGCTTATTCCCTAAGGAGATCTGAAAAGCTGGACTCTGCCAGCTGTCCTGATTGATGTGATCAAACACTCTGCATCCCATGCTGAAACTCTGAGGCATCCAGGCCCTGGGAACATGATTTCCTGGGAGGGGCAGTGATAAATGGCATTGCCACGTGGCTGAGGGCGGAAACACGTAGGAGATCCTGGGTTGCCCACTCAGGAGCATGAGCAGCAGTTCTTCCCCAGAAGTAACCCCTATGGGTGCCTTTCAGCAGCCCAGACTTGCTCCTTGGTTCCTGGAAGGTGCTGGCAGCAGGCCAGGCTTCGGTCAGTGGAAAAAGGGCCAGAAGAAACAGAGAGGCAGATGGGTCAGCATGGCTGTTCCAGCAGAGCTGCTCACTTAAATACTCTGTTGGAGAGCTTGGATCCTTCACCTTGGATGATTTGTGAGTTTGCTGCCTATGGGCTCCTCCTTTGAGGTGTTTCTGCTTCCCTGTGAAGCATGTCATGATTCCAGCTGTAAAAGAGGTGACCAAATTGTCCCCCAGCTGAAGCTGGCCTCAAACCACTCTTGCTCCACTGACTCCTGCCCAGCCATTTCTGACTTTCACCGATGAAAGTCAAGACAATCAACCCTAACACAAACAAAACCAGAGCTGTTTAGCTGCTCAGCTATACAAAAGCTCCATCACTGATACATTCCAGCAATGTTTTGGATTCTCTCAGACATTAACTGTTTCAAAAGAGGGTGTCTGGAGGGAGGGGGGATTTCCCATTAAGGACAGCAGGACCAGATGTCTTTTTGATGAGCTTCTCTTGGCTTCCCATCCTTTGACATTTCCTTTTCAGTTGTTAAGTCCAAACTGCTTGTAGGCCAAATTACAGGGAATCTTAATAGCTGGAATTGTTTTCTTTCCCTTGATAGATAGAATACCTTCTTGTGGCCAAAGTATGAGGCATGCTGACCAGACAGTGTGCTCAACAGCCACAGCATTTGTTCCTCCTGAAGCCATTTCTTCCTTGTACTTTTTTACCACCCCAGACCCTCTCCCCACTGCAGAGAAGCCCCTCAGCTTTCCTCTGACAATGTTCAATATCAGTTAAAGGAACCCAAAAGATGCTTTGTTCCTTTCCCTGCAAACTCCTCATGGGGATGCTCACACCAGCAGACCTCCCACATTATCAGTGCCCTGTATTGCAGCTTGTAACACCCCCAGGCACCACAGGATGTGGCCATCAGCTTCCCAAAAGTTTCTGATGTAAAGTTCTGATGTGTGCTTAGCCCTGTGTGCTGGTGCATCATCCCCCCACGAGCCCCCTGGCCTGTGATCTCAGAAATGTTCCTTAGGTCTTGGCCTTGAGGAGCAGCTGGGCTGAGCTCCTCTGGAGCTTATCAGGAACTCTGTCTGCTCCCAGGAATTAGTGCTGTCTAACCAGCTCCTGTTTTCTACAAACAGCCTTGGAAACTCATTTTTCTTGCCTGAATAACAGCCCAAGTGGAAGAACAATTTTTTTGTAATTGAACTTTCAGAGAAAGCCACTGACCTGAACTGCAGCCAGGATGGAATATTGTATGACTTAAAGCCAAGTCTCCTGTGACCCTGGCAGTCCAAAGGGAGGCCCTTTGAGCTCTCCTGGGGCCCAGGGGCTGCCCCAGCACTGCCCCACCAACTCCCCCCTTTGCTCTTCTTGGAGGACCAGACACTGACAAATCCTGGGCTGATACCCCCAAATCCTCGAGGCTCAACCTCCCTCTCATCTGTTCAGGAGATGCAAAGGATCCAACGTGAGTGTTTCCCTGAATTTGAGGGGGATTTTTCACAGGGATACACCTTGCACAGACTCCTTTAGATCTGTGTGTGTGTAAGTGTGAATATGCCATAGCAAATGTACTGGCAATGTTGCTCTCCTAGACTCTTAAGTACTTTAGATTTTTAAGTAAGCTCGGCCTGTGAGTTGCTCTTGTGGTTATAGTAAATTCTATCTGAATGCTTTGTTAAATTGTTTAACTTGAGCTATTGATTAGGTGCTGTTAATTTAAATGCTGCTAAACCTTTGGGCCTAAACCACTGATGAATTCTGGGGCTCGGTTTGGCAAGGGGGTCCCACTGTGAACCTTGTGACTCAGTGGGAGGGCGCCCCTTATTCCTTTTTATCCTTACCCTTTCCTATCCTTATGCTTTCCCCAACCCTTCCTCCCAGGCTCCACATGGATAATTTTGGAATTGATTTTAGATTGACTTTAGATTTTAGTTTGCTTTTTCTCTGTGTGTTTTAATCATCTAGGAACTACTACAGTAAACCTTGCCAGTGAACTTTGTTGCACTTTCTCTTCCACATTAAACCTGCTTTTTGCTGATGCCTTTGCTGGTGATTCTTTAAGTGACCAAAACACTGATTCATGGCAACATGGTCCTGTTTTTGAGGGGATAGGATAGGAAATCATGGCTTTCAGCTGAGTTAGAAGCTTCATCCACTCTTACAGGTTTTACCAGTAAGCCAGCCTTGAGAAAAATCTCTCCCAAGTCAGATGAAAAAGAAATCTGTGTGGAGTGTCAAGCTGTAGATGGAGGACTTGCCTGAGCAGAGCTGAACTCTTGGCACCTTTCAGCACCAGAAAAGCTTACCCGGGTGAGAAGAAAAACTAATTCTATCAAAATATGGGGAAAGATTAATTTTTATGTCTTGCTACATTTTCATTGGGATTTTTTAAGCCGTCCCCATCATCACCACAAACTGTGGTCTGATGTCAACTGTGAGCTTGCAGAAGGCTATTTATTCTGGCATTTTCCCAAAAAGAGTATTTTTCAGTCTGCAGCTTTTCTTTAGGCCTTAACCAGTTCTCCTCAGTCCAAGTCAGGGAGCAGAGTCTCTGTGGTAGCACTGCAGAGAGGGGCAAGGGGGGAGAATGAGAACCTGGGGTCCTACAGCACCAATAAACTGCAGATTGTTTCAGTGGAGGCTGAGCACTATGGAGCAGTCCAAGTTTCCTTTCCTGCTATAAATATTGGATGTTAGGGTGTGCCAAACTACCTGCCAAAGTGGAATTAACTACCAGGTAATGAATAAGTTTCACCCATGTCAGTCGAGTCTTTCCCCCCTTTTATTTTTTTTTGTTCCTGTGAAAAGAGATTTAATCAAGAAATCTGCCTTGGTAAATACCAAAAAATGCAGTTTCTCTTTTCACACATAGAGCTGTGGAGCTGAATTTCTCCTGCCTTCCCAACCATCATTAAGTATTCTGTTTAAATAGGCCAGCTTCATGCCATCTATAATGAAGTTATAGTGTATTGCTCTGTTATGAATGATGAAGCTGTTGTGTCCTACGGGGAGAAAAATCGCTGTAATCCAACTTTCCTTTTGAAAAGGCCTAATGTATCCACATGAGATCTTCTGGCACAGACAACTGAGAGAATATAAATAGAAGCTTAAAAGAGGAAGGAGGGGAAGGGGAAAATAACTCCAACAGGGCTGAGTAGCTGAAATTCACAAGTTTAATAGGAAGATGGATGACTGAAGAGCCTGTTCTGTGACACAATTAGGACTTTATGTAGGCCTTTTTCAATTATTTGTAGCTGACAAAATATCACACAAAGGCTGTTTCACAGTGCAGGCCAGGTGCCCAGAAATGGTTTTTTTGGAGGAGAGAAGTAACTGGGAGAGTCGCCCAGGAGCACGGGCCATGAGGGCTGCGTTGGGCAATGGTGTGTGTGTGTCACCCTTTGGCTTGTGGCAGGAGGGAAATGTCCTGCACTGCCTGCACACTCAGGGCACCTCTGCCCGTGCCAGGGAGCAGAAAGCTGCAGCCACAGCAGGCTGTGAGGGGCAGGAGGGGCTGTGCAGGTGCACATGGCCCAGCCTGGACCCACCTTGCTGCTCTCCCCACGCACAGACACAGCAAGGGCACTCTGTGGGTTCCTGCTACAGGATGGGGTTTCTGCTGATAAGCAGTTCTCAGAACTGAAGCTGTTTCAAAATGTCTTGCCTGTTCTGTCCCCCCCTTGCTTCTCACTGGCCACCCACCAAACGCTGTTGTTGTGGCTCTTGGTTTTCAGCACAAAGGCACAGCACCACCAAGGAACGTTTCTCAAAGTAACCTGCAAGTGTTTGCACACAGTGCTGACATCTTCAGAGGCATCAGTGCTGCAGCAGAGGAGTGGGGGTGAGCTGGAGAGCCACAGCAGCTTTAGATCTCTCAAGAGTCCTGCAGAACATCCTACCAAACCAAGACTACAAGTGTCTTAAATTTGTTTTGGTTTACTCCATTCCACAGTGAGCTAATCTTTGATGGGGCAATTAATTAATCTTTAAACATTAATCTTTAATGCCCCAATTAAAGGCATTTGGGGTGATGATTAGTAAATTTGGTTTATTTAAGTTTAGCTAATTTGGGGTCAATGTTCCTGGGTGTCCCCATGAGGAGAAAAAGTCAAATCCTGGGATCTGCAGTGGGGTCAATTCTGCTTTGGTGAAACCCTTCCCTTATGTCAGCACTGGCAGTGGGCTGCCTGCATCTCGAGGCTGATATGATGATATGATTAAACTGCTGATATGATTAAATGTTACTCACTTTTTCTTCACAGGGTCAATCTTTAAGCCAGCTTTACCCCCAGGTGATTTGCCTGCCCTGGTGGCACCTCCATTTTCCCTCAAACTGGCCAGGCCCAGGAAAATCCTCTGAAGGGTCCTCTGTTGGGATGGCTCCCAAGGGAGAAAGAGCACACACGTAATTTTCAGGAAGCTGAACAATTAGTTAGTTACGGAAAACGCCAACTTTGAGTGCCAAGAGGTCACAGCAACATCAGAGCATTGAAGCATTATGCTCTGGGCTGCCTGAACTCCATGGCAGACCAGTTATCATAGAATCTTTTATATCATCCAATATTTACTGGCATCAGAAGAAGCTTATATTCAATTACCTACTATTGTTTCACAAACCTAGGTGGCAATAGGAAGATTTCTTTTTTTTAAAGGGAACAGCAATAGCTGAAACATAAAAATAAAACACACACTTTAAAATCATTCAAAATATCAAACACTGGCTTTCCTCCTCCCACAATATCTGTGGTCTTAAATGCATCATTGCAAGGGGAATTATTCATGTAGTCTCATCAATAAATCTTACTAAAGTCCTTTATATTGCAGTCCTCGTTCATCTAGCAACTCCTCTGTAAATGGTAATTAGGGTAAGAGCTGAGATACCACAGAGTTTGCTCCTGGCAGTCATTGAGCATCCCAGAGTCTATCAGGGCTGTAAAGGAGGCATTTCTCAGCAGCAGCTCATTCATTGTGAGCCCTGATTCAATTATTACCTTGTCTCCTGTTTCACAGCAAACACTTCGGTTCACATAAAGCCTCAGAGCCTGTGTCTATGAACTCCTTGAATGGAGTCAGCTGCATTTTGTCTCCCCTGCAGTATCTAGCCTAAATCCAGCAGAGGCAGCCAAAGGGGAGCCCTGTTTCCCTCTGGCACCATTGCTGGGCTACTCCTGCAGAGAGGTTTGGTTCTACCATGGACTCTTCCCTCCACTGCCTGGAGCTGTGGGGGCTGGGACAGCCCAAATTCTGGGAAATAGATGAGTCCCAAGTGTGGAGAGCCCAAGCAGCAAAATCAGCTTCCAAATCTGTCAGTCTGCTCCTGTCAGACCTGGCTCACCTTTTGATGTTTCTCCACTGGCTGCCCAGGGATGCTCTATTAATTTAAATCCAGCCCTTTACTCGTGCCAGCTTTGAGGCTGGGAATTTCACTGGGAGGAACTCAGCTCTGCAGAGATCATCTTCTCCTGACCTGTGTCCAAAGAGTCCTGCCACAGTTTTAGCAGAGACATTACAACACACAGCAAGTGTGCCTGGCAGGGCTCTGTCCCAGCCCCTGCCCTGAACCCCAGCCTGGCACAGACCATGCAGCCCTCAGGGTGTGCACTGCCTTCCCCTGCCAGCAGCACTGCCTTCTCCTCCAGAAGGTGAACACTGAAGGTGGGATTTAATCCACCCCCTCCTTCCCTCTTTCCTGAAATCGGGATTTAGTCCATCCCCTCCTTCCCTCTTTCATACTGGGGCAGCAGCTGAAGCACTCATGACTTGGCTCACACACCTGGCTCAGCACTGTGACCCTCAAATGTCCTGAAGACAATGCCACCCTTCCAATGGACAGTCACAGAGGTGTGGTGGCACTGCTGGAATGGCAGGACAAAGGGAATGCCACCAGCTGCCCCCTCTGCCATGGACTGAGACAGAATTCCTAGCATACAGAGTGCAGCATCACTGGCAGCTCACTGTGCTCTGCTTTTTCTCCAGACACCACTCTTCACTGGTGCCCATCCCATTTTTCATGCCCAGCACAATTATTTTGGGAGATACACTCAAAGCAGGGAACTGACTCAGTCTAAAAATATAAAAAAACCCCAACAACGCTGTGCAGTGAAATAAAAAGTAAAAAATGTTTTTCTAAGAAGGATCAGTTCCCGAATGTCACTGAGAGTGACCCCACCAGCAGTCATGCTGACATATCTGATGGCAGGAAAAAGCTGTGGGGGCGTGGGAATACCTTAAGCTGGCTGAACAGCCCCCAGTGCTTTGTCTCATGAAATCCCAGCCTGAGGAGAGGCTGTGCTCTGCTGTTTCCCTGCTTCCCCTCTCTTCCTTTCCCCCCAAAGCCTCGGGCCCCCATCACTGCCATGGCTACATGGAGCCTGGGATGTCCATTTTAATCTGCAGTGTGTACACAAAGAGCTGGAAGCAGGGGCTGTCTGAGACCCACCTGACCTTTGGATGTACAGCAAACTTCCTGTTCCAGGGCTGCTGGCTCTTTCATCTCCCAGCCTTTACAAAATAAAAGTGAGCCTATGTGAAAAAATGCTTTGTAATGGGGACTCCTGGAACAACTTTTCTCTCTTGCCCTCGGACTGAGCCATAGAAAACAGTAAATATCTCTCCCAAGAGTCCTTTTTTTACAATAGAAAAATGTCAGGCAAAACTGAAGTTTCATTTCCCAGCCTTGGACTCTGCAGCAGACAGGCACAAAAGCTAGAGAAAAAACAAAACAGCAAAGGGGAAAAAAACTCCACTCTTGCTAATTCAGAGTTTGGAGAGATTTTTGGTGGAGAATAAGCTTCTTTTGGTGGGGAGCAAGACACACTTGGGAACTGGGTCTCTCTTCTTGCAGGAGGAAGTGGTCTTGGGCTATACTTGACAGCAAATTAGCATTGACATTTGACTTGTTTTGATCTGAGTTATTTACAATGGTATTATCTGTGTATTTTTTACATGCTGTGAAGATTCCCATTGCCAGATGCCTCGAGATGGCTGTAGGATGCAGAGCATTCCACAGTCATTACTCAGGGGTCATAAACTTCACATTACTTGTGGGGAGGAGGGGAGCAGGGGGAAATGGGCTAACAATTAAAAAAAAAAAAGAAAAAGCAAGATTTAGATTTAGATTTCAGTGGGCTTGTGTATTTAACTGGGGAGAAATTAAAAATGTGCTTAGTGGGCTGGCACTGTCACACTGTGGGGCTGATGACTGGAACAGTTCTTTGTGGATTTGCTCTGCACACAGAAGTGCAGTCAGGGATAATTTTCCCAATGCTCTGGTCTGGGGGAGGCTGTGGGGGAGCAACTGCTCCATAACCCTGCCAGGGCAAAGATCCCCAGCAGGAATTGCTGCTTGGGGTGTCCAGGGCTGGCAGGACATGGCCCAGGGCTGGCACTACACTGGAGCTGCTGCTGCAGGGAGATGTAGCTATGATATTTTATGAAAAATCCTTTCCTTAGGATTTTTTCTCCTGAGAAGCCTCAGGATTGGTCTCATGTGGTTGTCTGTAATTAATGGCCAGTCACAGTCTGCTGGCTTGGACTCTGTCTGAGACACAAGCTTTTGTTATCATTCTTTCTTTTTTTATTCCTAGCAAGCCTTCTGATGAAATCCTTTCTTCTATTCTTTTAGTACAGTTTTAATATTATGTGGATCATAAAATAATAAATCAAGCCTTCTGAAACATGGAGTCAGATCCTCATCTCTTCCCTCATCCAAGAACCCCCGTGAACACCGTCACAGGGAGGGAGCTGCCAGCCGGTGACTTTCAAGAAACTCAAAAGGGAGATTTTGGGTTTTGAGGTTTTTCTATGTTTGGGAAACTTTCAAGAGAAGTTGCAAGGCCAAATCATAGACTTACACTTGTGGTTTTTTAGCAGGTACTTCATGCACAGACCTTTTATACTTGCTGAAGGAGTGAAGATGCCCAGGAAGGTTGACAGGAGATACCCAGAGATGCAGTCCAAACAAAGGACACCTCTAAGTGCCACCAGGCTGTTTTCCTGGATTTGTTCAGAGAGAAATTTCTCTTGTGCAAGTCACAGCACACACACAGCACAGCAAAGATCCAGGCATGGCCTGGGAGGTGAACAGGGCAGGTATGAACCTTGCTAAAGGGTAACTTCACAGTGGTATCACATCCTCCAGCTGCTGCTCTCCAGGCAGGAACCTGAGTTCTCAGCTGAGACTCAGCCATTAAACACGTTCAACACATGGAATAAAGCCCTGGGGAAACTTTACCTTTGTTACAGGCAGAACCTGTGCAGAGCATCAAGGCAGGGCAGCAGGGAGCCTCAGAGGGCTGAGGAGTGAGAGAGAAGATGGAGAACCTGGTGTCTGCAGGGCACAGACAGATCCTGGTGTTGCAGGGGCTTTCTGGAGGCGCAGGGGCTGTGCAGGGCTTGTGCTGCACCCATCCTGGAGGGGCTGTGTGCTTAATTCTGTGCCAGGATGCTCTGCTGGACCCCAGGAGCTCAGCACAGTACGGGTGTGAAAAACACCCAATTTCCTTGGGTGGTATCATCCCCCACCTTCCACACCCACACCAGGGCCAGGCAAGCTTAAACTCCAGATGATCAAACAAACACCTAACTTAAAATATAAAACATTTTCAAGATGGAGACTAACATTTTAGCTGAATTTGCAAAGATCAAGAAAGGAAACAATTTAGCCTTTGAAGCTGACACAACAGCATGGTCTGTTTCACCTTGCTGTTATCTCAGGTCATTTTAATCCTCAACAACAAAAATAACACTTCTATGTGGTTTACATGAATCTATTTTCTATCTATCTATTTCTAGTGGCTTAGGTACAAGAAGCCTTGTGACAATTTTCAAACCTTTTACTTTCTCCTGTCTTGCTCTTATAATTCATATCTCACCTGAGACCTCTCTTCTTGAGAGCACATCCTATTTTTGTAAGAGAACTTTCTTATAACTCTGCAAAATGAAAAATAAAAACCAAAATAAATGAGGCAACATGAATCCAAAAATTAAGAATAAAGCTCCAAACTTTATTCATTGACTTGAGTACAACAGTGATGCAGATTACAGTGGCACAGGAGTGCAATATGTGCTGTTTGCAGTATGACAGTGGAAACACTAATTGTACAGAACAGCAACCCAGCTCAACTTCTCATTATGCATACAAGCAGACTTACTGTACAGACAAGACATTGATTCACTTTTACAGAGACTCAGAAAAAGAGACAGATGAATGGAAAACACAGGGACACCTCCCCAGAACGCTGGTTTGGAACATGTGGAGGGAGGAGAAAAGAAAAATAAAATAATAAAAAATCCTATTGCCAAAATCTACCGATTTAAAGGCAAGTATACCTTTAAAAAATTAGTTTTAGTTTCCAAAGCTTAAAAAAAGTCCCCAGCTGTAAGGCCCCCTTGCAGGAAGAGTTGTCCACAATGGCCAAGCCTCAGTGCTTGGCCAGGGCTGCTCTGGGAGGGACACTGAGCTCCTGGCTGGGCACAGAGGCGTCCCCGGCCCCAAAGTGCAGGGCAGGGAGAGGCCCCACTGCTGCCAGTGGGTTTGCATCGGGGGAAGTGCATTCTGCAGGTGTTCAGTGACAGCAGCCCAGGCAAGCGTCCAGTGGGAGCTGTCAGAGCATCCTAGGGGAGCCAGAGACTCAGCCTGGTAAGGCACCACTGGGATTCCCAGAGCTGCATTTCCATGCCCAGGGGCTGGATCCTGGGAGCAACACCTGTGCTAACTGTGGTGATCCTGACACAACAGGTTTGCCTTCAGTCATCTCTCTTTTACCTCAAAAGAAGGACCACAGTGCACATGGAAGGATTTCCTCTTCACAAAGGCGAGCATTTCTGAGCAACTCATTAGCAGAAATCTATTTCCCTGTTAGAAGCCCTTTGGGCACCAAATAATTTATTTTGCATACAGGCAAACAACATTAATGGCCAATTACATTCCCACTTCCTGCACTGATGCTTACATTAAAATTAATAACACTTCTGCCAAATGTGGGCATCACACAGCTCCTGCCAGCAGAGCTGTCTGACTGAAAACTCAGTATCTTCGCATTGTGATGGATTTTTTTTTTTGTTGTTGTTGTTGTTTCTTATCTTATTAAACACAAAAAAGGTGTGTGGGAGAAATCACAAGGCAAAACTCACCAGCCAGAGCAATGCTGCAGCCCACAGTGATAGGAGTGTTCTACACTAAGGGAAAAAGGTGCATTGTGCTACTGTCACAGTGCTCAGGAGCTCTCTCCAGCTCTTCATTTTGCAGCAATGGGGTAAAAATATACCACATATTGTCAAGACCAGCCCTTGCTAAGCATCTACCCTGAAGTGTACCCAGTAGGTGTGTTGACAGGGCCACAAAGTTTGACAGGGCACAAAGCAGACTGTGACCTGGGGAGAACTGAGTAGGGAAGGGGGCAGTGGGGACAAGCCCTAAGCATCCCTCTGGCATGGGAAGATGAGTGGCATTTTGGACAGATTAGTTGAATTCTTGTTTCCTGCAAGTGTTTTATTGCATTGTCATTACCACTGACTGGTGTTCCTCACTGCTGTAGGTAACACTGAGGATGTGGACATCCTCCTTCACAAACACATTCCAGAGGAAAGCAATGAATCATGGAGTGAGAGAAAGGGTGGTTTTCTTTTGTCTGCCCTACAAGCCAAATATGCCAACATCTCCTCCTAAGTCAGGAGGAGCCAAGATAAATCATTCCCTGAAGAGTTTAGGGGATGTTCATATTTTTACCATTCTGAGACTTAATGTTCTTGTTGTTTGTTCTAACAGCTTCATACCATTAATTTCAGTGTGGGTGCTCACATGCTATGAACTCCAAATTGACTTCCCCACAGTCTGAAACAGGTACTACAGGTACCACTGAACAGGCTCAGTGTTCTCCTCTAATCCTGCCAAGCATCACCCTGGCAAGCCCTGCAGAAATCAAGATTATGCCAACCCTCCTCCTTCCCAGACCTTAACCATTCTGTGCCCATTGACATCACCCTGCCAGGAGACACAGGGATTGTGGAAAGGGATTCACTTCCAAAGGTGCCTAACTTCAGTGTAGCTCACTTTGACAAAGGAGGCTGGTGCTGAACTCTGTTGAACAGCAGGACATCTGAACTACAGGGCTGAGAAAGGATTTCCCAATGCAACAGGAAAAGGGCAGCCAGCATCCAGTGCCTGGCCCACAGATTTAGGACTGTGGGACTTTGTGAGGAGAGGTGACACCTGTCTGGACAGAAGTAAAAGCACTCCTGGAGCCAGAGATGTCTTATCCCACAGAAAGCTCCTGAATCCTCCAGCCTGACCTTGCACAGCCCACGGCAGTGCATCCCCAGCACAGCACAACCCAACCCACATTTAATGAGCTCCACATGGGGAGGGTGTGTGCCACCAGTGCACCTGTGCTCGAGGATCTGCATCTGAACATAATCCCATGTGGACTTAACCCCAGGTGTACATGTGAGGTTATTCTGCAATGTTTGACTGGGCCTTGCTCTTACATCACTCCTAAAGCAGAAAAGGAGAAAAAATAGGACAAAAGCAATGAGTCTTTAGTCCTCTTGGTAATGACATTGTGTTGACAGCATTGATGGGATGGGACTTTATCAGAAGCTCAAATGCTTTGCAGGAGATAGAACACAAGCATGTGTTAAGGCATATTCATAGAATCACAGAATGATTTGGGTTGGAAGGGACCTTTAAAAATCATCCAGTCCAACTCTTGACATGTCCCAGGGGAATATCAAAGAGGGGAATTACTAAGAACTGCTACTCAATGGATACCAGGAGAATGATTAATTGCTTACAAAGAAAATTCTCCCTGGGGCTACATTTTGTTTTCATTAGGTGGGAAGACCAGATGAAAGAACAGAAAATATTGCAGTGACAATCACAAAGAGCCCACTGCAGAAATCCTCCCTCCCCCATGGGTGGCTGCAGCGGGGGTTTTGTGGACAGATGATCTCTTGGGTGTGTCTGCATGTAGGTGGTTGAGAATTAACTGCAGGCATGAAACTGAAGCTCAGAAAACCCTTCATGTTCTCAGTCAGGAGTAAAGCAGTAGTAAGTCTAGTGCAGAGGGCTGTAAATTGACTGACTGCTCCACACCAGTGAGATGGGAGCCAGCAGTGCCCCAAAAATCCAGTCAGAGATGAGTTGTGTCTGCAACATTTACACTGGCTTCTCTTCATTCCTTCCCAAGCTTAAGCTGCAGTTTTAAATTCTCAGTTGATGAGGCAGATTCAAATTACCATGCCATTCTTTACAGGCTAAGAGGCTGAGTTCTTTTTTTTTTTCCTTTTTTTTTCCTTTTTTTTTTTTTTGCATAGGAGGGAGAGGTAAGAAAACAACCCGGCTTAGTCATTTCTGAAATGACTGGGTAGTGTGTTCTTATGTGCTGTGAGAAGTTCAGTAGTAACCTAGAGACGGAGGCGGAAAAATGAAGACTGGCAGCTCACATCCTTGGGAGAACAACTCCTCAGGTCTAGAAGGGGTATGGTCAGGGTGACTTGAACTAAAAGACTTGTAATGCCTAATAGTTTGAAGGATGTGGGATGACAAAATGTGGAGAATTTAAATAATTTAAATGCATTAAAACTCAAATGTTTGTCTCAAAGTTAAACCACACCTTGCAGGTGACCAAACAATGAATTTCTGAGACCCCAGCATTCACAAAGCCTGTGAGTGTAAAACACTGCTGTCCTTTCACTGTATGGATTTGCTTTCAGCAGTCACTCAAAGATGCATTTTGAGCCCCTGACACTCCCATTTACTTCTCAGAGCTCCTCTAAAAACCTTTTAGATGTGTCTTCTGAAAAATGAGGTGAAATATGTTACCCTGATCCCTGCTGCAAGCTCGGTGCCACCCAGAGAGCTCAGTCACCAGAGTGTGTGTCACAGTCTCCCCAGGGAATTCTGCTCCCTGGGGATGGTGCCAGACCCTTGGTGGCACTGTCCCAAAGCCCCACATTCCCTCAGGGACATGGAGTAGGTGCTGAGCCCTGGTCTCTGTCTCTCTCCTACTAAACCTTCATCTCAGATTTTATCAAAGGAACCACAGTGATCTGTCACAACAGGACTTGCTAACCAGCAAAGAAGAGGCAGGGTTTGGGCTGTCCTGCACAGCTCATGGTGAAATGTCATTTGGTGATACAGAGAACTCAACACAGTGATACTGAATCTCAGAACTATATGGGACTGTTTCCTCTTCCTGACTTCCAGATTTTAACACCAATGTCTCACAGAAAAGAAAATACAAAGGTTCTGATGTCTCCAGTGCCTCCTGAAGTTTCTGCATTAAAAAGGAAACCTTGATATTCTTTGACAGACACAGAACCTAAATGACCCTCTCCTATCAGGAGATGAACTCATTAGTGCAGTTATGCATTGGGAGTAAAGCACCAAGGAAGAGAAAAAGCAGCCACACTGCATCCATTCAATTACTTTGGTGCTCATGTCCTCCTCTGCATAGGACTTGCCCAGAAGCAGTTAAGGTATATACAGGCAGTTTTTCAAGCTGCAGCATATTGGAAGAAGACTGAAAGCAATAAGGAGTTCAATGCAGCTCAGAAACTGTCTTGCATGATTACTCTGTCTTCAAAAACCAAGTCAGGCACAAAGGGAAATAAAAATAACCAAGGCTGGAGCTTTGATGCTTCAAGACAGAAATAAAAAGAAGTCTGTGCCCTCTTTTCCAAGCACAAGTGAAAACCTACATTAACTAAAATGAGTGCTTGGCCCCATGCACTGTGCCATATTGACAACAGCTACTGCAGTTTAATCAAAAAGCCTCTATTGGCAGAGCTTGGCACCTCGATGGTACCTTTCAATTCATAAACATTTCCTCCCTAAGAGGGATGAATTTGCATGTTAGCTTGCAGAGAACCATTCTCCCTGCCATTGTAAAATCCTACAACTCCACTGCAGCCTGATGAGCTGTACTAGTAATTACTAGCAATTACTAGCAGGGAGTTTCTCCTGAAATCTCTGGATGCAAACCAGGGCACACTTAAAATAGCATTTTTTTCACTCTGCCACTCCCACCCCCATGCACCCACCTCCTGGAGTAAATTACAAGAAAACTGACTCTTCTCCATCATTCCCATTACTGAAGTGATCTTAAATTATTCAAAGGACTGGTTAAGCTCCAGCCTTATTAATTCAAGCAGAAAGTGTGGAAGAGGGAAGACTGACAACACACACACAGCAATTCACTTCTTATAGCCTAGCAAATATTTACAAGGAGTCCATTTCCCAGAAATCCAAGTGGTGTGTCCTGCAGGTGAGCAGAGTGCCCACCACCACAGGCTGTGTTACACGAAGACACTGTGTCAAAAGAGTGCCAAGAAAGAAACTGCTGGGTGAAAGACTTGATGTGACCATGTGGGATAAGTTACAAGGGGGCTTCTCCTTCACTACAGACCTACCTATGTCCCTCTCCATATATACACACATATATACACACTTACACACACACAGAGATAGATGGAGAGATATAAATACATGTGTGCACACAGGCAAACACGCATACATATATATATATATATTTATATATGTATATATTCTCTTCCAGTTCTTGGAGTGGTTACAACTACTTTAGTCTACAAGGCATCCTAAGGGCACTTCCTGGCTCTAGCAATAAAGTCCATCGTATTGTGGAGAGAAGTAAAGGGAATATCATTGAGGGAGAAGAACAGAACAGTTTTCTAGCTTGTACAATATCAGGTAATAGGTTGACACCTCTGAAAGCTATCATTGCTGTTTCTGAGCCCAGATATTTTCTCCCTGAATTCCAGGAGGGCAATTGTTGATCTTGTTCAACTGCAGAGGTGCCACTATGTTGATTTTCCCTTTTTGGTGGATAAGTAGTTGCTTCCAAACAGTTTGGACTGTGTGATACAATATTCTATGCATCATTTGTGGTGGGTTTGTTTAAAGGGAGATTAAAAGAGTTTTGCTTTTTTCTTCATGTCGTTGCGTCTCCAGAGAGGTAACTTGTCAAACTCCTGTATCGTCATGCCAAATATTTCTTGAAAAACTTCAGGTGCTAAGTGACGCTTCAAAAAATAAAAAAAAAGGAGGGAATAAAAAAAGGAGAAAAGGCAATGGTCAGTCAAAGCCAAAGAGACACAACAGGAGGTTGGAGTGCCTTAAGGATTTTATGTTGCTGTGTAAGAGCCACTGCTGGAAAAAAATAATGCTTTGGCCATACACATATCCAAGTCCTCATGGACTTCTGTGCCCAAGGAACAAATCAGGGAATATTTCATTTTCTGATTAAGCAAGAGACAGAGAAATGATTGGTCTGAAGCCATCCAACAAGCAGTGACAGACCAGAGAACAGGACCAGCTCCTGCACACCCCTGTCCCAGGCTTTAGCAAGTCACCTCTGCTTATGGAAATCCCAACAGACACTGGGTTTTTAGGAGTGCTCTGCAGAGGGGCTTGACGTGCTCCAAGTTCTGAGAAAGAAGATGTCTGGCCAGGCTAACTGTTCAGCACATTTCTCTACTGCTAATAAAACACTTTTTGGTGCTGTCCTGTGCACAGGTTACTTCTTGTTCAGCCACTTTACAGTGCACTGGATGGGGAAAGTGTCTCCCTGTGGCACTGATCTAACACAGCACTGAATTCTGATTAGTGGCCACATATCTAATAATAAAAATGGGAATAAACCCCAATTGTTACCCAAATTACCCACATTTTTGTGGCTCCTTCCTTTCATCTCCACAGAAGATTAAGGACTTAAACATCCCCAGCATTCCACTGGGCTGCTTAAGTCTTCCTAAGCCACAAAGCTGTAAACTATATTTGTTTGTTGGCAGAGATTTAGATCCTTGCGTTTTTGGATATCAGCCAGTCTTCTAACTAAGTCACAGGACTCATAAGTTGAAGGAACTTAGACTTTTGGTCCTCAAGGATGGCTGACACTGACTCTTAGCAAAAGAGATGGTCCAAGAACAGAGTGTTGCTCCATTCCAGTCTGGATCTTATGGAAATTGTGCAATTTTGGGCTTTTAGCAAATCCACAAGTATATAAAGAAAGGCCTGAAAACAGAAGGGGACTGTGAGAAGCTCAGTCTATGAGCAGGGAGACAGAGATGTGGGAGATTGTTTGAGGAGATGCAGCTGCTTCCTCCCAATGTCTGATCCCTCCTTCCCTGATTAGTGCTGAGAAATCTTCCCACATTTCTCAGGACCCACATTTCAGTGTTTCAGCTTTCACAGACAACAAACAACTTTAGCAGGAAAGAGCATTTAGGAACTTGCTTCTCTTACCTCCAGCCTGGTTCTGTCTACATCTTTTAGTATTTTATTTCGCCCTCTGTTGGTCACCATGAGTATTTCATATGGAAAAATCTGTTAACAACGTATAAAAAGGGGGAAAAAGAGATATTTATATTTATAGTCTAAAGAAGACAGAGCAAAACGTGTGTCATTTTCATAAACACACAAATATTTGTTTTCTTTTGCAAAGCAAATATCAGTTTGTCAGTTTTTTGGGGGGTTTTTTTCTTATCCTTTTTTTCCTAAAGTTGTATGGAAAACAAGCTGATCTGAACAGACCTAGAACTTGTTTAGCCCTGAACTACCTCATACTGTAAAGCAAAAATTTTCATGCTGTATATAATACATCAGCTGGTTTGGTCAGGCAGAGTCCTTTCTAGACAATGTATTTCCTCATCTATCAATGTATAAATTTATTAAAATAATTGCATTTGTCACTCATTGGTCTAAATAATGGTTGCCAGAGTGTGGACAGCCCCAAGGACTGACAGTAAATAGGCTTTAAAAACATGGAAGTGCGTAAAAACAGCAGCATCTCTGAATAAGCAAAATATTAATTAGTGGGGGCCACTGCATTCAGTAGAATTTATAACATGATTTTCTTCACCTTTTTTGATAGTTAAAGAATTCAAACAACTAATAGAAACAGCGCTGCTTGGAAAGGATTTCAGAAAATATTAAAATCAGTTTCAGGAATCATCCCTGGCAAATAAAACTCTGTTCTAATTTTTTTTTTCCCTTGGATAGACACTTCCATGCCTGGAATGACTTAGAAGAGCTCATGCTCTGTCCAGACCATCTCCAGAGCCCTTCCCACTGCATGTCTCTGTAGCAAAGCAGAATTCCCAGACCCCTCATCCAACCCCTAGTCAAGTCAATGAAGTTTTTCTGGAAACTTCAATGGCAACTGGCTTAGCCTTTACTGTCATTTATGGGTCTTAGTTGCCCACTGGGAATATGAGTGAGATGACCAACAATCTCCTGGAGAGAGCTGAGCTATTATTAAATGCTATTAATTACATTATTTCAACATCTGAAGAAGTTTGACTTAATAGACTTTTGTGAAGTTCTCAGCAATTAAGTTCATTCCATTGTTAACAATTATCCCAATGAACTTTTCAAAAACATAATAAATAACATTCAGGCATCAATGAACACACCACTGATTTTATTGTAAGTAGTAATAATTTAAATAATGTGTGCTTACATACCAATTGTGAGATATGATTCTTATGAGAGTCTGACATTGTCACAATTGTACAATTAGGTCTATACTTGGAGTTACATTTTTTATGTTTGGTACTGGAAATGGCTACTATAAACAGCATTATAGGAAACTAAAATGTAACTTTTCATATTTAAACAGGCAGAGTTTAAGTCAAAATCTATGGTCATAAGTACATTTTATGTTTAAATATTCACAACAAGGCATGTCTCAGTTCTGGGCTGGCAAGATGCACAAATTCTGTCCTTTCTGGAGAACCATTTGGTAATATCTAGTCATTCTCAGGATTATTAATCTTTACTTTTCATATGTTTCATGCTGACTCTGAATTGGGTTATTTTATTTTAGCAGGTGTGAGTTAGTGTTGGACAATTGGCACAAATAAGAACAGTGCCAATTCATACATCCTGAGTATTTGGCATCACCTTTATAAACAGCAACAGAAAGTGATCTATTATCTCAGGAAATTTCCCATAATTTTTAAAATTAAAATAACCATTAATAAATAATCATTAAATTTTGTCATTAATAATACTGACAGAATTTGTCACCCGAAATAGCTTCCCAAATCACTGGGTACATCAACAGCAGTGGTGACTGTAAGAATTTCTATTGCACTGAAAAAGAAATTATTTGGAATAAAAAGCAGTATCTTAGGAGTCCCCAGAGTCTTATTTATATCACATATAAAACCACTTGTAACTGCACAGTGCACTGGGGTCTCAGCTTATACAGCCAGGGTTATTGCCTTGTACAGTTGGCCTGGAGGTGACTCGGAAGCACAAGAAGTTATCTGGTTTGCAAAGTGAGCTCCTCACTTAACTGCAGAAATTCTGATCCTTGTAACTTTGGCAAAATCATGATTTCATGGAAGGTTCACCAGCAATAAAGTTGTAACATTTAACACAGCCCTGGTTGAATTCCCTTGATATATTATATTCATTTTTAACTCAGGCATCTCTAGACATAGCTGTAAAAGCATTTTAATTTGTGTCTTAAATTGTAATTAGCAGACATTGCCTCTTTTTTCCAATAAATCTCCTGAAGAGTTTCTCATACAGGGAATTCAACACTATGGACAGGTCTCAGGTGAGCAGTGCTGGGAGCTGAGGAACAGATCCAGACAGACATGTAGGTATCTTACTTCCAGTCAAAGATTTCCCATAATCTTTGGAATTGAGACAGCCTCAACAATGTGTTGTGAGCCACAATATTCTGCAGCACTTTCCAAAATGGACAGATCTGAGTTTGGCCTGGTGCTTTGGCTGGTGAAAGCCTGGCAGAGAACCAGCTGTGGAGCACCTTCCACATCTGTCACTGTGTCCCTAGAAAAGCTTCCTTACCCCAGGGGTCACACAGGGCTGCCCTCAGCCTGCCTGAGCATTAATCCTGCAGAACACAGTCCAGAACAAAGGGAGAGGTTTGGCACATAAGGAGCAGGGACTGAGGTCAGGTAAAAGAAAACAAGGGAACTAAGACATTTCCCATATTTTATCTGCATTTCACAGTAAAACCTTCAAAGTCTTGAAGGAAAGTGAGTAACATCTGCACTTGCCTTTGGCTCCAACATGTTAGGCATAGATACTCCTCTGTCCATTCTCATTCCAGGGACATGACCATCCGGGAGGGACTGCATCGGATACAGGCACACAGCAGACACAGAGGTTACACACACAGAGGGTAAAGGCACTCAAGTAGTGGTGAAGACAAAGGTGAATTTGCCCTGAGACTTCCCTCAAGTCTTAATTCTTGGTCTAATTATTTCAATCATTGCCATGGCTGCTGTTCACTACTCCTGTGAGGTGGGCAGAGGGATCCTTCAGTCCCCTCAGCCACCACAGCTCCTGTCCCTGCTCAGGCAGGTGACAATCCCCTCCTGAGCTGACCTGCACCACTTTCCAGGGACTGGGCACCCCAGGAGAGTGGTGGTCCCTCTCCCACCCCAGTGACTAGTGAAATTCTTCTCTAGTTCTTGCCTAGCATTAATTCAGATCCCACCCAACTGCACAGAAAGCACTCCTACACCTCTGGGCTTTCCTATTTGTAATTTACTGTATCAGCTGAGGGATATCCTTCTTTTTTTTTTTGTCTCTACAATGGGTAATTTTTACTATGAACACAAACAGTGATGGGATAAAAAGGTGCTGTTTTGACACAGGTACTAAATCTAAGGAAATAACATTTGGAGCACAATACATGGACAGCTCTACTCCCCTCCCATAATCTTATTCTCTTTCCAATCATCATGATTTTGATATGCCATTAACAAAATTATCCAAGTAATTAAACAATTTCTTAAATTGCCATTTCATATTGTGATTGTGCTGAGGAGCCAGGCAGACTCAAACCATTCTGAAAAAAACCTTGCAGGCAGTAATTGAAGTAAAAAGGTTTCTATTTGCAGGCACACTTCTTTCTGGCTCATCTGGGATGGCAGCACGGTAGAAAACTACTGATCAGCCATCTTGTGTGGACAGCAAATCCCAGGGTAAAATTGAGGAGTTCAAAGCTCCTGGTATGAGAGAAAATTCCCTCTGGAAGAGACTTTCTATGTGTCTCTGGGGTCAGTACTAGAGAGGCTGGAAATAAATCCACCCTCATGTGTCCAGAGAAGGCTATTACAGATAACTCATACAGGAACAGAGTGGATTTCACAGAGCAAGTCACAGAACAGGTGTGAGTTGTCTCAGCTCAGCTCTGGGGAGGTGACAAGGAGGAATCCGAGGCTGTGCCTGGTTTTTGTTGATAAGGATCTACATTGGTGATTATGCTTAAACATGCAGGAAAATCAAAGCTATTGTCTTAAGAAACCCTTCCCTGTAGCAGAAATTCAGAGTTGAACAAGGAGCTGCTTTAGGTTCTGCTGTCAGTTGATTGATGAAAACCCGTACTCTACCTGGAAATCTGAAAAGCAAAAGAGAAATCTCATCAGCTTCAGAGTCACAATCACAGGAATCAGTCACAATCTACCAGAATCCTTCTCTGTTTTCTGTTATATCTGATTTTTCCAAAATCCCATCTGATTCTCTAAAGCCAGCAACATTTCTAATTTTGGACTTTGTTTGTGGAGTTGAACACTCCAAGTATTGCAGTTCTTTTCGTTAACTCTCCAAGTTTTGTAACTTTCACAAATAATATTATCAATTTTTATTTGGCACTGACTGGTACCACATCCTGCTCAAAGTCATAGTGAAGATCATGAGCAGCAAGGGGGATTAGAGGGCATTATCTCCCTTTCTTCACTGGGGCACATTGTTCCAGACTGCACAGTTGATGGTAATTTTCACAGAAAAAAACTCACAAAACTCACAGAACTCAGTTCATATTCCTGATAATGCACATGTTATTTGCCTTCCATTTGATCCAATGATAAAGTATGAAAAATGATAAGCTCCACATAACAGATTTAGCAAAATAAACCCAACATTTTTAACAGGTATTTGAAGTGTTTTGAGTTAATTGAGTTTGCCAGAGAAAATTAAAATGTACTGAGCAAATACAAAGTAATCACATCCCTAGCCTTAATATAAAACAGCTGAAATGATCAAACATCATCACATTTTTACATTTATTACTAATAGATTGCAAAAGGCTCCTCATCCTTACCTCTAACAGCACCACTCACATCCCCATAACTGTTGTACTGACCGAAGTCTGTAGAGACCGGCTGTAACAGGAAAAGAGGGACAGAGCATAAATTCACACTTCAAGACTTTACAAGAAGGTTGGTACACGGGGACAAATAAATTGCTTTAATTTTTTTACTTCCCCCACAATTTTACAATATTTCTTCCTTTGCTTTTTTGCCTTTATAACAAAGTAGTTTGTGGGAGGGGAAAATAGGTTTGTTGTGACTTCAGGTGGTTATATAAGAAACATTTATCAAACTGAAAATCCAATACAATTGATATGGAAATTAATACCATGGATAATTAAAGCCACCTTTCATGTCTCAAAATCACCATCTTCTTACCCTGTGAAGTCCATTTTTTCCATACCCAGGGAGAGAAGAGGTTTTGGAGGCTGAAGCATGTGCTGTTGAATGAGGAAGGGAAAATATTTTACTGGAAAAATCCCATGGAAACTAAAAAACTAGAGCACTTGAGGAATCAATAAAAAACTAGAGCACTTCAGGAATCACCTAATACAAAATACACAGTTAAAAGAGCCAAGCAAACACACAACTGAGACACACTGACTTTAAGAAACTCAGTCCCAAACTCAACACAAACTTCCACACATTCTGTAAGTTACAAACAGCTTTATCATGCCATGGTGGCAGGCCATTAACAAGGGACACTGATTTTTCCAGGCTCAAAATCAAGGTGGTATCCCCTGGATTGAAAATAACGCTCATGGATCACCCATGGCATCTGCTTTGGCATCACCCGATTCCAAAAGGGAACTGATGATGGCACTGATTATCCCTGCAAAGAGGGATGGACATATCTCAAATAAAGGAGGTCTCCAACCTGTGCTAAGATTAATCAAAAAATCATAAGCTTTGAGTTGAGCAGGTAGACTCTGGCCCCATAAAAATTAAAGACAGTGAGTGAGAGCCACAGGAATCCTCTCCAAGCCCATCAAGATAACACACTGATAAAACAGGGAACCTAAGGAAATCTTAGTTTGCTTGGCAACTGCTCCAGTGGATGACTCCAGAGAGACTCATCTTGTCTCTTCTTGGCTCAAAGTAAAGCTTTCATGTTACAATGGCTGGTGAATGAAGACAGTAAAATAAAACCCCCAAACCCTTCTCTGGAGATGTGAGAAGGCCACAGCCATACGTCAAAATGTGCAATGAGGCAAAGAATCTAAGTCACTAATCTAAGTTAGCTTTTGTGCTTTTGCTTTGGAACAAAATACACCCAATTAAAATGTCAGCCCAGGTCAAAACACTGGCTGTGTTTGGAATATGCAGCCCCACTGGTCAATAATGCTGAATATCTTTTCCTGGGAGAAGAGACTAAGCAGGGACAGGAACCACCAGTGTAAGCAAAATGTGTTGCTGTAATTTAATAACCCGGCCTATTAGTGTGTGTGATGCCAGAGTCACTGAACACTTCATCCCACTTTGTATCTATATTAAAGCAGCTCTCTCCTCAAAATTGCCTGAAAATACTCAGCCTCATATTTCTTTTAATTAAAAAAACAACCACAACAGTCCTCCCCTCACAAAATCAGGTGATAAATCAGGCCACTTTTTCAGGGCAGATCACCACATAAACATGTATCAAGCAGCTTTCCCAGCTGTCTCTCTTCTGGGACACTACTTGATAAGTGTATTCTACTTGGTGTGTGCATTCTGTGGTGTTTATACCCATTATTCATGATTATTGCCTCCATGAATTACCTGGAGAATCGTAACGACTGGCAGAAAGGGCTGACCTACCGCGACTCTCCTTTTCCATCTCTTCCTTCAATATTAACTGCCCCAGACCAGAGTTGAGCTACAAATGGCAATTTAAAAAAAAAAACATATCAATAAAATAAAGCTGAGCAAGACAGTGGTAGGATTTGCTTACAGAAAGCAAAGGGGCACTTTTTGGATGGTGCTCAGAAACAGCATGAGGACAAGCTTATAACCACCTTCATGAGCTGCTCCTCCTGCAGCTGCCGGCGTCTCTGCAGCTCCTCATCATCTTCCTCCCTTCCACTTGATCTGCGTCTCATGTCAGCTCCTGCTTCCACAAAACCACAGCACAGAGAGAGCTTTGTGCATCAGTTCAACTGCAGCTCCAAGATTTCAATGCTAGTTCACAGAACTGGTCAGTTTGATTTGCTGAATAAACAAAGCAGTATTTCCTTGCAAAGTCAAAAGACTTTTTCAAAATTCCTTCTTAATAAAACTCACTTGGGTAGCCTGTTCTGTGCTTATCAGGCTGGTTATAAACTAAAAAGAACTTAAACTACACACAAGTTCCAAACCAAGCAATAGTCCTCAATACAAATGTCATGATTGACCCTAATAGAGGAAGGAGCTCACATTGCTAGTTCTGGAAACATGGGTTCAATAACAGCAGCAACTGATCACAGCTGAAAACCTAAAGTCTGATTTACATTTACTCTTTTATCTAGGCCCAGAGAAGCATTAACAGAATCTGAATTAACATTTCAAATGGAAAATTAAACTACATTATTCTCCTAAATAAACATTCATATTTAAAATAAACAAGGCATTGGTTTTAGTCTAAAATGAAGTCAATTAATTTGATCCATTGGATAGAGCTAAAATAGACTAAGGAATTAAAATGTAGAACACTTGTAGGCACAAGTGTTCTACATTTTAATTCCTTAGTTTTTATTGAATAATTTTTATTTCTAATAAATCATCCAGTCTGGATGCCAGGACAATCCCATGAACAGACAGGATGTACTGTTGCTGCAAGCATTTAGACAGCAGTTCTATTTTTTTCTGCATAGGGCTTTATGTGATACAGTTATTTACCAACACTGTGCTAGACAAACTCAGGGTTTAAAGTATGTAAACATTTCAATTATGCAGATGACAGAGCTTCAAGTATATTGATGTTATTCCTGTGACTCAGGGACTCTACATGTTTTCAGGTTGCAATCCCAACTAAAGGACATTTTCAAAAAGCTGCTGCTGCATGTGCAGCCCCTTCAGTTGGTCTCTGATCTCTCACCCTGTGTCTTCTCTCCCAAAACTCCTGTGAAGATCCCACTGTTAAGAAAGCCATACACTCCCTCACAGAGACCTGAATCAAGCAACACCTCAGTGGTTCAGACATAACTTCAGAAATGAACCTAGGCTAAATTGCCTATTTTATGCTACAGGGGTTAATAAAAACTCAACAGAGGGAAAAAATACAAAGAAAAAAATTTAAATTGATGATGCATATGAATTAAAGAAAAGAAAATAAGATATATGTAGTGCTACAACACAAAAGAAAAATACAAAGTCTGTAGAAACAGTAATTCTGAAAATCAGGAATTATTTAGTCTGGTAATTGTTCCAATTCAGCTGTTGTTTCTTGCCATGAAATTAGTCATGTGGTTGGAAACAATCATGTTTTTTGTGGAATTTTTGCTATTAGCTTAGGACTAAAAGATTAAATAGAATAACTGAGAGAAGTTAGGATTGTGTGACACACCACACTTTTTAAGTTACTGCACTAGAATTCAAAAATTTGCTTGTGGGTTAATATCAGTGTGATCAATCTCAAAGTCCTTTAGCAAAGCCTCTTCTACTCAGTGCAATTCAACAGTTTTAGACTCAGACACTCAGGGGTCTCACAAGGAGAGCTACACTTTGTGGTGAGCATCAGGTGGACACCACCTTTCCTCCACCTTTTTGCAGCTGCCCTGTGCGTGTGCCCCGGTCAGCAGTACCTTTGGAGCTGCAGAGATGAATGGTTTGTGTTTCCATACCTATGGCAGCCAGGGAGGGAGGGCCTGGCCAGTGGTCAGTCTCAATCTTTGGTATCTCGTTGGGTGCTGGTGCATGAGCTGCTGGGAACTTGGAGGACTTGATGATATCCTCGGAGGACTTGCTCTGTGCTGCCAAGGCAGCTGCATCTAGATGGCAATCAGGGAACTTAGCTATGTGATCAGCTGGAGCAGCACAAAGTCAGCCTTATTTTGGCAAAATGTTGTACTTTACAAGAAGTTAGTTTTCAAAAGCAAACATTTTCATGTTCTGCTTTTCCAATTGCAGATTGAAGCAAAGCAATGCCTTTTTCTTGCCAACAGACTGGAATCAAACCTTCCTCTCCTCCCGCATCCCCACCCCAAAGATAACCCCATATCAGCTTTGGATTTTACTAGGGTTTCACAGTGTAAGAATGATTATGCAAGAGTGAGAAAATGCAGCCTAGCAGTATTTGCCAATATCTCCTGAGGACAGCTGATTATTTATGAAGATGAACTCAGATTTATGTACTAGTAAGTTTTCCCTCTAGGGGAAGCAAACTAATAGATCAGAGTAACAGCACAAATCCTAACATTACTGGTGCTAATTATTTCATCTGTGAAAAGCTGCAAAACAAACAAGTAAAGAAACCTGAAACAAATATATTTCACTAGGGGATTTTTTTCGTGCTGCATGCCCTTGCTTAGAGCATGCAGTAGTAGTAAAAGCAGATATGAACTTATTAATGAATACTGAACTCCATTAAGATCAACTTGGCAGGGCAAGGCACTTGCAAAGCAATGAACCTCACCGACAAACAGCTTGGTAGTGGGGCTTCCACTTTAATTCCATTTTAAGCCAAAGCCTTGTAAAAGCATGTGAGGATATGCATTATGGTTTTCTCTTCTTGACAGTAAAAAATATTTTAAAAAATCATCTAATAGGATTCAGTGTACATTCAACCCAACCTTAACTAACTCTGAGCTGGAAAATGTGTTAGCTCAAATCACCTTTGCTTATATGAGGCTATTCTATCAGTAGCAACAGTTCCAGAATTTTCTTTCTTTTTTTTTTTTTTAACAGAAAGATATTTTTAAACAAAGTGATGCACTGTGTTGCTCCTCCAACACATTCCAGGTAGTTAAGCAACATCAGTGTTAGATATCATTGGGAATTCTGAGCAGCTGATGATTGAAAAACTCTAAGCATAACTGCAGGCATGGAGGGAGCTGGTCAGAGTTTACAAAAGCATGACTTCAAACAGTACTTACGTATTAGAATTGGTGATGTCAGTGGTTAAACATTCACATGTTAATGGGAGGTGAGGAGATACATTAAAACCATAAAAATAAACAGAAAAAATGTTAAGACTTTTTTTCAAAATGAGCTTAAGGTTTGAAACTTAAAAAAGAAAGAAAGGAAGACCCTGATGTGATAGCAGAGCAGTGTAATCTGCGGTGCTCATTCCTGACTACAGAATGCACTTGTGGGCTTTCCTGCTCACCCCAGCTCACTGGCTCTCCGCCAGCTGTTCATCTAAGCCCTGCAGTGCTGCTGATTTGCTACTTAACCCTAAATACATTTCACTGGATAAAACATCTGCAAAGGGATGAAAATTCAGAGTCTACAAATAGGAGTAATCTGTCTTTCACTGAGGTAAATAAAAGCCATCTCCTATGCACAGCTGTCTGTTCACAGCAGGAGGGAAGAGTGAACACACTCCTTTATGATGATTCCTTTATAATATTCCTTATAAGAGTTAACACACTCCTTCATGATGATTCTTTATAATGTTCCTTGTAAGAGTGAACACACTCCCTTGAAATGCAGCTTTCCCCTGTGGGACTAAAGACAGGCAAGGCTGTGGGCTTCTGCCATCATTGTCATTTCAGACTTGCTATGACAACACCAACACCAGAAAGCTCAGAGCACTCACACTGCTGTCCAACTCAGAACCCAAACACCTGGAAAAACAAGTACAGCAAACTACCTGAGCTGCATCACATGGCTGAGAGTCAAATTAGCCCTGTCACTGATAAGTCACCTATAATATCTTCACTAATTAAAGATTCTTATTTAAAACCACATTAAAGGTACATTTGGAATTCCAGTCTGATTATAGCATCTCCATCTTTGCTGCAGAAAGAAATTATTGTACACAAAATGACTTCACAAAATAGGGATATTTTGTGAAGTCACTGTCAGAGATCTGTCTGCTGTTAATTCCTTTTAACATGACCAGTACCTGTACTCTTAAAATAAAAGCTTAAAGAAGAGAAATGCTGGAAGGTATCATAATGCAAACAGCAAAATCTCAGCTAATAGCAATTTTGCCATTAATATCCACACGGCAACATTAACCATATAATCCAAATGAAACAACAGGCTTTAAAACAGCATCACTTTCCAGGACATGCCATTACAGCCATTTCAAGCTTGAACTACTAAATTTTTATGCTTGCAAAGCAAAAACTGAATGCTTTTCACAAACTGCACATTTTTAAATTCAGTTGACACTCCAATTTTGAAATAAAAAGGGAAAGGTCATTTACCGTGTTGTTTGTAGATGGGCGGTTTCCTGTAAATGTTGACGCCTTGATCTGTGACATTAAGAAACAGAAAAAAGGGAATGTGAAAACTACTTCAGTTGTACATAAAGATAACTCAACCACTAAAGCAATAGATAGACCAAATCAAGGATGTAGCACAAGAAAAAGCCAGAAAACTATTTCTAGTATTATACAAAACCAGATTATTTAAAGAAAAGAAAACATAGGAACAAGTGAAAAGTCAAAGACATGTGGTATGAAGTCCTTTGGAGCTGATTCTGTAACATGTGGATGCATCAACTCATGAACCATCAATTTTAAAGTGGCATAAAAGAGAAGAAATGTAAGCAGGCAAGACATTTCAATGGTGAAGATACAAGCCATTTGGGGAAAACTACCCCGAATAACTTCTGTGGAAAATTGTGCTTCAGTCAGAACAGCTCAATTTCCTTTCCAACTGACTGGCTGGATTGAACAGAGGAGAATGCAGTGAGCCTACAATTCACTTCAAAACCCAGAGAACAAAATAGCCACCTAGGACACTGCTTTGAACAGGCAACAACAGCCACACTTCAGTGAGTGAAAGGAATTCTTTATGCAGTGTTCACTGATATGCTACTAATTCTCAAACCATAGAGACAGATTTTCTTTCTTTTTTCTGTAATTTTTTTTATATGAGGCCCACCATATTGCATATTACCTATGTAAATCAGAATAAAAACACTTCCCAGAAGTCTAAAGCAGTAAAATCTACAGCATGTCTAAATGATACCATATTTTTCCAAATAATAATCTAGGACAGGAACCATTTTGTTCTAAACTACCTTCCCACCCCAGCCAACATTTCATGAATTCAGCACAGCTACAAGTACAAAAGCTAATCCAAAATCAGCACTACAGTGCAAAAATGTGCCAAAATCTTATTAGAAGAGCAAATTGAACTACAGGGAGCTAGAAAATTAATGTCAGAAACCCATTTTGCTACTTTATGCTGCCTGAAAAAAGTTTTCAGTTACATTAGAGTGAAAGATGAAAAGGAATTTCAGAAACACATGTGCTGTATCACAGATCCAATTAAAGTGTTACAGGAGACAACTTTGCCTTTGGTGTTAAGGAAAGTTAAACTTAAAAATCTATTGAAACAGAGGCAAATCTTACTCTGCAGAACCCTACATCCTTAAACAAACAGGCAAACTCATTGCACAGAAAGGCTGTGGTACTTCATTCCTGTGTGGGATCTGTTATGGCCACTTGAGCAGCAAACAGGTAGGAACATTTCATGCAGTCCTTCTGCACACCCACGGACCCAGAGAGCTGCAGGGAGGATGGGAGCACAGCTCCTTCCGTGGCTGCACGGCCCCAGCTCGAGGAGAGCTCCCACACCATGCTCCAGGTCACTTCTCACAGCTATTCATGCAATTAGGCTTGAGTTTAGTGAGGCACCGAGAGCCAGGTGAGCTTAAGTGGTTAAAAGAGCCAACCTCAGCCAAGCCAGGTCACCCTGACTTAAAGGGGGGTGCACAAAATGTTTATCTGCCAGATTTGAGGAGAGGAGGAAGGGCAGTAACCTCTGGCAGTGAGGAGGAACACCAGGCTGAAGGGAACCTGAAAGTAACTGGATAGAACAAGGCTTTCAGCTAGTGCTGAGGCAGCCAGAGGCTGTCCAAACCCTAGGGACACACAGCTCTTCCCATCAAAATCCAAGACACATGGTCTTCTCAGGTGCTGGAACAACTGTGGAGCTCACTTCAAAACAGACACTGCTCTCTGTAGGAAGGACATCCGAATGCACACATATCCTTGTGGATCTGCAGGACTCTCTGAGAGGACACCAAGCCATTGCACAGAACAAAAAAACAACCTCACCTGCTTTAAAAAGAAAGGGACACTAAACTAGAATTGCTGTGTTCAAAACTTAAACAAGCCACAACAATCTGAATGAACAATAAATGTAATGGCTCACTGGCCACCTCTTTTCTGCATGTAACTCAAAACCAACTCCTCTGAAATTAGCAGACCTATGCTGGTGCAAATGGGAGAAAAACCGAGCCCGACATAATTCATGTACAGCTCACAGGCCATCAAAAAACCCTGAAAAAATGAAGCATTCTAAGAGTGAAACACCTGACCAAGAGAATAGGTAAAAATCCCAAAAATCACAATAAACCCCTACGTTCCTTAAGGCACTACCCCTCTCAGCAAGGCCAGAAGCAGTTCCAAATGCTGAGGGTGCAACCCATGGCAAACGGTGTGAAAGGATGGAGACAAGACAGGAGTTACAAAGGCTACATTCTACACTGTGACAGGACAGCGAGACACACACAGTGCCAGCTCCTACCTGGAACATGGAAATGTTTAGGGGCCTGAGCGTAAGTTGGAGTGAGAGGGCGACTGTCAGGCCGATAGGGGACAGGGGAGTTCCGACCGCTGGACGGCTCATTGCCTCCAATGAAAGAATGGAGAAAACAAAATGAGAAGAGGGAGAGCAACAATAAAAAAAAAATTAAAAATAAAAAAAAAAGGCAAGCCCAATCAAACCCAAACAAAACTGGTGGAATCAAAACCTCCAGGGAGAAAAGAAGTTGAACCAAAAGTATAAATACAAACAATAAGGAGAGGTGGTAGTAGCCCTGGTGACTTTTTTTTCCCCCCCCGATATTCCTGCAGAGACAAAAAATTCTTGTTCAGGCTGGAGTTGAGGTTTGAGCAGCTCAGACTCATTCTGACGGCATGCAGGCAGGAGCTGTGTGCTTGTAGCTGGTGATTAGATGGGCAGGTCAGAAAAGAAGAATGGAAGGTTACTTGGCAATGATTTTTTAGTACAAAGATTGATATTTGGAATTAAAAGGCGCAAACATGGAGCAGAGTAGTTGATATGCAAACCCAAAGCAGATAGAAGCAGATGCTGGCAGTTACTACAGTTCACTAAACCAAAAGTCTACAGAAACCAGAAACAGAAAATAGCTGTTAGGTCACTTGGTCCATATCAAAAGGCATAACTGTTCCACAAACACTCTTTCATTGGTTTAGGAAAATTCTGATATGGCAAAATAATTTGTAAAGCAGTGCAGCCCATCTGCTGGCTGTATACACTTTGTTCGTGCCACTCCAAATCTCTATCAATGCCAAATTTGGTTCTGATGATAATACTTCACCACTGTTAATCTAGAAAAGCTGAATCTAGGACTATAAATCTCAGCTCTAGTTTGCACACACAGTTTGTGCCATTTGTAGGATTACTCCTACTGGGGCTACCCCTCTGCCTCCTGACAATGCAGCACAGCAATCCAACAGCCCTGAAAGTTTCTGTGCCTTGTCAGGGAGCCAGGGCTGCTGCACAACCACGAGGGTGGACCCCAAGTATCAAGGCTTAACAGCCAGATATCCATTCACATCTCTGTGTGTGTGTGCCTTGGAAGAATGCAGCTGCCTCTTTTATTGTACCATTCTTCAAACTAGAGCAAACCTGCACAAAGAAAAACCATCTTCACAGGTGCTTATTTCACACGGGTGGGGGTGACCCCAGCAGTGAAAAGTAGGGGAACATCAAATCCTTTCCATTTTTAAAGTATGCACAAGGGTTTAAAAACCCCTAGAAATGTTGGTTAAAAAAGAAGGGGAAAAAATGGAGGGCAGAGGAGGGAATGCTAACAAATACAGAAGGCTATAAAACATGGGAAAAAAAATTTCAAGCCTGTTTCCTATGTCCTGTTAGAGGACCCAAAACCTTAAGACTCAGCACACTATTTATCTATTTGGAGTGGGGAAATAGGTGTGGGAGAAGGAAAAAAGAAGTTTTCTTTACAATTTATACATTAAATCCTCTTTTACTTGAACAGTCATCTACCAATCTAAAAGGCACTAAAGGAGAAAAAAAAAGCTCTTTTACAAACCTTGCTGAGATCTGCCCCAGAGGCTTCAGCCAGTATACAAGTTAACCCACTCCATATGAATGCCTTAAAAATTGCATGCACAGTTCAGGGGGTTTGGCTACACAAAATTTGTCCAGAAGAATGCATGAACAAAATTCTGTATTTATCATTCTGACATTTCAGCCCTAAATGACATGATGCTCTCTCAACCACATGTGTTCATGGTTGTTTTCTATTCTTGGTGCAGTGATGCTGAACTTCTGGCTGGGTAACAGTAAGGGCTACCTCTGAAAAGCAGCATGAATGATTAGTTAAACATTATTGTTTATCTCAATCTATGGCCCTTTACTTAGCAATGCCAATATTGTGTTCTACTTCTCCACCCTTTGAGATATTGTGATGGTGAAACACTTCACTTGATTTTACTCAGGTCTCTTGATTCTACTGAGAAATTATGAGTTACTTTTCAGCAAAATCATTGCTTTGTAAGGGAAAAACCCATCAATATTAATATGTCTTGAGATACAGTTAGTTGTTAGAGAACCTGTCACTGCCTTTTTGCTTTCTTTGACAATTATACTCAATGGAAGAAAAAAAACAAGAGGGATTTACTGACCTGTGGACTTGTCTCAATAGAGGAGTCACAAATACATTTTACCCATTGGGAACTGCTAGACTACATGTGTGCATGTTCAATTTGCAACGCTTCTATCACCAACACTACAAATACAGGGAGGAAACCCTTAGACCCTTCTCTACCTCTAGACCCAGATAAGTGTGCTCACACCCATAAATGTATGCTGGCTGGTCTTGCATCAGGGACACAGATAATTTGCTCAGAGAGAACTGGACACGTTGTACAATGCACCCAGCACCAGGCAGACAGTTACTGTGGTGTCACCCTGAAGGTGATGCTTTACAGATGCCTCTGCTGGCTTCTGTTTCCTGTTGTACCTAATGACTCCTGCTAGTAGCAACAAATAACTCCCCTTCACACTTCCTAGGATGGCAGCCTCATTGCCTCCAATCTGTTCCAGAAGGAATGGTACAGCCACTTAGATTCCCATTAGGCCATCCCTGAGGAGCCCACTCTCATAACGAGGCTTAAGTGCTTGGGATGCAGCTGCAAAACCACCCACAATTTATGGAAGCAGTGCCAACATCTGCAGAATGTGCACATGCACAGAGGAAAGCAGAGCTCCTGGCTGCCTCTACCTGTCTCCCAGGGCCTCATGGCCAGCCTGCTTGCAGCTTTACATAAAAACCCATTAAATCTGGGTTCCTTGCCTGCACAGAAATGGCTCTTACTGTTGCAGATATGCTGTAACTACTCTTAACTCCCCAAAGCAACAAGAGCACTCCAGTTCACCAACACTGTAGAAAGAACTAATTCTCACACCCTTGTCATGAAGTTGAATATGTCTGTGTGTAGGTGGGGGAGTGTTAAAGAGATAATGGAAGAAGCTTAATGTAAAAATCAATCACTGCAGCACAGCAAAAGGGAAATTCAGAGGTTTTTTTAACTTTCATTCTCTTTGCTCCATCAGGTAGTTGTTTTCTATAGCTGAATTTGTTAGGCAAGCTGCCCTAACAGCCAGGAATAGAATTGCTTGCCCACACACAGCCCAGTGTAATGCAGGTCCCTGCTGCCTTCTGAAGTGCTCACCACTGGGCTCACTGTGGGATTCACAAGCTCAGCTCACAGAATCAGGCCAAAAAACCCATATGCAATCAACACTGAGCCTTCTGTCAACCTGCAACCAACACTGAGCCTTCTGTCAGGTTCCAGTTTAGTTGCTCTACTTCTGAGTAGATATGGTAAAACAAGCTCAGCAGCACCTGAAACCCTTACTCCTGTTCAGGTTTTGTCAAACTATCATGCATCTTCTTGTCCAGATGTGTAGCCTTTATTTCACACACAAAACTGAAAATTATTGAAAAGCCAATACACAACTGTCTTCCAGACCAAAACTTTCACCTGCATCCACAAAACCCTGGAAACAGTCACCAGGTACAGAGAGCATTTGATTTCAGAGACCTGCTTCAGGGAAGGAAAGAGGGAACCTGTGAAAACCAAGGTCCAAATTGTCTATGAAGTTTGGTAGACTCTTCATGGAGTCTAGCAAAGGAATACACATTACTTTGGAACCCTTTTACATGGAAATCTTATGGGGGCTTTGCAATATTCTTGAATGCCTCTGAAAAATTCTAGGCATGCAAGATGAAATCCTGGCTCTCAATGAGGGTTTTGTCTCTGATTTCAGAAGGGTCAAGGTTTCTTTCATTCGTGGACTTGTTTTGATTCTTTCATAGCAAAGACAGTGCTTTATTGAGACAAGACCAAATTCAATGGAGAGTCCAAATTAGATTAAATGAAGTCTAAGCTGATGTATATTACACACTCTTCCAGCTTTTTCAACATATACGTTACATCAACAAACTCTTACTCTAAGGCATCTTTAGCCCCTTTCACTCCTCCAATTTCTTTACTTTTGGCTGTGTTTATGAGGTTTAATCAGTAAGCTTCTTTAAGCCTTATGTTGTATGAAAACACACTGAAACTGGTCTAAATGTCTTCTTTTCTGGCCTGAGTATACAAAATAACACAGGTGTAATGTGCCATATGACACTTCAATTATTAGGCTACTGGGAAATCATAACCCTTTACCAAAGCAGTTTTGACATGATCTGTATTGTCTGACTCCCAAAGGGAAAAACCCCATACGTTATTGTTTTGTGAAATCTTTCTTACAAACCAACATCAAGGTCACCTTCTTGCTAAAAGTACAAGTGAGAAAGGCTGAGCCACTCAAAAGATCACACGGTACCTCTTCTGTCACAGCGCTATGAATTTGAGCTTTCAGCAGCTTGGCTGAGTTATGACACATAAATGCTGTCCAGGCCTTCTGAAAAGTGAGGATTCCTACAACATCCTTCAGGACATACCTGATAAAAACCATCCTCCTCCCCTCTGTCTGCAGCACTTGCAATCCCACTTGGCCTTCTCTAACAATAACTGAGAAAGATACCTGACCTACATGCCAAGGTGATTCTTTGCAATCTGAAAACAATAAGCATGGATTTCCAATAGTTCTTCTCATTTATCTGTTGAAGAAGCTATTTTCTCAACAGAAAAAGAATGAAAATGCCACCTGAAAGAGTGTGAGCATTTATTTGGATTTACAGCAAAGAAATGTTGAAATTGCAAGGACTATGAATTAACTGCATGCTGAAATGAGCAGTATAGCTATTTTTAAGGGTCCCAATCTTTTTAAGTGAGATTTTTTTAAAAAATAGAGACATAGTAGAAAAGTGGACAGTGCAGACTATCAAAAATCATCTTAAAAACGGCAAGAGTAAAATTAGTGGTGGTGATCTGAATAGTTTAAAGAGCTATGATGTTGAGATCTATCAGCATTTCTTGAAACTTCCTAGCAACAATTTTCTTGCAACTGCTTTTGATTATCTCCAGTTTATGAATATCTATATTAATTAATCAATGGTGCCAGATTGGAATCTATGTTCAATTTATTCAGCTTTGTCTTTCTGAGCTCTTGTAGGTGATATAAGCTATGACCTTCTCCCCCAAAACAGAAGAGATGGCCCAGCCAAGTACTCCAATAAAACTCAAAGTAAAACATTCACAAAAAGCAAGAAACAAAACTAAAAGCTTACTTAGCTAAATGAGTCCCTTGAAGGGACACAGTGAAAGAAGAATCCTTCTCCAAATCAAACCATGGAAAATAAAAGATTGAAAAAAGACCAGATCCTCAAACAATGTAAATCCTTGCAGTGCTACTGCCTGCAGCAGAGCCTGCTGATTTGCATTAGTTGAGGAGAGGCCTAGAGATTTTAATTTTATTTTGTTGGGCCCTAATTATTGCCAAGGTGAATAACAAAGATTAAGTTCCTTTTTGTAATTGATCCTTATATAATCTCTTTTTTTCCCTTCTTCATAGTTTTGATCACCTTGCCCCCATTCAGGCATTGCTGTAATCAAATTTTCACTGCATGTTTTAAGAATGGGGCAGTAATAATTAAATTTGATAAACTAACTAACCAAATTTTCACTGCATGTTTTAAGAATGGGGCAGTAATAATTAAATTTGGTAAACTAACTAAACAAATTTTCACTGCACGTTTTAAGAATGGGGCAGTAATAATTAAATTTGATAAACTACCTGCTGAAGGGATTGTTGTGTACTGCTTTAGAAAGAAGCTAAATTCGGTACATAGAGGTTCTGAATAATAAATGACAATGCTTCTCTGTGTATCTCTACCAGGTAAAAGCTTGGTGACTCTTCAACTAGGGCCCTTAGAAATGACATATTTCCTCCAAAAAAAGGACATTATGTCTATTCTAAACGTAGTTCTGAGTGCAGCAGCACATTTCGAGGCATGCTCAGCTACACAGCCATTGGCAACCTCCCAGAGGCACGCCTTCACAGCTCTGCCAGAGCGCCAACAGGTCTCCAGGTGGAGGGTACTCCCTGGAGAGAGGCCTGGCTCCTTACCTTTGGCATGGGGGATGAAGTGGTGTCGGAATGGGGAGTTGGGGCGGGAGTCATGGAGCACGCGCCGCGCGCCCAGAGCCAGCAGCTCTGCGGCCACGGGCAGGCAGGGGCAGGACAGAACGGAGACAAAGAAAAGCAATAAGAGACAGGCAGGGAAGGAGGCTTCGAAGGAAGCAGGAGGGAAAAAAAGGCATTGAACAATTAGGATTCTGGAAAGAAGGAAGGAGAAAAGAAAACAACAGAACGGTTAAAGACGCACCAAAGGGCCCGTAAATGTTACGACAAAATTACAGGAAGTGTTAGAAGAGAGGCTTAGGCTTGAACTGCATGGCTAATTTAGCATAACATCATTGGCTTAATGAGCTTCTGAGCAATGCCTTGTTACCAGAAAGTAGCCTGCTACCAGCATGCAAACATCACAAACGTTGACGCTCAATTAGTTAAGAAAGCAGCTGGTTTGAAAAGCGCCTGACCAAAAAATGTCAGTCAAGAGGCATGCAAGCTGTTTTCTATTGTTTTAAGACATTCCAAAAATGCTGCCAACATCAGCTAGGGCACTAGGGGAGGAAAAGGCTGCAAACTTTTTCAGAATTTGTAGCACTTGGTTTTTGAAGAACTTTATCCTGACAACGTCAGTACAGCAGTTCACTTCTCTCTCAAGGGCTAGCTGGGAGCAAAAGAGAAGTGATCTGGGGCCACTGGGTGTATTCAGAGAGAAATTATTCTTGCAAAATAATATGGTGAAAAGAATTGCTATTAGGAGGAAAAAATATATATGTTTGTGCTATTATTCAATAAATAATTACTGTAGGAAAATTATTAAAGTAGCTTCAACAATTACCCCAAAACGAGGTAGGAAACATCAAATGACAAATATACAGAATTACTTCTGTGTCATATGCGGATCAGTAACAGGTGAGCCCAAGATGAGATCATCTGAACAGAGATAAGTTTGAACAAATATCTCTCCAGAGAACCCTTCAGGCTGTGGACTTTGGAAGATTTTACATTGGCTCACAAGTCTGGCTTGAGCCCATCTGCCCATCACAAGAGTTACATAAACAGAGATTGCTTCTGGGGAAGGCCTTTGACTGAACACAGACAGTAAAACTCAACCACAGTCAAGTCTGGAATAGGGCCTGGATTTGTTCATATCCCTGAGACAACAGATAAAAAATGGAAAAATCCCCTCAGACATAGAGAACCAGGGGACAGAAGTTTGCAGCTTTTTCATGTTTTCAAGTCTCTTTCAGTTTCAGTTGTAACGTCATCTTAAAACACAGTCATGTTGTCAGCACCAAGTATCAGACACAATTTGCTTCTGTCCCACCTCCCTTGGGTCCCTTAAATAAGGCATTCACTGACAGACACAATTGGCTGCTTTCAGCCCACCCCCTCTAGGAAATGGCTACAGCATTCAAGTTCCACAGTGGTGGCTCTATTATAAATCTTTAATTTCAAAAATGCAGCTCCTATTGCATATGGGCTTTTGGCATCCCAACTGTTCAGCTGTAATCACCAAGGAAGATGAAACCATGCAATTGTATCAATTAATTTAAAAACAGATCACAAAGATTTAATTCATTACCATACACAATAAAATCAGTCTTGAAAAGTCTTCAATGAGTAGCATTTAGCCATATACATTTTTATGCATTTTGGGTGTGGATGAATAGTTCATTTTCACATCTTGCTTTTAGATACACAACCAGTAATTCTGAAGGCACTGGGAACCTGAATGACTTGTACATTTTCTTTACTGTACTGCTAAACCAGAAAATAAAGCATGTTTTTAAGTGTTCCCAGGCAATTGCCTACAGCTTTAATTAAAAAGATACCTTCTGAGTTCATGTCTTAAAAAATTACAAGCAATTTGGAACATATGGGTGTTTTGCTTCTGAATATGCGATTCTATGGCTGCACCAAGCTTTAAAGCAATTTTTTACAAGGGAATAAACCTAAATTACTAACTTCTGTATAATCAAGCCATAATTTTTGTTTCCAATATGTGATACTTTTCCCAAATTCCAGAATGAACTTTGTAATTCACTGCTGCAAATTTTCGCTTGCTTTCAGAAACATACAAATATTTTTAAAAGAATTGATTGGAAACAAAACCAGAAGATGCATATTTATGATGCAAAAAACAGCCTAGTGCAAAAGACTACGTCAATCCAGAACAAAATACCAGGTAGAAAACGAGACATTAAAATACACAACAATTTTTCAATCCGAAACTTCCACTTCTAAGAGAAAGAAGTGCTTCACTGCACCACTGAGTGGCATAATAAAGAAACAATATTTTTGCATGGATCTGCAATGCAGTTGGCCTTACCAGGTCTGTGGAAGTGCTGGGGGGAGCGTGACATGGTGGGGGTGTAGCTGTGGCGGCTGTACACGGGAGAGTTGATGGAGCCCTGGCTGGTGGACCTGTGAATCATGCGGTCCCGAACGTCCTGGTAGCCCTGCAGGACAGAGGCAGCCACTGGTAAATGGAAATGCACAGAACACATTTTTAGCAGCACTTAAGTTCTGTGGATCTGAAGGCATCAGCAGAAGCGACTGAAATAGCAACATCCCTTAAGCTTTCAACCTACTTCATTAGCACTGCTCTCCAAGGATCTGCTCCAACCCATTTTTACAGTCGTGGAAGAGTTGGAACCTGTACTTTCTATTAAGCTCTGTAACAATCCTAGATTTGCCCATGTTCCCTGACCCCATAATGGAAGCTGCATCCAGAGCATGTGTGTCCTGCAGTGTCCTGCACAAGACACATCAACTGGCCATCAGCAAGCCAATGGAGCTTGGAGACCAGCAAGAATTCAAGAGCTGCAGCACAGAGCTCTCTGTGGCTAAACTGACCATGTGTCACCAGCTGTATCAGCAGGTATTTATATCCAAATCAGATTCCCCATGCATCTGAAAACATGACACCTTGTACAGCAAAATTCAGTTTACTTGCTTTCCTGGGGGTACAAAAGCCAATAAAAGAAACAAACAAAAAAACCAAAAAACAAAGTACACCCTCACCCCCACCCCTCCATGAAGCAAACTAAACCAAGACAAAAGGGAAAGGACTGATGAATGCATGAAGATTTACAAGAAATTTACAGCCCCTTTATTTTTAACTAGTAGCAATAAGTGCAGCTTTTATGTTGCAAATAAGCAATAGGATAATGCAATGATAATGATTCCGCAAGGGCATCGATTGTATCCTGACAAATGACTTCCCAACTCTTCCATATAATTAAGATGTTCAAACTCACTCCTCTGGCAAAGCAAAACCAAACCAGACCATAGTTATGTTTTCTGCAAGAGAAAACTGCAAATGTTTCAGCAGCAAACATGGGTTGTTATTTGGATGCTTAGAGCAGCATTTTATCTGCTGTAAATCCTGCAGCTCCCGAGACCTGAATGTGCCTGTGCCACGAGGAGCAGGAATGCACCAGAAGTGACACCTGCTGGACAAAGGGCTCTGCTTTAGAGGGAGGAGCGGCAGCTTCACTTCTTGTACAATACGAGCTTCATGTTTCCTTCTTAGAAATAATTTTTGTCAAGTTTCTACATTGAGAAAACATGCCTGTGTGGCAAACACAGATGGATCTGACTGACAAGAAACCCAATGCCTGCACTGGCTCGAGGGAATGATTCTAATCACAGAAGGACACTGCCCCCAAAGGTTCCACCAAACTTACTTCTGCAGAAGGGGTGGGTGATAAAGTCCTTGGAGACTGCAAAGACATAAAAAATAAGGTTATGAAATATTATTGCATATGCTGGGCCAGAAAATGGTAATCTAAACATTGCTGCAGGTACTCTGACATATGACAGTGTAAAGTGGCAATGCAGAAATTATTGAGACCATTCCAGCACTGGAACCTGCTTTTTCCACATGGCTCAGGGACTGGTCCATAAATCATTGACGTTTAAAGTTTCTGGGAGAATCTTTTTAAGTGTGATTAATTCAGTCAAGTACCATGCAAGATCATCTCAGCCATCTAATCACTGTGGTAATTAAAACATAGCTGTAAAGATCAAAATCAGAAAGAGTTATTAATTTAACAACCATGCCTGTCATGAAGAAATCTTTAAAATGGAAATCAAAAGTAAATAAACTTAACTCAGAGCTTTTGCATGGAAAATCAGAGTATCTTTCAGGATGAAGCATGTTTTCCCTCCAACGCACACACTCTGGCAAAAATGTGCTTCTCCCCAAGGCCTTACATTTCATACCCATGCAAAGGAGCACGTAGTTGTCATCAACATTTCTTTGATGTGACCTCCTTTAAATCTCTGTGTTGCTCCATGGTTACGTAAGGAGAACAGACAGGAATTACAAGCATGTGTATTGAAAGAACTGCACAGAGGCCAGTGGGCAGAAATATGCACAATATTATGAAAAGTTTCTGTAACACATAAGGAAACTGAGGCAAGAAATGCCTTTAGAAGAAACATATGATTATGTATATGCTGATGGTACAAACAAGAATAAAAGCTTGTAATTACCAGTTATGTGCTCTTCAACCACCAGGAAATTTGAAGCTGGGAGATCAAGATTTAATTATTTCCTTTGTGCACAAAACTTCAATATTATTTGTCATAGTAAACTGGGCAAGAGATTATGCTTTTAAATAAGACCACAATTATAGAATGATATAGCTATTAAGATAATATCTCAGAAGCAAAACTGCTGATTCTGGTCCAACTACTACACTAATGTACAACAGCAGTAGTGTAAAAAGTATGCAGTTTCTGGTACTAAATATCCAGCTGGTAAACGTCCATAAATTTTGGACTGAGAGACCATTCACTCTCATGGAGCTGGTGACACTGGGAATGTTAAGTATCCAAACAAAGCAGCAACATTTTTTACTAGATAGAGAACAACTCCTTTTCAGCAAATTTCCATAAAGCTGTTTAAAACTGCTTTTGCTACTTTCCATCAAAGTCTTGAAAATATTTTATATTCCTATTTTCCTAATTCCTATCATCTAACACCAGCAGCTGTAAAAACTTTGCTTCCTCCTTGCTTTGGAACAACATTCTCTATAAAAACTGAGAGCTAATCTAAAACTTTCAATATGAACAAAAAAAGCACATGTTGTGAGGTGCATTCTCACATTTTTCTCCTAGCAATTCATGTGTTACTCTAAATAAATGAATTTCTATCATCTGCTGAGGTTACCTAGATGCTGAGGTAATGGCTGCAGTAAAAGGTAGTCACAGGAATCTAAGACTGGGAAGGCAGCCCAGCAAGTAGCATGCTGAATCCAGGTATTTTTCCTTCCATGTATTTTTACTCCATCACTAGCTGATGTGGCTTTTTGGGAAATGGAAGCTCACTCTGCAGCAAATTTAGTGTTTCATCATGCACAGGTGAACTGTCAGATCTCAAATTCAAAGGCTGCCAAGGAATATTTGCTTTTCCAGGTCTTTCAAAACCTGGTCTATCACAGAAGGCCACACTATGATCAGTTTCAAACACTGGACAGGTGAGTGAGAAAAGCAGCTCTATCCCAGAACAGCAGGCCAGTGGAAATACAGCGAGGGCTCCAGAAGGGGAAGGGGAAAGGTAAAGAGAAGAGGAAGAGGGCTTCTTCTGACCAAACTTATATAAAAATTTCTACTGCAAAAGTCTCAATTCTCTATTCCTTTGTGATCTGAGAGTCTCCTCTAATACCTGAAGCCACATAGGTCATTTTGTCATCTAGGAAATTTCTGCTAACTTTTACAGGTATCATTCTGGATGCCACACTAATCTATTTTAGCTGTCTTTTACCTGAACTACCAGGTGGGATCCCTGCTCCATCTGGAAGCATCTATCATGTTAGAAAAAAATCCTTTTTTCATTTCATGTCTGCTTGTTTAGTGAAATGTGTTTCAGAGCATTTAGTGCTTTCAACAAACAGAATACTTGAAATAAAGGACAGAGAGGTGAAGTGCTGCTTCTCAATATATACCAAACAAAAGCTGCAGCTGAGAGAGAAAAGACGGCCTCGGAGTACATCAGGCTGCTGCTTGCAAGGCAGAAGTGACAGGTCCCGAAGAACCTAAATACCTGGCAGGTTCTGGTAACTTTAACTAATTAATTTAATTAAACAATTTCCGATCTGGTTTGTGATTCCGAGAGCGGTGACAGGTGGAGCAAGTCCGCGCTCTCCGCCAGAGGGCGCCGGGACAGCGCGGGATGAGGGAGTGAGGGCGGGCTGGAGGCTGGGAACCGGCCCTGCCCTGCCCGGCCCTGCTCTGCCCTCCCCGGCCATGCCTGCCCCTGCCCGGCCCGGCCCGGCCCTGCCTTTCCTTGCCCTGCTCTACCCGGCCCTGCCCTGCCTTTCCTTGCCCTACTCAACCTGGCCCTGCCCTGCCCTCCCCGGCCCTGCCCTGCCTTTCCTTGCCCTGCTCAACCCGGCCCTGCCCTGCCCTCCCCGGCCATGCCTGCCCCTGCTCTACCCGGCCCTGCCGGGAGCGCAGCCCCAGCCGGCCCTGCTCACTGCCACGCTGTTTTCTCGCTTTCTGTGCCCCAAATCGATCGTTTTCTGACAGCCTATTCCCTAGAATTACGGTTTGTGTCCATCTCTGTGCATCTTCCCTTGTACACCCAAAAATCCTTCTTTGCTGAGACTTTTTTCTTTTTCTTTTTAAATCATGGTGAGGTGTCACAGACATATTTTCTGAAAAATCCTTTGCTAGGATTTTTCTCCTGAGAAGCTGAGAGGCCTCAGAAATGAAATGTAAATAATTATCTGCTGCTATGGAACGTAGCAGGTGCATATTTGACTGGTTTCATGTGGATTGTTTTTAATTAATGGCCAAGCACAGATCCAGCTGTGGCGGGACTCTGGTCAGTCACAAGATTTTATTATCATTCCTTTCTAGCTTTCTGATGTCTCCTTTCTCTTTCTTTAGTATAGTTCTAATACATAATTTTCTTTTCATATAATGTATATCGTAAAATAATAAATCAGCCTCCTGAAACATAGAGTCAAGATTCTCATCTCTTCTCTCATCCTGGGGACCCTCAAACACCACCACAGTGAGGGGCATTTCTCGTTCTTCATGCATAAACTGAGGGTCCCCTTTTACTTAACACCACCACATACACACCCTTTGCAAAGAAAATGCAGGATAAATCACTGCACAACTGAACATGTCACCTTCTTTGCTTTTTAAAGATGATGGGGACTGATGTACGTTGTACCAAGACTGCTGTCACTCGATTACCACAACACAAACACAGGGTAAGGGATCACTCCACCCCAATGGGCTTGTGTTCTCATTAGGGCAAGGGAAGGGATGAGAAACAGATACAAAGAGGTGAGGTAACTTGCCCAAGGTGACAGAAGTCAGCAGCAGCATTGGGTGAAAACCCAGGATCTTCTGAAAAGAAGGTGAGAGCCCCTCATGTTTCCAGAACAAATTTCTGTACTCACTAGAAATTCACTGAATTTAATGCTGGTGAAAATATAGTGTAAGAAAACCCCAAAGGCTTTTGCTTATTCCCAGAACAAGCATAAAAGCAGACAATTTCACCATACTGCTTTATCAGCTTCCAACATACTGCTTTGTCAGTAAGAAGCTCCCCTTTAAGGATCAGCATGCAGTTCACCTTCTCTGGTGAGATTAGTTCCCCCCGTGTGACTAACAAGAGACGTGTGTTTGTAGCAGGTTTTGTGGAACAGGTCAGGCCTGTTGGAACTGGTCAGAGGTCACCAATGCTTCTCACAGTGGTTTTGAACCAGATGCTAGCTGGATTCACTACCAATATAAATTGGAGGGGAGAAATTCTGTAATGTTCTGACCTGTTAATCTCTTATTTTATTCCTGAGCTGAATTTCCAATTCATGATTTAAAAAACTATCTCTATAAAACATTTAAGAACAAAGGAGAAAAACTGATGTAGTTCTGACCTGCTGGTGGGCAGAACACTGATAAGGAAACAGATTATTAGTCACACTGAGCTGGTGATCCACAGACCACTGGTGCCTGAATGATTTACTGTAATTCTTTCTTCAACTTATCTTCATACTCAATTCAGTTACAGTCAGGTCACTGAGATTGCAGCAGTAAATCCATTTTCACGTCCATTTAGATTTGCATTCAGGAAGTCTGATTCACAGACAGATGGTATTACACAACAAAGCCTGCTCCACAGACTGCACTGGAATCATGTAAACAGTAACTGCAGCCATGAAAATTCACCTGAGAAAACTGGGGACCACCAATCTGAAAGACACCTTCACATACAAGTTTAGAAGAATAAATGACAGTGTTGTCTTATTGCCGCATGATAGAAGAACCCTTACTAAATGACAGCAGGTTAAAATGTGAGGCAGGTATTTGTATAACACAACCTGCTTTACCAGGTGGAAGAGCAGTTCATACTGACACAATTTTATCCAGTATGGCTGGCAAAGTGCTCTCGTGATATATATTTCTGTGAGATAAGTATCCTGCTGCTCCTAGTCCATGGAATACCACGGTATTCCTCCTATCCTCCTGTGAATATTGGTGCTCCACACCACAACAGCACATTGGCTTTTGCCCCACATGCCTTGCCATTCCCAAAGATTCGTTATCCATGGGAGTTATGAGGAGGCACAACAGCACATTGGCTTCTGCCCCACGTGCCTTGCCATTCCCAAAGATTAGATATCCATGGGAGCTATGAGGAGGCACACAAGGACAGCCTGCAGAGCTGCCCCCTGTGCTGATGTAGGTGTCTAACCCTGCAGCCCCACACGTGAGGCAGCACCCCATACCCCAGATGAGACAGACACAAAGCAGTGTGAGCAGCAGCAGCAGCCACCTCCAGCAGTGCCCATGGGAAGCAAAGCAGGCTCTGGATGCAGTGCACAGCAGAATGAGGTGCTGGTAATGGGTCATTACCTCTCCAAGACTCTGTCTCTCCTGTCTGTCCTCGTAGGCGGAGGTGTAGAATGGCTCATAAGTAATTAGGTCTGGACGTTCAATGTCATAAATGGCCTTGACTTTGGGAATGGCTGCTAAATCCTTGTAATCAAGGATTTCATTGTCTACTTTTGCCTAAAGGTCAAAGACAGAAGATAAATTAACTTACACAAATGCACTGGCAATTTCTGTTTTGCACAATTCATGATTTTGTGTATTTGTTGTCACACTGTTGCTATGGAAACCCCTTTTTGGCACCCTACATCTGGAGTGAATGCTTCTTGTTCTTCTCCAGCAGGCCTCCTCTGCAGCAGCTCACAGTGTTTTCTCTCCTCTTAGGGAAGAAAGAACATGGCATATATAGATCTAGTTACAAAAGTTTTTTTATCCCCAGTAGTGAGCTGGAAACTTCAGCTCTGCCAATGACTCATTTTGTGGCCTCAGGCAAGTATTTTCACCTTTCTGCTCTTGTTTTCCCATATGCAAAATGGGTGATAACATCAATTTAGTTTGCAGATTACAGAGATTACAAAAGGATTTCATGCTGAAGACCACAGACAGATACTCAATTTATAACTGTGCACACAAGAGGAAACAGAACTTATTGGAAGGAAATAAAAAGACAAGGAGGACTGTCAGGACTGGGTATCCAAACCACCAGATAAAATAATTACATAGCATTCATCACTCATCCTATGCCCAAGCTTCTGACTAAACCAACTACCAACTACATAGTGCAAGCATGGACTATTTTTGTTTCCACTAAGACTGCAAGGAGATCTTGACTAGTTAAAAAAGTAGAAGTAGGAAATAAATTCCCAAGTCAGCTGCACCCATTGGAGGGAGACAGAAAGAGGCCTTACATTTTGTTTAGATAACTAATATTTTTCTTTACTTACAGAAAGACTTTAAATAAATCCTCATACATGTTTATTTACCTTACAGAAATACATATATGACTATAACCGAAAGAGGATACTCAAATTGTTTTTCAACACTTCCAAAAGATACTTTATTCACAGTAGACTGCATAAGGAAACTCACATTGACTTCTGCTCTTTCTCAGTCCTAGCACCTAGTAATTTCAGATTAATATGCATTTCACAAGCTCTTTAACAACCACTGGTCTTGGCAGTTCTAAAGAAATGCCTTAAACTAGAAACAAAACCTTTCTTGCTAGAGAAGCAAGGTTTGAAATATTTGGGACATTCACTCTCTACAGACAGACTCAAACCTGTTTAGCTTTTAATTACCCGATACTAAAAAATACCTTAAACCATTTTAATCCTTAAAATATTTAGGTATATCAATATATGTTATTTCTGTAATATTTTTACCAGTTTGTTAATGAGGTGCAAATATGTCTGGATACTCTTAATCCAATATAAATTATTACAGATATTTTTGTAGACCTTGATCTAGGCTGCCATGTTGCTCCACAGACAGTGATTCTGAGCAACAATTTATTTTCGTAAGCAACAGATTATGAAATTGATATTATCCACATAATGGCAGTTCTCCAGGACATGCTTTGTCTTTTGATATATGCACTGTAAACACTTTTCATATATCAGCTTATTTTTGTGGTTGTTGAAATGCATAGAACTAGAGTTTAACTCAGGACGTGAGATTTTTAATTTTGGACCTTTTTTTCTGCATTATTATAAATGTTACTGACTAATTTCTGGGTTTTACCCTACATTTTCATCTTTATAATCTCAAGGTTGTTGATAAAATCAGTGATTTAGCATTATGCTTAATAACATTTTTTTTCCTAAATTAAAACCACCTTTCCTTTCACAACTGAAAAATCTGATTTCTGACCTGGAAGGTGTTGGATCAGATTGGTTTCTTTCAGTGTAGCTGACCCTGCTCCCCACATTTCCCAAGTGCAGAGAGCAGACCTCTCAAAAATTGTGTATGAAAGTGCACAGATCTCCTCACAAAATCCTTACAAAGCCAAATGACCCCTCTGCCCTCTATCCCTCTTCACAACACGAAGTGACATCCAAAGATTTACTGTACCTTTCCAAGAGAAATGTGACCTGGAAAAGGCCTACCCTGCTCTTGAAACCCTGCAGCTATAAAGGCTACATAGTGAAGGTTTTAACAATTTAAGCACTAAAATAAAGCATCAGTATAAAAGTGATTTATTTCAGCATGAGTAGCTCATGTGCAAGCAAAGGCTCAGCAGCTTATTCATCAGCAGGAATACTTACATAGATAGTGTGGCCTGGAGAGCCAGGTATACTGGAACCTGGTCTGGAATAAATGCTTTCTGATGATGTTCTTGTAGGCTGAAAAACAAAAGGGAACTTTTGAGAGCAATCTGAAGCCATTAATGTTGGCAACTTTAAGTGAAGAAATCTGCATATATCTTGAAAATAACTGAATTTAAGAAAAATGTCAACACAAATGCAAGCATTCTGGCAAATTCCACAATCTTGTGAGGCAAGTGGGGTTTGGTTTTATTTTTTTTTGGGTAAGGGAAGGAGTGGTGTGAGAGGGGAAGAGGTTTTCTAAATCATACAGTGTAAAAGACTAGACTGACAACAATAATGAACAAAATCAAACAACACCTGCAGAGACACTGTAGGAGCCATACAAAAAACCATCCAGGACAGTCCTGCTGGTCATTTTAGCAACAGGTTAGTTCACAAACCACTGTAGGGATCAGCAGTCCAGCAGACAAAACTGTTGTGAGGGGCACAGCACATGTGTAATCTCCTTCCAGCTGTTCAATCCCTGGACTTCCATTAGGAATGACATCAGCAGAACTGAATTCAGCCTTCCTAAGTAAAAGGACCTGAAATTCTTGGCTTGGAACTGTTCCCTACATCTGCAGCACAACCAAGATGCAGCAGGGAAGTCAAATGTTGGTTGCAGAGTCATGATTCCCCATACTGCAAAAGTCATGTTTAATGACAATGTCCTGAAAACTGAAACTCATGACAACACTCTCATCCCTACAGAGCCAGTGTTGCTATATTTAGTAGATTTTCCAACATGTTTTCAGGACTAAACAGACACTGATCCCCTGGGGGAAGTTCTGTGAGAGGAGAGAAAACAACTGATGACCTGTGGGGATCCTGAAAACCTGATGCATTTGCAAAGTATTCTATTTGATCAAAAGTCTCCCTGGTTACTGTGATGATTACTGCTAAACTTGGCACACAGCACATACACAAAGGTAGTCAAGTCAACAACATCCCAACTGAAACTGAGAAACCATCAACAATTTTTGCTCCCTAACTGACTTCAAAGAACCAAATCCCATCACAAAACTTTGTGTCAGCACAAGACTCTGATGACACCAGTGCAGTGGGGTACCTTGAAGTCACTTAAAATTAAATCCTGGAAAACAGTCCTTATCTCATCAGCTTGTGACATTAGGCCCCCTGGACTAAGGGACCTTCAGGCACACCTGAAGAGAAACAAGGCTTGACAGCTTGGCTCATTGTTTCATAGGAAATACTGGATGAACACAAAAAGGCTACTGGACCTATCTTACCTCTCATCATACATTTCCTGAAGGAGCCTTCAACTGACCCCAGAGACTTTCTACTTTTAATTTCAAAGCCAGAGAAGCTATTGGAACCATCTGTATATAAAGTGCTGAAGACTAGTCATGGATTATACAGCAGGCTTTCTCTGACTTCAATTCTGAAAATTAAATCACCACATTCTGGGAGGGTTAGAGAAACAAAAGGCTTTGAATACGTTCCACCAAAAAACGTAAGATTCAGATCAAACAGAGAGCAGATGTAGCTGTGGACTGACAAAGTCCTCTCCAGAGCATGTTTGAGAACACTTTCTCAGCTGGACCTTTACACGTTTCTTTTCTTTTCTCTCTGAGGCTGCAAATTCCTACATCTCAAAAGGGAACAGAATTTTCTCATCTGCCCTTAAGCTCCTCCCAAACCAATAAACCCAACAAGAAGCACTTGTTTCATGGAAATGTTACAAGAATTGAGCTGGAAAATCTGGCTGCTGTTGAGAAACACTTTATTCCCCCTTCCATTCTTCCATTTCACTCTGTTTGAGTGGAACACATGTAACATGTTGCTGCAGTTACTATGGAAAACAATTGTTTTCATTACAACATAGGGAACAGTATTAAGTACTTGAGGTACTTTTAGGGGTGTCTCTGTTACCTTTGGCTTTTGGCAGACATACTTTGAGAGTTTTGTCTGCTCAGTTTTCCCTGTTGTAGGAAAACAAGTGTTAGAGGCAGTTATGGCTTATTCCCATTTGGCAGGCCCTTTGGATCTTTTATAATTGCCTCAAAAACAAGAAATTCTCAGTCCTCACTCCAGCTCCTTAGTTCCATCTCTTAGTATCACTGCTGAAAACCTTTTTGTTTAAGGAAAATTCACTTGCATTTATCACTTCAGTGAATTTACCAAATAAAGTTAGACACCTTAAGTAGATTCAGCCATATCCTGGTAATAATTTCTTAGGTGCTCTTAACCCTGGAGTACAAGAGGAATTGTCAGATGGACTGGTAAGTTGTAGCACCTGTTCTTCATTTCCTCACTGTGTTTCTGTTCCAAGTTCCTCTTCACCATCCTATTAACAAGGCCATGAGCCAGGAATGACACCCTTTAAACCAGTTTTCTATTTTCTGTGTACATCAATTTTACCTTCTGCCTATTGCAAAGCTCCCCACTGCCTGGTCAGGACACCCTGCTGCCAGCCACGGCCTGAGCACACACTGCTCCTGCCCTGAGGAGCTGAATCCAAGCAGATTTGCAACTCTGAGCTCCTCCAGCAGCTCCCAGTCCTGTTCCTTGCTTATTTCTAAACACACCCTTGAAGACAGTGCATGAAAAAGGACTCGTACATCTACTCTCACCCTTTCTGCCTCACTCTGCCCTATTTCTTATTTTGAGTTACACAGGCTGTTTCCATCACAGATGGCTCTTTCCTACCCTGCTTCTTCCCATATGGTCTGGAATCCTTCACAGCTTTGCACTTTCCCCTAAAGACAATTGCATTGCACTTAAAAACAATTATGCTGCTTGCTTTAACAAACATACACCAAAGATTCCTTGATATAAGCTGTTCCTCTGACATACTTTTAGTTGCTACGGTTGGCTCCTCTCCTATGAGGCCCATAAAAGCTCCTGTTGGAAAATCTGTGACCTGGTGTGGCTTTTATTAGACTGAATGTTACACTTTGATCCCTGACCCTGTGTAACACCATTGTGACTCTGTGTGTTACACAGGTGGCAAGAGACTCTGGAGGTCAAGTTCTCTATTGATGTAACTGCACTGGGGTGTAAATTCCATCCTGGAGGGGAGCTGATCAGAGCAGAGCTAAAACAGGAATAGGGCTGGCCCTGATGTAACCTTTAACAATGGAGATCTGGAGATAACACCAGTGCATCTCTTTCACACGTTATTCAAAGAAAAAGGTGAAGAAAAAGGACACAATCTTTAATATGGATGCAATAATTTAGAGGTATTTACTTCCATCACAAGAGCCGTGTGACACTTGTTCTACACTCCCAGCAACAAAACAAGCTGCCTTACTCCTTCTACAAAGAGATATGAAACATTTTTTATATGATTGTTCTTTTCCTTGAAGGATTCAAATACAGCCTTTTATAAAGCCACCTTTGTGTAGAGAAATTTAAGGGAAATTTCTATGAAGAGCTAATCTTCTTTTTCTTTTCTGGTGGTACATGGCTTCTCCACATTTTCTTAGAGTTCAAGAGTCATCTTTTTTCCTTTCCTCTTCCACACAAATGGATGTAGCAGTACTAAATATACCAATACAGGATGTCTGTACCAAATATAGAAAGTCTATGAAGTATATGAAAAAAAAAATTTAAAAATTAAGTCAAGAAAAATTCATGCATGTCATTAAAGGAGCCAAAAGAAAAAAACAGATCACAAAGCATCTAATGTATTTGCAAAATTTCTCAGTATTTCCCACTTTATCAGAGACTTCTTATTTTTGTTTTTGTTCTTCATTCCATGCATTTACCTTCAACACAAAAGTTCTTTACCAGTTTCATTTGCAGATTGATGGAGAGAATACCAACTGCCATGCTCATCCTCTAAGGTTCATCGTGAATTGAGTGCTCAATTACCAGATCACCCATGCAGATGCCCCAAACTGATTAACTTGATATTTCACTATTAGACTACAAAGCTTAAGATGTTCATCTGCATTTACCCCTGTTTGTTATGTCATCATGCACAGTACATCATCTAAATAAATAACTTCTTAAAAAAAAAAAAAAGTCCCCACTAGAGCCATTCACATCATCCAGGTGCTGCTACAATGTGGTGGCTCTGGCATTCTCAAGTACAGATGTTCAGCATCATGCTCTGTAAAGACTTACAGGTGCAGGCAACCAGATCAAAACTGATCCCAAGAACATCTGGCCAAATGGATGCACTATGCTTTTACAAAGGCATCGTCACCATTTACAGTACCTGCCTTAATTTTTTGATAGAGTTCATTATGCAAGGCGGTGATAATAGCTGCAGAAGAATGAATATGTTTTCACTTAATAACATTTAACATTATAGCTTAAGAAAATTCTCTAAACCTCAGAAGCTACTTTAAGTGAAGCATATTTTAAATAAATAGAAGATTAAGATGGAATTTCTTGTCCTGAGCAGACTTAGCAACAGTAAGGGATTTGACTTTCTCAGTACAACACTTTTTACACTGACTACCTGCTCTATCAATTGCAAGATTTTACAGTTGATTAGGATTTGGAACCAGGGCTCATAAAATATGGATTTCCTATGGATTTCTGTAATTTTCAATGGCTGTGCAAGACCAACAAAGTCCCTCAATGACAGCATTCTTTGTGCCTCTCTGCTGGTTGAAGTGTACCCTTCTCTGTACAAGACTGTTTCCTTGAAATTCATGCATTCCTTATTTCTCTACACTAAATATACATCAACACAAAACTAGTGAACAGGTTTAGTTCAAACTCACACAGACACAGATATTAATAGGTTATGACTAATTTTTCTTTCCTTTCTGGACATAAAGGCCAGAAGGGAGAATGAATTTTCAGCAAGTAATCACTGAAGATATGTTGGGACCAAACAAACTTCTACAATACTACTCATGCAAACTCAGCCTTCATCAAGAGTAAGTTAAGTTGGAAGAACAAGAAAATAAAGTGGGAAGTCCAGAACATACTGAATTCAATACAAGCTTTCAGAGAATTCAGTGGATTTCACCCTACCATTTTCTAACTGTAAATTTCATGTAGATTCAAGCCTTTGGCCCACTTTTATAGCAACAACAGGGACAGTACCTTTGTACTTTGTCTACTCTGTAGAAAAAGACTTGAAGACAAAATCTGCCTTGAGTTACACTTTGTAGAATCACCATGTAAATCTAAACAGCATTTAATACTGACCAAATTTACACAAGAGGATATTCATCTGACCCTAAGTTATTTGCACCCTACACAGTCTACAAAGCAAGAAGGAGAACACACTGTATTTTACCATGGGCTGCTCCTATTTTGCCTTGCATGTTTTTCTAATACATTGAATAGAATTTGGGTTTTTAATCCTGAAGCTCCTGGATTTCAATGCTGGAAACTCAGACTTATGTGCACTAAGCCAAATGCAAAAAGTCACTACGTTGGCCTAAAGGATGAGTGAAATGGTCCCACAGTTTTCTGTTCTCAGACTCCAAAATTTTATTCCATAAAGCCTAGGACTGAAGAGACACTGCTGTCCTTAGGAGCACTGATAACACATCTTTATGCTGCATTTTCTTGATACACAGATCTGTAGCTAACAGAGAGAGAGGTGTTCAGTAGTAGTTAGGTAACTAAACCACTGTGCAGGACAAAGGGCAAAGGGCTTGCATTAATCCCCACTGAATCACAGAACTGAATTCCACTGTCCAACTACATCTACTCTGCCATGAAGGATGTGAGGGGTGCTCAAACCAACACCAAGGAAATCCAGGGGCATGGACTCTGCCTGCTGCCAGCCTGCACCAGGTCTGCACCAGGGCACTCTGACTCCATCACCAGCTGAAAACCACCTCAGGTGCACCTGCACCAGCACAGCCACACAGCCCACAGCTGACACAACCAACAAATTAACACTGCTCTGAGGGAGAAGAAATGGAATTGGGTGGTGGTTGTAGGTGCAAAACAAACTCAGTAAAATCTGAAAGTAGACAGCTCCAGAGTCAGGAGCACAGAAAGGACCTTGCAACTCAGATGTGAACATGCACCAGACTAGAGAGGCAAATGCTCTCAGGCAGCACATACAATATATCCAAACCTGGGGTTTTGTTAGCATTTTCTCAACTAAAGTATTCATGGGTAGTTGGTCAATATATATATAAAAAAAATAGGAAGCAACCTAACTGATGGCTTTTTTTCCCCTAAAAACATAAGTCATTGTTCATGGAAAACTATTTCTTTTTAACCATCACTTTAAAGTCAGATATTTTTCACCATTTTCATTTGCTTCATATGTACACTTAATTTTTTGTTTCAGAAGGAAAACTCTCTGAAATACTGGAAGACCAATACTACAGACCCCAAAAGCTCACTGAATCTAAAATAAAACAGTTAATTGTAAGCATTTCATTAAACAAAATTAAAAAAATGTGAGAATTAACAAGCAACACTGAAACAAGTGATGCAAAATACAGCGTCAGTGCCCATGGTGGCAAGTGATAGCAGGAAAGCTGTGTGGCAGGAGTAGTAGCAAGCGCAGCAAATGACAGTAATGAGGAATCTTCTCAGTAAAGAAGATCATTATCAACACTATGAAAACACAACAGCAAACCTCTGCAGAGCGTGGCCTGCGCAGAACCAGACTCTTTGGATAAAAGAACTCAGATGAGGAATGCTGTCATGGAACACAAAAGGGAAAAATGAGTGAAAAGGAAAGCAGTTTCCCCAGTTCAGTGGTTAAGCTCTTTTTTTCAATTAAGTTTTTATCATCTGCTTGTGTTATAGTTTCTGTTACTTACTGACTGCTGCAGAATCATAACAGCCAGACAGTTGTAAATAAACACCAAACTATATATTTTTGTAAGATGCATATGGTTGCTTTGTTTTCTGCTTGTTTTGTCTTTGCAAACTTCCACAAATATCCATGGGGAAAAGATCTAAAGCAACCATTGCTTTTACGAACTCCCTCTCAGATCCTGACCAGCTCAAATGCTGATTAGTTTATATCACAATTCAGTCACTGAGAGAAAACAGAACTTGCTGAAAACTTCTGAAGTTACTTCAGTGATAAAAGGGTTTTTGTTTTGGTTTGTTCTACAGGGAAAGGAAACCCAGCAAGCAAATAGGCAATGGCACTGGCTTTTTGCAGAACCACCAGAAAATCTAGGCCTGACTCTGAATAAAAAACTAAAATTCAATCAAAGTACATATCCCAATTTAGTGCTGACATGCTCAAATAGCAAACAGTACTCCCAGTTTTGTTTGTTTCTGTACCTACCTGTTTGCTACTGTCTTCATTTAGGTCAACAGGATGAAGCACATGTCAAAGTCATCAAAGTGAACTCCAGCTGATATTAAAATAAGGTTCTGACTTTGCACCACAGCAGACAATCTATGATGTATCATAGAACCTAAAAATGGTGCATCTCAGCCAGCTTCAGTATGGTGCATTCATCAATGCCTTTAAAGGACCTATTAAACCTATTAAGGTCTTCTCCAGGAGCATGGTGCTGCAGGACAGCTCTGCTGTCACACTGCTCAGATGCTCCCTCAAGCTGCCTTCTTCAGCTTCACATCCTCTTCCTCACTTAGGCAATGCCTTGCAGGTGAGTGATTCCATTTATTTCCCTCACTTCAATTAAAATTAGCTGCGGGGGGAGAATACTGACAAAAAGGGAAATACTTGAAGAGGACTACAGCCATTTCCATGGGGAATGGAAACAAGCAAACTGATTTATGAGGTCAGCTGGAGAAGGCTAATAAGGGCCACAGTGTAGTCAGGAGTGCTTTGATAAAACTCCTGGGTCCAAGTGAAAGGGAGGCATTGTACTGCAACCAAGTACTACAAGGCAAAAGCATTCTGACACTTAAGCATGGCCAAAATACTGTCTTACATTCAAACCGTTAAATGAGGAAGAAAATCCAGTCTGGCATCATTTTCCATTCTCTTACAAAACGTCAGGACAGGGCAATATGTGAGAGCTGGATGGTACCTGCACTGAGGTTTGGCCATTCTAGACCACAGGGCCAGTTATGGTTTTGCTCACACTAACCCTGCTCAACAGCATTTTACCTGCACATTACCTATGAGGATAACAACTTCTCTGTGGAGGATGCTTTACAGACCAGTGTACTGGAATAAATGCTAGAGGATGTGGCTTCCTGTGAATAAGACCCACACAGAATACAACCCACAGGATGTCACAGGTATCTCCGTACCAGTACCTCATAGTTTCCATATCTGAACGATAATTTATTCATATACAGTCTCTCATATTCATATCCTGGAAAATGAGCAAAATTCTAGGGACCAACTGAGACATCAAAAAGAGAAAATTGTCCAGAGGATGAATCAGTGAATAAGGGCTCAGAATTGCCTGGTTCATGCAAAAAGCCAGGCTCTAGCATGTATCAGTGCAGCATTATTGTCACCGAGGATTTGACCCAGAAAGTTTGTCTGTATATGCTGATGTAACTCCAAGGGTAACTGTGGCTCTTTTTGGCATTCAAATCAGGACCACTTTAGGTTGAGGCTCACTTGGATGGCAAAGAAACAAGAGTTCATCTTGTCTAAATGCTGCAAATAACCACGCAGAACAGGGGAGAACTATAGAGCAATTACACAGATGTGCAAAACCACTAAAATATATGATAGCATTTGCCCTGTTCATATCTTCTCCTTAGGAGTCTCTCTCACAACAATTGAGATATGAAATGAAGTGTCTTAGATACTTGGCCACGTCTGTATGTCAGTAAATGACACTATCTTTAAGGCAGTGCACTGAGACAGGTATGTGAAGGTGGTAAGCCTAAAAATCAGAGCAATACCTCTGAAGTGCCTCCACTGTATATTCTGCCAGAGTTGTGACAGCTATGCGAAAAAAACATGGAAAAAGTCACTCTTTTAAAAACAACATTCAATTATTGTGTGTGCAAAAGGCATGGTGTGTCAGTGAGCCATGAGTTCAGCTTACCCGGAGTTTCTCCTCAGACTTAGTGGTTTGCTTACAGTCGGGATGCCAGACAGTGGAACCTGAGGGAGGACAAACACAGCTTTATTCAGGGCAAAGCAGGTGACTTCTGCTCATTGCAAGCCAGTTATTAAAGAGAATCTCTTCATTGCATCAGATGCTGAATCTGTATGAACTGAGAGTTCATTCACATTAAGGTCTAGCTCATGGGAAATACAAGGGAAACAAAAAGTATTCAAATCCTTGGTGTACCTACAGCAGCTTTGTCCTGAGGCTGTCAAAGCACTTTGCACACATTCTTAATTAAAACTCAAGCAGCCCCAAGCAGCAACAGTCAGCAAGCACCAGCTGGAGGAACTGAAAGAGAGAGGATTCCTCTGGCAGGCTGGAGGGTAAGAGCAAAGGAACTGGGCCACAGATACCTGATCTGTTCTCCCCTTATGTATTGCCCTGCACTTAGAAAGGAATTACTGATTGTAAGTCCATTGATAAATAGGTATCATACTCAGTTACTGCAAAGTACTACTCAGATCACACCTTCCCTTATGCAAAATGCATAAGGAAAACCAAAATTAAAAAATTGCCAGTGCAAGAGCCAGGGCTGTGTGTGACCCAGTGGCAGTGTGTGAGAGCCCAGGATGACAGGTGGTGCACAGCTGCACGTGAGAGCCTCTCCCTGGATCCCAGCACACCAAACCTGCCATTGGCACACACAGCACTTCTACCCTGTGCCCTGGTGTGTGGCACTGGGGCTTCCACACAGCATATTCCAGCTATATATCCTACTAAAAAAGTCAAGTCCTCTGCCGTTTGTTTCCTAAAATATGAGATTCTTTCTTATGCTTAAAGTAGGAATATCCTGCTGTCCTCAAGGACTGTGTGATGTCAGGGGCATTTCCATCCCATTTCAGCTGCCCTCTGAAACAGAGTGTAAACTGTGGTCACTGCTGGAAAGCTGCTGAAGGCATTGGCCAAGATAAAACAGAGCAGAGACTAACACTGATTTTTAACACTGACTGCAGCTGCAACCAGATTCATCCTTCATTCCAGTCACCACAAAGCCAACCCAGAGCCCTGACTGTCTGCAGGGGGGAACATCACCTCTTGCCTCTGCCCACAGAGAAACCAAACAGAGCCAAGCCCAGGTCTCCTGCTGGTGACTATTAGCTCAAAAGCAGCCAGAGGAAACCCCACCCTCAGAGGACAGGAGAAGGATGTGTCAGGGGCCCTGGAGACTTTCTTCTAACATGGCTTGGTGCAGAAGTAAAGAGCAGCAGGGATCGTTTCACTGCCCAGCAGTGCACAGCACAGCCATCACCAGGAGAGGAGAGAATGCTGTGACTCTGGAGCAAGGTCTGAGGTGTCTGGCTGTGAGTCTAAGCTGAGGAAGAAGAAACTGTGCCTTTGGCAGAGGGAAGCCATCAGACACCAGGGAGAAGTGCACCGAGAGCCTTCTCTGTAAACAAACAGCAGCCTCAGAGCCAGGACCCTGCAGAGCCTGCAGGATCAGAGGGAGCTGTGCCCTGGCCAGCAGGAGGAGCAGAGTGCAGGTTATAAGGCTGTAAGTTCATGTTAAAAGAAGTGGTCTGAGTAATACTCCTCTGAATATGACACTTATTGCTCAAGGATGAACTAAGACTCAGAAGATTTTAGTTCAAGTCTCAAATCCAGCTCTGAGCTTCCTTCCTGTGTGGCCTTGAGAAAAATGATCCCCATTCCTCTGTACCTCACTGTTAGATTAATGGCAGGAGTTGATGATCTTAGGAGTCTTCCCAAATTTAACAGTTTCTCTAACAGATTCTTTTCTGTTAAACTTTCCCTACCATCAGTGAGAAAGCTGTCACTGCATTTTGGGCAGTATTTATCACAAACTGGGACACCCTGTGGGAATGCTGAAAGTGAACAAGAAATACAGGAACCTGGATGTCATTTTCATGGTGAAACCTAGCTAAGGGTTGTAGAGTTCCTTTCACAAAATGATAAAGAGATTTGAAAGATGGGACATTCAAAAACCCAAATCAGACAGAGTAGGATTAAAAAGTTAAATGTGCATGTTTTTTGTGATCTTGAACTCAGAGCCGCCTGCATTTTGTAGATACTATTTATCCAAACTGTTTTGAAATGCTTGCAAGGGTGCAAACTCCCAAGCTGCATCACTCCTCTCTTTTACTGCTGGAAACAGCAAATTGTGATTATTTCCATTCTTAACATATGTTTGTTTGCTTACCTGGCAAACACCAACTAGCATGCTCATTTATTCAGCTTTCAACTTTGCACATACCATTATTTCAACACCAGTATCCCTCTAAGTACTGGGCAATCCTAGCTCAGCCTTGTGGGGCAGCCCATAAAAGAATGTATTACCAGGAAGTCAATGGGAAAGAGAAGTTCTGGTGCTGCTTCATGTGTTGGAGCAGTGCCAAGCCAGAGTGTTTCTGCCAGCATTATTCCAGCCATCCTTAACACAGAAAGCCCCAAGACAGAGAGCTTGTTTGTCCATGTTCTCTTTTTGCAGTTTCCCAACATTTCTAATACAAGTTCATACCACAATCCTGCCAGGCTTCTCTATTATACAAAGCAATACCAAGACAGTGCTTTCCTATTCTAGGGAGTGGACAATTACAAGTGAGATGGGAGCCACCTATTTTTGTGTATTTTATCAACAACATGATTTTTGTTCTAGCTTTATTGTTGTGGTGTTGTATTTCTGTTTCAGAGAAATGCTTGGAATGCTGTTATTCTGCACCCTGGGGGCAGTGATTTGGATGGAGCCAGGATATGCATTTCAGCTGAGAGCTTTGCACAGGAAAGGCTTTTAGGTCCTCACACTTCCAAGCAGGCTGAATTCAGCAAGGAAAGCTTTGGCAGCACAGTGTGCAGCACACTCAGCAATTACAGCATTTAGCCAGAAAACATCCTGTGAACAATAAAGCAATGCACTTTGAGGTGCTCCTCCCCTGAGCAGCAGGAACATTGATTCATAACCACAGAAAGAGAGGTGCACTGAGAACAGCAGATCAAGCTGCTGCCAGGTTTCTCTCCTCTCCCCTTTCCTACCACCTGAACTTGTCCAGGACAAACTCCAGCCTAGTTTAAGTAAAAGTGATACCTTCTGTCTTATTTTGATCTGTAGGATTTGCACCAAAACCTGCCCAATTAACCCAAAGTCCCACTCTGTGCTAGACTGGTACAAATGGCACTAGCTGGAGGTGGCTGTTATTAATTAATGACAGCACAGGATGATCTGAAGCTCATTTTGAACTCTGCCTGTACTTTACCACACCATCATGTGAGGAAACTAAGATGTGCCAGATGCTGTAAGAGCTGCTTTCAAGTTAGTTTTTCCAATTTGCCATCAGAAAGCAGCAGCTCCCACCCAGCCCTCTTCCAGCCTCTCCTTGCTCCTGCCAACAGAGCAGCTCCACCATTTCACATCCTGCTCTGGGCACAGCTGGAATAAGATGACTGAGGTATGAGGTCAGGGAGAGATGAGAGAGAGGGACTGCAAGGAAGGACAAACTACAAAATAAAACAAGTCAGCTTCAAAGGAATGCCTCAACAATATTATCCTATTTTGGAACTCCTCCAGTAAGAACTTCTCAGGATTTCAAGAAATGGCTGTGACAACACTTTCATATTTCTTTCACTATTCTTCTACTTTTCAAGTACATCAAATTTTCTAACCTAAGTGTAATATAAAGAATCCCAACATGTATCTGCCTTTTTCACTTTCATTTCTGGCTTACATAAATGGGTAGTATACATCCTTCTACCAACAGTAATACTACAGCAAGCAATAAAAATAACTTTATAGTGAGTATACCACCCTCTCAGAGAGTAGGTGGGATTCAGAACAAGGATACCTTTCCATCAAAGAAAAGAGAATATTCTTTTTTATGTGAAATGATCACAAAGAAACCAAGCTTGGCAATAACAGGGAGTGCAAGACTCTTCACAATAAAGGAGAGATGAAAATCAGATGAACAGACAAGAAAGAGGCGGCTATAGAAAGATATATAAATAAAGTACATGGGAATAAAAAGAGATATATGACCAGATAAAAGGGAGGTAGGCAAGGGAAGAAAATATAATTAAAAACTGCAGGAGAGACTCTGTCCATGTGCATGAGAAATGAGGTCTACATGGTTTAAAGCAAATTCACTGCAGCTTCTGCAAGATTTTCCTTTGCCTTTCACAGTTTGGAGTGGAATCCAGAATAGCACAGAAACTGATCAGCAGAAATCAGGGGAAATCCCTTCACTTTGTATGGTATCTCACAGAACCATTCTGGGGATAACTATCCATGAGATGGCAAATTCAGAGGCAGCCTAATAGATTTCATCTTTTAGCAAGCACAGGCTGCCTCAGCAAGGGTGCAGAGTCCCTGCAAAGCCACAGTTATGGCCACCTAATAGAGCAGAAGGGTATCAAGTGAAAAAAGATGAGAACATTACTGAGGACAGGATGACTATAGTTCCCCTTGGACATACTACATGGGGACGGTTTATAAATTCCTGAGGTCTGTGACAGAAAAATCACAATGTCTGATTTTCTTCTTTTGGAATGGAGACATCCTTACCTTGCAGATACATTTCTTCTCCTTCTGTGAACATTTGGTTGCATCTGCTGCATCGTGCACAGCTTGGATGATAATGCTTGTCACCTGCCTAAACAAAAACAAAAAAGGAACATGAGGGACAAATGCATTGCATTGTTTTCTGAGCACACATAATTTGCTGGCCGACCATTGCCCTTTTTCTTCTAGTTCACCTGTTTTGCTACAACCCTGCCCTCATGATGTGACAATAGCACTGAGGATGTGAGCTGTGCCATGCTGCTTCAGCCCTGAGGTCTGCCCTGTCCTCAGCAGTGGCTGCTTGGGGAAAAGCCTGTAAGAGAAAAGGCAGCACAGAACAGGCCTTCCCCATCACACCTTCCCATTAGAGCAATCAGTGTCCTCCTGGCTAGGAGCTACATCCTAAGGTACCTGTTCTCCAGGATTTGACAAACATCTTTTTAAATCACCTACCAGTCCAAGGCAATGAATGTCACACTGCAGTTCATTTGGGTGAACATGCTGCCTCCTCATTTTGCCAATTAATGAGTTTTCAACCTGCCATTTCATTCCCTGGCCTTCTTCCCTACACTGCTGCCATGGGTATTAGTAAAAAAACCTCTCCAGAGCCACTTCTGGGACCATTAATTTAATTCCCAGATCCCTGACTTCAGAAGCTGCACCAGCACAGACAGCCTGAGCTGAATTTGAACTCCTGCTGTAAAGGTCCTAAATACCCTAGATCCTGTTACCCAAATCCAAATCCACTGAGTCATTCAGTCTCTTAAATACATTGATACCATTAATAGGTAAAGCTGATCAGATTTCAGGTCTATAAGGACAGGAAAAATCAAGGTATAAATATTAATGCGATTTCTTCTCTTCAGGAGACCAAAGCAATCAATACATTAGCTTCCCCACATCATAAACTAAGCACAAAGTGTCCACATCAGGCTTTTAAATAGAAAAATTATTAATGCTAGAAAATGACCCCTCATAGTGACAAGTAAAGAATTCTAAAAGTCTTTGAATTTGTATCTGGCTTTCCAAACAAATTAACCTCAAGTCCTTTTTCACAATTTTTCCCCATCCACTGAGATGCTATATGCACATTTTATAAGTCTAGCTGACTTACAAAATGCCATCAAAACTATCTCCTACCTCACTATACTTAAGACCATTAGCATTACTAAATTCAGCCTTTCATTTTGTCTATTGAGGAGAATAACAACATATTTTTGGTTCACATATGACATTCATTACACAGGCTTTTTATTTAAACACAGACATACACACACACACACACACAGACATACATACATATATATGTATATTAGATGATGAAGTACATGGATTAAAGTACCTGACAGCTACCAGAAAATAAGCTCTACCACCCAGCTCTACAGCCAAAGTTGCACCATTCAATTTTAATAACTCACATCCAGGAACTTCAGCAATACAAGGCCAGAGAAGACGACTCAGTGTGCTGTTAGTTTAGTTATACATTTCACTGTTCAGCTGCAAAAATCCTGTGCTTCTCTTAATCAGATCCTGCATTTACTGTGGATTCCTGCACTTCAGGGACAAAATCCACCAGAGTAATGGGATTTAGGTGTTCTTAGTAAAGCAGATTTAGAGCTATCAGGCAAAACAGGGTCTCTATTAAAAGGGAAAATGAGAAGTCACTACAAAATCTGCTTACTCAAGGAAGAAAAGCTAATGAGGGAGAAAACATAGAAATGATGTTTGACTTGCATCAACAAAGCTAATATTGAACTGAGAGAGAAAACACAGTTAATGCTCATTCTCTCTCATTTTCATTACTGGCTGCCTTCTTCATCTCTCACTCTCCCTAGCAATTATTTAACCTCTCAGGTGTCCAACTAGTTTCATTCAAGACTGGAATTTATAAGATAAAGAAATCCAGAATTCACCACATTATTGTGTGTAGACCTGTGGCCTCTCTGAAGTTTAATTTTCCTGGGGAAATTTCTGATAAGCTACTGTCTAGGGAATAAAGTTCAAACCATGTACACCTGCCTCTTCCCAACAGCCAGAGGGATCAATTTCAAGTTTATCAGGTCTTTCCCTGAGACTGAAACAACTGGATAAATTTTATCCTGGTGTGAGTGATGATGAATGAACACCACGCCCCAGATAACACAGCCCTGCATGTCCAAGTGAGAACACACCCTGCACTGGAGAGGTTTTGGGGCAGTGACATACCAGAGCAGCTGCAGTTGTTGTTAAACACTTCCAAAACAGTTTCATGAGTCTTCTGCCTCTGTAATGTTTCCACAACTCATGAGTGTAGAAACTCTACAACTCTACCTTCCTACAGCAGGTATTGGCTGGAGAACATTCTGAATCTCAACTAATTCAGGACTCATCTTGCTATGCCTGACTTGCTGTGATCATCGGGGAAAATGGATGCTAAAAATCAGTCATTTATAATGTATTTGGACAGACTTTTGCATCTACAAGTCAATGAAATATTCACACTTTGGAGACATCTGCTTTTGCCCTAATAGGGCTACTAAACCCTCATTCAGTGTGTTCAGTGTGCAACTTTCTGGGATCTCATGCTACTGTGCTGTGCATCAAAAGGTTTGCACCTCAATCCTCCAGGAAACACTGATTCAGTGCACATTTGCCCCAAACATTCTTCAGTCGAGGTGAGAGAGGGTTAAAGGCTCTGTCTTCTCACTCAGCTGTCCTGAGTGAGAGGTGGCAGAACAGAGGCACTGGGTTACACACTGTGTGCACCCAGCTGAGACACCTCTACCAGTCTAAAAGGTAAATAAAGGGTTTGGAGGTACCTGAAGCACCAGCTGAACACCCCTCTGTGAGCTCCTGTGCAACCCTGTCACCCTGCTGATGCTCCAACACACACGGTGCTCATCTGCCTTCACTTGATAAACTCTGCTTGTTTGGGGACCTCCTGAAGACAAAAATGTACTGTCACTTCTGGCTGTCAGGGAAAGCAGTGCTGGGTATTGCAAGAATTATTCCAACCCAAGAGCTGCAAATACACCTGCAGACAAGCTGACACAACCTGTCCCAAAAATCCAGCTGAAGAAGTCCCTGCACTGAAATTAACCCCGGGGTAACAGCACTTCAAAAGCCAAGAGCTGTATTTTCTGAGTCCAACCCCTCTGCCCCCACTTCCCACAAGCCTAACTTTTATTCTCTGAGTGCTTGTAAAGCTCTAGGCTGATTAAATAAATGTTTTCCTCTTTGGTGAACGTGAGAGCTTAAGATTTCCTATTACTCATGCCTTCAGCTCCGTCCTTCCTTCCAGAACAACAGTGAACAAGAGCCAGAGAGAACAATAACAAGAATCACACTAGGAGAGCTCACATGCCAGTGGGTCTGGTAGAGGAAGAACTAATTACCAACAGACATGTTCTGCTGGCCAAAGGACACAATTAAGTGCATATTTGCTGTGTTACATTTGCACAGCTGCACTCGTTCACTCTCCTTTCAGAGATAACTCAGCAGTCACTGACAGAGAGCTTTTAAACATGTAGAAAGCTTTACTTTTCTCTTTAAATACTACCAAAACTATTATGTAGTTGAAAGAGTATCTGAGAATCTGAGAGTAAAAGCACTTCCCTTTCTTCCTTTTTTTTTTTTTTTTTTTTTTTTTTAGTTTTTATGAAGTTATTATAGGCCCATTTGAGAGACAAACCTATCCAATATCTATTCCTGCCATGGCTCTGAGGAGAATGACTTGATTTCTAAACTCTCCTAAAGACTTTGCAGCAGCACAAAGAATAATTCAGACTCATCTTTTAAACCCCTTAAGGAATGTCATGAATTGTAAAACAGGAACTGTGGCAGTAGCCTACCATTTTCCACTGAAGCTTTATTTTAATTACTTGCAGAGGTCACAGAACCTTCAACCCTGTTTGATGTTCAGTGTAACATCAAATTCCATTGTTTCCTTCTCTGCAGGCTTCTGTGATCTCACGAGTGGCTGGAATAGCATAAACAGTATGAAGACCAAAATTTGCTTCTAATAACATCCTGACCCAAACTGTCCACTCATTTTTCCCAGGCTCTTATCTGTTGAGCAAGTCACTACAAATATCTGTGCTCAGAAAAAATAAAACAGAAATGCAGTTTCTTTGCTTCTAAAGGATTTCAGAATCTGCCATAAGTTTCTTTATTACTCCCAATGGAAGGAAAGTAATATTTTTTTTAAATTAGTCCTTGTCTAATTTGCATCTTTATAATTTGAAACCTTCTAAAGCTGTTGTTTACACTCCTGTCACAACATCTCAATAGAAGCAGCTCTCAGCAGAGCCTCTGCCTCTGTTCAACCTGCAGCAGGATGGAGCAGCAGGAAGCAGAGCTCACACTGGCAGTTCCCAAGCTGGGGGAGCTGCAACAGACACGACTGGGGAAAAGTGGGAAATGGAGCGTGAGGCTGTGACTGTAAATCTGAATGACAACAGGCATGGGAGGGACATGGGAGACCCTCTGAGCCCACCAATGACTGCTGGGCTGCCCTGGGGGAAACAAAACCCCAGCTGCCCTGCTGGTATGAGCACTTGCACTGTTAATTCATGCCCAGTGTCTGATTTTATACAAAAAATACTTCCCAGCATTCCAACAGTGACTGACAATGTTGTGCTGGTATATCCCTTAATGGATGGACTGTAATAAACTTTGTAACTTATTAATGTTAATAATTCCATCCACACACAATGGTGTCATACCCATCAGCTGCTGCTGACAGCAGTGCAATTATTCACTGCATGGAATACAGCTTTCCTTGTAGCAGAGATGTGAGTAATCACTCAGGTTAAATCCCCAGCTGTGAAACTGCTCTATACTGGCATGAAGAAACAGCTCTTGTGGCAGCTCAACACCAACTGCACTTGGTTTAGAAAGATCCTAGAAGTTGCTTGTGATTGCACTGTCAGCTCTTCTTGAGTTCTCACTTTCCTGCAACACCCAAAGTTGAGCAAGCTGCACACACAGGTGAGATGTTCAGCTGTCAATTATGGCCTTTATGGAGCTCCTCATTCTGTCTTTACAGGGCAAATACACCTATTGCTACACACAGGGCCAAAGCTGAGAATTCATGTTACTTGCACAGTTAACAGCAGGTCAGTAGAGAGAAGGGAATTCAACTAAACTAAGAAATGCATCCACAGGAACCCAAAGCAGCTGGCTAAAATCTTGTGGGCAGTACAAAGGAGCAAAGCAACTGCAAATACAACTTTACTGCCTACTGCCAGGAGTGCAGCATCATCTCTGTTAGGATCTTATTACAGATTTAAGCACCAGACACCTAACCCCACTAACTGAATATGTAGTCAAATCAGAAGCAATCCAGAAGAAATACATGCACTGTATTTTGTATTTTGTTATTTCATTTTTTGTAATAATTTATATTTATACAACGTGATTTATGATCTACCTATTTTGTTTCATAGAGCAAAATCCAGCACTTAGCATTTAATTTTCTTTAAACTCCATTTACTGCAAGATTATTTTTTAAATTCTGAACTCCTCAGCAGCAAGTATCTGACACAAATTCCTTCTCTATTTCTCAACAATGCTGGAACAGCTCCAGTTTATAAGTACAGGTGTGGGCTTTCTATAGCTTCTGTAATCTTTAGGCTCCACAAAGCATTAGATAAGTAAATATTCCTTTCTCTTGTATGCATTTTGTCTAGCATGATTTTTGACATGAAAAGATACTTCAGAAACTGAAGGACCTGCTTCCAGCCACATTCATATTGGATTTGTAATTAGAATTAACCAGCAGAGTTACTTTACAGTAACTCCACCACAGTGGAGTTTAACCAGTTTGTAATTAGAATTAACCAGCAAAGCTACTTTACAGTAACTCCAGCATAGTGCCAAGGCCTTTCCACACAGCCTAGTGCTGGAATAGCTGTAATTTAGACTCCAGCAGGCAGCAAAACCCCTGTGCTGACTGCAGGAGTGCAGTACAGGAGTGCTGAGCTGTACTGAGTGCCCCATGTCTGCAGCAGGGGGTGAAACCATTCCAGCCCCATCTCCAGCCTGCTGGGAGCAGAGCAGAGCCCTTGGCTTGGTTCAGTGCTGAGTGCCAGCCCTGTGGCACAAGTGCAGGGACAGCAGGGAGCCCTGGGAATGGGTTTTGGACTGGATACACACAATATCCAATCTTCCACAACACCGGGAATCTCCCGCTCCCCAAATCCTCCTCGAGTTCTCTCTCAGAGGATGACAGAGCCACTGAGTTAGCAGGAATTTGGAATTGAGCAGGGAGACACCACCCTGTTTCTCCTTTTAACTCTGCACATGAAGTGATTGCTGGTCCCTCCACCCCCTCCTCAAATACCAGAGCCTGATGATGTGCATTGGCAGGTCACATCCACTGCAGCTGCATTTGCAGTGCTGCAACAACAGCTCCCAAATGAAAGCAACTCGAACTGGAAAGAACTTCCTCAGTCAGTAGAAATACAGCTGACTCCAACCTGCTGAAATTCAGCTAGAAAGTCAGTAACAAACCTCCTCTGTATCTTAAAAAAACTCAACATTTATTATTTATCATTGTTTCATAAATCAGAAAGTTTTGCACCTGACAGCAGGTAACAAATACTGGACCTCATCCTAACATAAAATCTTTTTAGCATTTTCAAAAATTGGCATATATCTCCAAAGCTGATTTGATTGCTTGTATGGACAAACAAATAGAGAGTACTGTTAGATATGTATAGATAATTATACATGCATGTGGCATTTGGAAGGAACATACATATTCCTAGATCTTAAAGTAACCATAAAAGGAACACCAAACAATTTTTAAGACATTCTGCTGCAGGCCCCAATCATAAGAACTGAGATAATACCAACTAAAGAGAAAAAAAAAGGGCAATGACTAAGTAATTAAATTAGAAATAAATATAACTAACTGGAAAGATAAATTTACCAAAGAAATAACTAGGAACACTATATTTAAAGACAAGAAAAATTTTTACTACAGTATGCTGTGGAAAAAAAAAAAAAAAAACAGATCAGGCAAAATTACCTTGTGAGCTGTAGATAAAAAATGATGAAAAATGACAAAGAAAAGGCAGGAGTATTCAGGATGTGTATCTTTAGGGTCTGTATTTGACAATGCCAATTTCCTGTTTGATACTGATTATTGAGCAAGATGTTTTTAACAGTGTTTTTAACGAATGAAGATTTACAAATTATTTAAGACCTGAATAATTCGAACTCAAAAGAGGCTTAAGGAAAACGTAGCAAGGCATTGCTGAGACAGATGGCTCTGATAGCAGGGGAGGCTCTGCTGAGCCAGATACCTCAGAGATCACTTCCTTCAACCCACAGCATGAGGTACCACTGGCCAAGGCAAGAACACAAAACCTGCCCTGGTAAAGCTGCTGGTGACTCACAGGCAGTGCTTGTTTAAGCCATCTAAACCAACCAAGTGTGTTCTAACAGACTGATGGAAAATACCTGCAAATCAGGAAGGCAAGGCCTTGTGAGACTGAGCCATGGTCTGGGCAACAGCAAAGGACAGAGGAGTTGGGGAACATCATTAAAATCTCCCAGGAAAGGCTGTCACAGAGTACCTGACAGGACCTGCTCTTCTGATCATTTAATGTATACAAAGAATATAAAGGAAAAGCGGAAAAATTGTATAGCACTGGTGGATGTGTCCATGTGGATTTGCAGAAGGGAATTCAGTGCAGAACCATCAGCACAAGGTGAGCCTTCAGCTGTGGTCCTGAAGCACTCAGAGTCAAATCATTACTCAGATAAAGGCTTTAGAGGGGACCAGATCACAATGACAGGTGATGAAAAGCAGAGAAAGGATGCAATAGCAGGAGAGAGCAGGAGCTTTTCAATCCCACTGAAAACTCTATGGCATCAAAAAGCTGGAATTAGACAAATTTAACCTCAAAACAAGGTGAAGTTTCTAAAAAGCAAAGGTAATTTAAGCAGCATGAGGGAAAATTTTTGGCCTTGCAATTGTTCTGCAGTTTTCATGACTGGGTAATTTCCCGAAGGATAAGCTTTTATTTGGTTTCTAGGGAAAAGCTCTGATTTTGAAAAGAGAAGGTCAAGCAGGATGACTTTAGCAGTGCTTCTGACCTTAAAATCCATTCCAGTGGGCATTTCATAGAGAAGATTTTACAAATGCATCAGGCAGCTCCTAGGGAGCACAGGTCACACTGGAAAAATTTCCAAGAGAATTAAATCAGTTCACTGAGACCTGTCTTGGCTAAACAGCAAAATCCCTTGGAGCCAGAAGGCAGCTTTGGCTGATCCGACTGTGGCTCACTGAGACAGCTCCAGTGCAAGGCCAGGGGAAGTTCTGGGGTTCTGCAGCAGCCCCAAAATTGCTGCTGACCCTGAGAGCTCAGCACTGTGGCAGGGCTCTGTGCCCTGGGGAAGGCTGGAGAACAGCTCCAGGAAACACTCAAGTTAAACTGTTCAATGGACAAGTGCAAACCACCTCTGACTGGTGAACAAAGTGAGAGCTTGGGAGTTTAAACTCACCCAGGACCAAAATTAATTATTCCAGCAAAGCCAAGAGGAAAATTCTCAGAAAACCAGCCTGGGACAGCCCTAGACCCAAGTACCTGTAGCCAATTTTCTTGTTCATCTCCTACAGAACTGCCTTTCCAGCTGTCTGTCAGGAGGCTGATTCAGGAACCATGCAAGCTTTGGCATGTGATCCAGCAAAGCCTGGGCTCCACTCTCATATCTGCATTCACTTCACAGGGAGTGTCCCAAAAACAACAGAGAAATAAGAGTTGCAAGGGCCAAAGGAGGGGAGTAATGCATGAGGTCAGACTCAGTACATCCACAGAAAACAACCAGAGAATATGAAACAAAATTAGCCTGTAAGAAACAAAGCAACATGCAATTTATGGCAGTTTATACCATGGAGACGGATGGATTGTTCTGACAGGGAAACATCTTGTGTGGGAATTAAGCAGGGAATATTTTTTTCTGTTAGTGACTAGAGCCTGCTCTTGTAGGAAACTGATCCTATTGCAACCAGTCTGATCTGATAATACTTTAAAAAGTCTGAAGAATGGGGTTTTATCCTTGATTAACTGCAATGCTAACTACTATCTTTGGATATCTCTTACAGCAAGAGGTCACAACAAACAACAGATGACAACCCAGGGAAAGGACAAATTTACTTCTAATATTTTTGTTCCCAGTCACTCCACAATCATTCATATTAGTTATGAGCCTGTATTTGACTACATCCAGACATTTCTCAGGAATCGTTGTTTTGAAATTCTGGCCAAAGTGTAAATGTTACACTAAATTTAAAATGGAAATAAGAAAGGACTTCAGGGCAACCAGTGGATAGTTAGTGCAGAGAAATAGTTGACTCTTTTTCAAAAAGAATAACTTTGAATAAATGTCAGACCACCAACATGTACTGTGCTAGAAGCAGAGCCTTTTCTTTTTGGCAGAAGTCCTTTTTTTTTCTATTTATCAGTCTTCTAATTGCTGATATACATGATTTCCAATTACAGATGCAAAACTATACAAGTACATTTTTGAATCCTTGCTGGCAGGAATATCCAGACTATGCATGTTGGAGCCAAGACACAGTAGGGATTTTATTCCCCATCTTGTTTACTTCAGCTTCATATAAAAATCAGGATTTCTATTTACCACAGAAAAACTATTCCCACATATTACTGTAGTGATAAGCAGGAAAGAGCTGATGGACATAAAGCAGAAAGGGATATCTAACAACATTTGCTGCCATTTGATCTTCCACTGACTACAGCATCCCCATGATTTTGCCTCAACAGCAGCAGTTCAAGCATGATGGTGAGATAAATCTGCTTAAAGTTTTTTACTGCCTCAGTTTTTACTCTCATCACTCCTTGGAAAAAAGTTTCCAGCCAAGATGCAACTGCTTTACTGCAACAGCAAATCCATCTTTATGCATAACAAATCTCTCTCTCCAAATCCTACATGTAAAAGTCAATTTCTTAATATTTTAACTTAAACTCAAAGGATTTACAAGAGTTATTTCCTTGACCTCTGCAAACCACAAAAAAATCCCAAACTAGTTTCATAGACAGTTTAAATGCCAGAGTATCTGCATTGCTGGTGATGAAAAGATGCATCTCTTACTGCGTGCTATTCTCCCTCTTAAAAAGAGAAAGGCTTTTTATAAATGTCACACATTCCAGATATCTACCCAAAGAGCTTTTAAACCTGTATGATCTTCTAATGAAGCATAAGCAGCTAATAAAAATCTACCCATCTTGTACTTCAGGTGGTCATTTCAAACATTTTATCACCCCTAAAATATTCCCATTTCTTCATCTGTAAAACCACCTGCTCAATAAAAGACAGGTGCTAACGCTATGGACTTCAAAGTCCCTAGAAATTCCAAACATATCTTTTGGGTTAGTATTTTTTTTCTTTAACTTTCTTTTTCCCCCTCAGGAGAACACCCTGACAAAGCAGACAAAGGAGAGAGGTGGCTGAGTCCTCATGGAGTGAATGCTGAGCACAATACCAGGATGGAGCCTCCTACAAACAGGTGACAGCCACAGACTTGCCCCAACAGGCTCTTCTCCACTTCTCAGGTTTCAAACATGTTATTGCTGCATTCTTCCCAACAATTATTTTTTATGGGAGATAGGTGTAAGTTCTACCCCAGTCTTCTAGAAGTCAGTTGCAAACTTTTCACTGATAGGAAGGCTTAAAGCAGGAATTAAAAACAAAACATCAGAATCCTGCAAAAAATATATCACCACTTAATCCATTTTTCATTGTGATCTCAGTCCAGGAGAAACAAAAAGTAACTGAAGGAATTTCACACTGCTGCAGAGTGCACAGCCACATTCCCCTGGCACCACATCCCAGCTGCCAGTGGGGCTGTGACACTGCAGGAACTTCTGCTTCAGTCTGAACACTTTGGGGCAGGGATCATGATTTGTTTTATATCTCTTGTGGGTGATTCTGGCAGGTAGAACCAGCACAATTTAAAGGTTTAAAAGATGGACAGAAGCAATGGGGGCCACAAAACAAAAATATTATGTTTTCCCTAAAGGGGTGTGCTCTCAGAGAACAAGATGTGTTCTGCAGTACAGACATGCAACTGAATTCTTAATACAGTTAGCTAACAGAAATTATACTCATCCATGTAAGCTGCTCTTCTGCTAAAAGCTGCTATTTGTTATGTGAACCTCCAAGACATGAAAAAGCTACTTATTTTGTCTGTTCCATGTTACTGGAATACCAGCAGTGGCTATTTGTCACAAAGGCTGCTGGTGGTGGCAAGAAACTTTATGCTCATATAAATGCCTCTACTGAAATGTAATTTTAAAGAATTGTGATCAGTCTGCTAAAGTTTTTTTAGTAATATTTAGTACAAGAAACACACTAGAGAATATTTAACTAAATCAGCAAGATAGATGCTAAAGATGCTTTGTCAGGATATACAGATCCTAATCAGCAACAGTGTACTCACAAAAGCAATTTATAAAGATAAGCCATAATTTTATAAGCACCTGAGAGATTTCACAAATCCCTTTGTGGCAATAAGGAAGCTTTAATTGGTTATTTTTTCAAATTACTTGTTACAACCTGCTCTTATTATTCACCATCTTTACATCCTCTTAACATTCCTCCCCTTCCTATTGATGTTCAAATTGACTGAAGGATGGTTTCCAAACCACTGCTGGGAAGTTAATGCCTTGTGATTATGCTGCCATGGCAACTGAACTTCTGTTAGGGCTCTGTCAACTTCAGATACTTATAAATCAAGTCCTTCCCAACTACAGATACCCCTCCTGCCAAATTCAATCTTTTGATGGGGGGGGAACCACTAAAATCCTGTTAGAAAGATTTTTACATCAAGTAATTGATATAATTTTTCTGCAGGTATATTTGTTCTAGATTTTTTATCTTGTGCATGGTGTGGTGTTCTCTGTAATTACAGCAGGGTATTTTTCATCAGGGAAGGGTAGTCTAAATCAAGTTAAATCTATGTTGCTACACAGCTACATAGGCAACCTGTTTGAATCATTTATCCATATTTTGAGTTACTATTAAATTTTTCATTTCCCTGCTTTTATCCAAACAAACCACACATTAAGAAAAAAAAAATCAGCATTCCACATTAACTGATAAAACACATTTCTCAGCAAAAACTAGAAACAGGGAAACTAGAAACAAACGCTAATCTTATTTCTGTGCAAAAAAATCTCCAAAGCGATTGAAAGAGCCAAGAAACACTATCAAGAACTGTTTAAGGTAGAGAATGGCATTGTTCCATACACAGCTATCAGTTGCAGTCAGAAACAGCCCAAGCTCTGTGCCATTCTCCTCTCTTCCTGGCAGTTTAAAAACAAGTGTAGCTGCACTCTCTTTATCCAAACCTTTATCCAAACCACACAATTACACACAGCCTTTAAAACAAAACTGCTTCTGGTGCACAGAACTAAAGCACAAGTTCCCATTCTGATTCCCCTGGCCAGCCCTGCAGCTCCATCCCAAAGCTGCCCCCCTGTCCTCCCAGCACAGCCATGGCCCTTCCCAGCTCAGCTCAGCTCTGCTCCCACAGCCAGGGCTTTGTTTACCTGCTCTGAGGGGGTTTTCACTCCAGCTCCATTTCCTCCTCACTCCTCTGGGGCTCAGGCAGGAGCAGAGCTGTGCCTGGTTCTGCTGAGCCTGGAGCTGCACCCAGCCCGGAGCTGCACTCCTCCTCCTCCTCCTCTTCCTCCTCCTCCTCCTGCTGCTGCTGCACACACCCACCAAAGCCAGCACATCACCCTCCCTGCACATCAAACCCACCGGGCTGCTGCTCGGCCATCCCACCTGGGAAAGGAAAAGGGAAAGGAAAAAAAGGAAAAGTTAAAGGAAAAGGGAAAGAAAAAAAAGGAAAAGGGAAAAGGGAAAAGGGAAAAAGGAAAAGGACACTGGGCCAGGCAGGGGCAGGACCTTTCCTCACCACTCCTGTGTGTCGCTGTTTGATGGCCACACAATTCACAACATTTTTCCCTTGGGGAGAGGCATCTGCTGACTATGAACTCAGCACTCTCCTCCTCTGGAAGTTATTAAATATTACTTCCAAGCTCCTGAAGAATTTATACAGAATTTATGCAGCCTCCTGGGTGTTGGTCTAGTTCTGTTACAAACCCAAACTTTCACTGAGATTGTATTCCAGCTCAATTTAGACTGATGCAGCCCAAGTGCTGGGGCCACTCCCCACTGGTACCTGTATCCCTTGATCCTGTTTGCACATTTTGGAGTGAGATCATGCTGCAGGCACACTCTAGGAGCACTGGATGAGTTTTCAATGGCCTCTCTGCTCTGACCCTATCTGATCTCTCCCAGGTATTTTCCACAACAAAAAGATCCCGTGCTCTGCTGTGCACACCTGACTAAGAGGGCAAATGACCACAGCATGTGCTTCTGCTCTTCTCAGCATTTACCTGGGATGTTCAACCAACATGGTCACATTTTCTCCTTTATTCTAAAGGCAGTAAAGTGAAACACAAATCAAATCACAGAACTAACAAATAGTACACTGAACTCTACTGCTGCCTCTCATATGCTGTGTGGCCTTTTCCCCTGGATTATTTTGGTGTGTGTGGATTACAGCAGTGACTGAGAGATACTGGTTGAGAGCAAAGTCTCTCCCAAGCCTGTAAGACACCTAAAGCAGAAGACACCTAATGCTATCAAAGCAGAATGGTAGTGCATTCTTCAGGGATATTATTTTTCCACAGCTTTAACACACCACCAAACCTGTTTGGATCCATCCTATCATCAGTCTCTGTTTGGTTCATCAATTGCTTCATTTATAAAAGTGTTTGAACTTTTACTTCACATCAACCTGTATTACCAGTACAAGTTGCATCATTAAAATCCAGTACATTAAATATTATATGATACTTGTTTACCTTCTATTTGTTATTTTTCTGTAACTCCAGCATTATTGTTATGAAAACAGCCTTGCTAAATACTTTATTTGGCAGAAGAACATATGCTACTTTTTCATTTAATGTTTCTGAACAGAACTGAAATAAATCTCAGTTTAAGAGATTCTCTGCATGGCTCCTCAATCTAGAAAGCATTTTAAGAACACAGGACCAGATACATGACTGTACTGAAGTACCTGACAAACTCTGTCCATGGATCTCTGCAGAGAAGGGTGATGTTTTCACATGAGCTATGAGCCTAAGTCTCCTTAGAATAGATTACTTAAACATGCATTTTGCTGAGTGTCTCTGAAAGTCAATCAGCTGAAGCATCTGAATGCTAAAACTCACATGAGCAGAGCTGCTGACATGGGTGAGTGTTTGCAGGAGGCAACACTTCACCAATATAGACAGGCATTGTTCACATTATTCATTTACAGTTTGTATGGGAACAGCAAGGTTGTTCTGTGACTGTATTTATTTGTTTATTTATTTAGTATTTAGTAGACTCATTCATGCCTAAAGAATCAGCAGAAACTTCTATGAATCCCTCACAGCACAGGTATCTAAATCTAGCTCTGAAAACAACAACTCAAGAAATTTACAGGCCTTTTTGGGTCACATTCTTTGCCTCTTAAATACAGATAAAATTTTCTTAGACAAATGTAGCAGCTTTCCCAGTTTGTTTGTTTTCCCCCTCGCATAATTATTGTCATTTCCTCCTAACTTCAGAAGTCAAGGTGTGTCAGAATTGACATCTTTCAGAATTCTGGCACAGATGAGACATCTTAAAATTCTGGCAATTTAAGTAACAGTATTTACAAGCACTAAACTTCATTCAAGTACCACATCTTAAATTACTACTCCTCTTTAAAATCAGGGGCACCTCAGCATAAATTACAGTATCACAAACATATTTAGAACTTGACCTGACCTTGCAGTCTGAAATCAAGGGAACCTTCTGGTGGCCTGGATTCTTTTCAGGTCCATCTGTGAAAATGGCACTGTGCCACTGCTTACAAGGTGGGGTGCAAGACTCAACAGTGCACAGGAAGCAAACCCAGGGCAGGCAGCAGCCCCTGGAGCAGGAACTAGAGCTGTGCACAGCCAGGAGAAATCACACCATTGCCTCTTTTTCTTTTCTTTTATTTTTTTTTTGCCAATTAACATTAAGCAAAAAGCATTATAAAAATAAATGTGTGGAGGAGCAAGATGATTAAAGCACTTGACAGCAGATATATGCATCTCTAGATCATTAGATCAAATCCTGGTCATATCAGCTACAGCTGGAAAAGGTGAAAATTTTAAAAATCCTGATCTTATTCTCAGTCTTTTCATACAATTTCATCCAAAATATGCACCTTTTTCTGCCCTGATGTCCTCTTTTGCAGAGCTAAGAGAATATGGCTTAGAAGTGTTGTAAGACGTTTTAGACAAGCAAAGATGGAGTATAGGGATGATCCATCATTCTCTGAAGTCAGCTGGAAGCTTCTCAATGATTTCACATATTTTGAATTAAGCCCTGGAGTAGCAGTTATACTGTGTATGAAAAACACATTAGCCAAAAATCATTTAGGTTGACATCTTTCAAATGGTAAAGTTTACTGAGATTTGTGGAGTTGCACAGAAATTTGCAGGTTTAGGATTAGACAGGCATCTTTCAAGAGGCAAGCCCTGAAGCTTTGAAAACCATTGCTCAGTGGGAAGTCTGTGTAGAACTCCTCACTCTCACTATGCTGTTACTGCCTGCCTGTTTTTTACCAGAGTTAATGAGAAAAGAGTAATTTTTCATAACTAAAGGTTCCTTCCTGCTAGAGAAATCCAAGGAAGAGCACTGATCTCTGTTGCCTTGACAACATTTCCTGAAACACTGAAGCATTAAAGTATTCATTATGCTCAAGAAAGTTGCAATATCTATTTCATATTGGACATTTACCACATTTGTTGTGTTGGCATGCACTCCTCTATCATCTGTGAGTATTTTTCACAGAAAGCAATGTGCCAAATAATACATCACAAATATCTGAGCTGGATTAAATGCACATGGTATTTTTCCTGCATATTTCCATGGCTACTGAAACTTCCATTGTTACACCTATGATCTAGAAAAAGAGCATTCTACCATGATTTGTGGATATTAGCAAAATAAGTCCTGTCTTTCTCCTAATGCATTTCCTAACTGAGCAAAGGGATCACCTCTACAGAGTGGCTGGAGGGATTTTGTCCTTGAATCTCAGTTTGTACCCAAACTTTGGCTTTTCTGATGGGTTTTGTTGGGGGTGCTCCAGGGCACAGCAGAGCTGCTTCTGAGATGAAGACTCTTAGGTCCACATGAGGAGTGGATTCTCTCTTGCTGCTGTTCATTGTAGGGGACTGAAAAATCTGACTTTCTCAGAGGTGCTAAAGCCATACTGAGGGACAAAACAAGCAGGAGTTGCAAGTCTGAAATGTTGCAAAGAATCTCAACTTCTCTTTAAATAAAAATAAAATAATAAGTGAAATAGATTTTTACAGGTAAAATAGGCAGCACCAGCCTCTGTGAACCCAAAGCTAACTTTTATGCTTTCCTCTCCCTTCAGTATTTCTACAGACTGCCCTGGATGTAATAAGAATAAGCAGAAAATAAAGCAGCACCAAAAGGGCTTGCTGCTAATCACTTCTGATCCATTAGAGGGAAGTGTTTGTACACAATGTACATATAATTCCCTTCAACCACTTCTAGTAATTTCTTTGGATGAAGATGATAAGATAGCAGACTCTGCTTCTCACATAATGAGTTATTTTATTGACAAATAAAATGAAATGTACTGATCACTATGTTTACTACAGGACATTTGATACAATCATTTTTATTAACAAATGCAAAATACAAAGCGTTTTGGGTTTTTTTCTGACTGCATGTTAGTAGGCATAATTTGGTCTGGGAGACATAAGCTCTACCTAGACAATTCCTGTAGGGGTGCTACTTCACACCAAAATTATGGTTTCCTTCTCAAGGGGGAAACAGCAGAACAAGAGACAACCCACATGATATAAATCATCAAAAATACCCACATTTCCCAAAGAAACATTGCCAAAGAAAACAAAGAGGGAAGACAGTAATCCTCCTGTGAGGATCTCAAGCTTCATCTAAATTAAAACTTCAGGTGAACTGAAAGGTTGTGGGTGATTTCCAGCACAGGATAAGGAGATTGTTAATTGTCCTGCCTCAAACAGCTCTGCAGCCCTCTGTGAGCTGTGCCTTCCTGTGCTGTGAATGATCTCCTGTGGCTGCTTCCGATCTCATCTCCCTCATTAGCAGAGGATTTGTGTCATGCCCTGACCCCATCCTTTACATGACCTCTGCTGCCCAAGGGGACACACACACGCGCTGACACATGGTTTTCTCATGCTAGCTTTTGACTTATTAGTTCCCTGAGTCATATTTCGAGGCAGTATTTAGTGCTGCCCCTTTGGAACTGTGCATGTCTGACAGGGAGGGGCCACCAAACAAGCCCACAGTTGTGATAAATTGCTCTGATTGTTGACCAGCAGCTGCTCACCTCTATCTTCCAAACTTTTCCAGCAGCACTTAAAAGACACAGAGTGTCTGAATGTCTGTCCTGCAGCTGCATTCCCAGATGATGCCTGGAGAACTTTAAGCATGGATTATCCAAGCTGCTAATACACACTGCAATTCAGTGAAGCCAGTGTCTGAATGGCCTCCCTGCCTACACAATTTTTTTGGTGAAAATTTTTTATGATTTGGCCAGCCTATACCTTACAGACAGCTGTCAGAGCAACACAACTTCTACAGGCCATCGAGGAGTTTGGTCTCTGTTATGTGCTAAGAACCACTGCTGCCCTCTGCTGCAGTATTTTGGGTTGTTTCTCTGATAACCAGTGAGAGCCACAAATATTCAAGTAAAATTTCTAGACTGAACCAGAACTTAGCATGCTTAATGCTTCCATTACTGACAATATCATTCAAAAGCTCTGTTTCTAATACATCAAAAAAGTCTGATGCTGCAGGGGCAAGGTTAAATAGAAAAAACTTTACCTTTTTTATCTGATTTTGACTCTCAGAAGAGGGACACCCTTATAAGAGTTTGGACATGCTTCCTTTCTGCAGCAGATGCTGTCTCATCTTCTTATAATAAATAGCCATAGGAGAATAAGAACTATGAAGTGAGAAACTCACCTTGGGGCCAAAATAAGCACCAAGGGATACAGAATGTTATCTTAAATTATGAATGTTATGAAAGTCAGATTAGTTTAAATTATGAATGAATGTTAGCTTAAGTTATGATGGACAGCCAAGTTCCAGGTCAATTGAACTAATCTTTCCTTAGTCTCAGTTTATCCAGTTCTGATGGGATGCAGCTCATGACCCCTCAAACAGTTAGGTTTCTTCCTCACTGATGGTAGGAAGAGTAACATGAGTGCAACCTTGCTATAGTCACAGCTACTTCACAAAATGATCCAGATAGAAATATTTATTTCTTCCCAGCCCTCCACAGACTCCAATAACCCTCTCTTTTGTCATTTTCATCTGAATAGGTTGCATTGCTTATAGGTGAGAACAACTTTCATGTACACCTAAAACAATTTTAGAATAAATTTTTTTCCCAATCTCACAAATCCAATTACGTCTCTCCTGCAGAGCCTCCTGCACAGCACTGCAACTGCAGTGTCTCCAATATACAATGCTAAATTGTAAAAACTCATCAGTAGACAGGAATAGATAAGCAGATGGTGGCAGGGCAGAAGAAGAAAGCCAGAGACACAGCCTTCCTACTCAGGGGAAAACCCAGGCTGCTCTCAGCAATTATCTGTGCAGGTCTCCAAAGGAATCAGACACACATTTCAAAGGAGGCAGGCTCAGAGTGCGGCTAATGAAAGAACTGTGCCTCCTTCCAAATGCTCAGGGTGTCCACAGGAGCTCTGGGTTCCTCATGGTTCATATTCTGGATGCTGAGCCAGAGAAACCTCCACAGCTAAACCACAATACCATCTTAATTCAAACCTGAAACTTCGTACAATAGGGCTGACACAGTCCTGCATGTGTAACAGATGGGGCACAAAGAAGGGAACCTGTAACACACTCTCACTTGCAACTTCCAGCTGCTTTTATTTTTTGTGACACTTTCAGGTTTATTCTCAGGTATTTGCTCAAAAACACACACTCCAGCTGCTGACCTGAGCTCAAGGCTTAAGTTCTTTCTTTCCACTGAGCAGAGTTTCCTACAGGGACAAGAGTTAAGTTTTGCTTCTCATATCTCAATGACAAGGAAGGTCCTCTGTGTTTTGGCCCTTAAACAATTCAGTCATGGCACAGAGGAATCCAAGCGTAGTTCAAGGATTCCAGCTCACCAGAGCCATGAGAGATGGAGGTTGGTGCTGACATCTCTAAAAAGATTTGACTGGTCTCAATGAGAACAATGAGGACTCCAAATAAGAGTCAGCAAAGGAGATTACTCAGATGGTTTCTGCCTTCTCATTTCTGAACACATATTTTACCTCTCCAGCACATTTCTCCCTCTCACCTTCTCAGCATCATTCAAATCATGTGTAAATCTCATGTAAGTTCTGACAAACTTATGGTTGCCAAAAGTGATTCCAGTAATTAAATTACTTCTGTAAATATATTAAATCTGACAGAAAAGCAGTGCGATGTGCTTAGCAGATCACCATGAAGAGAGAAAAACAGAAACCACATACCCATAGAAACTAGTGCAATTAATTCTATATCACACACTTTTCCTGATGATTGCAAAACTAAAACCCTGAAAATAATTCTGAAAATCAGCAACTTTGTTCAAGAATCAGCAGGAAGCCTTTCTATGAGAATTTCTGTATTCTCTGCAGTTAGGTGAGGACATAATGGGTGGCTCAATTCTTCACAAACTCTAGCTCACAAAACACCTACCTCTAGGACTTTCCCAGTAATGAACTGGTGACATGCTTCACACTTGACTCCAAAAAGAACTTGGTAGTCCTTTTCACAGTAAGGAGCACCATCTCTGTAAAAGAAAATTCACAAATTACAAACCACTTCTTATTAAACAGGTTACAGCATGACTTTCTATCTTCATTTGTCTTCAGCTTGGAACTCCTACACACAGACCCAGGGAAATGGGGAGAGTTCAAGACAAACACTTTGTAGTACAAGAAACAAAAATAACATTCTCACTAATGCCTCTTAGAATTGTTCCTTAAATTTCCATCCAGAGAAGGCATGCAGGACAAACTACTGAAGCAATCCTCATTCTTCAGAGCAGACTCTCTACACCTACAGGTGGTGCAGCGCCAGGGAATCAGTGTAGCTGTCTCTGGGGTAGAGAGGAAATCACAGGCTAGCACAAGCAGACAGGTTTTTTTTGTTCACTTCAGAAAAAAAAAAAAAAGCCTTTGGTAGGCTGCAAGGTTATAAGCAGTGACTTTTAAGTGTAAGGTAATTTTGTGTGAACAAGGAACATACAGTAAAAGTGGAAACACTCGTCAGCCTAGGAGCTTTTCTTAGGCACCAGATTGTTTTTGAGAAATTACAGATGCTACTTATAAATAAAATATACACCCAAATGACAGGTTTGTGAAATGTACATTGTTTCTTTATTTTTTCTCTTTGCTATAAGCTTGAAGGGGGAGAAAGAATCTGTATCTTCATTTCTACTCTTTTTATCATTTCCCTCTTCCTCGACACCTTCTTCCACTCAAACCCCTCTTCATTAGTTTCTTATATGGAGATGAGAAATACAATGTCAGGTCAATCACACCATCACATTTACTCTATTATCTAGCAAAGGTAAGAAATAGAAAAATTAGTATTTTTTTTTCCTCAAAAATCACATGTTAGGAAGCAAAATGACACAATGCTTTATCTGGCTACTACAGAAAACACATGCAACAATCCACCTAATTCTTTATGGGAATGTGGAATGATACCTCTTTCAGACTGGTATTAAACATAAACTGGCATTATTAAACATGAGCTTTCAGTTGCACTTTCCAGGTCACTTTCCCAGCTCAGCTCTCACTGGGAACAAAGACTTTGGTGTGTACAAAAAGGTGGTCAAAGCAGGACTTCCAGATGTGAATTTTGCTGCAAGCCCTTCTCTGCCAGCAGTCAGAACTGTGCCAGGAGTTCAGCACAGCAGCAGACAGAGGTTACTCACTTGCTGATATATTCCCCAGTCAGCACCTTCCCACAGGCCTTGCACTTGAAGCAGCCCAGGTGCCACTGCTTGTCCAGGGCTAGCAGTGCTTGTCCATTTTTGATGTCTCTTCCACAGCCAGCACAATCTGCAAACAAGCAAACAGATGCATTTGTTGTCAGCTGCTTGGTTCATTAACCTTAATTAACTGCCCGCCTGTCACAGCATTTGGCAGCCAAAGGGATGAACTGCACAGAATGTAAAGGCACAGCTTCCTTTCCTTAAACCCTTCCCATCTTCCTTTCCTTAAACCCTCCCCGGGTCCTGCACAAAGACTCAATCTTTCTCCTTACAGACATTCTCAGTAGAAGAGGGAAAGTAATTCTGTTTCTCGTGCTGTTTATGACTCAAAGACCACCTGGAAAGCTCTGTACAAACTCCAGATTCTGTCAGGAACAAGCTACCAAAAAGTCTTCGCTGTTCCTGCTGCTGTTCCTGCAGTGTGCCTGGTTTTGCTTTAGCAAGACCGAGAGCTTGCACGGAGCTGAGAGCCGGGCCAGGACTGTTCCTGTCCCCGTTGGGTGGCAGCAGAGCCCCGCGTGTGGCACAGGGAGCAGGGACAACAGGCGCACCTTGCTGAGGGCCCGCCCTGGCACACACCTGCCTGCAGGGACACACCTGGCTCCAGGGACAGCCCAGGGCACACACCTGGCTCCAGGACCAGCCCAGGGCAGGCCTGACAGCCCTGTGAGGGGTGCAGTGAGGGTGTTGCTGTCCCCCCACAGCTATGGGAAGCTAAGTTCTCCCGGTTTCTATTCAGCAAAAGGACTCTGGCTCAGGAGTTTTGGTACTTTCCTGGTGGTCACTTTTCACTGCAATCAGTCCTGATGGCAGAAAGGGAAGCAGAAGCCAGGAGCACTCTGTCCCAAGGGGTGCCACAATAGCTTATGTTACATCAGAGATCCCCAGCTCAGCCCCAAGCTTCCATTCCTCTCCCTTCAAACATAAAATACTCAAAAAGATTTCCTGTTAAGGGGCAGGCCAGCACATGGTAAATCTGAAGGGACTGATGTGGCAGGCAGCACTGAACTGCAAGGGTTGTGCTGCTGTGCCAGCCTCGGGGGACAGAAGGACAGGGAGGGGAGGGCCTGGAAGCCCAGTGAAGTGGAAGGGGAATGCCCATCAGCCGAGGCACTCATGGAAGCCACAGAGACAGCCTGGAACAAAAGATTTCCCAGATATTATCATTCCCAGACTTGGTGTGCCTTTGGTGAATGCCTGAAACATCAACAAATCCCAAGAAATGGAGACAAACAGAAGTGAGCAATGTGAGCTGTTAAAGCCCAGGCAGCAGGGATACATCACCCTGGCTCCAACACTCAAGCTGACTGAGCAAGCACAGCCCAAAAACCTTCATCTCCTCATGGGTTTAAGCCCAGGCAACACCATGCCTTGCAAAAGGGCAAGTCCGAGTTTATTATCACAACTGATAATGAGAGCAGTCAGTCCTTCTGACTAAAGGGCATGACTTTGGATAATGGGCCAAAACAACCCCAAATATGTGCTGCACATTCCTGCTATCCAGGAATCCACTACCCCATGTCCCTCTTCCTACCAGCATTCTTCTTATTCTTCTCAAATCCCCTAAAAAAGGAGGGGAGGGGGACTAAGCACAGTAGTACCTTGTGACAAAATGCAAGTCACAGACTTCTGACACAACTTGGACTTGAAAAGCAGCCCTGAGATGTCCTAATACCAGGACTTTGCTCTAGAGGACATAAGTTACAAGCTGAAATGATGAAATGACAAGGAGTGACACCCTGTAATGCATCCCTCTGCTCTGCCATGACAGCTGAAGGCTCCACGCCAGGCTGGGATGACAGCAAAGCTGGCACAGGTCACCAAGGCGGGGAGGCTCTGGAATGTCCAGCACAGGCAGAGGAAGGGACAGACACGTGTCAGAGAGGCTTGGGCACGCTGATCTCGCCTTTGGTTTGGGGAGGATACTGCATCACCTCTCGGGGTCCCTCCCAGCCCTCATTTCCTCCAGCTGAATCTGAAACCATGCAGCCTGGCCTGGGCTGTGAGAGCAAATGGCATCCTGCCCCCAGTCCCAGTGGGTGCTGGGCTGCAGTTTGAAAACAGCCCCCATTTCTCAGCCCCCAGCACTCCTGCTTCCTCCTGGTGTGCCAGCCTCCAGAGCCAGCCTGGGGCCTGGCACACTGGGATGCACTCCCTGAGATATTTTCCCTCAAAAAATCTGCTGTATTTTCCATGCTGTTTTCATTTTTGTTTGGAAAACTTTTTTCACGAAATTGAATTTTCTCAGAAATTGAATCAATAAAGAGATTTTTAGAACACATAATTTCCAAGGCAGTGGGAATAGAGAAACTGCCTTACACAAAAAGTCTACCTAGTCCAGCATCTTTATTGATGCCAAAACCAGATACCTGGGGGAAGCAGGCATCCATGGAGTACCTCTGACTGTTTAATTGCTTCTTTGTAAGCCAAATCACAGTAAGTCTGAGCACCAGACTTAGCATTGTGCTCATGTTTAATACAGGGGTTGGCAACATCCTTTTATTATTTTATAGCACCAGTGACATCTACACTCTTTCTGGGTTCCTTGAAGTGTTTTGCAAAAGGAAATTAACATCATTTCCATTCTGCTAATACAACAGACACATTGAATGTCTAGAAGCAAAGTAAACTAACAGACCAGTGCGGCTGGATTAGGCTGAGATGGCTTTTAAATAAATCTGATTTTAATTCTGACAAAACTGTTGGTATATACATGAAAAGCTTGCAATTATCATTATTTCCTAAAATAGAACGTGAATAAGGCTGGGCTGGGCTAAGAAAAGACCATTTGTTCATCCAAATTCTACAAATAAAAGCCATTATGATCTCAGGCCTGCATGAGGCACATTTAAGCCCTTGGCTGAATGTCACCAGGGTATGCAGGCAGGAGCTCAGTATCACATTAAGCACAATCTGTATCTGTCTAACCTATAACTAGCACATGCTGCAAATAAAAGGGCTGTGAGGTAAGAACACAGGTTCACAACCATATGCCAGAGCAGACTGAAAAACCTGACAATTCCTCCTGAATTTGTGCACAATGGTTCCCACCATGGTGCTCTCTGGTTTCCCACCTGGCTCTAACAGACTGCACCCCTTGAATCTGAGCTTTCTTGCATCATCTTTTTGCCACATCACCTGGATTCTTCCTCACTGCACTCCTTGCACATGACACATTCAGCAGTGCCAAGATAACAAGGAGGAGGCAGACAGTGCAGCGTGCTGGTGAAAATGCAGAGAGCACTTAGATATATGTCATGTTTGACATGTCTGGGTACAAAACAAAATGCCTGGACAAAGGAACTGTGTGTGTGGAGTCAGCCAGCCCAAAAGCATGGCAAAGTGGGGGGACAGGGTACGCCACTATAATATAATATATGATTTAGAACTCCACTCTGCCACCACCTTTAGCAGCCCCACTAAAAGACACAGGTCAGGCTGTGCTGCCACCCATGACACCTTGCTTGTAAAGATATGAAAAAAATGTGTTTCCCTTTTTAGCATCTGCACCACCCCAGACATCCAGGAGTGAAGCATCCTGCACAGCAAGCCATTTGTCACTGTCTAAATTAAGCAGTGGATTTTCTGCCTTTGCCTCCCTCCCCTGATCTCAGCCAATAGTGCACAGGTGAGCTCAGAGCTGATGCAGCTCTGGGATTAACCCTCAGCACACAGAGTAGGACTTTACCCACTCCCATGGGGATTGCTTTACAAATTTAATAGCAAATATTCTTTATCCCACATTCTCTGCTCATCCCATATGATTTTTGAAGGAGAAACCATCTCTGTGTGCTTTTGTCCTAATAAAGAGGGATATGCAAAGTCATGTGAATGATGACACCAGCTCTGCTCCATGCAGGGTTAGCTTTGTGCACAAAGCTAATAGCAGACTGATTTAATTAAGTCACCAAAGAGTTCATTTCAATCCTGATGGCCATCACATATCTAACAGATAAGGTCTGAAGCTGCCACAACCCCCACAGGTCACAGGTATTTTGTGCTCTCGTTACACTCTCTGTAACTATTTCCCCTCCTTATCAAACATTGATAAATGAGCTTTACAAAGCACCAGCAGGTTTCTGTTCTGAAACAGGAAAAGCAGGGAAGAATTGGGGGGGATTTTTGTTATTATTTTAATACTTAAAAGAAACAATAAGTTTTCATTGGACTTACACTGAAATACATTGTCAAACATAGCTGGACCTAAAGAGGCAGTGATTTGCAAGTGATGAAAGAGGCAAATATGATCACTGGAGTCAAGGTCAAGAAATCTCTTCAGTATAAACAGCTCTTAGTCACCTTGAAAAACAACTTATATCCCAGTAATTCTTCTGTGGCAATTTGAAGGTTGTGCAATTACAATTTCTCACAGAGGTGGGGAGACCACAGTTTTTTCTCAGTCATCCTTTAACAACAGAGCAGGCAACACCTTCTAAAGCCTTGCTTTAAAATTGAAAGGTTTGATGATATCATGCAGGCTTTTCCAGATCTTCAAGATATTTCTGTCAAAGCTAAAAATATAAACTCACCATGTTCACAGCAGGACAAATGTTTTCAAAGTTTAAAGCATAACCATTTGGTCACTGAGGCTGTGCTAAGTTCTGGAAGTCTGAGAAGGACATACAATATTGGGAATTTTATGTGCAGGATTTCAATCTGAGCATGTAACTCAGGAAATCTGCTGCCAAACCCCTTCTCTTTGCCACTGCAAGGATGGGAAATGTTTGTCAGAACAAATTCACTATTGCCCTTTTGCTGAAGGCAAAACAAACCCACATAAGTAGCCTTGTACTCTTGAAATCTAACAATAAGAGGCTGGGCTCATACAATGGAGGGAAATAAATTTCCCATGGGAAGTGCAGTATAGCTTTGACAGTTTATTATAAATGGCAAGTTGGGAAAAACTGATATTTTCAAAACAAGTAGTTAGAGAAAATAAAACTATTTTAGTTGATTAAATAGGGAAAGAAATCCCAATGGCATGAACTGGCATTCTTGGCTTGCAGCACAACTCCCTGGAAGCATCTGAGTGCCCAGCACTGACTTGTCTGTTTAAGAGACACGTTGTTGTACATCTTGGATGTATCATTAGACCAGTCACTAGTGCTGTCCCCCAGGGGCCAGGATGGGGCCCAGTCCTGTTTAATATCTTTATTCATCATCTAAATTGCACCAGGGTAGGTTTATGTTGGACATTAGGAAGAATTTCCTCAGAGAAAGTGTGATTAGACACTGGAATGGAATGGAGTGCCTGGGGAGGTGCTGGAGCTGCCATCCCTGGAGCTGATTAAGGAAAGCCTGGATGTGTCACTCAGTGTCATGGTCTGGTTGGCACAGTGGTATTGGGGCAAAAGCTGGACTCAGTGATCTCAGAGACCTTTTCCAACCTCAGTGATTCTGTGATTACTGCAAATTGCTGTTTCATCACCTGATTTGATTTGAAGTGATTCAGAAGTTGAATGCTCTTCCCCACCCCCAGTTGCGTCTGTATTGATTTAAGTGTTTAACACAGAAAGGCAATTCCTCATTTCCACTTCTTTCTACTCCTTATTCCCAAAGGAGACCAAACCAAATGACCTTCTGACACATTACTCCAGCAAACTGTCCCTGAAAAAACTGTATCACCAAGTTAACCAATCCCACTTCCCTCTTCAACCCAATCTTTCACACAGGTATCTCAACTGAGAATAAGAGGGTGGATGAAACAGGAGGAGGAAGAAAGAGCAAATATACACAATGAAAGAGAAGAGTTTTTAATTGTCCTATGAAAGAAAGATAAAGCTTTTGGGTTTCTTCCCATCCCAGCAGCCCCAGAGCCCCACCTGTAAAACTACTCTAAAGGATAAACCAGGACCAGGTACATATAAGCTGAGGTCAGTCCTTTATCCCATCATTTCTTTTACCTCATTTCAGTACTCAGAATTCAAAGTCACAATTCCCACTCACAGTACCCCAAGGGAACTGCACCTTTATCTCAGAGTTTCATTGTTTAACACCCAGTTCATGGACAGCACATTGTGTCTCTTCATTTGCAGATTATTTTGGATAATTTTCAACTGTTACTCTTGGAAAACAAGCAATTCCAACAGAGTGCAAACTCCCCAAAATAGGAGTGAAACTCATGACAACCTTCAGGAAGGTTTTTATGTCTGTATAACATACGGCAAACCAAGGTCTAGCTAATTCACTTTTCACATTCTTTTGAAGTGACCTCTGATTCCTGACTTGCTACCTGGCAGGCTTTCTGACCATGACAATTCCCAGACACTCCAGTCCCTGGGGATCTCCTCTATGGCTGCGTTCTCCCAGCCAGTGATCCCTGCTCATGCAACACCCATTTACTGAGGAATTCCTTGCACCTCCCCCAGAACTTCCTCTGGAATTAGCTCTGGAGTAGCACTCCTCCAGTACAACCCAAGGACATGGATGTGTTTTGATTGCCAAGTTCAAGATGGGGTTACACACAGGCAAAAAAAGAACTGACACATATTTAGCACTGTCTAATTTACTGCAACACAAAAGCATCCAAAAGAAATGGGGAAACTGGACTGCAAACACCTTCCTGAAGAACAGTTATTTTTTTGAAATGAATTTTCTGACAGAAAACTCATAAATCAGAAACTTCCTGCTCTGCCACAACTGTATTTTAAATACAGTTGCTGCTCTATCTCTATTACCCAGGGGTCAAGTTTCTAACAAAGCTTCTATTCCTTCAGAGAAGGATTGAACACAATTTATCAAGCAGCATTAAAATGCCAGTCCTTATAAACTAGGAAATAGCTGTGCAAATGGAGGCTACTTGAGTAATTCACCCATTTTTCTGAGTGAGGACATAAAGTGAAATAAAATTAATCCTAGAAAGTAATTCAAATTATGAAAATGCTTCAAAAACTGCAAGCATTCTTCAAAAGAATAAATCATCTTGAAACAATCATACAAATTGGCCAGTGTCATTAAAAGAATTGCATATTCTTAGGCACAATCTAATGGCTTTTGCCAGAAAGGAACTCTGCTTGGGTTTGCATAATTTCTTGAACTTTTATCATGCCATGAACATTGATTTGTTTCTTTTATTCTTAAAAGGGTGGATGGGGGGGTAAAATTTTAGACCCACTATATACTGTATTAAGTCATAAATGAAGCTGCCCTGCAAGGTTATTACAATCAATTTCAGACTAAAGAAATGGAGAATTAAATAGTGGCATTTAAAAAAATAAAGGATTTAGTTTAAAATGTAAAGTTTTAAATAAATCGGAGTTAGAAGTGGGATCTGAAAACACAGGGAATAAACTTGCTTCCCTTCTCCTATTTGAAACTGAGGTATATAAAATGTCCCACTTTCAAAAATTTTAAGGTCATGGAGATCCAAAGTAAATAGTTTCATAAGCTACAGACTCTTGAAAAATATAAATTCCAAAACGGTGATATATTTTAATTCATTTACATTCTTCATGTGTCTAGCAAATTTCTGAAAGTAAAAAATATCCACAGATACTTTATGTATTCTAAATAGAATTTCAACTTTCATTCAAATACAGTTTGACAACTCATTAGCAAAAATAGTTGTTAGGGAAAGATATAGATGTTAAATAATATGATGACTTTATGCAGAGCTATATTAGGTTAAGTAGATGTGTACAGATATGAGGTACCCTCATGTTTATCAATTAGTATTTTATAATTAAAAATCTAAATGTAATCCAAGGTTACAATCAGTCAGTCTAATCAAGGTTTCCTGGGTTATTGAACAAACCATGATTAAAATCAATGATTTAAATCAGTGTTTGAAATCAATCAACAGTGGTGTCCATAGTATGCTTTTATTCTATGGTAAACAGAAAAAAAGAGAGATATGGGACAATGTTGCCTCTTTTGTCAAGTTTCCTAAACCCTCAACTGAATCTCCAGTAGCTGAACACAGGCTTGAATGCCACAGAGATATGGGAGTGCTTCTGCTGATGGAAACAGACAAGCCAAAAATCAAATGAGAAAGTTTTTGTGTTACAGCACACAAAAATATTAAATGCTTAAGGCTCAAAAATTTAAAAAATTGTAATTTAAAAATTCATATTCACAATCAAAACTGTTGAGCCTCTCTAAGTTCCCCAGGGCCCTCACTGAAGTTGTGGACATTGTGGGTGAATATTCCTGAAGACAAAGTGAGCTCAGTGTCTCACACAAGGCCCATCCCCACCTGTGCCAAGTACCTGTGCAGCTTTGCCACAGTGTGAAACTGGAGAATATTTCCTAAGAATAAGCTCAAAATCATGTGTTGGATGTTGCTCAACACCTTTTAAAATCTCTGCAGATATCTTGCTTAGCAACAGTCAGCCAACTTTCCCCAGCACTTTTAAATTCTCTGTAGAATTGAAGGAGTTTTCAGAGAGCTCCAGGAAAAAATTATGAAGAACAAAATAGTGAAAAATTAGTCAAATGTGGCTGAACAGTTACAAATCCAAGCTGCAGACCTTCCCCAAGAACTAAGATTAAAACGAATTTTGCATCTATTTTAGCTAATTTCTAATGGAGGAGTTTGTGATGCTGATACATCAGCTCTGACTTTACTTTTGAACACTGGCAGCAATCACTCAGATTTTTATCTAATGAAAGGACAGTTATGTCCTGACTATAGGACTGCATTAAGAATTAAAGAGCCTTTTAAGGAGGACTGCAAAGTAAATTTGCTTCTCCATTTTGATGCTCTGTTGTTTCAAATAAAGCTCACTTTACTGCCACTTTTCTGGGCAGTGAGGCAAAAGATGATTCCTATTTTTTCCTTCCCATCTCCTCCTCCTCCAGCAGGTATGGTATGTTGGCTCTGCTTCACTTCAGTATTTCCAGAGCCTTGTTGGAAGTTTCAGTTATTTACTGGGAACTTCACTGCCTGCATCTTTTTCAAAGAGATAAGGGTATTGAATAATTAGCAAAGACACCTTTTCCCCACAAGTCCATTAAGCGTTAAGCTTATTATTTATATCACAATAGAGCAAAGATCCCCAGTTGTGAGGCCAAATCCAACCCTGTAAGACTCTGTACTGATAGGCATGAAAGCATTTGTCCCAAAGAGCCAGAACATAATGTGCAGAGCAGACAAGGACAAAGACACAAAACACGATGTGAAATCTCCACGTGGATGCCGGCTGCTCAGGGAACAGCTGCACCAGGATTATTCATGGAACACTCAGTTTGGAAACTCTGGTCCACATCTTGGCTGCACTGCAATGCTCTGTACTCACAGGAGAGACTCTTACAAAGAAAGGGAAGTTGAATTATTTTCCCTCTGCTCCTTTCCAAACTGTATCACTGTGATGGTGTTTGAGGGTCCCCAGATGAGGAAGAGATGAGAATCTTGACTCCATGATTCAGAATATTTTATGATATGATATTATATTAAAAGAAAATTATATACTAAAACTACACTAAAGAAAGAGAAAGGAGACATCAGAAAGCTAGAAAGGAATGAATAATAAAATCTTGTGACAGACCAGAGAGTCCGACACAGCTGGACCATGATTGGTCACCAAGTAAAAAGAATCCTCATGGAAGCAATCAAAGATGCACCGTTTGTAAGCAACCTCCAAACCACATTCCACAGCCATCAGATAGTTATTGTTTACATTTCTTTTCTGAGGCTTCTCAGCTTCTCAGGAGAAAAATCCTAGCGAAAGGATTTTCACAGAATATGTCAGTGACATATCACCACTGGCATTTATAGGACATGAGTTTCTATTTCACTGAAAAGAAACAATGGTCAAAGTCTTTGTCACCATTTTGAAAGATGAATTTTTCAAAATGAAAACTCCTGTTAGGTGATTGGAATGCTTCATTTTCTTTTGGATAGGGAGGTCTGTCCCAGGAAACACACTTTTCACTTGAAAGGCAATTTCTTAGCTAGTTCATGTACATCACTAAAATGATCCAATGTTTCAGCAAACAGATAATCAGAAATAATCAAAACTTCCAGACCAGCACTCAGATAATGAACCAACAGAGAAAGGGCTCAACCTCATACAAAATGACACAGCATTCTTATTGCTTTATTGTGGGAATAGTGGATTTCCCAAGGAAAAATGCCTCTGCTTGAGGAAGAGGGACTAAACCACATTCAAAGACATGTGCAGTCTCTTCTGGATTCCAAAGATGATGCCTGGGCCAGAAGAGTGCTGGCTCGAGCTGCTCAGCCTGCTGGCACCACCTCCTGTGCCTGTCCAAGTGAGGGATCTCTGTACAGCTGCTCTGCTCTCAGCTGGACTTCTCACAACACCTCAGGTGCATTCAGGAAAAAATGGAAGCCAGTGTGGTACTTTATAAAAATTAAGGTCTGACTAAACTGGAGACTTTTATTTTCAAAGTCTGCATCAGTTCATTTACCAGCTGCCTTGGGGAGAATTCACTGATAAATGCCCTAAAGGAAGGCATTTTATGCAACTGCACAGCTGCAGTGTTGCCCAAAATTTAGAAATAACAGGTGCCTGCACAACTGGTTTTCTGGAGAGACAACATGGACCTTAAACACAATGTGTTACCATGCAGCCAGAACACAACAGAGAGTAGAAAGAACGAAAGAGAGTACAAATCAGGCAATCATGATACTGAATATAAAACCTGGCCACTGCTTAAAACATAAATGGCAATTACTGGGATATATTATTGCATTACTCCTTTATTGGGCCCCAAAGACAAGAATTTCATGTCTTTTGACAGAATCTTGAAAGCCCTGAACTATCCAAGCCATCAACACCTCACTTCTAGTCAGTGTTATCTACTTGTCCCCTGTTTCTGTGCTGCTCTACATCTGTCCCAGTCACTTTGCTTTAGAGTTCACATGCCATTTATCAAGCTGTCATATGAAATAAAACAATAACAAAACCAAACACCACTCATTTCATTTGTCTGCAAAGTGATTTACAGGTATTTGTTATTAGATTTCCTGCTGAATGAATGAAGATCCCACTTAGTGCACTGTGTATTTCTAGCAGTAGCCAAGGAATAGGATTGATTAAATTATAAATTATGATTACTCTACTGCATTTCAATTTTAAAAATTTAGAATAAAAATAGAGTCACTGAATTGGTTCTTCAAGAAAATAGCTACAATTTCAGGTAACACATATGCAGTGAAAGAAATATATTACTAACATAAATGAGGTACATAAGTACTATGGACCCAATACTGAAAAAAAAAAAATTAATTATTTAGTATTTTTCCCATCTGATTTTGACTGCTGTGCACTACAATAGAGTGTAACAATTGTCAGGTTCATGTTATTCAAGATGTTAACCCCTGTATTCAGACACATTTGATTTTCCTTGAAATCATCCAAGCAAAGCTGTCAGTAAGTTTTCATTTGTGTGAAGTAATAGACACTGGAAAATGGCATGTCAGCATTAATGCAGACATTCTAGGATAGAAGGCTTCCTTTCACATTACCCAAGCAATCAAACCTGATATATTTGCAGTCTACTGAATTCCCTCAAACTTTCCTTGTTTTAAGGAAAGTCTCCTCTAGTGATCTACTTGAAAGTAATCATGGGAAGCTGAAAGCAGTATAGGATATGAAACAGATGCATAGTGTGAATCAGAGACTCTCCTAAAAGAATATGTATTTTAAAAAATCCTTTCAAAAATGGCAAAGCTTTTGAAAAAAAATATGTGTGTATTAGCCAGCAGGAGAAACCTGGAAGTAATCTGAAATACTTTACACTAATTAAAATTAACTCTTTGGTGCCAGCAAGATACTTTTCTGTATCTAAGTCAACTTTTGCACAAAGTTAAAGCAACAACTGACAAATCTTTGAAGACAGAGGATGCTTCATTGATTTTTTTTTTTAATTTATTAGTTCTGAACTTGTAACATAAGCTGTTCTCATTTTTATTTGTCTGTTTGGAGAGTTTTGCACTAAAACAACTTGAAATTCTATGCTACACATTTCTGCAAGTTCATAAAAGAACAAGATGCACCATGGCAGATGCCTACAGATTCTAAAGCAGTGCACTCAAAGCTGTTGAGAGCAGGAGCTCTCTAGCTGTGTGTACTGGCAAACCAGTGTGTCAGCAGGACACAAATATGATCAAAAACCCCAATAATCTCATCACAAGGCCCACAAAATGTTGGTTTATAATCCTCACTACCTATGGAAGTGTGGAAGCCAAGAAGTAATTCCCGTAGAGAGCATGCCTGTGGGGAAGTGACCGTCCAGCTCTCTGGCTTGCTAAGTATCAGATAAGGTTAACCTGACATTTTCTAGGGCCATTCTGGCACCTGGAGTCAGGCATGAGGCAAGTGCCACTCTGCTGGACAGGTGTGCCACCTTTGGAGAGCCAGGTTCAGATTCTTCTATGCTCTGGCATGCTTGGAAAAAAAGTCAGTACTGTCCAAGGTCCCTATGCCTTGCAGCTCCTTGCCAATTTTGCCCCCTAAATATCGATTTCCACATCATTCCTCTGTCTCAGAAGGATTCTCTCGGTGCCTGAAGTCCCTCATAAATTTGTATGTTGCTTTTTAAGTCTTGTAAGCCGTTTTACAGGTTCCTTAAATTCTTCCTTAGCTGATTAGGCCTGTGCATTTTCAGTTGCAAATCTACAATTATAGTGGAAAAGCATTACTTCCCAGACAGAGAGGCACAATAACAAAAAAAGTCTCTCATTTTCCCTTTGTCTAAGGGTTTGATTACATGTTCTCAGGCAAATCAGATATCCTGAGATTCACTTGACTCATCCAGTGAGCACAAACATTATCCATCTTTGTCTTTCCATAGCACTTTATAATCCCAGGATCTCAAAGCCAAGTACCAGGAGAACATACACAGTTTCTCCCTGAAGGAAAACCACCCAGTGTCACAAGGAAAGCTGCATCCATTTTGATTTACAAAACCACACTGGGTGAGTGCTGAGTACAATCCAGCAGTCAGAGAAAGAAACCCCCAAAGATTAACAAAAATTAACTACCAGAGGCAGAGATTAATATCAGTAATTTACAAATTACCTTTTAAAAGTGTTAAAACCCAACAGCAAGCCAACTTAACTTGCCTCCCTAACTTTCTTTATTCTCTATCTTTCCCTTTAATTTGCTTCCTGTGTCTTTTATAATGGTTTCCTGAGGTTCTGATCACAGAATCATTGTGGCATCAGTCTAATGGAAGCATAATCCTGGAGATACTACTTTTAAAGGATAATTTAATTGACTTCTTAAATAGGAGAAGAAAATTAATTTCCTCTGACTTCATCCTCTTTTAAATACTTAAACTTGCACAATCATACATTAAAGAAATAGACTCCATCGACTTTGAAACCTCAGGATTTATCACTTAAATACTTTTCTGGTGACTGTCAAAGCAAAATTTTTTAAAAAATCATTTTAAAAATCCAGTCACTGGGGAAAAGTAATTTTTTTACATTGAAATGTCTACATGACTCTTCCCATCTGTAGTAACAGGCATTCAATGAAGAGGAAAAAAACCAACACAGAAATTCTCAACATAATTCACTTTTCTAAATGCAAATAAAAACAAAAACATCAAAAGACTGCATTATGTTAGTTTCAATCAAATGTTGATGAGCCTGGAAAAGTGAGAGGCTTCAGGAATGAGATGGCAACTTACTGCTGGAGGCACACAGCTCTCTGGGGCTGGAGGACATCGGCTGAGCACACATCTGACACAGACAGTCCCTTCCATTAAAGGTAACCCGATCTCCTGGTGGAAATGGACGCCTGGAAAGTTCAAGAGAAAAATGTATTTTTGCAAAGGTTATGCCAGAGATTTTCCTCTGTTCCCCATGCCTTGATTTTTCTGCCTTCCTCCAGCGCAATCAATATTTTACAGAAACTCAGGCCAAATAGTTTCTGCAATGTGGCCTTGGCAAAGCCAGGCACTGGAAGAAATCCAATCCATGGAGGCAAGCAGAGCAGAGGTTAGACTTGCCTTGTATTTTCATTTTAAAAAGATTATCAAACATATTTTATCTGAATAGCGGAGACAGTGAAATCTGCTAAGACACAACACCTACATTTACGATGGTCTCAGCTTGATGTTGTGGATAGCAAATGATACAGAAGAGAACTCGAAGAATCAGAACTGTTCCTGAGGTTGGTGAAGGAATGTGGAGCTAGTCTCTCATAAATGTTAAGAATGTGTGTTAGGCAGAAGTTGACATTGCTGTTAACTCTTATTTGGTGCCTAAATCAGAGGATGGACAACATTTAATAGCTCCAAATCTTTAATAAGGAGTGTTAACTGCTGAGTGCAGACCCCCACCTCACTCCAAAACTACTTAGCAAATCTACTGCTGATTTCAACAAAACAAAATGTTACAGGCGTGGTTTCCTTTCCACTGCCATCTCTAAGTGGGCCAAAAATAAATCAGCAGCAATACTGAATTTCATTAATCTATTTCAAAGACTCATCTTTTGTTCATTCAACATAAAGAGATTGATGCAAAGCAATGTACAGAAAATTGATGTCATGTTTCACACTGTCCCTGGGAAATAAAACTGCAATGTACACATTGTATGATTATCAAAATGCAGGAAACTCACACCCTATTTAAAACAGAAAACAATAAAAATTCTTTCAATAGAAAAGGGCTTGAAAAATGTACCAGGCTAAAGGACAAAGTACTTCAACTACTTATCAGAGATAGGAGTTTAAAATGTCACCTTTCTCTGATGCACAGAGCCTTAGCTAACTCCTTCTTACTTGCTGCAGAACTGAAGACTGGTTCTCTTACTGGGGACAAGAAAGAGTATTTGGGAAGAGGGGGAATCCCAGTAGTCCCAAAGCCACTTGCTCTTATGTTGGACTGTCCTCAGAGCTCAAACGTAGCATCCAGAATTTTGCTGCACTTCATTTCTCCCACCTGGGCTGATCACCTGAACTCACATCATTATCTCAGTGTGTAAGCCTGACAATTAATTCTTTCAGATATGAGACTAACTGTCTGAGAACAGGGAACTACATGTCATACAAAAGCCATGTCCCCAAATAAATGAGTAGCATTTTCAAGACTTTTAAAGTCAGATCCACAGCAGATCTTCTATAACGAAATAAATGCATTCTCAAGAGAAATCTGTCTTGAGACTCGTGTCTGATGGCAAGACCTTTCCTTGTGTTTTCCTTGAACTGGGCTCCTGCCATGTTGTTTGAAGGGATCACTCACTTGCAGACAGTGCAGGCAAAGCAGCTTGGATGGTAGGTTTTCCCCAGAGCTGTCACCACCTCGCCCTCCACGAACTCCCCGCAGCCGTTGCAGCGGGTGCCATACATGCGCTGGTAGTCCAAGGTGCACAGATATTCTCCATTCTTTATAAAAAAGCCTCCTTGTGCCAGGTCACAGCCACACACTGGAATCAAAAAACAAGCCACACAGATTAGGAAAATATCACTGCTAAGGATGTCAGCTGCTCAATTGTATCAGTACAAGGGTGAAGAGCCAGTCAAGGATTTCTGTGACTTGGCAGTTTTTCCTCTGTAAAATGCCTATTCACTCAAACCAGAACACAGCACAACCAGGTGCCTGTTTTCCTTTGAGAAAATATTCAGAGTCCTGCATTGGCATTTCTGGTCAATCCAAAGACAGAAATCAATTCTACCTCTAACAGCCAAACCCTATGAAGAGAAAGTGCCATGGGAGATTGAATTTCAAACTGTGCCTTTAGCTTGGGTTGAACAAAGAACTCAAAACTACCTATTTAGTGTTCCCCTGTATCACCAAAAATTTATACCCAGCTCCTCCCAGGCACTTTGGTTTCTAGCACTCCTCCTGCTCCTCTGTATATTGCTGTATCTGTGTAATTCAGTAAGAGAAACCACTCTTCACAGCACTCCAGCATGTTAACTTAACTCTCCAAGGAATGCCATCTCATCCCCCTTCATCAGATTCAAGTATCTTCAGATCAAATATCAGAAATATTCAATATCAGGGATTCTGAGTAATAAGGAAAAATAAATCAGCAGTACACTAGGTCCTTGCAGTTACACAGTCCTTAGAAAATTAAAATATGAAATACAGAAAGATTATCAGGGGGACTGGGTTCAATTCCTCTTTCTGCCACAAGTCCCAAGCACGATATTTTGTACCCAGCATTCATTCTCAGTGCTGTTATAACGGGCTAGCATCTTACTAGCTACCTGCCTTGAAAACTAAAATTGCAAGGCATTTGGGGCAGGAATTGCAAGTTTTCTTTGTCTCTTTCCCAGCCCTGGAGATCTAATGACTGCTACTTTAACAATAATTAATAGAAAAACAATAAACAGAACTAAAATGCAGCTTAGAAGGAAAGCAGTATCAGGACCAGCCTTTTTCCGGTTTCACATTTCTGCATAGACAGTGATAATATTCCATGTGCAAACAAATTACATTTCATGGTGGCATTAAATCCACAAGCAGCCAAAACTCAATTATCAGTGACTGAGGAGAATACAAAGAACTACTGTTAAGGCTCTGTTAAAATGCTGCAGAAGGTTCCAAAATGTTTTTTTTAGGTAAACATCCAGAAAAAAAGATTCCAGTCCTTCTTTGGGCAGATCCTTACCATTAAATCATGTAGAAATGGAGAATTCTACTTTAATGTTTAAAAGATGCTTTAGAAGCTGCTAAACTTCATGCAGTGCTATGGAGTACTCACATGTCTGTATGATAATTTAAACTCTAGTTTGTAATTTACCTTTAACATCCAAGTATATCTATTTTTCAGCCTCAAGCTGAAGATGCTCAGTGTGCAGCTGGGTCTGCCTCAGGAGCTGCATGTATGAACTCTCATGCTCTTTGGTAGGAGTTTTACCAAAAGAGTCATTTTTTTAAGAACTCCTTTGGTCACTGCAGCCCCCTTTACCTGCCTAGGCAAGGCTCTAATGAACTGGGATGATCAAATGGAACTTTGAATACCAGCTCTGTGCCAGCTTCTTCTGAAAACCCAGCTTCAGCATCATAAAGAGGTGGCAGATCATTGTTTGCAAAAACTACTACAAACTTGGAAGGAAAGGGTTCATGCATTCACAGCTATTAGACTCTACCCACAGGGATTCAAGCCTATCATGAAAATGGGGGCTAAATATTTCACAAATCTTCTACAGACAGCAATTGCTATTGTCAAAAAGAAGCTCCTTCTACTGCCCTTTTCCTCATGAAGTCTTCTTTCTACCAATTTCTGACACATTCTGCAAATAATTCAGAATGTCTGAGTTAAATTCTCCCGCCCAGGCCAGCCATGAATTTGGAACCAAGCAGAGGTGCTCATGATGGGAGCCCCCAGCAGATCCATCATCTCTGGCATACACACACACCAATCTGCAAGAATTACAAACAAGCCCTGGCTACTCCACATTACAAGGGATTTTTGCAGTCAATTTAGCACATGTGTCCCTATCACTAATCACAGCTTTAAGCTACATGGGAAAACAAGGGTCACCCAGGCTGTTAACAGCCATGGTTGGAAAAATGTGATTCCAGCTGGCTGCTTTCACTTTGAGTCAGAGATCAAATCAGAAAGGACAAACGTGGCTGTATCACACTCCATGTACAGTGTGGTTTGTAACAGGGAAGGGATTTGAACAGCTCTTTTTGCAACTGTGCAGAAGTCCTGGCTCTGACAATGTATGCCCTCAAGCTGACACATACTGCCTTAGCACACATATTTATGGTCACTATAGAAAAAACACAAAAAAGAAGGGAGGAATTGCAATTGTCTTTTATTAAAAAGAAAGCCCATATGCCCACCACTGTTCATGCCTCGAGCACCAGAGGCAGTGAAGAGAAATCAGCTGTGAACTCTACATATGCATAGCTCATTCTGATGGTGTGATCTGTGCAACTGCTGGGGTACACATAGCATGTCATCAAAGAAAAATTTATACCTAAATGATGGCAGTTAACTGTAAACATGAAACTGTTTTTTTTCCTATACTGATGGGGAAAATGAAAGAATTACTTTGCGGAGCCAATAATGATGCACACATCATATTTGAGAAGGTAAAAAGCAAGAGGCATTCTGTAAACATTCACCACACAGAAATAGTTCTACAGAAGAAAAACATTTCCCCAAGATCCTTCCTACTCAGTATGATGGGAGAAATTCTGTTTTTCATGACCAAAACCGTCTTTCTGAAACAGGAGACACTGGGGAGCATTTCCGTTCCCTCAGGTATCACAAGCATAAAGACAAAAAAAAAGTCAATGTTTTTCTTTAAATGAAAGAAGAAACCATTACCTTCTAAAAGCTCTTGGAGGAACTCAGCTTTTCTGTCTGTATATCAAAGAATTTCATATTTTGAACAAACCATCCTGCCCCTCTTGTGAATGGAATAAGCTGGAGCACAGTTCTACCTCCCACTGTAAGGAAAACACCCACCCACCAGCTTTTTCTGTCTTCAGCTACTCTCTGGAGCTCCTGTTTTGCATCCTTGGACCACAAAAAGCTTGGAGATACTGCCAGGGGTGCTGTCAGCTCCCAGAGCTCCAGGGTCTGCCATGGAAATCTGGGCTGGGCAGGAGCAATCCAGATGCCTGTGGATCCAGGGACCTGGACCACTCTTAAGGTGAGTCACTTCAAGTTTTAATGGCGATGACAAAAATGAAGAGATCAGAGTTTTTCAAAGAAAACAAAAGCAGGATTTGATCCTACTGAGCATTATTTAGGATCTCCATAGCCTTACTGTCAGGGAGAGTTGAACTCCATGTTAATGTTAAGTAAAAATTGTTCCAGCACTGAAGGAAAAAAAAACACACAGGAGAGTCTGTGAATCTGGGCTCTCAGTCTGCAGAAGTGAATGATATTCATTAAGAAAATTCTAATGATCTACTTTGTTACTGTGCATTAAATAAGGTGCAAATTCAATTTCCTGTTGGGGTTTTATTTCCTTCTTGTATTTTTCAGCTTCATGGAATAATGGTGCTGTTTTCAAGCAGGGAAATAGTCATACAACAGTTATTCTTAGGACATAATGGATCTCTTGTTTGAAGGTAGAAAGGAATTTGGAAATGTTTCAGTTTATCACCTACATCCAAAAAAATACACAGGGAAAATCTGTTTCTTTTTTCTTTTCCGCATAAGAGTTTAACAAATCCCGTATTGATGAAAGCAAGGTTCAAGTTCTTATTAGAGTTTAAAGTTTCTGCATTTCAAATTAACCAAGTCTCCTTCTGCCTTTTATTCCTCTTACCAACACTTTTCTTGATGGCATTATTCATTTAAAGAATGATTATACATCCAAGCATCATCAGAAAAGCACACAGGAACAGTAAATCTCAGAAGCTGTGCTGCAGCCCTGCCCTGGCAGGGAGATTGCAAGGCACCAGTAAGAAATGCATCCAGCAGTTTGCAAAAGCTGTAGCAGAGATCCCAGTGACCATTTGTCACACTCCTGTCACTGGAGATTTTTTTTCTGTCATCCACTGATGAGAGATGCATTTTGATTGAAGTTATTTTATGTCCAGTGGTTCTGGAATCTCTTCTCATTTCAGCAGATTGACACAAGAAACTTGCTGGGAAGCCAAAGCACATGAACATGGAACAAATACAGGTGACCTTAAAATCTGCTTTTATGATGCTTGGCATTGGGTAGAGGAAAGGTTTAGCAGCTGAAACACCTCCTGAGCAAAAGACAAGATTTTATTTCTCCCTTCTTCTCCTAAACTGGTCTGAGATGCCCCTTGGGAAGCATCCTCCAGCCTCCAGTCAGGCCTTTCTCCTCTTCCCACGGAAATCCCTGATGCTCCACTTCAAGCACCCTGCCTGCACCACCCTGAGTGCTGCTGTCACCGTGTCACAGGCAGCTCTCAGTGGGGCACCTGACTGAAACCCCTGGGCATTCAATGCAAGCATTCACTCAGCTGAAACCAAAGGTGAATTCTGAGTCTCAGATGAGCTCAGTTTTAACTTGGTCAGCTTCCCAACCAATGCCATGACCCTGCCTTCAGTCTCCAGCGCTGCAGACACAAATAATGCTGCACTGGGAGTTGTTCCTGTCGGATTTTCAGTCTTTCTAGCAATCCAGCAGCCAGCAGCTCATACCTGAGCTCAACAGCAAGCAAGCAGCAGCTGTATGTGGTGCAGCAATGTGACAGCTTCCCCACTGCCCCACTGAAAAATCAGTGGTTTGTGCACCAGGATGGAAACAATGGCAGGAATCATTCAACCATTTAAAATACCTTTCACATTAAGCACGAGGTGGAGATCAAAGTCATTTACAGGTCTGTGGGAAATGAACCTTGGAGAAAAGGCAATCACTGGGAAAATGTCAAAGCTTAGCCTCGGATGGCTTGACTGTAACTATCTAGAGGAAACATCTCTCTAATAAGATTTTAAATAAGCAAACCAGCAGTTTGAGGATAGAACAAAGCCAAACCTCATCCAAGCAAAGCAAATGAAGGATGCACTGACCACAAAGCCAAGAAACTTTCTGTATTTTTGTAAGGATGCTCTCCCCTGCTCATCAGGCACCTGTTAATCATCCTGCTGCTCCTCTACTTCCAAAGGGATCCTGGAGCTTTTTAAAATCTGACACGGCATCTGTCAGCATTCATCAGTATCAGCCAAGTAGTGCAATTAATTTCATTTCCTGTCAAATGTTTGGTCTCTGAAGAGACCTCAAGCCCAAAACTAAGACTGGTACCAATCACTTGTCATTAATAGTATTCTAATCCCAACAGAAAAGTAAGGATCCACTTCAGAATGGGAAGAAGCTGAACCTGAAGTGAAATGCCAGAAGAGCACTGCAAGAAGAACAGTCTTCAAGACACAGCAGCTAAGATATGTAAATGCAGAAATTGCAATTAGGCTCACAGCTGCAACTGAGGTTTGATTTCACATCAAGCTACCTGAATGCATGAATTCACATCTGAACTCCATTCCCTGGCATGGGAGAAACTTTAACCTCTGTTAGCTTCCCAGAAACAACAGATTCCCATTTCTACCTGGATCTTAGTTTGGTGATTCAGAGCTTCAAGTGGCCTCATATAATTTCATGATGCTCAGGAAGGAGCACGTTCTACCCACATGTGTGTTATCACATCCACACATCAGTTTCTGTTCCAGAAGAATTTGTGAAAATGCAGAGATCTTTTCAAACACTGCACTGGACATCTACTGCAAGAATGGCCTCATATTTAAACTTTCCCTGACACTGAACTATTTATAGCCTGTTTGCAGCCTCCTCCTGCTGCCACTGAAGGAATCTGATGACAGATCAAAGGTCAAAGAACTAATGATTTAAAACACATTCCAACCTGTTGATATAGTGTCTGCTTACATGACCCTGACTTCTTCCCAGTTCTTCAAGGGAGGAAGATTCAGTTCAAAGTCAAAGGATTACAGAGCATCCCAAAATCTAAACTTAGGAAGCCTCCCCCCTCCCTGTCAGGCTCATTGAACTGCAGATGATGTAGCCTTAAAGTCATCTCATAAAAAACCCAGACCTGTGCCTGGAACCCGAACATCCCACTGAGGATTCTGCAAGTTAAGCTCCAGAGACATCTAACACAAAAGGAAAATTAGCACATTTATTTAATAATTAAGAAACTGCTTTATGCTGATTTATAACAATGTCTAAATAGAAGCTTAATGTTTTTTTCCTGTGGAATACTTTGGGTTTGTGGAATGCTTCCTGGATGCCAAGACTTGGCTTTGCCTTATAATCAGCAAGATTATTAGCAGGTAATTGCCTTTTGATATTTGATGTCATGATAGCATGTGAAATACTGATACACAGTGAAACATTTTTACCTGACCTTTGTTCCACATAATTGCAGATATCCCATTCCTGGAAGTGTTCAAGGCCAGGCTGGACAGGGCTTTGAGCAACCTGTTCTAGTGATTTGGCAAGCTGGCCCACGGCAGAGGGGCTGGAATGACATGATTTTAAAGTCCCTCCCACCCCAAACCATTCCATGGTTCTGTGATAGTGAGGACTAAACCAATTAGGGACACCATCCATATTCTTGTGGCAGGGTTGCTTAATTATGAGATTAAATTTTTGTTTAGTCTACAATGCTATAAAAAAATCTAAGTTTTACAATTCATATATGACATCAGAAATCTACTATTTGAAACACTCCTACCACAAACACTACACTATCTTGCTAAGATAATTCAGCCAATCTCTACATGCACCAAAATCAAGCTATGTAAACTTTTACATTGTTACTATGAAAGCTTAAAGCTTTTTCCGTTAAGCAATACAGTGTACTGAAACCAGCTTTTCCCTCTAACCCAAAAGATGAATCACAGGCTTAATAATAAAGCCTTATTATAGCAATTTTGCTAGCCTCCAAGTTTCCTCTGCTAGTACATGCAATAGGGTAAAGTGAACTGTAATCAACTGACAATGGTAGAAAATTATCATTTGTATCAGATCACAATTTAAATTGAGATATTAAAATCTCTGCTCATGCACATTGTAATTTAGGGCCTGATCCCACACACATTTACATATGGAACAGCATTGCAGCGAGTAGTCTTAGTTTTTGCAGAAAAGTTATTCATGTATATAGATGCTTACAAGAAAAACTTTTACTTCTTCATAAGCCACTAATTAATTCTTGCTAATGGTAATGTTTATTTGAGACAAACCCAATGATGTCTCCAGCTCAACCTCCTCATCTAACCTTCCCTCCTCTCAGCCTGCTGTTTCCATTGCCTCATAAAGATTAACAATTTGGATTGGTAAGAGTAATGCACTCCTGCTAAAACAGACCTTAAAGCTTATTTATTACACCAGGAGGTAATGCAGAATCCTATTGAATTTGCATTTGTAACACAAACCAGTGTTATTCCCTGGCAAGGTAAGGGACTTTGTCATGAAACAGCCAAAGACAACTGCTCTGAATGCTGTTCCTGGAGTTGCACTGCTAAATGTCTCTTATCCCTCCTCTGTCCATCATTCCCCTGTTAACTCCAGCTCCCAGTCAGCTGCTGCCTGCCTGAAATTCTTTGCCTATCAGGAGGATGGCAGAGCTCACCTTCCTGGGGACAGCCACACCATTTTCAGCTTTTTTGTTTTCCTATCAGCTCTTGTCAGGAGCCACAAATAGAAGCGGCCGGCAGATAGGACCCACCAGCTGGAGACACAGGGCTCTCCAAGGCAAACCCCAGCCAGCTCCATCTTATCTGGGGCCACGGGAACACGTCAGTCAGTGCAGGTTTTACTGGTCATCCTTGGCAAGAAGCAGCTCCTCTGTTCTTAGAAAGATCCCAGAGATGGACAGAGCTCCTGGGGAGGGAGGGAGGGCGGCTGCCTGCTCACATTACGTGACGCACGAGCCTGTCCTGAGCTGGCTGATGCTCATGGACATGAAAGTCACCGTGCTCCTGCAGTGCCACTGCCACCACTGACACGCATGCCAAGCACCCAAGGAGTGCCTAAAAGCCTCTGACACAGCCTAGGGGAGCAGCACTACAAGCACATCCAATACACTGAACAGTGTGATGTAAAAGCAAAGTTGAGAGCGTGGACGGCAATAATAAAAAGGAATGTCAGACAGAGCAAAGAACAGGATCACACAAACTCTGTGACTCTATGACAGCCTTATCAAGAAATGCATTTTTCCCACATCTTCTAAGTCTGTGGGTAAAAATTCAAACACTTTCAGCAGGTATGAAAACAGACAAGTGTGAGCTTGTTCAAGTCTTTCATGATGGGAGTTGCAGTCTCAAGAGCAGAGTTTAGTATACAAAAAAGATAACCAAGCCACCTGTGGATGCAGCTGATACATCCTGGTCCCAGTATGTGCTGGTTTTGCTGCCTAACAACACACTTTATAAACTGAGGGGGGTCTAACTCCACCTCCTGTAGAGTTGCAGTCGTGTCATATTAAAAACCCATCAGACTAAGAGGGAAGAAAACCACTTACTTGAACAGCTGTGTCCCACTTGTATGAACCATATGGTCAGACAACATGCAATGTGAGTAAATAACTATGTGGCTTAAGCAAAAACTGCACTCAAATAACAATAAACAAGATCTGCAGCTCAGGTAAAACATTCAAAACAGAACTTGGAGTAACCTCCTATACACAACCCTTTCCTTTCTCCTTGTGAAGACAAATGAACTCTAAAAAGATAACACTCAGACAACAAACCCAACTAATAAGGCACAGACTGAATGAACAGCATGAGAAAAGTCTCTAACATTCAGCTCTGGCTCTTCTCAGTTCAAACTGGATTTACTTTCCTCCATTTCCTTAACAAGCTAATGGTACAAATCATAGTTTCATTTCCCCCAGCAAGAATTATTTCTATAGCTCTCCCTTCTCTGATGATCTCCATGCAAGCACTCATAAGGTCAATATTATTACAGAATCTTAAACTGTCATCATAAACAGAAGCTACAATAAGTTGAGACATTCCTCTAGGGAAGGAAAGAACAAAACCAAAAAAAGTATACTAGTAAATCCAGTCTTGCAACAGAATAGTCAAAGCACAAAAGCAGCTTATGAGTAAGTAACTAAAACACAAGTGAAAGAAGAAAGTAGACCTCACCCCTCCTAAAAAAAGCAAGATTAATGTGGTGCATTCATCAGGACTACAATTCCAAAGCCCTGCTCCATCTGCCCCCTTCTTTATCAGGAGTTCCTAAGGACTGTGTTTGCTGCCTGGCCTGAATTACCATTGTCCTTTGTGTCTCAAAGGGTCTCGGGGGCCTGATGCTGAAAATATCCTAATCCAGTATCTTCTGTAAATTGAGACCACTACTCACTATGGACAGGAACAAGAAAATAAACAAATAGTTGCTGGTTTTGAACTGCTCAGGGATTATATGGCATCAAGTACTGCTTGAAATACAGCAGCTGTAATGGAGAGAGAGAGATATGCATTTCCCCAAGCATTCCAGAAATAGGGCAGACAGAGCTCCATGGTGCCCTCTAGGATGGGCTGATGCCACTCCAGACTGGCACAGACTAAATATGTTAATATCTAGGTGAAAGGTAAGCATTTTTTAAGTTATCAAGCTGCATCTAGCTAAAAACCACAGTTAATAAACAATTTCTTAGATTCCAGATACTGATTTTTCAGCATACAAATAACTCAAGTGACCTTTTAAAGAAAACCATTAGTAACACAGAAAAACAACTAGTTCTATTTTCTGCTATATTCCATATATTATTCAGGAAGCGGAAGAACAGAGCAACCACACAAGTATTCCACCCACATTTGGAACATAAAAAATATAACTGAAATTCAGGAACTGGGCTGGAGACACTATTCAAAGTCTGAATCTGCAGTACACAAGCTAGATAGGGACTTTCAGAAAAGATAACTTGGGTTTAATAGAAATGAAAAACTACATGGTATTGATTCTGCTGCTGTGCTTTAGTTGCCCAGTTACTCTGATTTATTCCAGCACCTTTCTCCATGTTTACCACCAGCTCTGCCTCATTCACCTGGAGCCTGAATCCCTTTCTGTGCTGTATCTACCCTGTGCTGAGCTGGGACTGACTGTGGCAGACAGTGGTTGCACATGGACCTGGGCATTTCTCCTTATTCTCACCTTTCATCCCACGTTTTGTGGTTACTCAATTCAGCCAACTCTGCATTGCTGCTCATTAAACAGAAACTCCATGAAGGAGCCAGGGTTGCCTCCTGCTCTGTGGCACTCATCTTCAAAGGCAATGAATTCTCAAAGCATAGTTTTACAATTATTTAACGCTTCATTAAACCTCTGTTTTGTAAAAAAACACAGTGAGTCTTTGTTGTGGTCACAGAGTGCTCAATGGCATGAGCTGGAGGTGCCAAGAGCCCCTCAGGTCCTCCCTCTGTGGGATGGGCAGCAGCACTCCCATTCCCAAGGCAGCTCCATGGCACAGAGCCTTAGAACACCTTTGCAGAACATTTCTGGTGGGTTTTTGAAAGCAGGTACTTTCAGCAGTAAATTGAGTACAAAGGACCTTAATTTTCATAACTATCCCTAATGAAAAACAGTCATTGCTAGCAAGAGTTTTTAAAAAATTCCAGATCCTTGAAAAAGCACTTAGGCCAAAAACTACAAAAAGATAGAATTTTCCTAAGTATCACCACCTTTCTTTACCCTTCCCACCTTCAAATCCTTCAGGTATTGAGCAAAGAGAATATTTTTAATGGGATGTTGGCAGGAAGCACAACCTCCCATCCGTGGTCCAGGGCACATTGCACAAATGGAGTCATTCCTAACAGATGAATATCCAGGTTTTACCTTTGCAGGTGAAGCATTTGATGTGGAAGTGTCTGGCTTGAACTCGGAGCACTTCACCTTTACAGGGCTCCCCACACTTGTGGCAGTGGATGACTGGCTTCTCAGAGGGGTGGTGGGGCTCCTGAGGATGGGCCACTGTAAAGAAAACAAACAAAAAATATTTCAATCCAAACAAAAGAGAATTTTCTTCTATACAAAACTCTGTCTTCCCAGACACTTTACACCATGTATCTGGCCACATTTTATGCTCATCTGAAGAGTTACCGCCATTTTACTTCAATATAGTCTTTTCATAAATAAGTAATTTAAGACATTCACATCCACTACTGCATCTTTCCATTGAGGCTGCTACAGAAAGATGAGGAAAAACTCCCTACACAGTGTCAGTGCCACTGCCATTTTCTTTCCAAGAACACAAGTGTGTGCAAACCACTGGATGAGCACACAAGGAAAGCACAAATTAATTTAATCCAAGAAGGTATATAACCCAAGCAAAAAGGATGGAAGGAAAGCAATTCCAAATCAAGTTCTGGGAAACCAGATGAACCAGATAGTCTGTATGCAAATGGCTACACTAAAAATAAACTACAAACATCTTCTTTTTGCTACAGCAGAAACCTAATGCAGGGAAAGCACTCCTGAAGAGAAAAGAAGCCAATATTATTTGTCTCTACACCCATCAATTCTAGCAGAAATTATTCTCTGGATGCAAATTAGAGATACTATGAATAGGCAGAAACTACCCACGTATTTGCAATATTGTCAGGGAGACACAATTCCAGGCAGTGGTAATCACCTAACCACCCAGAGCAGAGCTTGGATAGGAACAGGAAAAGTTTGTGGATTTCATTGTTGTAATAAAAGTTTAATTGCTCCACATTTGGCTTCTGTAAAACATGTTTAACTTTCTCTTCAGATGTGGCAGCTTGGGGCCCTAACAGAACAGCACGGGTGTAAGCTGGAGCAAGATTTCATCTCAACTGAACTGTTTGAAGTGGAAAGTATCACCCAGAATGTTCCCAAACAAACCTATGTTCCTTCAATTCTCCCTCCCACATCCCATTCTAGCAGTAGGAAGCCTTTCTCCTTGTAATATTGTTCTCAAACTAGTGGTGCTCATCAGAACATTTCAGAGAAAACACACCTCTGCCCACGCCTCTGTCTTTATACCACTCCTGTCCTACTTTTCCTGGCCTGCACAGGACTGAGTGCTGATACATCACTCTCACTGTCACTGGAAAACATCTTCAGAATTTTCTCGAGATCTTTTCCTTTCCTGATCAGTTCCTGGCATCACCCCAGCCAGGACTATGCTGTTTTTCAGGTTACTGCTTATGCAGCAATATAACAGATATCTTGCTCATTTTACTGCACCAGATTCCTCCCCTTCTTCAGTGGATTTCTAAGGTAAAAGCTCCATGAAGTCTTTTTATATAATTCTCCCTTATAAATGCCTTTCTGAAGAAATGCTGCTATCATTTTGCATTACATAAATACAAGATTAATAATAAAAAAGCTGAATATGTGATTAGGGGAGTAACAGAATCAAGAATAGAGAATAAAAAAAATATTCTAAGCAATTTCTGTTATAAGTCCAGCCAGCCTAATATGGTAACCGTTATGCTTTTCTTCCTATCACCACTCATATCTCCAACCCCAAACTTCAAAGAAAATGGCTGAATTCTTCTACTCAAGCTCAATGTTTTTAATACCTCTTTTTCTGGTAGCCTCACTTAAACTATTTCCCCTGAGCAGTTATTCAGCCCATCCTGGAGAACAGAATTCAGCTGGTAATGCCAACCAGTATTTCAATTAGCAGCTCCAGTGGAGTAAAAGCTCATTGAATGCCTTACCTTGAGTGAACCTCATCTAATAGTCTGCACTGCAGTACTGTTTCTGGAGTGGAAGTTATTATTACAAACAAAACTATTCACTGGCAACCAAGGAAATATATAGGAAAGAAGGAAAGAAAGAAAGAAGAAGGACAGAATAAATAAAAAACAAAGACAGGGAAGACTGTTAACTAATTAAATTATTATGAGCAAAATTCCCTCTAAGACAGTTACAGCCTGAGGTGGGCCTGATGAAAGCTGAAGTTAATAGTGTGGGCTTTTAAAGTTGCTCACAAGAGCAAATGGATGAAGAATTTGGGAAAATGCTCTCTAAGGTTTATATGGTGCAATGTTAAATCTGTACCTGCAATATTCTGCTTATTCCATCTCACATGTGTAGGACACTCTGACATTCTGCACACCAGGTTCCAGATCCTCTGGTATTGATCTGAAACACAAGCCTCTGCTCTTTACAGCAGAGTAAATAACTATTTTCAAGGCTGGTCCAATGATGCAGCTTCTTTCCAGTTCTGCCTTTAAAACCATTTAAATGAATACAAATACTGTTAGTTGCTATTTCCAGACTGATCTCTTAAGTGAAGCTAATTATGGTGCTTGTCTTACTGGCCTCCATTTAGCATTGTAGGTCAAAATTGAATAATTGACTTTCACCCTCCTGCAAGGAATTGCTTGTAAGCTTTTTCCTTTGGATGCACGCAACACACACAAGGCTGTTCAGTGGCAGAGGTGACCTTTCACAGTCACCAGTGAGGACACAACAGGGAATTAAAGAAAAAAGAAAGAGAAATACCTTTACAAGCAGTTTATTGGTATGTTTCTGACTGAAGTCCAGTCAGCTCACGGGACATGTCAGTTTTAAGCTGCTCTGGGTCTGAAAAGGTCAGAGTTAGGAGCTGGGTTCATCTCCTGGCAGGAATTTCACACCTTGAGAGAGTCATGTTTCAGGCTCTGCCTGCACCAACCCTCCCTACCACAACTGCAGGGTATCTTCTCAGGCATCCCAGACTGCACATGATGTAGTAAGGCAACTCTAGATCGTGTCTGAGACAATTACAACAGGCTCCAGACAGTATAATCACTGACAGGACATGGATTTAGAATATGGATAACCCAGATTCCAACCCCTGCTCCACAACAGGTATCTGGGCTCTTTGGATGATGTCCCCTAACCCAAAAGGAATAAAGCCATGCAGTTAAGTTCAGCTAAGTCATTGAGCCTGGGACCTAAAAGTAAAATTAAAATTATCTGAATATTTTAGTTTCTCTGTGTCTTCAGCACCAGGGACTGTAAACCAGGTGCAACAGCACTGTTAAGCTCAGCCTACTGAGAGAATAAATCCCATGACAAGGTTCCCAGGGATGGAGAGAGTCACATAAGCACCTAAGACAGCCAGTCACCCTCTTGCCTCAGCACCAGGGTTCACAATTGTCTTCACAGCATAAAGTGCCCACCCACAGCATTGGTGTGGAGCACAAACTCAGGTTAAGTATTTGCCAGCTCCATTTTAAGGATGGGAACTGAAAGCTGGCTCCACACAAAGCTGTCACATCCCAGTTCACCCAACCAGCATGACAAGGTGCATGGGTGCTTTTGTGCTGGGCACTGCCTGAAGACTTTTTTTTTTTTAATTAATGAATAAAATCTCTGGTCAGAGATACACAAATATGAACTTTTCAAGACAAGCTAGGTTGAGACTTTTACTCAAGACCAGCTTAAATGAATAATCAATTAATAATTAATGCTTTCTTAAACTCATTTAGGCTTCAAATAAGACAAATCAATGTCCCATTAAATATCCAATTTACCCAGAGTAACACATACACTGACTGGGACAACTGGGAAGTCTGGATTACGTAATTTAAGTCAGGACGAAATAAAAAGAACAGAAAAGAATCAATAGCACCTTCAGCTGTGAGGAAAACAGTCTTTGTCACTGGAGTGTTGCTTTGTGCTAACAACACCATTATTTTTGTCATTCCTTATGTTTCCTTGTGAAACAAGCAATGTTGATTTCATTACATTTTGCAACTGCACTATATGGATGTAAATTCAAAGCAGCTCCCACAGCTTGAGAGTACTTGTTACTGCATTTTATCTAAACATCTCAAAATAATCCCAGACCTGCAAAGAAATAATTAAAAACAAAAGGAGACAGAAAAGACCACAACCCAATGTTCATATGAGAAACCAAAGGCATTTTCTGTGCAAAATTAAAGACAATTTACTGTGCAAAGTTGAAAACTCTTCTGCTGCGGTGCTTTCTTTATAGCAGATCATTGTCTGAGGGTTTAAAAACAATTATTTTTTTGTTGCATCAGCTAGAAATTGGACCTCAGTATTTGTAACAAACCCTTCTGAAATGGAAATTACAGCAACTAGCTCAAGAGTAAGCAGCTGAATAAAGAGATAGAGAAAACAATGAAAATAAATACTGCAGCCTTCTTTATTGATGATTCTCCCTCTGAACACAGAACTGTTAGGAAATCAAAGGCTCAAGCTAAGGGATTGCTAGCTGCAGATTCTTGCTGGCAAGAGTCCATGGATCTGCTGCAAGCCAGGAAGTACCTTGGCTTTTAACTGGAAGTCAGAAAAGCTTCTGGGAAACACCTTGCTATGGGAATGCTGCAAGGTGGAGTCAAACAAAGTTATTTTTAGTTCAGTTCTACTCAAAAAAAAAAAACCTTCCTCTACATTTAAAGGTGATGATATGAGCCACTGCTCTTTTAAAAGTGAATTTTTATCATTTTTCCATTTGCATGGATACTTCTACAAATAAACCTGAAGCTGTGCTCAGTCAACCCTTCCCATGTTGTAGCATGTGTAACTTCAAGCTTTATGCCAGGATACAGAATCTCTGTGCCTTTTAGCTCCACATCCTCTGGGCTCTGTTGCACAGCACTGAGAACAGGCTGTGCTCACTGCAGCAAGGGCAAGGGGATTCTCAGAATGTCACAGATTTTTCATTTATATCTTAGGAGTGGCCTGACACAGGCAGCATGTTCTCTGAAATGCTGATTTTAGCTACTGTGTTTTCTTGGCTGGAGACTGAACTATTAAGAAAAAAAAAAAAAAAAAAAAAGCACAGATGTAATGGCGTGAAACTACTCCAAGTTCTTTGCCTGTTTCAAAATTTCTTCACTTCTTTCTGCTTTTAGCAATAAAAGTAAAGGACTGTGCTTGAGATTGCCACGGCAGTAAATGCAACCAAAGCTTTCTACAGACAACTCTGTCTCTGCCATCCATCTCTGTGTTACCTGACATGGCTTTGGAGATTTTGTCACAGCACATGTCACAGCTGAGAGGGCCATGATACACAGAGTGTCACCATACAATGTCAGAAAGCTTCAACCCATACAGAGAAACACCACAACACTTCAGAAGGCTGCAAGCATCTGCCCTTCTTGTTCTTCAGCCCAACCTTTTATCCCCTCCTGTTGATGCACTGCCCGTGTGCCCTCTGATCCCTGTGGTGGCTGCTCAGTGCCCTGGGCACTCCCTGGCTCACTGCTGTCAGTGCTGCTCACACTGTGCCCATTGGGGATGAGGGTCCCACATCCCCACTCCCAATCACCACAAACTGTGTGCCTACAGGCTCTGATTTCTTAACTAATTTAGCTCAAAACTTGAAGGTTTAAAACCAAAATTCCCTCATTGTTTGATGGTGCCAAGCAGCTCCACTGCTGATGCAGCTGGGCAGCCCCTAGCTTGGGACAGGACAGAGGGAGGCTGGTGGGCACTATGCACAGGATGACAAGCTGGGAAAAAATATTTTCTGAGCTGAAAGATGCTGGGGACACCAAAGAATCAAGTTCAAGAATGGAATCTGCCTTATCACTTCTCCTCCATGCTCTACTGAAAAGAGAGAAGTAATTTTCTCTCATCTTTTGTGTTTCTTTCAGAGATAAGAGCCTGTAACCCTGGTTTGTAAAGCCTGTCTGTCTACAGCCCATAGAGTCTCCAAGGAATTACTCTTTTGTAAAAGCACAGTGGAGACTATGGAGGTACTGAAATATCTATTTAAAAGAAGGGGTGAAAATGCAGTGTCATTTTGCTTATCTGCAGACTCAGTTCTTGAATCTCAAATCTGTAAGAATCCTATCAGGTAAGGTGACCAAGCAGTGCCTGAGAGGGAAATCAAACCTCCCAGCTGCCAGGGACTGATAAAGATATTACTGCAGTCATCAGCCACAGGTATCTGACAGGGATCTTCAGGAATTCCAGGAAATCCTGGAAGGAGGCACTCCCATGAAGAGATACCAGGGAGCTGCTTGCCTACACATGCATGAGAAAGCCTAAGGGAAAATCCTAGACTGCAGCTAGCTCATACTACTGCTATTCAAATCAGATCTGAAGAAGCATTATAAAGCTCTTTCTTCCTGCAAATTTATCTGTATCACTCCTACAGTGTGCCAATTTGTCTCAAAACTATTTGTGCTGTCTACAGATATCCAGAGTACCTATTTTTAAAACAAGGTAGAAAAAATAATCTCTAACTTGGTCGCTTTTTGCCACAGTTTTGAAATGTTTTCTCCCATTTTCCATGAAAATATTATCATTTTTCCCCTTACAATTCATCTGCTGCTGAAAATAGCAGATGCAGAAGGGACCATGGCAGTGCAGCAGCTCCTATGGCAGAATCAGAGCCCAGGTGGTTGTGAGGTGTGGCACTCAAACCCACAGGAGAGCACAGTGGGCTGGCCAGTGCACCCACTATTAAATACTTACATATTTTTAGATATACATAACCTATGGCGAGAGCTGATGCAGCTAAAAGAATGAAATACAAATATTTAGAGAGGTAAGTGCCAGGAAAAAACCCAAAATATTAACAACTGTAATGTGAAATCAATGAGAGACAACTCCTATGTTATTTCCAAATGAAAATAAAAAGCTTTGTGCCACGCACCCAAATGTGAAGAAAGGTGAGGAAATAATGACCTTTAAAAATACAGCATGGAAAAAAAAATCACAATTATTTCAAAGTTTCAGAACACAAGAGCAAGCATGCTTATTTTCTCTCTCTTTTTCCTGCTGTTTCCTATCCTCCCCTCATGCCTCTTTTTCTAGCTCAAGCTTTGATAATGCAATTAATTCCCCACAGAACAGCATAAAAGATCAGGGCCTAAGGCCTCAGCCCTATAAAGATTTATGCATGTGAATGATTCAGTATTAAGTGAAATATTTAACACCAGCACCTGCTTGATCCTATCTGAAAAAAGATCACCTTCTCCAACACAGACAAAATAAAACAATGTAACTGCGATGGTTTTGCTATTAAAGGAAATGTGTTTAGTGGATCCAGTTTTCCAAGCCTTTGATAGTAATTGAGAGATAAAATTAGGATGTGTTTATGTAGGGGTTCCATCCTTATCTGGACACTTGGGGGATTTCACCACAGTTTCTGACAGTTTATAGCTTTAGTGTACAATTTTCAGAGTTTCTCAGTGACAAAGCATGAATGTGGCGTGAACAAGAAGCTCGGGATACCCAACTTTACTTTGGAGCCACCAGGAGCCCGAGAGCTTTCTGTTTGCCAGCTGGAAACTGTGAACACATCAGGGCTAACCCAGCTCTGCAGCCCAGGGAAATTGCAGCAGCTCCAGTGATGCTCTCCTCACCACAAAAGCACCAGAGCCTCTTCAGAAGAGTTTGTCATTCTCTAAAACAGCAGCAAGGAGGAGCTTCTGCCATGTCTGTCCACACATGTTTGCCTTTGATCACTTGGCAGGTGAATAAAAGCACATTCTGGAGCATCATCTATGCTTAGCAGGAACAAAAGCACCTGACAAAATTATTACGTTTGTATTTACTTAAGGAAAATTATAATCCTTTCAAAGATGAGTCAAGAACAGCTTGTTAACTGAATATGGTCAGGTGTTGTTTTAAGCTTAGAGAGAAAAAGCAACGGGGAGTTTCAGAAGTATTTTCAGTAATGAAAAGGCACTAACCTTGCAATGAAGTATGCAGCAAACTAAGACATGCTGAGAAACAGATGATGATCAAACAAATGTTGACTGAGCCAAGCCAGTCTTTGAATCAAAACCTGCATTCCTGCATTACTCAACATGATTGTTAACAGATGGATTGCTGATTAGTGGTTAGCAAGCCAAAGGGGAGAGGCAAAAAGTGAATTTATTCTGCCATATTTCTACATTAGTACAGAGTAATTTTTCACAAGACAGATCGCCATAAAAATTGGGTGATAAAGAGACAGTGAATCCAGACTGTCTTATCTGATGTTCTGGCAATGCTCTTCCTGATCTTCATCACATCCACCAAGGTTCTCTGCACTTGGTTCCACAACCAACTTACTGAGGGTCAAGATAATCAATTCACCCTTTGGAACTCCTTGCTGAAGGGCTGGAACATCAGGCTAAACATTTGCTTCTCATACCCAACATCTGCAAGTCTCTAACAGTAGTAACTATCTATAAACCTTGTAAGTGGCAAAAAAAATTGAGTTATGCCTTCAACACACCTGACAGACACAAGAGGATCATTCACTATTTCAAAAGAGTGATATTTTTCTAACATAGGACAGAGGTAATTAGAAATTCAAGAGCTCCTCAGCATACTCTGAGCAGCCATCTCATACACATCACTTGATGTCTCTATCTTTAAAAAATATCACAGAATAGTCTGAGGTGGAAAGGACCCACAGGGATCATCAAGACCAGTATCAAAACTTTACTCACAACAATGAACACACACAAGCGTCAAATTATTCAGCGCAAGTCCTGAAGGATCCTCAAGGCTACATGAAAGCCAGTTGCTGAAGTTAGCAGAAAAAACAATTGCTTTTTCCAGACAGCATGGAAATTCTGGCTTACTGATGAGTGGTGGTTTCCCATAATAGCACTCAAATGTCTATCAGGCCTCTCAGCTACCCAAACAGCATCCCACGTGGGGATTCTGGCAACAAACTCATCACAGTTCCCCTCTGCATCCTCTTCAGAGGCTGCATGAGTATTCCATGCAGTAAAATGAATTAAATTTCTTTCTGAAGTAAGTCAATATAAAAATACTAATTTTAATAATCAGTTCTCCCACTGTTCACCCTGAGACTATCTGAGGAGGAACACTGACCTACACAGGCCAGTTGTCTCCCAGATGCTTTCAAAGCAGAATCTGTGGTAAAATCTCCTCTCAGTTACCACCAAGAATCCCCCCAAGGGTTTTTTCACAAGACCATTGCAGGGACCTGTCCTGAGCCAACCCCTTTAAACCACAGAAGCTCTGTGCCCTGTGCTAAGAAACTCTCCTTCAATCAAGGCCCTTGTAAATGCCCATCACTCAGTACCACCCTCACTTGTGGCATTCCTGAGCTACACAGCCTCAAACTAAAACTGGACACCACAGAAATGAGCAACATAAATCTTCCCAGGGCTCCTGATGCCCAAGGTAGCTGGCCATGTACAGAGCTGATAAACCAGACATTTCAGAAGCCCTGCCCTGTGCTCATTTGCACCCAGACCACTCAAAAACATTGCAGCATAGAACTCAGTTTCTATTAAAAAATAAACAATTGTGCTCCTAAAGACCATCAGGTGTTAACATTAGATGGTAAATGGACTATCACAGGGAAAGCACTGACCAATACCCTGAACACAGCCTGCTTCTCTGGCTGGCACCTCCACTGCTGGATAGCAAGCAGACACCCTCAAATCCATCAAATCCTTTTTGAGATGCTTTTGGAGAAAAGAAAATACAAATGCAACTGCTTCTTTGAACAAACAAGTAATTCATTGACTCTTGTTCCATCCAGCAGTAATTAAAAATAACACTCAGTGTTCTGCAAGGCTTCATTTCTATTTGGATCACTTCTTTAATTTGGTATAATTTTAAGATACTGCTTCTGAACCAGATCCTGAACTGAAACAGAGTTCCACAATACTGCCCTGTAGATTACAGTGATGTATGATGCTGAAATGGTACCAACAGCAGTGGGAATTAGGGAGTTACCCATCCTTTTGAGAGTGTTTACAGAACCTGTTTTTCTCTTGCATAGCATAAGAACAGCAACATTTGACTTCTGAACAGCTGATATTAATTATAGATCATGTACACAATTGATTGACACAAGGCTTCTATCATTTCTGGGTTTATAGCCCTTTATGAACAATGCATATAAAATCCAGAATTATTTCTCTAGTTGTCTCTTACAACACAAAATGACCACCATTAATAAAATACATGAGCTTTTTTTTTTAAAAAACATCACACAGCCTCTAAAAATATTGTCCCACTTTGGGACAATAGTGAAGCACTTAGCTTTAATTCCCAGTGATTCAATTAGACTCAACAAGACACTCTGCTGAACAGAACAGGCTTAAGACAATGCCTAAGTGTTCTCCTTAGACAGATCCCTAGTGAGCCTGAAAGTCATCCAGGCTCAACCAAGGCAAGGATTAATTATTCTTTTGGGGATACTGACTGTCCTCTAGGTGGAAAACCAACTTTGTTATAAATAATCCTTTTTAAATTAGTTATGGATTACCCCCAGAACAAAAAAAAAAATTCCTTCCCTGTTCCCTAGCTTCTCCCACCCAAAGGGCACAAGACATTTTGATTAGTGGAACTTGGTCTTTTCCCCTGGTATCCATTAATTTTTCTACAAAATAATTGACTCTCTTACAGTAGCAGGCCAAATTATGATCCTAACTTGTAAATTCTTTCCTACCAAGATTCCTACCTTCCCTTTGGAAAAATATTTTTCTACCCTAGCTTAATGTATTTTTAAACAATTTTACTATGCCAAGACTCTATCTATAGAAGTTTTGCCTTTTGAATTCTCATCCAAGGAGAGCAAACATGTAATTTTTTATTCCACTCAGTTGTAGTCACCATAACCAGCAGGGCTTTGGGAGTGATGGTGCTGCAGTGGTGACTTGTGTAGGAGGTGGCCAAGGATGGGATTGTGCTGGTCACTGTTGGCCCAAAGAGTTCAGTAAATGGCACAACTGACCCATTGCACATTGAAACAGAACCAGGGGAGCACAGAGAACCTCTGCAAAAACACAGACACAGTAACAGGCAGCAAACACTGAAAGGACAAACAGCAGGAGACAAGAGAGAGAGACCAGAGCATTTCACTGGCACAGACTGCCCAGAGGGGCTGTGGAGTGCCCCTCACTGGAGATATTCCAGAACCATCGGGCACAGTCCTGTGCCCTGTGCTCAAGGATGACCCTGCCTGAGCAGGGAGGATGGACCAGAGGAGCCACTGTGGTCCCTCCCAACCTGACCCACTCTGGGATTTTGTGAGGTACAGGAGACAAAGCCAGGACAGAGAAGACACCAAAGCATGGGGAAGAGAGAAACAAAAACTATGCTGGGGCAGGAGAAATGCTGAGAAATACCCAAGAGCCTCTAAGTACTCCAGAAGGACTGCAGGCAGCAGAGGGACTCACATGGAAATAACTGAGCAAGGAAAAAGGAGCACTCAGTGAAGGGAGCAGCAATGGCCTGGTACCAGGGTCCTGTCCCACCCCAGGCTCACCAGAGGTACTGAGGATAAGGAGTGACATGGACTGGAAACCAGAATGTCCAGAGAACGTGAGGTGTGTTTCTCTGAGCATGTGTTTGCTTGCTTTTATCTTCAAATAATCAGAATAAGCAATTAGAACTGTGTTGATTGTGAGAACATGAAATAGACTGAACCTCCCCTTCTCCAAACTGAGTTTTTTTGGCTCCCCCCACTCACTGTTTCTGTTGAAGAACTGCCTCTACCACCACCTGAACCTATGAACTCTGTGGTCTCAAATTTAATGACTAAACCCCCTAGCCCTCCCCTCCAGTGAGATCAATAGTGAAAGCTCTCCCATTCCTCAGTATAAAATATCTGCCATCATCTCTTCAGAGAGCTGGCTCCTACACACAGCTGGGATGCAAGGAATGTATGGAACTCCACTACTGGGACACATGGGAAGTGGTCAGGCATGGCAGGACTGCACACTGTGCTTGCCCAGCTCTTTGGATAAGAGTATTTGTACCCTCATGTGAAGTATGTGCTATTAAAAATAAATTAAAATCTCCAGTAAACATGCAGTGCCTGAGCTGGCATCTCCTTGGTTATTTTTGTTCCTCTCAGTATCAATGCTGCACACCAGAAATGCAATTTGAAACCTAATATTAAAAATAAATTTAGAAGGAGAAAGTACAGAAAAGCAATGCCATAAATGTGCCAATAGAAACATAATTCCTTTACAATTGCATTGCCTTTTAAAAGTAATAAGATATTTACAAGATAATCACATAGCACTGGATACTCTTTATGTTGTTTTGTACAAGTAGGAGTAGTGAAATCCCACAAGATTGCCTTGTCACAGCTGTGAAGCAAGGTAAAAGAAACTCTCTGCTCCAAAGATCTCAAATTCAAATAATCAAGGCAGACAAGAGGAATGTTCTTATCCTCATTTTACAGATTAACACAAGGAGAGATCAAATTACCTCCCCAAGGTCACCTTAAGAGCCTCTAACACAGAACTGTTCCACTGTTCAGTACTTTAACTACAAGTTTATTTTTTCAACATCTACTATTATGCATATTTATAAAATGCCTTTTCTGTGGTTTGTACAAGGCAGCACAGGCCCTTAATAAAAATAAAAAAAACAAAAACAAAAACCCAAATGCCCAGCCCCAAAAGCAAACTGCCAAGCAGAACCAAATTTGAAACTAAGTAAACTGAAGCAAAAAGAAAATTAACTCCCCAATCCTCCCCCACCAATGTGTGACTGCATAATCTTGTCATGTGCTCCAAAAGCAACAAACTTGGAGACTTTCCCAGGTCACCTGGGGTTAAAAAGTTCCAAAGCCATGAGTTCAAATCAAGACTATATTTCATCAACGACCATGACACTGAGACAGTGTTAGGGCCCAAATCCCATTACTCAACATTCTCCTGATTAACACAGGGAATAAATGTTAAAACTGCAAATACACAGAGCAATGGAGAGACAGCTCCCAAGAGAAAACGTATTTAAATTAGCAGGCAGGTAACATTTGCATAATCTTCCAGGAAAGTCCCATCTAAAGCAGCTACATTACAACTACAGAGAAAGATTAAAAGCTCTTTTGGGGGCTCACAGCTCTTGGGATTGGCAAATGGAAGAGAAGAAGGTTGGAGCAAGCATACAACCAGTCCTCTTGGTCAAAACCTGAAGGGGTATTGCTATCATGCTTTATCAAAAGTATGGAGAAAAAACAACAGAGAACAAAATCCCTCTGCAAGACTGAGCCATGGGCCAAGCAGTTCAGGAAATACGGGACCATTTTGGTGACTGCACCTTCTGTGTGGCTGCCTGGGAGAGCCAGCACCAGTGAGCCCCTACAGAGGAGTTGTGAGAACATGGAAACATCGCCAAGCTCATGCAACTCGGTACCCAGTGGGTGCCAGCACCTTCCTTTCAGCAGAATGAGTACGCAAAGAACAGAAATCATAAAGCCTCTGTGCCCTCTTCTTTAATCCAAAAAGTCTTCAACCCCTCATATTTCCTCCTTTTACCCTTCCAAGCATGCAGAAGCATGGCATGAACAGCAACTAATCCACTTTCACAGGTGTGCCCATGGATGATCCTGCCCAAGATTTCATCAGGTACAAAGCTGATTACCAATATGCTTTCACAGACTACCACTTGAATGCCAGGGCTGTCTTCTCATCAACTGCTCAAAAAATCAAAAATCGGGGCTAAATCCTCAGTTTATGTGAACTAATGGAGAACTAACTAATGAATGAACTAACTAATGAAGCTACAACACTTGTGTCACACAGAAACCTGGCTAGCAAGCTCCCATCCCACACACTGACCTCAACACAGAAGCAGCAAGAATGCAGATTATTCCATATGGGCTTTAAATTGCCAGAGAGAATAACCAGACAAACATGTGCACATGCAAACTTTCTTTCTGTTAAAGGATAAGAAGAGAGAAAGTTGCCCTTGGATGCAGCACAGTGATAATAATTTAGCTGAGTAACTAGATAATAAGGGCTCATAATTGGAAATAGATAAGACCACAGAGAGATGGAAATGTGGTATCAGTCAGACACAACTTAGGCAGCGCCGTTCGCTGTCAGCAGAAAACACCCTGGCCTCAGGAATTTTTTTGTGTATGAACTAACCAGGCAGACACTGAAATCATTCTACAGTATGAGCATAATGAAGCATGCTAATTTGCTAAAAACTGTTACCAGCCATTTTTCAATTCAGTGAATTGGAGCTGTATTTTTGTAGCTGCAACCAGCCCCTCCAGTGCCTGCTTAACGTGTCTGTGAATTGACACTGGACTGAACTGCATTTACAGCCTGCTCAAACCACAGCAGTGGCTGGAAGGGAGGGCACCAGCTGAACTGTACTGACTGCATTTTGCAAGAGTATCACTGCAGAGAGTGACATTTACAGCAATAAATCCTGACCTTCTGACTAAGAGGAGAAAAGAAAACCAACCAAAACAAAAGCCAAAAGAAACAAACAAAGCAACCAAAAAAATCCACCAACAAACAGAAAAAGGAAAATTGAGGCAGAAACAAAAGAGTTAAAAAAATTGTTGGGGAAATTATTTTAAAGTAATAACGTATAAAATTAAAATATTTAACAGATTCCATCCTTTCTCTTTCTGCAGCCATGAGATATGAAATATCAGTAACTGCACTTCAAAATTAAAGAGAACATTTAGTTATTTTAGTCCATTATCTCTGTGAACAGGAAATAAATATTTATATCCAACATCAATATAAACAAGCATTTTTAATAATGCGTTAAACTAGGTGGGGAGGGGGAAGGAAGCAATTTAAACACAAGTATTTTTCAGATTTTCAACTATTTTTTGTCAGCTTCTCCTGCTCTTCTATGCTTTGTTCCTCCCATTTTTTACAAAAATGACAGGGTTGCTTTAATTTTTTTGCAGGTAAATGACAACTTTCATGGTAAAAGATGCTAAAATTGAATTTACAGAGTATTCCTCAGCTACAACTCCACCTAACACAGGGAATCCAATCAAGACAACATCAGCTGGGGGAGGGGACAAAAACAGATAAAAAGACCAAACCTGAATGCTACACATATTTTATGTACACTTCAAGGAAACCAGCAGCCCTGTCTTAAAATGTCTCTTACAAAACAAGCAACAGTAATGAAAAACTGAATGACAATACACTTATTTTTCTGAGAAGATGACTGACATAGTTCAGTTAAATGATTCTGAAACCTGCACTTTCCAGGATTTGGGGTAAAATTCCTATTTAAACCATCCGTGGTATGGCTCACTGATAGGGGTAGCAAGTCATCAGCTCATGACTGACATTACGAAAGTAATCCTGTAAATCTGAAATAAGGGATCCCAAAGCTACAAAGTAGCCAATAAAATTTATGCTGGGTCACCACCTTTCATCAACAAAAATTATCAGTAGACTGGATAATGGTTATTAGTACAATCCTCCTGGTATCTATGACACACTGTGGCAGCCATTTGTCATATATGTGGCATTTGTCCTGCTCTCCTCAATCTACACATCTGTGAAGCTGATTTCATTCACTTTTTATTTACAATATTTCAAAAAGTCTTAGCACGGGTATTCAAAGCTGCAAAACTGCTCACTCTTACTCAACTTTACTCCTTATTTCTATTTCTGCCCTAGTTTGAATTTCCCCCATGTTATTTTTTACAGTCTTCAGAAGTAAAAGTACAGACTCTCCTCTTCACAGAAGAGACTGAGTCTGAATCTGTCTGTGATAATGTAATGCCCCCAAACCAATCCAGTACACTCAAATGCAACTCATAATCTATCTTGCATCTTCATAATGCAATATATGACACAGATCAGTATTACTACAAGGAAACACCCCACAACCATTTCTAAATTGTTTAAACTAGCCAATTCTTCTGTAGTAGGCTTAAAATGTAACTTATAGGTAACTGATATCCAATTTACTGCTGCAAAATTCAAGCATTTTGCAAAATCCCATATAATCCATTTATCCATTAAAATTTAAAATATACCCTCTCAAGTCCAGATTTGAATATATCAATGTTTATCTTTAAAATTTTAAACTAGCTGCTGCAGAGTCAAAGCCACTTGAACTGTGGCAAATACAGGTAAGAAACTGTCAACTTGGGTTAAATCACAGAAAAGAAACCCAAACAAACATGTGCACACAGAAGGGGCCCTGCTGTGCAGACACACTAAATTAGATGTGTTCCAGATTCTACCCTTATTAAAGCAGGTACAAGGATAATAAATGCAACCCACTGCAGGGCTGCACACACCATTTTTACAGAAAGGAAAACAACAACTGCCAATCACAGCATGCTCATCTTAAATGTGAGGGTTTAAACCTCAGGTGACCGTGGCTGGCACATTAGGTTTCAGCTCCAGTCTATCAATAAACATAATTACCTTTTTCTTTCACCATGGCAAACAATTTTTCTTCTTAGTGGAAGCAGCAAGAATTAGCTGAAGTAATTTAAACACAATCCCTTTTCCAGCAGTGCTTGGCTGAGATGGATTTAAAAAAAAGAAAAAAAAAAAAAAAGAAGAAAAGAAAATAAAGAAAAAAGGCGGCTTATTCCAGATAATAATATTTCCTACAGGGTCTGATCAGGTCCAATTGCTCATCACTGTCTCTTTCCTTCTGGTTTCTGTGCTCTTTTCCCAGCGTGGTGTTTTGCTGCGGCTAAAGGCAGCTCATCCTGCCCGTGGCTCCAGCCCTGTGCTGGGAGCTCCAGCTGCCCTGGCAGCCAGGGCTGGATTCCAGCACCCTGCTTTCCATCCTGACACCAACTCACATCCATTCCCCTGCTTTCCATCCTGACACCACCGTGCATCCATCCATTCCCTGCCCTCCATCCCCCCACCACTCTGCATCCATCCATTCCCTGCTCTCCATCCCCCCACCACTCTGCATCCATCCATGCCCTGCTCTCCATCCCCACACCACCCTGCATCCATCCATGCCCTGCTCTCCATCCCCACACCACCCTGCATCCATCCATTCCCTGCCCTCCCAGCCCTGCTCTGCTGCCTCTCGCTCCTGAATCACCGTCAAGAGGCTGCCAGGGAGATGTGAGGGAGAGCAGGGGAGCTGTTCCAATGCACACACAAAGCTAAAGTGGTATTTATGAGCTTTCTGTTATTTTATTTACTCAAACTGAGCCAGGATCAAGAGGAGAAACAAAGATGAGCACAGGCAAGTGCTGAGGCAGGCTGCAGCACAGTGGCTTTTCCATGGTGAGCAGTTTATCCACTCCTGGATTTAGTTTTAAAGCAATTATTAGATCACAAAACATGTTAATAAATGCTCTCTCAATGCTTACTGACTATAGAACAGAGTAGAGTAACATACAGCCTGTGCAAGATGGGAATACCTATCCTCTACTTCAAACAACAATAAAAATAACAAAAATGGGAACTGTCACTGCCCACTGAGCACCTGGGTTCTGAAGCCAGGCAGTGCTATTCAAATGTTTGCTGTGGCTCACAGTAAGTGCTGCATTCTGGAATACCAAATAAATGGAAACAATAACTCTTCCTGAGTTATTCCTTTGCAGATGACAGCCACAGGTACTCATGGAACTGAGAAGACAGAAGGGTACTGAAACAACATCACTGAGACAGGAATTTCACGGCCCAACACGTCCCCAACAAGACAAAGCACCAGTGTAGAATCTGGGCCTCAAACTGACCTCCCAATTTATGGTTTTCCAGGCACTAAACTCTACTGAGAAAGGACTGGTCAGTAAACTGATGCTCAAAAGCAAACAAACCAACCCTTTAGAATATTGTCAAGTCTCATCATCATATACCAAGGTTCTGCTTTCTATTAAAAGATGCAGGTCAGAGTCAGGGGAAAAAAAGCTTTTCTTTTACAAGCAAACTTTTATTCACAGTTATGAAGAAAAGATTGGAAATATGACTAATCAAAATCCTGAATACCCCTTAAAAGCAACTTCTATTTTTTAAATACATATATAGCGTCAGCATCAAGATTTTGGAGAGTCTCTACCACTACTACTATTCCTTAGTTCCTCATTTTATCTAGCTACCAGTGATTTCCCCAAAATAAACCTATGGCATTCATGCCTTTGCCTAGAGAGTAAATTTTATATCTGTGATTTAAAGACAGAGAAAATAGCAAATGGAAATGAACTGACTTGTCAAAGACAGAGGTGATCTCAGTAGCAGAGAACTGAGTTAAATATAACATATTCTGGGCTAAATGATGGGCAGATTCATGGAGCAAAACTTGACCACAGCTCAGTGCTAAATACGCTTTATGTTACATGACAGAAGTGAAATTACATTCATACTGCACCCTACATTTACACTGCTCACACCTCCACAAGGGAATTCCTTCTCCATGCTACTCTACGTAGGGAGAGAGACATTAATGTAAAGAAACAAGCTGTAGGCATCAGCCAGACAGAGCAGCAGATGGCTGATACCTGCTGGAAAAAAGTCAGACCACGCATACAGCCTTAAAAATATTTGCAGCAAATAAATTCTAGATGTTTTGTATAAATGCCACTCAGAACAAAGGAAATGAATTAAACAAGCCAGTCTGCCTCGCCCAGAAGGTATCTCTTATTCAGTGACATTCTTTAATAAATAAATCTGAGAGAGAGAGAGAGAGAGAGAGAGAGATACAGGCAAAATCATGGAAAAAAATAGTTATTCTATTCTAACAAATCGAGGCTGGCTTTCTATTGTTAGCAGCCCAACGTGTAAGAGCAGCACAGCACAGGCAGCCTGACATTCCTGCCTCTATGACTCAGTGTGTTACCATTAATAGCATCCGAGGCTCGAGTGGGGAGCTGGGCTGAACCCCACCAACAGGGAGGCATCGGCCACTCTGTCACATTTCTGACACATCAGAGATGCCAGGCTGTAACTCAACCTGGCCGTGTTCTTTTTCAGGCTGTATTTTGTAAACAGTTCGGGGACAGCCTCCTGAAAGGGGCACATCTGACCTTCATTCATAAATATTTGATTTGATGTGCAGAGCGCAGCCTATGGACACACACCCATGTGTGTTAACCCCTTCCTGGCATCCTCAAAAGGCTGGCAGGGATGATCATTCATTTTTTTTTGTTCCAGCAAGCTGCTGACACAGAAGCTGCCTGTTGGTATGTGGACTTTCTGTTCTCTGAGTACATTCCTCCATTTTTCACATGTGCTAGAGATTAGCACTGCTGTATCTCACATTGCTCAGCCATGGGGGCTGCAATGGTAGACTACAGCAGCATGCACATAAAATTTAATTTAAAAATACAACTGCAGTGAATTATGCTGGAGTAAAATGTAATCTACTTCAGAATAAAGACATATAAAGAGTAGACATTAGTACTGTAAATAACATCTCTTTACAACAGGATGGTTTTTGGTTTTAATCTCATTGTTTTAAGTCAAGGCTAAAATCTTGACCTTGCTGTAAAACTGAGAGTTGACTCAGATATCCTGAAGCTGAAATGAAAAAGGAGTAGACAGCATTCTAGCAACAATCCCTTGGCACTTATTGTTATTTAGGAGTACCTATTTTAAAGGAAAGCAAAATAACTCTTTTCCTTTAAATACCTTTAGCACTGCACAAACTAAATAAAGTCTTCCTTGAGCACAGTGTGGGTGGAAGACTCTCAAAGAGTACACCACAGCTAAACAACATGCTCATGTTGCTGTTATTTTCTGGTGAAAAATACCTTGAGCATTCAGCAAGAGGCATAAGAGTGATACTGAGATCACTTCACAAGGGGAAGGAGTTAAACCAGTTAGTTTTGCTATTTCTTGTACCTTGATAATATTGAAAAAGTATGAGTAAGATACTAAGAAGTTTAGCCATGATTTAAGGTTTGTTATTCTCATTTTAAAAACTGGTGTTCATATTTTATCTTGCAGTCATTCTTCACAGATGAGATCATGGCTTAGAAGTATCACCACACAGTTTTTGTTCAATTTCTTCAAAACTGAACTGATATCTCTTGTTCAGAAAGAAACGAGGGAAAAAGCCAGGTAGAAAACAGAAAAAGAAAGGGCAGTTGTTCCACTAAAAAATATCCAGGAAAATATCATCTGTTTAGTGTCTTTTTCCAGCAAAAAGCCTGGAACAAAGTTTTGACAAGAAAGGCTGCCCCAGGCTTCCACACCTTAACCACTGTCCAGCCTAGGTCAATTGAGAGCCATCACTTCTGTGAAGTCTCAATTACAGCATTTTGCAAAATGCTCCCTTCTCCAGGAAGAAAATGCCACTCTGCTATGTTATCCTGACTTACCTGTGCCTGCTCAGACAAAAACCAATAATGGCAATTTGGGATTTCTTCCAAAAGCCCCGTGACCCAGCAGTGGCCCCCATGGTGCCCTGATGGGCAAGCCTACACTTCCCATTTCAGGATTCTCAAAAAGCTAGATATTAACTATTTCCTGGCTTCTGTTTCTCCTGAGCTCACCCTCCTCCAGCAACCTGGTGTCTCTCCCTCAGCCACTCGGACACCAGGCCCATTTTCCATCCTCTGGCATCAGCTCCAGCAGCAGAGCTCCTGAAGGGCTGCAGCAAGGAACCAGGCAGGCAAATGACTGGGAAAGCCAGAGGTGCTGCTGGAGTTTTTCAGGCTCACCAGAATCAGTGAGCAGAATTCAGGCTCTACCTGACAGGACTGATCCGTACACCAGCTGTACCCCAAATCTTCCAAGCCTGTAGGTATTGTTATTCTGAGAGTCTTCCTTGAGCCTTTCCAACCCTGCACACAGTTTTTTCTCCATAACAACTTCATCCTGAAGTTTGTGCAATGGTCTGAGCCTACCAGGCTGTCCCAAATACCAGATTTCCCTGTGGGAACCAGCAAGAATTCAGGAGCTGTGAAGGCCCCACAGATTGACCTCCCCACCACAGACCCTCTGGGCTGCCCCAACACAAGTTTTAATCTGTCCAGAGGAGCAGACACAGACCCACCAGGGAGGGATTTGGTTCTTCCTCAGCACATACTGTGGTCCTGCCATCCTACACCTTGGGATCACACTGTCCCTGTTGATAATATTGATCTTCAAGCAAACAATGCCTGAGTGCCTGGATTCTAACATCTTCCTTTCTGCTCTGCTGGGCTTTGCCCTGTACCTGTCTCATGCCACTTTCAACACAATCAGTCTGTAATATTGCTGTTTAAAATCACATGCCATCTTTCTTTCAGATTAAACAAATTGAAAATTTAGCAAATACATAAAACACTTGATTCAGTAAAATGCATAGTGTAATCATTCTGATCTGCCAGGATTTGGAGGTTTAGTGCTTTTTTTAGAAATAGAATAATTTCATATTATTTCAAATCAGACTCCTAGGGAATAAAACATTTGTGAGGTTTTGAACTATTAAGACATCTGGATCTCTTAAAGCAAAATCTGATTTTCTGAGATTCTAGAAAGCAGATTTTTTTTAGTACACTATTACTCAATAGTCTGCAAAATAAAGTCTAATCTGCTGCAAAACAAAATAAGAAACACTTGGCTTTATTCTAAATATTAAGAAGCTTAACACACACACTTATGTAAAAAAGCACCTGAAACCATCAGATTATCTTTAGAAACAGATGAGAAAAGATGGTTACATTATACTTCTTTGCCAGTATATATAATATAATGTACTCCAAAAATATACAAGCCCACTAATGGGTAAATCTTCTGGCTGCAGGTATGTACAAACATTTACCTCTGAACATATATTTATGTTATTGATGTAACAACTGGCTTCCAAACAGCTTATGCTATTGCTAATCCTTAGAAAGGAGATCATGCTTTCTTCACACCTGTGTGACCTTGACAGTATGCACACACAGTTGGCACTAAATTGAGATGTGATACAGTAATAGTATAGACAGTGCTTTAAACTTTGTATTTTTTTTAAACTACCATATAAAATCATCACTATTCACCTGCTGTAAACTGAATTTATTGAGCTAATTCATGAACACAACCAATCCTGTGGCTGATAAAAACATAATAACCTTCACTGCCAGTCACCACAGTAAATGCTGAAAATTGCACGAAGGCAGGAATCCCCACCAGGAAAGCACACATGCAAGTGTCATCCTTTACTGTGCATGCCTAAGGTTAAGGAGATTTGATATTGAAAATCCACTTCAGAATTGGATTAACTGTGCAGAATAAACCCCACAGCCTGTCTTGGGAGTTTTTGGCTCAGTGAAATCAGCAGGAATGCTGTAAAGACTCTCTGGTCTAAAGAACTTCTCCCTGAGAGGTCCATGCAACACCAGATTGAAGCAGCTCCCTGCCAATCTGTTAATTTGCAGAGTAAAGCAACAAGTTCTTTGTTTTGCAGTGCTGGGAGATGTGACACCAAGAACTAACCCTTAGTGTGTGCTCAACGATACAACACCCAGGAAAGCTTTCCACAAGTCCATGGTGCCTGGGGATGAGGCAACCCGCCATGTGGGCACTGGGTACAAACCACCCTTAGATCAAGCTGGACTATTTAATTGTCACTGTGCCAAATGAGAAATTCCTCCTCTTCTGATTCCACACTAAACTATAAATAAGACCCTCCAAAGAGGCACCTAAATCTGTCCTGCAAATGTATCTCTCCCAGCAAGTATTTGCCACTCCACTGTCCTATCAAAGGAACCACAGAGGACCTCAAAGAAAGCTAAAAAGATGCTTTATACAATTTGGCTATGTAGTGTAATATTAATATAGTCAAACAAGATTTTACAGCAAATAAATTTTTATCACCTTACTCCAGCTTCCGTGATTTTTCTTTTTGTGGTTGTGATTTTATCTGCTAGCTAGGGAGGTCACTTGTTTCAGCATGAACACTTTTACATATTTGAACCTTTCTCTTAAATTATTTGCTGCTATTTCAATAGCAGAATCATCATAAAATATCAAGCAGACATAAAACAAATTGAGAGTAGGAGTAAGTTATTCCAACTTGTGCACTGACTGGAATTTCTAAAAGGTAACTACAAAAGCTATAAAAGCTGTTTTGCTGCTGCTCCATAGGAAAGTCACATATTTTAAATCATTCTTCTTAACGAAGAGTTTGCCAACTTAAAAAATAAACAATATGGTACATCTTCCAAGTACTGATGTATACTGATAAGCTAATTTGGTTTGTGTTTTTTGCATTTTACAGTTTAATGTTTCTATGTTTATATTGAAAACTGCACACACAGCTGCACCATCTAATTCATATGGTAACAAATGACTGACAAGCATCCCCCTGGTACCACATGTTCCTGCATCTCACCATGAAGATTCACTCTTTAAAGGAAAGTAACCAAAAACAGGATATCAAAAGCAGGATAATGCAAAAACTGTAATCACAACCATCCATTCTAACCTTGTCTTCCTTCCCTCTCAGCTGCCCTGTGTCTGCATGACCTGGGTGAAGAACATTCTTTGCTCTTTTTTTTTCCTTTCTCCTCCCATTAACAATTTCACCACAGAGATTTACCAAGTATCTCCAGCTAAGAGCCACTCCTAAAGTCGCTGTATACAAAAGTCTACCCAGTGACACCCCCACCTCACAGGCATAAGGAGGAGAAGCCAACAGCCATTAGTATTCATGTTCTCATTCCCTGTGCACGAGGGATGGATGAGAGTGGATGAAGACTCATCCTCACAAAACAAACGCCTCTCTCAAACTTCTCCACATCTCTAGGGTACTTTAACCCTTTAATCCACCGCCTAAGCATAACCAACTTCCTCAGTGGAGGACAAAACATTGCCTCCCACCTAATCGACCTTTCCTGATACAAAATACTAGGCCCAGAAGGATGAGCCAACCTACAACTAACAGCAACCAAAACTGCCACTACCCTCCATTCTGGCCTAATCAAAGCCTACCTAGGATCATTTGCCCTATCCATTCTCATCATCCTCATATCCACATACAGAAACAACCAATGGCCCTTAATCTTCATAAAAACCACCAAATCTGAAAATCATCACGGACGCCTTAATTCCCAGCAAGGGAAGCTGGACACCAATCCCCTCTCAGTCCCATTCCACTCCCACCATGCTGCAAAGTCAAAGCTGCAGTGAGTGAGAACGGCCATTTCCTCTGCCCTTCTCTCTGCTCAGAAATTTCTCCACTATTTCACCTTCTGGATAAGCAGATCAGACCCAAGGAACAGCTTTCAGATGAGAAGAAACAGCAATTTCTACCTCTCTTTTCCCCACCCCAGTGCCACTGGTGTTTTATCCAGTTGGAAAGCCCAGAACCTCTTTGGCTTGGAAGCAGCTTCCATTTCAGATTTACCTGAACCTGTCCTGCCTGCAGGAGGTTTGCTGGCTCTGAGCACCCCAGGAGGAGGACACCCCACTCAGCTCTGGGGGAGCCAGCCCTGTGCAACCCTGCCCAGGAAGGGGATGGCATTTCTCTCGGGGTGTTTGATTAAAACACTGAGGTTATGCAACTGCACATGACGGACACGATAGAGGAAGTCTCAATCAGATAGAGAACAAAAGCAGGGCTCCCTGTAAACAACACATGCAGGAAGTAGCCAAAATGTGCCCTCTCCAGCCAGAGCATCCATTGCCATTATAGAGTCAAAGATCAGCAATAAATATAAATTTTCTGCAATTTCATTGAACAATCTTCACACCTCTGCTATTGCCTATTTACATACCATACAGGAAACCACAATATTTTCATTATTTCTTTGAATTTACAGCTGATTTAGCTCACATTCCTTGCTAGCGCCTACCAACAGTAGGAAGTGCAATTTTGTTCTTGTTTATTGGATTACAGATAACAAAGAATTTAGGAGAAGGAGCAGTGAACCCTACAGTGGAATTCAGTTGCTCTAAATGATGCTACCTTAATGCAGATTAATGCTAAACCACTGATTTACTACTAAACCAATTAGCTTAGATTGATCCGAACATTGACAACCACTTGCCAGAATTCTGAAACAGGAAGCCAAGGGCTACAAAGCCATTAACTGCTCTAATATTTTAAGTAAAAATGTGTCAGTGATTAAATTGCAGTAGAGATACTGAAAATGGCCAAAGGACAAAGAAGAGATCCTAACTCATCACTTCTTCATTTCACACTTTATTAAAAACCAAAAAAACTCAAGCTAACTCTTCATACTTTGAGAACTAAAGATTATTAAGAGCTAACACAGATGGAATTTCATCTAAATTTCTTACTCAGTATTTTTCACAAGGATACTTCTCTGTGCTTCTCAGGACAATGCAGAACACATCTCCATTTGAGAATCCCTTACTCAGCTGAAGATTGTCTAAATCCCTCAATTATCACCACTCTTCTAGATTTAGCAAACCTAATTCCATTAATCTTTTCTCATAAATCTTCTTTTCCCTCATGATTTATCAGTATCTTTCAAAATTACAATGTCCAAACCTAGAGACAGCAGCCAGCAGAGCTCTCTTCAGTAATAGGAACAGAGAAAAAATATCCAATTGCTTTATGTATCTCCTACTAACACATCCCAGAAAAACAATGGCAGCAGTATTACACAGTCAATCAATATTTACCTATATTTATCTATATATTACACTTATATTAACTGTATGTTATAGTTAATCTATATTATAGTAAGTATAATTTTTCTCCATGTGCTTTTCAGGATCAGTGTGTATCAGTTCCCACTTCTTATCTGTGCAAGTCCACACTTCACACTTCTAGACAGTGAAATTCAGCTGCATAATTTCAAACCATACAGCTGACTTATCAGGACTATTCTAAATGACAACACTGTCCTCAGAAGAATGAAATAATGTTTCTAAACTTGGATTACCACAAATTCTAAAAGCATTCTCCCTATTCAATCATTAAAAAAATACACAGGGACTGAAGCAAGGAGAGATTGCTCACTTGAAGGAATCAATTTGAAAAGCTATCAAAAATAAGATTTACCTTATCTGAAGGACAGGAGCAGTCTGATCAGCACCTCTCAGCATCTAAGGAGTAGCATCTATTACAATGCCAACAGAACCTGGATTTTCCTTTCTCATATCACTGCTTGCCACTTCTGAGATTGCTTAGAATTTGAGACTGGACACCTGTGAAGTTCACACAGCACCATTAAATTCCTATGGCCATAGCTCACATCAAGTATCCATTTTGTGGGGAGCTACCAGGAACAGATTACCAGTAAGACCCAAGATTAAAACAGCAATTCTTTTTTTTTGTTCCGTTTTTCCTTCTTTCTTTCCAAATAACAGCAGGGATTGGTGTTAAACAACCTGCAGCCTTTGGGGTGATCTTGGGCACTCCTTGATACTAAGAATGGAAAATGGGATATAAAGAGTTTGTTTCCCTAACTGGGGGCTCTACCTTTCTTGCCTCAGCACAGCAATAAAACCTTAGTAATGCAAAGAAGCTGATGTGTGAGAACTCAGATGTAGAACAGTTTTATGCTGCAGCTTGTATTTTACAACTGGGCCTTTCCTTTCAAACCTGCAAAGCCCATTCCTGTCTAGAATACTCTGTCTCTGTGTCTTCCCTCACATCACCACATTGATCTCTTGGACTCCTCCTCTCTGCAAACATACACACAGAAAAATCAGACCTTCTTTTCCCCATTCCATTTCTCATAGAATAAAGGTGACTAGACTATTTCAGTTGGAAGGAACCTACAATTAATTATCTAATTCAGCTGTCTGGCCAGCTCAGGGCTGACCAAGTTATTAGTGGCACTGTCCATGTGTCAAACACTGACAGGTTTTGGGGATCAACAATCTCCCTAAGAAGCACAGTGTTTGACCATGCTCCAGTAAAGAAATTCTTCCTAATGTCCAGTCTAAACCTTCCCTGGCACAGCTGTGAACCATTTCCACACATTCTTTTGAACCCCATACCAGTGGTCCAAGCCCATCAATCCAGCCTGTCCAGAGCCCTCTGCAGAGCCCTCCTGCCCTGCAGCAGATCAGCACTCCCACCCAAACTGGTGTTGTCAGAGAACTGACTGAGGGTGCACTCACTCCCCTCATCCAGATCATCAGTAAAGTTATGAAAAAGGACTGGGCCCAGTACTGAGCCCTTGGGAACACCACTGGTGACCGTTCTCCGACTAAACTCCAGTCCATTCTCCACCACTGGTTAGTCTCAGCCACCCAGCCAATTCTTTTACACATGAAACCAAATAGGATCTTGGTGCTTCTTAAATTTTCCTCCACCAGTTCAATTTACTTCCCGTCTCATCACTAGACTGTTCTCATGCTCCCTTATGTTTCCCCCCATGCCTTTCTCATCCTCTTAGATTGCTTCTTTCTTTACATCCAGCTGATGCAAGAGAGGCAGCCATTCTCACTAGAGATGCTTTAAATAAATATGGTTACATAAAGAGGCACTAACCTCACACCAGAGGTTGGTTAGGTAATGTGCTGTGCGTCTCCTTTCCCTCAGGTGTGCACTGTCACAGCCAGAGCCACCACTCTGCAAGGCTGCACAAGGTGTCATTGGTACAAGGGACAGGTGACAGTATCTTATATGAGAAGCAACATCACACAGTTCCAAGACCATTTTCTCTTCAACATTTCAGTGCTCTTTTGCAACCAACTTTCAGGTTTTGCTGATCCTCAAAATCAGACATTTCCCCAGAGACTCCTTTGTATCAGGGTCTGGCCCCAGAGCATCAAAGCCATGTGCTGAACCAGCCCTGCTAGGGTAAGACAGATTTTTTTCCAGCAAACCATGACTGGCAATCTCTCTCACAGGAAGCATCCTTAGAGATCCCCTGACACAGAAGGGAAGGTGGATCACAATTCTTTGGCCAAATGAACTCAAGAGAAATGCAGAATGAAGGTCCTTTCAGAGGTTCAAGTCCACTTTTGAACTCCTTTCTTTCAAGTTTTCTTCTACTTTTAGAGTGCTCTTAACTGTCAGTATGATGCCACCATTTAAATTTGTAAGACAAGTTTAACCTCCCACATTCCCATTATGAAAGGGATGGAATTTCAGGATGCAAGAGCTAGGTAAAAGCAAGTCATGGGTTAAATGGATGAGACTCCAAAGGCTCACCTGAATACTAAATAGCTCTGCACCTGTGGATAATTCTTGACCTTCCAAAATCCTAAAATATGGGCCTTTCCTGATGTTTATGATTCCACTTAGGATCAACAAGGAAAATAATTACTGAGTCTCCAAATGCTTTGAACAGTGTAATTTCTAATCTCTGTTTGCAGTGCCAAAGAGAGGCAGCAAACTGTCCTTCAGCAGGGTTTATAAGCTGCTAAATCTTGTAGTACTTGAGGGACCATAATCCCCAAGCAGCACATGGCCTAAGAGACAGACTTACATGTTTCACATCTTAAAGTCACATACAGCACTTACCCCAGGCTGTTTTTAAAAGGCATTCCACTGATTTTATTCTAAGTGCGTGAGATTCTGATTCCAATTGTTGTAATTTAAGTAAAGCTGAGGCACCAGACACCTTTCAGCCTTTCAGTCAGCATTATACATGGCACTGGAAAGCAGGATCTCAATTCCCACCCTATTGAATAGCAGCTCCCATACTGGAGGGTGAAAGGAGAAAATCCATAGTGGTTATTTGCATTATCTATTGCAGCATAATGCTAAACCTGTCCCACTACCTTTGTGATTGCTCACACGTGAGTGAGGAGCTGCAAAACTGCAGATTTCCAGATTGATTTAAACCCCATACAAGTTAGAAGACAGTTCCCAGCCTGCTATGATGGCAAGAATTTTGCTGGAGTCCTGCACGGATTGATCATATAGCTGGTCACTGTTCATCCAAATAATTGTCAGTTCTAAATTGTGATTTATAAAAATACTGAATTGTATGTAGATTTTTTTCTCTCTTGAATGCCAATGGGAAACACTGTGGGGGCTGGCAAGGCAGAATGATTTTTTTTTTTTTCCCAGCTCACAGCTATGTTATACATTTGCCCCATGTTTTAGCATTGCTTTCATTGAAATGCTAATTTTAAAAGAATTGATTACTCAGAAGCAGTAACTATCTGCAACAGCATATGGGTTTGGGACAGTTCTCTTACAAGGTGACTAGCAAAAAGCAATTTGCACAGAAGAAAAAATGTCATACACCAAAGTAGATATTTTAAAAATACTTGCCTACCAAATAGAGTCACTCAGTATTAACATTTTGAGGAGCTGGACAGAGTGACAGCACATAGCAGCTTTCTTCATCTGCTTAGTACAGACAAAATTCCAACACATAGGTAGTTTGGGTTATCAAAACTGAAATCCATAAAGCAAGTTCTAGAAGATAAAATCTTTGAAATTTATCTGTAAGAGATTAACATTTACAGCAAATTTCTCATTCACAGACAGGAGTTTCCCTGAAACTTTTTTTTTTTTTTAATTTATAATGGACTCTAAGAAGCCATCTGATGAATTCCAGATCTAACTTCTCCCACCACTAACAGTTCTACTAATTTTCAGTATTAATTTAAACACAAACAAAATTTAAGAAACTACATGGAGGAACAAAGAACATCATTATAACTCTTTGAGTATATCCACATTATGCTACATGATGAACACAGATTTATTACCCAAATTTTCAAGAGTTATGGCAGAATAAGGAAAATAAATGTAAAAGGATAATCAAAGGCATGGACTGGCTCCAAAGAGCATCTAAATAAGTTCTAACATCTTATCCAGAAAAAGGAAGCACCTGGATAAAAGATACCACAGAAGCCCTAATAAATGACAATGAGGTGAGCACAGAAAGACTTCTAACCACTACTTCCAATTCAAGAATGAAGCAGTTTCAATTAATACTCCTTGGCAATAGGTTAAAAACAACCAGAAGGGAACAGTTTCACAAATGCCATGGGAAAGCTCCGAACACACTACTTACAGGTGAACACACTACTTGCAGGATGCTGTGCTTTCAAAAGGTAATTTTTAGCTTGAATACTTCTGAAGGGGCCCCCACTTTGTTCCAAGACTAACATACAGAGAGAGCTGTACCTATATCCAACTACTTCCAGATTCCAACTTGGAATTTTAATTTTCTTTCCCTCTGTCAGTGATGAAATATTTCTCCACACCTGAGCAGACTTTCTGTCAGTATCTTGCTGCTACACAAAACATAACTGTAAAGCAATTAGCCCATTCACCAACCAAAAACCAAGATGTGGCAGCAGTCCTCACTTACCCAGATGCTCAGGAGTGTCATACAGCTGCTCACACAAGTAGTAGTCATCTGGATTCAAGTAGGGCAGTTGCTTCAGCAAGCTCTGCTTGGGAATGAGATACAAGACCTCTGCAATATCCCCATCCTCAATTATTGACATCCTTCTGACTGAATTTCGAAATTTCACTTTTTCCAGCACCAGTTCTTCACCTGAGCCACACAGCTTCCCAAAGCTGTTTAAGATGGGGAAAGATGGCATTTCTATTCAGAAGAAGCTAAGGAAAGCAACCTGTAGTGCATGCAGTCAGTCTCACGGCACACTGCCCTTCCCAATCCTTCTCTTTTTCTCTTATCCAGCAAAGGAGATTAAGGAAGATATATTTTTAGTGATTATCTTCAAGAGATTAGAACAGTATGCTTGATCAGGTGGTTGCCATCTAAAACTATTGTAATCAGTTGAAATTCATCCCTGCAAATGCAAAAATCAGAAACAAACCCAAAAAGAGTATCTGGAAATCAGATTAATATTCAGGACAATAGAAAGAACGTAACTGAGTTATATAAGAGGATTAGTTTAAAATCAAAAAAACCTTGCTGTGTCAAAAATCTTATTACAGAATCATCATCATCATCATCATCATCATCATAAGCTACAAATGCACATCTGTGCATTTAATCTAGCATGGCCCTCTTCCATGCCAGGTCTGTCCTTGTGCTGTGGAGAAGAGGCTGTAGCAAAGGTGGAGCACGCTGGTCCTCCTTTTTTAGGAATGTACAAGCACTGGCAGGCACTACTTCATAAGCAGATTTCTTTGGAGAAATCCTTTCTGCAGCTTTCACTCCCTGTTGCAAACAAAAGCACTTAAGCTTTTCCCTAACCATTAAGGATTGGTTTGCTTCTGCTCTTCCTCTGCACCTTCCTGTGCAGCTGACAGCAGAGGCTTTGCAGACACTGTGCCAACCCCTCCTGCTTCACCTACAAGGAGTATTTACATTAATCCAATTCCAGTGACTTGCTAATCTAATCATCTAATGAATATTTCTCCCTGGGTAAAGGCAGAGTTAATCATCAACAGGGCACTGGAAAGTCACAGGAAATTCCAAAGTGAGAGAGATAAAAAAACCCCAAACCAACAACATTCATCATCTGTAAGAGAAAGTTACAGGTGGACCCCAGAGCTGGACATGCTCAGAGGGAACTTCAGACTCTCTACTCAGTGAAAGGCACAGAGACAACTGTGCAACAGTGTCTGGCCCAGAGTTTCAACTCCTCTTAACACAGAGAAACTAGCTGCAGCTGCAAAATGACCTGGTCTAATCATTGCACTGCTTCCAGTAAGGCTTTTCTAAATTAGAAGGTGACAAAAACTCTACCAGCAGGCTTGCTGAGCACAGTGAGAAACTGTCACTTAATTCTCCCTCAAAACTCAGAGCTCAAGTACTAACTCCAGATGGGGATGGGCTTTGAAGAGAAGACTGCTCTATCTACTATTTCAAAGATAAAATACCATCTCATAAATCCAGACTTTGATAATCTATTATTACACATATCTTATGAGGTCAATTACTTTCTATTTTTCAAGTGGTATGACTTTTTTATTATCTTGAAAACAAGTGTGCAATTACAGCTCCCCTTAAACAGCCATGCTCCTGGATTTTCTCATCAATGGAGAACACAGTAGGACAAGCCAGAATAAATCTGTACTAATTTTATTGGGGTGATGCTAATATGTATTTGAGGAAGAGCAACTCCAGTTTGGCCTTAGAGTATCTGGTATCATATCAGATCAGAGATCTCAGTAAATGCCATGTTTTAAGCATTCTTCAGAGGAAATGAAGCTTTGCAGCAATTTTTCATTCTCTCAACCTACAGACCTGCACTCCACAGCCGCTCAGTGGAAGAGGCAGCTCTGAAAATCCAAAGGCTTTGGCCAGCGAGGGTGGATCTCCATTCAGAGCTTAGAGCAGAGGGATGACTCACAGGAGGGGCTGGATGAGCCAGCCCAAGGATCCCTCAGCCTGAGAGTGCCATTTGTTGCTGGGTAATGGGTGAAGGATGTTGACATCTGACGACAGCAGTGCCAACCATCTGACAAGCATCTGCCAACCACCCAGCCCCACTGACACGTCAGGGTGGACTCTGCCCTTAGAGGAGAGGCAAACACACTCATTGCCCAGACATTGACTCTGCTGCACAAATCAATCCTCACAGAGCAGAAAGGTGAGCCCTGCAGGAACTGATCCAGCTGTGGCAACACTTGCTGAAGCTTGGCTGCCTAATGTCCATAAGAGAAGTCAGTCCTTACACTGGAGCTTGAACACACTGCTTTAAAGCTTGAACACACTGCTTTAAAGCTGACTCCCCATTTTCTGCTGTGCCCGTGCTGATTCCAACCTCCAGCTCTGTTCACCAAGAGTTTCATTACAGCAGCTCTGGCAGTAAGAACTAAACCAGTATGACCTGTATATCCACTACAGAAGCACTCAGCCTGTGACCACTGCAGGAGAGTCTGATGATCTACCCAACAGTGCAGCACAATCCAGTGTCCTTCCACCACCAAAACTGGTGGGGAACAATGGATCAGGATTTAGTGACCTTAACATGTCACTGCAGAAACATCTTGCTTAATTAAAAATAAGATCCTCCTTCCCCTGAGACAGACTTCTGTAATGCTGCCCCTTTCAGCCTTGGCTATTGCAGTCACTGAGAACTGCACCTTCAAAGACCCCATGCCAGTTGCTCACAAAGCAATATGATTTTTGGATAGTTCATTTTTTTTTTTGAAAAATGACAGTGTTTGTCTCCAAAAGCCTCAATCCTGTCAATATATAATATAAAGTGACAAGCAGTAGAAATAAGCAAAACAAGGCCAGGAAGCATCACAGTGGCTTCTGAGTCAGATAAAGGACTGCTTGTAGCACATCCTTGTGTCCAAGGCAAAGGACAAGGCCTGAGATAGACTCATACAACAGCTAACAAACACTTTTTGATTAATTCTGAATTAAAAAGACAATGGCAATCTCCTACCACTTAAGTCAAGCATTCAATTAAATGGTATAAGGCTGACTTCTGATGTTCTTGTTGAAGGGAAAAGAAAAAGGCAGGAGTCACAGGGGCACAACCCTGTCTTTCTGTTTTATGAAAGAAAGTCTCAGGCATCCTGGGCACTCAGCTCAGAACTAGTGTTGAGGAAGTGTTCTCAGGCTCTGCCAAGTAGCAAAACCTGTTTAAATCACTGCCAATTCAAAGCTGTGTCTAATCCAAGCAGTCAGTGCTGGGATCCCGAGCCTGCACAGAGCACAGTGTGAGGTATGGGCACTTTCCAGACTGACACTTTTCACAGGGGGCTGGCTGGATAGGAGACAGGAATTATGCAGAACAGCTACTTTAAATATTTTATCTCATTTCCAACTTTATAAATATTTTATTTGTAAATATTTCCAGCTGTCTCAAGACCATTTCTTATTCAATCCCCTCTGAATTCACCACATCAGTTGGCTGCCTGGATGATAAAAATACATGCATGTTTCATATGCAACCAGGAATAGAAGCATCTCTACTAATACTACAAGAAAAAAAGTAACAAAAAAATTTGACTGCAATCCACAAATAAATTAGGAAACAGAATGTCCAGCAGTGAATAACAGTAAAAACCAGACACCACAGGCTAAATACATAGAAGAGGAAATATCCCTCCATGTTTCAGAGAAGCACTGAGGATTAGACTTGCCCTTCAGCAGAAATGTGTAGTGCATTAATGCTGTCTTAATTTCTACTGCCATCAAACTTCTTGCAAATGCATTTCAGTGTGATTTTGGTCCTGCATTGGAAGGAAAAACCAGCCCAATTAGAAACCCAAGAAACCGAAGTCAGTCACACCAGTTCAGCAAAGCCTAGCTGCAAAAATAATCAAAACAAAAATTCAGGAAACAAGGTAGAAGAAAACAAAATTTTCCTTCTCCCTCACCATACCACTTCAGAAGATAATACATGTATTGCACAGGTAGATAGCCCCAAATAATGTTTCATGCATCTGTCCAAGGCAAGAGGATTATCAGGATTACCTTCTCCATGTACGAATTCTCAAAGATATTGAGAGAAAGGAGAGGAAAAAAAGGGCCTTCATCTAAATGAAAAATGAGCAAGCACTCTATCTACTTTTACCATGAAATACAGTTATCCAAGCAATAAAATAACTAAACCAACAAATGAGAGCAAAGAAAAGAAAAAAAATCCAAAATTCAAATACACATACACACACACAAAAAAAAAAAAGCAGCAAAACTTTACTTGTGGTAAAATTACTCCACACATTCAGCTTTTTTGACACCCACTATTTACGAACTCAAGACTGCAGGCTGATGCACAAACACTCAGTTATTTACTGTAAACTTCAACCACATAATGAAGACCAGAAAATCCACATGCACACCTTAATTTCTTTACCTAAGTGTCCAAAACAGGCAGTCATCTTCTGGGCATACTGACAGAGGCTCTTCACCCCATAGGGCTCCTCACCCAGGACCTGCTCACCCATGGCTTCAGCAAGAGCTGCCTCTCTCTGCAAAGCCAACCAACTACTGCTTGTTTAAGGCTGATAAGAGACTTTCCTCTTCCAATTTATCTCCATTAATAATTCAGGTACTACATAAAATTTGCTGAGCTTTAAAAACCGGTAGCGCAAAGCTATTTTGTGGCTTTTGGAGTAATCATGTTTTAGTCCTTAAAAAGTATCTCAGCTATTTTATTACAATAGTTTACAGAAATTACTTTCAAATGGAAACAAAATGCTGCAGGAAATTTTGTGGGGATTATGCTCAGGTCAGAGAGACATTTAAATGTTCCCCTAGGTTAAACCCAGAAACAGAATGACCACCAGTACTAAAATGTGTTATTTTGTACTGATTAGTGTTTTCATATGGGCAGTGGGATGAAGTGCACCCAATGAGGGTGGTGAAACACAGGCTGCACAGAGGTGGTGGATGTCCCATCCCTGGAAACATTCAAGAACCTGATCTAGTGCAAGATGTCCCTGCTCACTGCAGAAGGGTTTGACTGGAGGGCGATTAATGGTTCCCCCCAGCCCAACCCCAACCCATGGAATTCTGTGATTCCATGATACTCCTGCAAGCAGGCATGTCCACTGCTATAGGAACATATCTCAGCACATACTGCCATGCCCCACCTCTCAGTGCTGTCCATCTTCTGGGAACTCAGAACCCAGCAGAGCCCAGGTACGAACACCACTGTGCTCTCAGGAAACTTCCAGCACACTACATTTCAGAAGAACTGAGGCACCTCATCCAGGAGCAACAGGAACACGGTATTTTCTCAGCTCGCTCCCTGGAGCAGGAGGCCCATCCAATCTTGTTATCCTGGCTGAGAAGAAAACACACAAGTGCTGACTCAGCAGTCCTGCTGCCAGGCAGCTGCAGTGGCCACACATACCTGTGTCTGTTCTGCTCCTCTGAGGAAATCCACTACCAATGTCACTGACATCTGCCTGGCCAAACACTGCAGAATGGCTTTGGCTGAACCCTCTGGACTCAGATGGTGATGAGCAGTGAAGAACAAGTGTTTCTCACAAGCAAATATGCTCCAGGTACACCACGCTTGTTTTCTGTCCTGCTTCCTCACTGCGACCATATCCACTCATTTAGCAGAGCTCATATAAGTACTGCTGATGGCCACATAAAGCACTGGTACTACTAAGCAGACACTTCAAAGAGAGATCTAGATGCAAATTTTATTCACAACAGACTGAAAAGCCTAGTTACTAATATTTAATATTGCTTCCTAGTTACTAATATTTAATATTACTTCAACATTTTACTGTCTAGAAAAGCATAAGATATACTTTAAAAATATCTATGGGGATTTGGTATCATTTATTGTGATAAAGGCTATGAGGAACAAATGTTCCTCACAAGCAAATATGCTCCAGGTACACCACACTTGTTTTCTGTCCTGCTTCCTCACTGAAACCATATCCACTCATGAAAAAACATTTAGCAGAGCTCATATAAGTACTGCTGATGGCCACATAAAGCTGATACTTCAAAGAGAGATCTAGATGCAAATTTTATTCACAACAGCCTAGTTACTAATATTTAATATCACTTCCTACTTACTGATATTTAATATTACTTCAACAGTTTACTGTCAAGAAAAGCATAAGGTATACTTAAAAACAGCTATGGGGATTTGGTATGTTTTATTGTGATAAAGGCTATGAAGAACCTGCAGAGGTGGGAATTATAAAGTCCACAGATCTCTACCAAGTTAGTTTACTGGTTTAAACCCACACAAGGCTCTCTAAGGTAAGCAGGAGGAACAGAAAGACCACAAAGCCACAAGGCTTCTCTGTACTGGCAAAAAAAAAAAAAAAAAAAAAAAAAAAGTGACTAACTGAAAAGGGCTAAAAAGGGCTAGCTCAGGTTAAAGTGGTATCAAAGGTAAAATGATCTGTGTTATAACTCAGCTGAGCAACACAATTAAGCATGAGTGTCCCATACAGGCTTCTTATCAAGCTGCCACATGACATTTTTTTCCACTGCTTTTACGACTGACCTTTGAGTAATCATTAGCCAAACTCCATCAAATGCCTCTTTCTGCAGCAAACACATGCAAATTCAAGATCTGCTACAAAGTCTGTCTGGCCCATGAAGTCTGTCAATGTCTGAGTGAAAGGACAGTATCAAGTTCAGGTCTGAATAGGGTGTAGCTATATTTGTATCACTGTACAGAGTCAAACTTCTCATCTTTGAAAAAGCACCTGGGGATCTCTGCAGGTGGCACACTGAAAATGAGACCTGTTTTATACATCAACAGCAGGATCTGCATGCACAAGCCATTCTGTTAAACTCACTTGGAAATAAGAAAGCAAATGTTATTTTATGTACTGGTCTCTTGGTATTCATTCCAAAACACACATGAAACATCACTTTGCCCTTTATTCTCCTGTTACAATTTGTAACTGAGAAAAAACGCAAGAGAAAACACAACTGCATTTCTATCTCAGACTTAACTAAGACCACACTGTGACAACTTCCTTTCCCAACTGATGACATTTGCAAAATCTTTCAGCTGAATTAAAGCATTGTGCTCTGCTTCCTGTTATCAACTATGTATGATAACTTCCATGGCACATGAGCCTTTGGTAACAAAAGCCCAGCTTTGCAGAGCATTGTAACGCTGGACAGGCAGCATGACAAGCTCTTGGGAACGCTTTTCCCTTTGCTCTCTGCTCAGAAACTGAATCTGACTCACTTCCCCAATCCCCAACAACCACCAAGTTTATCCTTCAGCAAAGCAGCGAGCAGAAAGATTAAACAAACAAAAATATCCAAACAATGTGCTTGAGATTACATCTAATGATCTTTTTCTTGAACAAAGAAAAAGACACCAGACATCTACCTTCACATGAAATTATTAGCTGGGCTGAAATGGTACAAAGAAAAACTGTACATAGAAAAATCAATCAGTAAATCAAATATTTAAATGACATTAGGGAAAAAAAGCCCTAATAATGTCAGCTTGTCTACCACCTCTGGAAGCCTTAACACAGGATTTGGGAAATATGCTGTCTCTGCAGTCCCACAGACTTGCTGTTCATCCCTGAGCCATTCCCTTAATCTCTTTCATTGTATTTCCCCCTATCACTTTCCCCTCACAAGGGATTTGTAACAATAGGTACATTAAAGACTGAAGTTTTCAGATCCTGTGATAATGGAAACTATAGAAGTACCACAGATAATAACACTAGGGAGTGACTGGTCAGCATTAAAAAAGAGGTCATGTAAAGCACAGCTGAGTGCTTCTCCTTGATCATCATTACCTCCCAACTTCATTCGTATTTCCCAATGATTTTCCAATAGACTGTATTCCTTATTTAACATTAAAAGTGCTTATTTTCCACAGAAAACCAAGTTATCAAGAAAGGCAAAGAGTAAATTCTGTACATTTTGTCCCATGTGAAAATTCCATTTTTAGTTATTCCTCCCCAAACAAGCAGAATCACTGTTCCTGTGGTCGCTGGGAGTAGAAGAGTTAGGTTATGACAAAAAGCCTGATTCAACCAAAGGATATTTACCTTACTTTATCCATTCCAATGTTTATTTCAGACTAGTCATGGAAAAAATATCTCTGTTCACATCTATTTTCAGACATAAAATAACAGTGTGCGCATTAATGGATCTGTCTATTGCATTATTAGAAGATGAGATGGCTCAGCATTTTATTTCCTGGCAGCACAAGGCTAATCTATTGATCTACAATGTCAAGAACAGTGCACTATGGATTCTTACAGCAAAGCCAATCCTTTTTACTTACACACACAAAAAAAGCCAAGTGTAATTGCTGACAACTGATGCCATTTCACAGGCGAGATACAGTGAAAGCAATATGAAATACAAATACAAAAACTGCTGCAGCACCAGGATTCTGTATGATTGACTCAACAACACAATTCAAACCCTTCTCCATCCCAAATTTTATAAATAATCCCACAAGTTCTGTGGGGCTGAGCTCTATGCTTGAAGTCAAGGAGGTGCCTAAGCCCCTCTAGGGAACAATTAGCCAAGAGGATCCTGGCAGAAGCTGGCAGTTCTTCAGGTCTTCAGTAGGAAGCTTTTTTCCTACTCCTCAGCAATGTTTAGGTGTCTTTTATTTAAACAGAGAAAAGACTTTCAAGATTAATGTAATTCCTTTAATCATATTATTTTCTTTACTTTTCCTTTCTTGAACTTTGACATTTTTCTTCTAGCTGAGAGAAGAAACTCTTGTAACATCCCCTTCAAAATATAGACTTCATAGTAACTGAGACAGAAATATGTTGGGAAGCAAAGAGATCAAAGTTGAAACCTTTCATTCCTCAGTTTATTTCCTGTACCTTTGTAAGGAGTGACGTGTTACAAGCATGACATCAAAGAAAGCACCACCCCTCTTTTTATGTACTGAAATAAACTGGATATCATTACAGTCTCTTCTGACATGTCACACAATTACAGAAACATACATGGTAATTTTAATAAAATGCTGAATTTGAGTAAAGAAATACACCAGAAGAAAGTCTTCTCTAGACCACTGCAGGGCTTCCTGAACATGTTAGTTTAACTTTACCCATTGTCTCCTAACACTGGATCTTCTGCTGTAGATGTGGCACCAACAGACATGATCAGAAGAATTAAAAACTTCTCCTGCTGCATCAAATTCCCAAATTCTCTACCATCAAAGCCATTCTTAGAGCATGGCATAACTCTTAAAGAACTCCTGCAGTCACACTGCCCTCTTGTAGCATCAGTGAAGCTCTAAAAAAGAGCCTTTCTTTGTGCTATAAAGACTAATTTAAGCCCCTACCAGAAGCGAGTAGAAACTGTTTGTCAATGTCCATCACACTAAGAATAGGAGGTTACCTTTCTATATAGTGGAAAGTATGGCACTGCTGCAGGATGCCAGAAATGACATCAGATCAGCTCATCCACTGCCAACATTCCTCATAAAAGCAGCTTTAAATATGCTGTGTTGGCTAACCTTTGTTTTCTAATTAAATAAATCCTACTGCACTGTTGAACCCTTCCTCTTGTGGTCAGCACTATCTTCTGGTTAAATCAGCTGCACACACACACAAGTGATCAAGAGCTGTGCTGAAAATGAAGAAACTGTCAGTTAAGCAAAATTATCACTCTGTGAGCAGCCCACTCCTCTCACAGGGATCACATTCTGTACAGGCAAAACTGAGGCAAGGACACATCTGAAAATACATTGATGGGACAGAAAAACACTTGGAATTTGTTTCCATTTATTAATGGCAGGAAATAACATACAGCTTATGCCAACTAGGATTTGATAAAGAGAGGTTTTAATCCCCTTGGGTATTTCATAGCTACACAAATGCTTGTGTAGCAATGTTTTACTGATAGTTTAGTGGACTCTCCTCAAACAAAAGCTGTAATCTGGCACCATTAGGAAAAGCAGCAGCCAGAGAAACACAGCAAACTTCCAGAGCTGAGACTACCCTGAAAAGGAGAAACATGCTCTTGATCTGATGACAGGTACAGCTGGGTTTGTTCTCCTCCAGTGCCACTCAACACAGGAGCAGCCATGCCCTGGCATATTTCCCTGACATGTACAGTGCTGTGAAGCTGTGCCTATCAAATCCTTTGAGAGTCATTCAAAGATAGCACTAAATCAAGAGCCTTGATCTTGCAGTGGTAGTGGAGGGCACTCACAATCTAGCAAGCTACAGTTCTGCAAGAGGAAGTAGGAAATAAGGTCTTACAATAGTGGGAAAAATCATTCCAGTGATATCATGAATTACTGGAATGGTGAATGAGCCAAATGGAGCACCTACAAAGAATTGAACACCACTATTTTGACTGCTTGACTGATATTTACCATACTGTATTTGCAGCAATGATTTACTGCAGTATTTCTTCAGCAAGGATTTCTTGATCTTATCCTTCCACTGCAAGACCAAATGCCATAAATGAAGGTGGAGGTTTTTTTAGGTCTTATGTGTCATGGGCTACTAAGTAAAATCATTTTTCCAGCAGCCTGAACCTTGAACACAAGTGTAGGATTTCAATTAATTTTAAATTAATTGTAACTAGAACATAATATAACGTTAAGATGGCCCTGGCCATCTTTAAGGGAGGATTTCTGCTGCATTCTTAGCCAACACTAGGGAGTCTCTATACTTCCTGGTATTAAAAATACATTAAATATTGCATCTAAACAGTTACTTCATGCCTGAATGTAACTGAATGAGATGCCTGATTCTTCAGTTTCTCTAGAATGTAAACAACTATTTATAGTACATACTAGGAGAGTGGTTGGTTTGGGTTTTTTAAGTGTAAACACTCCCTCAGCCTAGAGCAAAACTTAAGTTTCCTTTTATTTGTGTTGACGTTACCACTGTGGTATTTGTTTAATACACAGATTTACCACTGACACAAATCCATGACCAAAAGAAAAAATCCTTTTTCTGTGCAGTTCAGCTTCAAAATCCCTTCTGGTATTAACACTCTCTAGGCATCTTCAATTTTTTTAGTCAGAGTTTTGCCTTGGTTTGATTGAGAAATAGTTCTGCAATTAAGAAGAGCTAAGCAATAACAAAAACAATTAAAGAAAGTAGGAAAACCAGCCTGCCTGTCAGGTTGTGTGAATAAAAACTGACTGATGAACATCTTTAAGCAGAACTAAGCAAAATTTTCAGATGAATCAGTTAAAACAGGTGCTGATCACAACAGCAATTATCAGTAGAAAACCTTATGTTATAAACATATGCTGTGCATATTTTCAGGCTGAAACTAGTTGGCAGCTCCCAGTTATTTCCTCTTTAACTATGAATGGATTAGAAGATAATGTACCATTTTGTAGTGGTTTTCTGATTGTTATTGAGTTTTCCCCCCAAGATTTATGGTTTCTTTGAAATCCAGATCCTCACAGTACTGTTCCTGGAGTCAATTAATTGATTCTGAACAAGAAAGGAAAATTCAGTTCTCCTGCTGCTTACTGGGCTATCATCAGAATGAGGTCAAGCCTTCTACCCCTAAATGGACAGCTGACAAAGAGAATCAGGGGATCATTTCTCTAGAATGAGAACAGCCAGCTTGTGAAACTGATTAAAAATAGAAGTCAAACTAAACAACCCATTTTCATTACCAACTTCAATTAAATGACAAGCAATTATCTCTCTATATATTAGATTTCAAGACAGCTTGACTCCCCTACTAACACTAGGGAAGGGAAAGTGCAAACACCTACAGAGCAGCAGGGAGAGGGATCAATTGTCTCCTCTGTGCTTTCTCAGTGTGGCAACCATGACTTTATCCACTAGGACCCAGCAGAGAGAAGAGATTTCCATCCCCACCCAGGAGACCACCAGCACCAACCAAAGCAGGCAGAGGTTCAAGCAGGGCTTTCCCAGTTCTCAGAGTATCTGGTCAGGGAGAGAGGAGCAGAGATTCAGCCTAACCTCACCATAATGAATCCCCACAGGACCCATATTCACTTGATTAAATTCACATAATGATGTAGTGCTGCCCACATCACAGCAATATCACAGAGTGAGAGAAACATAAAATCATTTAGGGGGAAAGGACCTCCAGGATCATGGAGTCCAACTGTTAACCCAGCACTAACCCTGTTCCCAAGTGCCACATCTATGAATATACAGAAGCTGCTGATTTTAACCAAATGCTATTGCATTCTACACTGTAGAGATTAATTTGTATTAAAAATAAATAAAAAATAGTATTTTAAAAACAAATTAGGAAAGGAATAAGGATGGAAACAGGAATTTTGCACGCCTAATTCAGCCCATATTGAGAGAAAGAACAGAAATAAAACTGCTGTATCTAAATCAACATTAGGTTAGGTGTTTGGCCTACAAAGACTAACTCGTAATGGATGAAAAAATAATTTTTTGTTGTTACAGTTGGTAGAAAATTTGAGTTGTATTTTTCTGTTGTTTGGTTGGGGTTTTTTAAGGTACAGAGATGCTTTTCATAGAGAGGTGTACACAATTCTTCAGTTTGTCTACCTGCACATTTTTTCATCTCCAGACCCACAGAGGTAGATTATATCTGTTTTTAAGAGACAAATACTGGATTAGACAATGCAAAGAAGAAAACAGGACTTCATTTCTTCCACTTCTAACCCCTGAAATCAGATGGGCACCCCAAGGGTTTATTTATCTGTCCAAGCATAGCAGAGAAAGCAGCTACCCACACTTGAGTTCCCAAGAAAGCAAAATATATCTTTTTATACTTATGCCTCTTCCTCCTCCTTTATCTAAGACTGTGGTATAAAAAAAAAGAGGAATATTTACTAAGCAAACTAAGATTTGCATGCCTCTTGGATGCAGGGAGCATTCACTCTGTAGCACTCACCACCAAAACTGTGCTGAATGTGCTTTAGGTGAGTCTCAGCTCGCTGCAGGTTGGCACCCAGTGCTGCAGAGTCATCCCTGTGCCAGGCAAAGGCAGCACACACCTGCAAGAGGCACTGAACTCACAGCCACCCTCCTGCCTGCTGTGCAGGGACAGCAGCACTGACAGGTGGCTGCAGCACAGACAAGAACTTGCAGGTGCGCTCAGCCAGCAACACACAGATTGCACAAGGCTTCCTGAGGTTAAACACCAAAGGAATCTGCCCTCAAAAGCACCTCAAAAGCACCTAGCACTGACACGTTATCAGCTTTTCTTTCAAAGCATCAATTAGCAATACTCTGAACTCCTATGCCACCTGCCACTACAGAACTCTAAAAGCTCTCCTTGCAGAACTCACCCCACAGCACCAGCATGCTGTCATCATCTTCAGCTAGAAAGTGGTAAACTTCAAAAGGCAGCAGTGAATTATCTCTTACAAAAACACACAGGGAATCAGAGCTGGATAAAAAGCCTGTTTAATTCCACTGACTTGTGCTCTGCTCTCTCTGCTCAGATATCCATTCCAGAGGAGCAGCACATGGGTACATGCACACACTGTTCAGCCAAGTAACAAAGTCCACTGTTCATAAAGCACACCAGGCTGGGGAGGTGTTTAACTCTTAAACAAGTAAAGAAAAACAAACCAAAATAAAGAAATTGCTTTTCTTATCAGAAAGATCGCAATTTCAGTCCAACAGAAGTTGCTCAGCCTGATTTCCCTCTGTAAATCCAAGAACCAATGTCCTGTGGATGGCTTAACCTGTCGTTTATCATTAGAGATTTACACAGAGCAATAGCCCAGGACAAACCTTTGCCGTTTGCAGAGCTCTGGTGTATTTCCAGTTCCATTTGTGCTCTCAGGCAGTGGTTCCTGCACCCCAAAAGCCACAGCCTCCCAGAGAATGGATGGCAAGCAGGAGGAACAAGTGAGAGCCTCCAGAAGTGGCTCCACTCTATGGCTCCACTCCTACTATTTCCTGGGTTGAACAGAAAGGGAGTGGCCCAAGCAGAATAGGTGTGTCTGTGTTCCCAAACAGTTTAAAGGAAGAGTGAGTATTTTCCTCTAGATATTATTCCATTACTAATCAAGACCTTGGTGAGCTGTCTTTCAAACAATGACATGCCTTAATGTTCTGACCATCTCAGATCAGCTGATATTATTGATAACTTTCTTTTCCCTACAGAAGGATCCTAACCAGCAGCCTTAAAGGTTGACTGCAACTAGAGGTGATTTTGTCCTGAGACTGTTTTCTGTCTGTTTTACTCTGCATCTCACCTCCACTCCACTGCTGCTGTTTTATGGCTGTACTGCACCTAAACAAAGGAGGAAGAGCCTGTCAAAGAAACACTTTTATCCATTTTCAACACACTTAGAACAGGGAAAACTGAAGTCCCAGGCATCTTCCCTCTGTTCCCACAAGACCCCTCCCAGCAGAGGCAATTAGGCTGACTGTAAGTGCAGACTTCCAGGCATTTCCTTCTACGCAGTTGCGCATACCCAGAGACAAACTGTTCCTGGAGCAGCTGAATTAATGAATCTTTTTGTTCTGATTGATTTGCGTCCAACATCCTCAGCACCATCGGGTTTGCCCTACCTCCTTGCAACATCCTCTTGGCAGTACCATCCCCAGAATTACTTCCAGTTCCTTTCCATTTGTCTGCTTTCCCAGTTCCTTTCCATGTCCATTAAATCATCCCCAGAACCCTTAAGCTGTCTCCTTTAGCTGCTTCAGATTCTTGCTGAATTTCTGCTCTCACCTCCTGAGCTGCACATTCTCCTCTTTTTCTCCTCTGTACCCATACTAATGGTGAGAACCTTCGAGTTCTGTTCCCCTGGAGGAAAGAGAGGAGGAAGACTGAAAGAGAAGTTGTTTAACCCTCATCCTAGGAAATTTGACTGAAAAGCAGCCAAGCACAAGGTGCAGAAACTGACAACTTGCAACCTGAAGCCCTCTCTAGAACACACTTTTTCTCCTCTGTACATTATTATGGACTGAGAGATGCTGCTGAAAAAATAATTCCATTTTATCACTGAGATTTCACTTCAGATGACAAAAAAATTACCACTTCTCCTCTAAACATGAATAAAAAGATGCCAGAAACATATAAAAACTTTTGGCTTCTTGGTTGGAAACTGCTAAATATGACCAAATTTTGGCCAAGTACTTTTATTCCCTCCTTCAAACGCGAAATCCCGAATTTCCTGGACTCCTGACTTCATTTTTCCCACAATGAATTGTCATCTCAGCCAGCTTGTTAAAAATACAGTCATTCAGATGCTCAGACATATGTAAACACAGACACAGAACCTGGTCTCTCTACCTTTATTCTCAGCCTGACATTGTTCTCCTGTGGTTTTATAAATTTTATTTGCTGCCAAATTAAGTGGAGAGCAGGACAGGGTGTTTACTCCATTTGGACTTTAACATGCCTGGCTAAAAATGAATAGCTCATCAGAAACACTGCTTTCTTTCCATCCCCATTCTTCTTTTTAATAATCAAAGCACTCCACACTTTAATTACCATTACTAATCCTCTGACGTGGTAAGCAGACACAATTATTCTTGTTCTACAGAAAAAACATTAAAGTACTATATTCCCAGGAGTGTTGACCACTAGAATTTATTTATTTTATTTGTTCTGCTCCTAGATACAACTGCATGTTGTGTTTCTGTCCCAGATAAAATGGTGAAAAGGAGCTCCATGGGCTCAGAAGTAAGGAGACAAGTTTCTCAAGTTCACCAGTGTGGTTTCTTTTGTAAATACATTTATGTATTTTTTGTTTCGGTGAAGAGGTGAAGAAGGAAGATGAGAATGGTTCAATACAAATCTCCATTTTGTACAAGTCATCACATTCTCACTAGCTGGCTATTATTAGTACCTACAACATTAGACATTATTTTCAAGACAGGTATAAATGCAAGTCATCCATTTGGCTGTTTATGTACAAAACATCACCTCAGTAATACACATGATTGCATTTTCACTTTCATTTACGTTCAGTTAACCAATCATACCTTGCAGCTTTGTACACCTCCATCACTTCTCCTTGCTCAAGTTCTGAGTCCCAGCTCAGGACCTTCTGTTTCCTAAAGCTGAAGGTCCAGTCTCCAGGAATTTCAGAGTATTTGAAATCTGCCAATGCTGCCATAAACACTGTATGTTGTTCTCATGAAAAAAAAGCCACATAAATCTTGCCAAGTGACAAGACTTGGAAATACTGCAGTCTATTATGCTCAGCAGAGATGTTTTTGTTGGCTATTAAAGCTCAGCTGAGACTTTCTGGCTGTTGGTTCTCCAGCAATTTCACTGGATTAAGCTTATTCCATCCTACACAGTTCTCAGGCTTATTGTAATTCCTACAAAGCGATTGAAATAATCAATCCCTGTGCGGCAAGGGATACACTGAACAACACTGTCGCCAGAAAAGCAAAAACACAACAGTGTTCTCCACAACTCCATCACACAAACCAACAATCTGACTGACATTTCTTGAATTTGAAAGTTCATTTGTACAATTTTCCTTTTTTAATCACCCTTTTTTCTCCCTGCAGTCTTCACATAACCCAAACAGAAGCTCCCACATTCATAAGCTACCTACTAGCAGGGTGGTAACTTGCTAGTAGGTAGTTCATGACTAAACCTACTACTCAAGAATTTTATCAGCCACTTCAGAAAACCACAGATCCATGAATCAGCACATCTCACAACACCCAGTAGGAAACAGGCAAGGCATCACAGTTTTTCCTTCAAGTTTCAAAAGAATTTCTTCCTAGATGAATCTGGACCATCTTAGTTCAGCCTGCTCCCGGGAAGATTTTATCCCTGTTGAGATATTCTTTACATACCACAGATGAGGAAAACACTGGGCAAACTGAGTGATCTTTCCAGGACAACAAATCTCTATGCCCAGCTTAGAAATTGAATCAAGGTCTCCTGAATCCCAACCCAAAGGTCTAGCCATCACATTTCCTGTTTAAAGAAAATTATTTGTTAAAAAAACCACAAAAACAATAAAGAAAAAAAAACCCTCAAAGACTTTAAAAGATACCAATAAGCTCTTACCAAAGGAAATGATCTTACCCTTTTCCCTCATAATTGATCTTCTTATGTGTTCTCCCTTCAAGTCCCATATGATGGAAAATGCCCCTGCACAGTCCCTGTGGGTGCCACAGCCTTTTCACCAGAGCTGGCTCATAAGGGACACGGCCACAACCAACACATCACAGCAGCAAAATTACAAGCAGACTCTTCCTCACTATTTCAGCAAACAATTTTCCTCACAATACAGGCTGACACTCCTGATTGCTGGTAATTCTTTTCATTTACAGTTCCCAGGGGTGATTTCTCCAGATTTTTTGCCCTGTTCTTTGAAATTATTACATCGGTTTCACTGTCTCTGCCTTGCAGCAGAAACAAATTTACAGTAACTTCCTCAGAGCTGGCACACAGCAATTATTTTCAAGTGTAACTGCTTAGAACAAACATTATGCCATGTCTCCTGTGCTCCAGAAAAACGAAACTTTACAGACATACAAAGTGTAGCCAAGCAAACACTCCTTTCTTGTGCATTTCTAATTGCATCCTAATTATAGCATTTTACATGCATTTATGTACCTTTCATCCTAGGGTATCCCAGAGCATTTTGTAAACTGTCACAGGGTTTTAAAAGGAAGCCTGTATTAACCCAGAGCTACTCATAGCAGACATCTCCAGAATCCAGTGCAGCAGCCTGTAGATAAATTCATTATGAGAGAGATTTGGGCCAAGGGCACAACACTGAACCTCTGTAGTTAGAGAAAGACCCTCCCTCCCCCTTCAGCCATCATTTGAAATTCTTGCATATCCATTTCATTTGATGGTCTCAGTGTTTTAAAAACATTAATTAACTTGTACAGTATTTTAATTAGTTAAGGCATAAACAAAGATCTAAAACCTCCAACAGGAAGTGCTTAAGGGAAAAAGCTTTAGAACCAGGGCAAATACTCAGAGATCCTTCTAGATTCTCTCTCACATTGCAGCAAAATGCTGATTTAGCTTTAGACTGCCTCCAGATCAGAGTTTAATAGCTACTAATGCACCCATTTTCCATGGTTTTTTTCTAATTCCTTTTGGAATACATCCCTGCTTTTTATTAATCTACACTCCGAAGTAGTGAGCTCCATCCAGTGCTGCAAGAAGAAATGCTTCCAAAGGAGCTTTTGTCCTGATTTGATTAGGTTGAGGCCAAAATACTCATATCCTTGGGGAAAAGAAGAAAAAAAATTCTTTACACAATTCTTGTGCACAAAGATTCTACAATATTTTATCGTGTCCCTCAACACCGCTCAGTTTTACAGGTAAACAAACACAGGAGCTAATTTTTTCCAGCAAAATAATCTGAAACAAGGCTTCACATCTGCATGAATACAAGCTGTTTATTTTTAGATGCCTAATTTTAGGCAGCTTGTTTTAAAAATTCCACCCATACAGACGCCAAGTTATTTTCCGAGGTCACACATTGAGGCAGCGACAGCCCCGATGAAAAAGCCCAGGCATCCTTGTCCTCACAATCATTATCAGAAAGCAAAGAGAAGGGGTAAAATGCACACTCCCCAACATATCCACGCAGGAAGGAAGGAGACTGAGTCAATTCTACTGGGATTTCAATCTGTGCTTGTTGGAAATACAGATATTCCAGTTGGGATGCACCGAGCTTTAACGAGTTTCTAGATTAAAATGGCAGCCTCTCATTACACTTCATTTCAAGATTTACTTAACAATTTGCAATTCCCTAAGCTAAGCTAAGCCTTTGTAAAGCCACAAAAACATGTAACCTCCCTCTGCTTTTCCAGGATCCAAGGTAGCTTGGAAACTTGCTGATACTGATTGCTTTCCCCTGACTTGGCTTTAATTCAGGCGCCAGGCAACGGATCACAAATGGATAACATGAAGATAAAATATTTGGCAGACAATTGACTGTCACACGCTTTCTGTTGCCAAGAAACAAAACAGGATGTATTAGAATTATCTCATTAATTAACTTTTCTGTAATTCTGCTTTTTATTGGCATCTTGTTGGTTAAGCAAATGGTTTTTCCTGCAGAAGGAAAGCATGCTAAGCCTAAACAGGTACTTTTAATACATCAGAGGCTGGCATTTAACAGATCTTTACATTAAATAACTTGGGGCCAGATTCTCTTCTAGTTACAGTTGGTTCTTCTTCCTGATACTAAAAAAAAAAACCCTCCTTTCTTTTTGAAAGAGATTATTGGAGAGATCAGTTTACATCAGCTGACAATTTGAATACTAATTTTCTGCCATCTCTTTTCCTTCAGCTTCAGGGAGCTACTAAATTATTTACTACAGGACTGAAATCATGATTTGTTGTTTCATTAGTTGCTTTTAAGAAGTTCAGTGCAGAGTTTTTCTCAATGCTCCTAATTTTGATACAAGTTAGTTGCAACTGTGATCCACTTGCCAAACAATTCTCCTGGAAAAGAAAAATATCCAGATTCTGTCAGTGGCAGAATAACGTTTACATCCTTAATTTTTTTCCAAGGAGGACTCAACCTTTCAAGAAGTCAGCTAAGACCTAAATGAAAGGCCTGGCTGAGGGATTAATTCACAATGAGTAATAGCTGTAATGATTGTCAGACAACAAAAAAATTGGTCTTCATTACATTAATGTAATTGGTCTTCATTACATTAATAAAGCCCAGGTCTGTAAGCACTGCCCATGAAAAAAGCTTAGTGATGCTCCCTCAGGTATTTTGAACAAGTGAATGTTTGCTACAGCAAGTTAAACCAGACCAGAAATGCTGAAGACTACTTTCAGTGTACACCTCCATGAGCAAAACAGCATTGTTTTGATAAAGAAGCTGGTTTAAACAGTGCCTCCACTGTTTTCTTTAATGTCAGTGAAAACTTTTCTTATGCCCTGAATATTGTTCAGAGTGAGGCAGAGTTTTGTTTATGCTCTGCCAAGAGATGAAGAAAAACAGGGAAGTAAACCCAATTTTCTCTGCAAACCCTGCATGCAAATGCAGATGTTTCTAGCCCACAGCATAAACAGCGACAGGCAAAAGTCAATATTGCAAATGTTCTTCTCCAGCCTTAACAAAAGCAGCATTATGTGTGTCAGGATTTTTAGTACAACACATCACACAGAGCTGCAGCTCAGGAGCTCCTCAGGCTGTGACGCACCAGGATGTGAACAATATTCAGGGTTAGGGGATCCTGAGCCTGTGTCCATCCTCAGCACTCAGCCACAGTGGGAGTCCTTAAAATGGAAGTTTGTGTAATTTAACAGTGTCTCTGTGACATTACATCCTTTGCAAGAATGGAAGGAGAATGCTAATGTCATCTCTGAAGAGCTCACTGTTCTTTTGTGTAAGAAATTGAGGTGTGCGACTGAGAGGAGAAGTATATACCCAGAGGGAAGGAATGGATGCAACTTCCCAATGTGTCACATAAATAAATAAAAATAATACATAAATAAATTTTAAAAATATATAAAAATAAATGCAGTCACAGGCTATAACACCCCACAGCTTCCTGCAGAACTGATGGAGTTCCAGCTTAACTTGATCAGGGCTCTGTGAGAAGTTCGGTAGCAAGGTGGGAAATGGACTCTTCTCTCAGGTAACTGATAACAGGAAATGGCCTCAAGTTGTGCCAGCGAAGGTTCCAACTGGATGTCAGGAAATGTTCCCCACTGACAGGGCTGTCCAGCACAAGGGAAGGGTGGAGTCACCAGCCCTGGAGGTGTTTAATAGATCTGCAGATGTGGCACTTGGGGACATGGTTTAGTTGTGCCACTGCTGGGTGAACACATGGACATAGTGATTTTAAATGTCCTTTCCATTCTCTGATTTATGTAACATTTACAAGTTCCATGGGGTAGGGATTAACTTTCCTTTAGCTCCTATACTAATTCATCTATGGGATGTTCATAAACTTCTCTTGTCACAACTTCACCCATTATTGAAAATGGCCCTTTTTTCTCCCTTCAAAAATATCATAAACTTTCTGATGCATGTCCTGACAGGTACATTTCTCTTTGACTGAACTGAAGCAACACATCCCTGTTTAGAGACCTACCCAGCACCATCCTGTCATCAAACAAGGCATCAGCATTCTTCTCTCATTCACACCCCAGTAAACTCCAACTGTACAGCAAAATCCTTCTTTTTAGTCCCCAAGCACACAAAGGTCTCATTTTAGGTAAAACTGAATTTCAACCGATTTCTAGAATCCTCAAGACAGTTTTTGTTTGGTTTAAGTGCAGATGTATCTGATGGGAATATTAAAAATGAGAACAAATGAACAGTGTGGCCCAACAAAAAAAGAAATTGTCTTCTCAATAACTTAGAACTGCTCAGATAAATCACAAATATATCTAAAAACCAAGGCTCAAAAATCTGCTAGAAGGGAAATATCTCAAGCAGTTACAGGTTTTTATAGTCCTACATTTGCTTTAAGTATTAGGCACTGTTGATAGATAAGCATATTGGAAGAATTCAAATGATGCTTTATAGCTCCTTTTTCTTCTTTGCTGCAAGGCAATTTTTTATCTCAGCCTGTTGGCTTATATTAAAAATTCTTTCATTAAATTTTTATCACCTCTGGTATTTCTACATATGAGATGGGACTCTAGACTAAGGAATTTATTTCTTATCACTGGGATTAAAGCAAGGTGATACAGAAACCTAAACAAAGGAGTTTTTTACAACCATAAATTAAACATGCCTCATTAACAGAGTCACTATATCATATCAGGATGTTAACCAGTAGTGAATTTGAGTAAATAATGTTGGGAGGTGGTGTTGTTTGGGTTTTTTGTGGGGGTTTTTTTGTTGGTTTTTTGTTGTTGTTGTTGTTGTTTCTCTTATTTTGCTAAGGTAAGCTGAGAAAACTGAAAGTGTTAATGTAACAGACCTCAGGAGCAACTGCACTCAGTTATTTAACAAATAAGCAGTAAAGGAAATTAAACAAGCAGAAATATGGAGGTTTAAAATTGATAGCAGGATTAAAATTGATAGAGGTTGTTAAGGCAGAAGAAAGGAAGATTATTCTTCTTTTAATTCACATTCACATGCTTTTATACCTGCATGTTTTCTTTAGAAGTGGGACAATGGCAGCTGCTTCTAGTTAAAACACACAAGGGACACCTCACAGAATCAGTGCTTCTATTTATTTATTTATCACCTGTGTTCCAAAGGACAGAAAATGAGGACCATGTCCGCTGTGACCTGCCATATCTAAGTGGCAGTTCCACATTGCTATTCCTCATATTCCTCATTGCTGTTCCTGTTACTCAGTGCCCCATGCATTATAAACCACACCCAGAGCACAGAGCTTCTCTGAGTGCAACTCCTCGTTCCATTCTGCCCAAATTTTCTGCTACAGCAAGCAGAAATCTGCCAAGGACTTACACACAGGACAAGAGACCAAAAATATTGAAATTCAAATGGACCATCACTTATTTGTCAGGTCATTCACCACAAGGAGGACAAAGTTTAAAAGGAAGAGCCCTGACAAGCCAGAGCAGTGCTTGGGGGATGGAGGAGGAGATCACTGCTTACGTGAATGCTGGAGCTCCTCTGATGTCAGATCCTACCTCATGGCCAGGGCTTGCTTTTACAAGCACTGTCACTTACGATATGAGTAAGGATGATAAGATTGCAGCCTAAAAAAAGCACAGCCTGTGCCTACTGAGTGCAGATCACAGTGTGCAGGTCGAATTGCTGAAGGGCAGGAGCCCCTACATTCAGCAGTCTATGGCCACCAGATTTCCAGAGCCTTAAAAGAAAATCACAGAGCAAATCCAGCTGGAAGGGAGGGACCTCTGGAAGTCTCTAGCTCAAGCTTCTGCCCAAAGCAGGGCTAGGTCCAAAACCTGATCAATTGCTCAGGGCCTTTTTCCATCAATGTCTGAAAATGTTAGAGACTGCACAACTTTTCTGGGTAATCTTATCAAGGGTTTGCACATGGTGAAAAAAGATTTCCTTTTATTTAGTTGGACTTTCTCTTGGTGCACTTTGTGACTGCTGTTTTCTGCCCTTCCACTATGCATCAAGGAGAATGTGGGAAGGGGTTTATACAGAAAACATGGATCCCCTCAGGTAGTTGAAACCATCAATTGTACCTGCCCTTAGCATTCTGTTCCCCAGGCACACACAAAGCCAGTGCCTTCAGCTTTCCCATATAGATCCCAAGCTCCAGATCCCTAATCAGCACTCTGCTGCAGTTGCTCATTTGTCAGCTTTTTTTTTTTTTTTTTTTTTTTTTTTTGCACAGGAGGGTGAGTGTAAAACTGGAAAAAAATTGGAAACTGTTCCAGAGGAAGCCCTCAGTGCTGAACATAGAGGAGCAATCACTTCCCCTATCTGCCAGCTATGTTCTGCCAAATCTTGTAAATCTTACTCTGCTCTGCAGCAAGCTCTCAGTGGCACCAGGACACATTGCTGACTCACGTTCCTGCCCCTCAGGACCTTTTTCTGCAGAGATGCCACCTGGCCAGCTGCTCCCAGAATGGCAACCCCATCAATGTGCAAGCCTGCCACAGCCTTTGCCATCACACAATCCTTGCTGGCCCATTCTTCCAGAATGCTCAAGTCCCTCTGAATGGCAGCCTTGTCCTCCCTGCAGTGCCCTGGCTGTTTCTCCCACCCTGATGTCACATGTGAACGTGCTGAGGGGACATTCTGCCCACCACTGAGGTCACTGATGGAGATGTTGGACAGAGCAGCTCCAGCACCAAGCCCTGATCAAGCACTGCTTGGCACTGGCTGTTAGCAGGACACGGATACTTCAGGCCTGAAGGTCTAGCCAGCTTTCCACAAACTTTTCAGTCCACCCATCTGGCCCACGATCCCCAGTTGACTGCAATTATGCTATGTGGAATTGATCTCTTTGCACAGTGTCTGGGAGAACAGTGAGTGCACTTCTCAAAGCTGCACCCCTGCTACACACCAAAGTCCAGACAGACATGGAAACAATCAGTGCTTGTGTCACCAGCTGAGAATTCCTCCCTTTCCCCTGTAGCACTACAATACCTTGTTCCTTCTGTCCATCTTTTTCCTATTATATTCACAGAAGGGATACCAGCAAGGCCTTTTAACACCTCGTTCTCCTGTTATTAATTAATCTGCCCTCCTGCAAAGAACAGAAGCAGCTAAGATGTGGTCTGTTTCTTCTATTTAAAAGATGGGCTGTTACAGCCAGCCATCCATCCCAGATGAATCAGAAGGCAATTCTAGCCTTCAGCCTCTGAGAACACTTGGAACAATTTTAAGAACAAAAATTAATACAAGCAAATGAAATTAAGATGGCATTTAACTGAGCATTTAGTCAGCAGTTTATGCACACTGGTGACACCCACACACCAATTCTACTAATTTTTATCATAAGTTCCATATCCACTCCATGACAAATTGAAAGTGAAAAAAACCCCACCCAACAAATAGCTGGCCTTTTAGCAGGCTGGCTTTGTGCACCAAAGGGATCAGAAGCTGCACTCAAGGTCAGCTGTGCTGCCAATGCAGGCAGCCCAAAACAAATTCCACCTGGTGTACCTGTCTGCCATCAGTGATGGGAAAGGCTGAATAACACATTCCTTAAAGACACCTGCAATGGAAACATAAATCCTTTGTTCCACTCTGAGCAACTGAGCTTTTTATGCAGACACCTTTATGTAGATCACATATTCTTGGAAGCTCAGTTTCCAGATAACTTCATTACAGTGTCACTAAGTTTTCCAGCTCAGAATTATTTTCAGCTTCAGATCAAATGCTATTTTTAAACTTAAACTCTGGAAAGAAAATTGTCCTGGTGGTGTCTGGACTAAATTTATGATTAGTATTATTTTTCCATCAATCTAAAATAATAAGGAACTATGGTGTTATCCACCAATGAAAAAAAAAAAAAACCCTGATGAACCAAAACCCTCAAATGCTATATAGTCCACATTTAAGAGAGGTGATTTTGTACCAAAGATATCAGACTTTGTTTTCCTCATCTCTAAGCCACCCATAACTTATTCCAAGAGGGATCAGAATATGTTATAGAACTGTCTTTTAAAATCTACCTCTAATCTGGCCATACCAAATCCCCCCTGCCCACCCCCCCCTTTTCCAGTCATCTGCCTCAGCAAACACAGACATAATCTTTGCTGTGACCGTAAATTAATTTGAAAAGCAGGAATTCCTGGAATTCTATAATGAAATTTTCATTTTTCAAAAAGTCACATTTGGAAAATTTGAGAGTACAAGCACCTTCCAAACTAAACAAATGAGCTGGGTCATCACAGAAGTCATTCTTATTGTTCTTCAATTATAGCCATGTAAGAAAACCAAAAATCTAATCCTGGAAATAATCAGCAGTACCTCCACCCTAATATGCATTTTACAGTGTCAGAAATTAAAAACACTGAAACACTGCTCTACTGTGAAAATGATGTTACTTTTGGGTTATGATACATCAAAATCGGGAGAAGAAATAGCCTAAGTATTTCTGTCCCATTGAAGTTGCTTAAAATATAAAAAACTTCTAGCACGTAATGCAATTAAAGCAGATGATAAATCCTGACTCTCTAGAAGGCACTGCTCCCACTCAATTCTGCCACAGCAGAGCACATGATCCTTTCCAACACAAACACACACACCCAAATGTGAAGGCATCTTCTCATAAATTTAAATACACATTATGAATAAAACTACCGTAAGGCAAGCTGACAGGAGACAAGTTGGGAATACCTTGGAAATATTTTAAATAGCTCCAGTGCCTTGGAGAGGTAATTAACTGTCCTGTCCTGAACTAAATAATACAGAAGCTGAAATGCATATTTCAGAGCTGCCTGCAGTGAAACTCCTATTTGCAGCTCAGAAGAAGGAAGTTCTATTTAAAGAAAAATCTACTTGAGGGGAGGATGGCTCCAAATCTTTCCTTAATTGAATTCTCACTTAAACTCCTTGTGTAAGTGCCATTACCCAGTGGAACAGCGAGGTCTGTGCAGACAAACACACACAGACTGACAGACAAACACACACAGACTGACAAACAAACTGGCATTGTTGCCTGCCCAAGTGACCTCCAGGTTCTGTCCCTGGGGTTGGACACAGCACCGTGTTCCCTGAGCGTGGCATCTATTCCAGAACTGGGGACAATGCCTCTGCCTTTCCAACACTGAGGTCTGTGTGTCCTCAGAGCAGCCTGAGAGCCACCTCCAAAGCCCAGCCATGCTCCAGGAGAGCTCTGGGAAGAGAGACAGGGACAGGGACAGGGCTGGCACAGGGACAGTGCTGACAGCCGGCCAGCACAGCCTGCCCCAGCTCCTGCTCCTGCTCCTGGACAGCATCCACACAGCCTTAGCCTGGCCTGCCCATGGCTCCACAAGCCAGGCATAAGGTATCAGAGCCCTGGATGGCTTGGTGGTGCCTCTGACAGCACCTGGTTGTGACCCTGGTGTGCCATCTCCTCTCAGCAGAGCTCTCAGATCCATGGCAGTGCTATTGTGGAGATGATTCAATAGCAAGGGATTCAGACTCTTGGGAAGTCAGTGCACTTAGCAACAGACAGGACAGAAAATTTTAAAAAAAATCACCTTTGCATATTCCTCAGAACTACCCCATAAAAGCAGAGGCCTTTTCCAGGCAGCTCCAAGCTCAAAAGAGATCTCCTGTGTTGTTGAATTAGTGCCCATGACCAGCACAAACCTTTAAAAATATCCTATGACGGGGCTCTGAATTTTAAGAGATGTTCAAACATTCTTCTTCAACGAGCAGAGAAAGGAGCCTGTCAGAATATTCTCAATTTTCCACGTGGCAGAGTGGCACAGGCACAACATAAGATATTCAAGCTGTAATTTAGAGAGCAAACATAACAAATAGCTCAGAGCAGTTCCCATGCACCCATCCTTTCCTCTTTTTTACAGCCTTCCTGAATTTAGAAGGGAGATTGAGCTTTTTTAAAACAATCTTGGCTGAGTCACTAATAAGAACAACAGCAACAACAAAAAATTACACGCTGGGACTAACTGGCAATATCTGGCAGTAGAGGAGGCCCTGGAGGCACAGAGCCAGACAGCTGGAGCTCACTGGCCAGGTGGTGCATTTGTTCCTTGGGGAACCTGGCATTAGTCTCACCCAGCAGCTGAACCACAGAATAATTCTGGCTTAAGTGTTGGAGAAAGTGTTTAAAGACTTGCTCTCTCAGCTGTGGGTGAAGGTGGCAAACATCAGAGCCAGGGTAAAGCAAATGTAAATTACTGCACTGGGAGTAGGAGGTAGGCAAAATGTACCAGATTTAGAATGAGGGCTTAGTCCCTGATGCAGGCTTGAGGCAAGGGTTTCCCACACAGGAGAAGCCTGGACACTGGGGACATGGCCCACTGGGATACTGCAGTGGATCCTCTCTACAATAATTACCTGCTGTGGCACTGAGGATGTAGATAGGCAGAATTATTTTTGAATGCTGGCAGTCTTTGCACACAGACTATAATGGGTTTTCTGCCTGCAGACATTTTAGAAAAGTGGTTCAAATTAACATCTGAAATGGATTACAGAAACTACTTCAAAGCCTTTTGTGGACACTCTCATTCATAAGTAACAGTGACCTTTATCAATTTCAGTTAGCTCATTACAAGGATAAATTAGGATCAGTCAGAGCCCCTTTAACTCTGAATTCACTTCTTTATTTAATTTGGATCAATTGTTCCTATGTCTCTCCATCAGACCATGTCAAACTATGAGGCTGGAGAACAAATGGAAAGAAACAAATATTCCTGTAATATCTTCCTGGTCCTTACACTAAGCCCTGTCACACAACATGTTCTCATGTCAGGCTGTAACATTCTTGCTTCTAACACCAAAGCAACTGTGGCTGTAAAACTCACTGTTTTGGATAAAGGGAAAGTATCCTAGTAATATCTGAAAGTGATACAGAGACACTGGATTGCCTGGACCACTTGCATTGTTTCATTCATATATTTCAGCTTCTTCTCCAGGTCGGTAACATCCACAAAATTCTGAGCACATTTAACTCGCCCAGAAGGTCTCAGACCATTAACAGGAGTAGTGAACAACTGGTAAATCTGTCATATTTAAAATCCTTCTGTCATCTCACTTCACTATTCCCTAAATCCCATAACGAGAGCTGGTTCTGTGTTGGTAACTATACAGATGCACACGGGACAGCACAGCCAGGTACCACCTGCAATTACAGCATTACAGAAAAGTGTGGTATTTCCCACAAATATTTGGCAACAAAAGCCTTGTGTACTCCAGAAAAGCAGCCCTTGGAATAGCTAGGGGCAGCCTTTCTCCCAGCCCCAGCCCCCTGGAAAGGCTGGGTTCTGGCTGGAGGTCAGCGAGGATCAAGGCACACAGGGTGTCAGGGGTGACAGGGTCCTGTTCCCTCACATAAGAAGCAGCAGAAGCAAATGCTGCATCTCAGCTCCTCCCCAAGTGCAGGCTGTGCACAGAGACTGCTGAAGGAGCTCAAAGCAATGAACCCAAACACCCTGCATGCTATACAAGTCCTCAGAGCTGGAAACAGGCTCAAGGATCTGGTAGCAGTCGCTGAGCACTGAGGGTTTTCCTCATAACCAGGGCTGCCAGCTGCCTCACTTGTGGACAGGAATAACTTGTTTTGACAGATTTACTGCTCTTGCCATTTCCCCCCAAACCTTTAATGAAGTTTTTATGAACCATTTCCTTCAAACACCCTTTCACGAGTTGACAATGTAAGGAAGTTACATTTGCAGAGTGGAACAAAGTCAAACAGACAGATGGGAGGCAAAACAAGCTGAGAAGAAACTCACGCTGCTTGCCAAGCATCTTCCTAATATTTTCCACAACAAGCTGTAAGCAGTATCCCCCACTTTCTCAAATGTCACGTTTTCCCTAAGATCATGATTTTTAAGTCACCTTCTACTCTCTTACAGCATTACTAAAAGAATATAATTAGTCAGATAACCTTTTTGCCTAATTGGAGGAGTAGCTTTGTTATATGTGGCAAGAATCTGTATTTATTGCTCATGTACCTAAAGTGATGAGCAGTGGAGGAACTGAGCACTGATCCAGCTGGTGTGACGTTGGCTTCCTAAGGAAAATCAGCCCAGTGCCTGTGTGTTAACTGAAGGCTTAGCCAGTTACTTTGAAATTCAGATGAGTGCAAACCTTTGGGACTCCAGACTGAGCTGTGCTGTCAGTGAAACCTGGAGCAGCACAAACTGAGGTGAGTTTGTCCTTGTGTTGTCGCCTATTTCACTTACCAAGGGTTTGCAAAGTGCAGGCACAAGGAGGGTGTGTGATGGGAGAGGCTCACCACGATTCTCTCTCCTTGTCTTTAGCATTGCTCACTGGGTGCTGCTGTGGAAGTGCCAACATTACCAACACATAGCCATGAGCAGAAAGGCAGCAGGAGTGAAGCAGGGAAGAGCAAGAAGGAGGTGGTAACAAAGTGCCTGCAGTGGCATCCAAGATGTCAGAGCTCAAATCCAACCTGTGTCAGAATTCTTGTGGAATCTTGCGCACATTTTAACATTTTATCATGCACACCATGATAAAATGTTAAAATGAACGTACACTGGTTGTTTCTACTTGCCTTGGGTCTAACACTAAGACTAACAAAAACCTATAAATACTTAAAGTACTTTGCCTTCTTTAATTGTAGGTTGCCTGAAAGTTCTTATGTAACACTTGTGCCGGAGATGAAGAGAAACAGACCAGACTTTATGCTGCCTTACAGAATGTGTGCCAGCCATCCACACTGTCCTCTGACTTGTACATAGAGCACCATCTGTCCCAAAGAATTCAAAGAACTCTACAACTTTTAGTGCACTATAAAGTAGGCTGACACAAAGTCCTGATACACAGAACTCCCACTTTGGTGAGCAGGAGGAGTTTCACATCCAGAGGACCTGCTGGATAGGACTTGACAATGCAGTGTTGCTTGGGGGTAAATCCAGACCCTGGGGGCACAGCAGATTGCCTGAAGCCTGTGAACTTCAGCCTGTGATTAAAGTAATCATTTTTAACTGTGAACAACTTTTTCACTTTGTTTTAATGTCCATCTACATTTTGTAATAGAATGAAAAGAGATCCAATATTGACTTTCAGAAACATGTGGGTACCCCTATCCTCTTCAAGACAAAAAAACCTGAAGACTTCCCAGGGAGGAAAAGCAGAGATGAAGAGATGTGAGAACAAAGGCAACCTGTCACTTTGCTGAGTGTTCTACTTGCAAGTCCACAGCCTAATGAAGACAGGCTCAAGGAAGGCAGCCCTGTATGGGATGGCTTCTACCAGTAAAACTGTAACAAAACAACAGGAAACAAACTGGTGAATGCTGTAAGCAAACTGTAGCACTCAAGACTAGAAGCTGTCAATTACATGGGATACAACTTCTTGCAACGCTGAGACAAGTGGAAAGTACCATAATTAAGTAACCAGACCCTGTTATCTGTATTAAGTAACTTAGATACATCTAAAAATAATCAAGCAGTTAAATGTGGATGAGGAAAACAAATAACAACTACAACATTAAAATCTGATCGCAGATCTCTGAAATGGTTTCAGGAATTTCAATGCAGTCAGAATCTTGATTTCACGTGGTATCAAGCAGCACCTTCAAAAGGAGCTCACTGCTACACTGCAAAGTATCAATGACAAATATGCAATGTCAATAGGCCAAGAATCTGTCATATTCTTCCCTCACAGAAATTCCCTGATGAAAGCTAAAAACAAAATGCTCAAACTAATATATTCTGTGTAATGGAATGAATTTTCTCTCTTCCTTTCCCTATCACCTCTGTTTATTCCTGTACTTAAGTGTGTGTTTCTGCCTTGTCCCTGGGCAGGCAAACACTTGTTACAAGTGCTGCCTCCAGACTGACTGGCTTTGTGCACCAGTACTTGGCAGTGACTTTCTCCTCTTGAAAAGACTAAACAAGGAAGGAAAGAAGCAAGCCTGAGGAACATAAAATGCTAATTGTCATGATGGGGTCTCAAGAGAAAACAGAAAGTTTTACTTTCTTCTGCTCTGTTGCATCAGTAATTTGTTAGAAGTCTGAATCTCTAAAAGCTCTTCTAAGCCCTGCTGCTTCTGCCAGTTTCAAAGTCAAACTCGTTTGTACTCATTGTTTTCACTGGAAAAAAGGGAGGAGGTGGGGTTCATCTGCATTAATGAAAATACATGTGACAGTGCTCCTCCTCTCACCTTATCAGCACTCAGCAAGTGTTCAGGTAAAGCTGATAAGGAACACTGCTCACAGGTACAGATTCATCTTAGGATATTTCTGAGAGACAGTTTCACTTCAGTAGGAATTATTTATTCAGGTAAAAAAAGGCTGACAAGTCCGGGTACATAGTCCATACTTTTTAGAAGTATTTGATTTAAACTACTTTTTCTGTAAATGAATCTTTATATGGGACTGGATGAGAAGTGTGCCTAGGAAGGTCACCAAATAAAGCACCATACTCACATTTCTGAGGCTGTTCCTGATACTGCCTAAAACAGACAATGCAGTGTGGTAAAGGAACAAGACAGGGATGGCAAGAGACATGGGAAACAGAATTACCAATGAAACAACTGAATCTCTTGCTTTATCTGATTAAGATGTGTGTAACCTCTCAAAAATCAAATTCTATCTAAAATTTGCACCCAAAAAAATCATGGTACTTGAATTTACTAGGTACCTTAAAGAAATTAGTCAAATATTTTTCAAGGTTGTTTTTTTTTTAATGAACAGAAGAGACCTACCCTCATCATTCTGTTCTTGTTAAATCAACACTCAAGATAAAATCCTCACACATGGACAGAAAAACAATTTGAGAGTATTTACTTAAACACTTTAGTACTCCATCGTTTTCATTAGTCCATGCCACTCTACTCCCTTACAACTTCATACAGCACTGTCACTGAAGAATCCAATTACCAGAGTACCCAAATTTGTTTAAAAACCAGATTTCAGTAGTAAAATCTAAATCCCAAGAAATACTCTAAATCTTTGGAGAAAATATTATCCATGTTGTCCCAGGTCCATGCTGTATTATCATTATACACATATCAGAGCCACATTACTTGATGGCAGCTACATGCTTCAGTAGCAATGGATTAAAGCAAGTTGCATTTCTTCTAATTAAAAAACACCATTTTTAAAATGAGAGGGGTCAGAGTCATCAACAATGGCAAGTCAGTGGCTCCAAATGTAAGAAAAGTGATGCTAACATCCATCTAATCCTCCTCCCTCATACAGGCATCCTGGGAACTCTGTGGGGCAACAGCAAGGGAATTGTAACAGCAAAAAGTGAAGTCTTGTAAATCAGGCATTAAACTTGCACATCTTCACTCATCAGGTGAATGTTCCAGACAAGAGAAAATAACATTAGGCACAACACACAAAGCCTCATAAGGAATATCTGTCCAATTTAACCAGACAGCTGAGGGCATGGGAATACTCCTAAATCCTTCTGGTTTTTTGTTCCTTAGCTGACCCCATCAATTTTCCTGGTATTCCTATACAAATTGTAAGGTTTTACCTTGTCTTCTTCTGTCAATTTTTAAAACTTAATTGTATAGGAAAATGTAGATGTCTACTCTTTCTGTTTGATTTTTAAATGGCAGTAACACTTTATCGCTTTCCAAACAAAAAGAAAATTATCAAACACATCATTTTTGTAACTCTCAAGCTTTTGAAATTTGAAAATGGAAAAAGATTTGTTGAAGTAAATCTTCTTTAAAAAATACTGCATGAAGATTATTCTCCTTTAAATAAGCAAATGGGTTTTTTATTTATATAGGATATGGAGTCCATGCTGTAAAGAATCCAGAGAAGTCTGGGCCGCTTTCATGTGTGACTTTGATGATTGCTCAGAAGCATAAAATAAAGAGGGTATAAGCAATGCAAGGTTTAAAACAAAAAACTTTCAAAAGATAAAATATATTCCTAATGTCAGTCTCACCTACCACCTAACCATGCAGCCTCTGTACAGTCTGCCTTTTGCCAAATCCCTTTTATAACTAGTAAAGGAAATGCTCTTCATTTGCATGCAGCTGCAAAATAATAAAGGTAAGCTTCTTACACTCATTTGAATATGAAATATAACACAATGGTTTAGGAAAAAAAAGTCTTTATTTTTAAAAATAGTAAGACATAAGATATTATTGATTACTTAATGTACTGCATAGTTTAGAGAACAATTCCAGCTACTTGTAATGAGGTTTTTCTACCATGTCCCAGGTCTCATGAAGCTTCTCTGCAAAGTGAGAAGCAAACTGCCATGAGAAGAAACAGATGCAAATGGCAGATGTAATGTTTATACTCTTCCACCCCAATGAATCCCAGAGAGCATTGCAAACTTCACTAATTATTTGCAAAGTGTCCCAAATCTCACAAATATTTTGCTAGCAGTGAAGTCATCTTTTGGCAAAGATGCTACTGCTGCTACTACAGGCAGCTCTCCCTGGGCTAGAACAGTATGGCAAGCTAACTGCACTTACAGTTTATGTACATGTAAATAAGCAAACAAAAAAATCAACCAGAACACTGGACAGTGTTTAGGGAAGAGGATTGAAAAGGATATATAAATAGTTCTGCATCAGAAATAGTCCAGAAAAAAACACTCTTCTCCCTTCTATCAGACAAAGGTCAATATCAGGTTATGGAAAATGCATGCTCATTTTACATGCCTGTAATCTGAGGCCCTTAGATAAATAGTAATAAATTATATTAATAAAATAATATTTATTAAATTCCAGTAGTTAAAATTAGTTTGAAAGTCAAAAGTAAGTCAACATTGTTTACATTGTTGCTTGTTCACTTCTTGTATTGGCAGCATCAATTATTTGGTACAGACATCATATATACAGATCAATAATTAAAGCAGGTTTCCAAAATTGTTTCACACAAGGGAATTCCATGAAGATTTAACCTCTAGAAAAACATATAAGTAAATGAAACACACTTTGCATTTCCCTCTTCTCTGCTCACAGTGCATCTTCATGACATATGGCAGCTCAGAACCCTACATGGAAAACTTTTAGATGCCAAAGAACAGAGGCAATACAAGTTAAAGGTCTCACATAGCCCAAAACACACTTTCTCCAGAGCACCAAAACAGAAATGAGAGACAGGAGGGGGCTGAAGAATTCACCAACTGCCAAGACAACACTTCATCCCTCCAGCAAGTGCCCTGTGCATCCCAAATCTGGGCCGTTTCTGGAGCATCCCCCTGGCAGCCCCTGCACCCGGGGCAGTGGCAGCTGCCTGTGCCCTGCTGGGCAGCCACAGCACGTTCACCCCTCAGGGCCTCATGCCAGGGATGCCACGTTCGTGCCCACCCACATGTGCACATGTGCAGGACATGTCTGTGCTCTGCAAACACAATTATCTTTTCCACAGGCTGGGGGTGAATGGACTTGGAAGGTGGTAATAAAATGAATTCCTTTGGAGTTCCCCAGAAGCACTGACTGAGCAAAGTGTTCTAGAGATTATTAACATGCTTGCCATCATCTGCTTTTACAATATACCACAGGGGTTATGTTGGCTTTTTTTTTTTTTTTTGTCAAGACTTCCACAAGATATAGTTTATTTTAGTGAATTTAGAGGGTAGGCAAATGAGAGGATTATAGGACATCTACTAGTGAACTGGATTTGTGTTCAGAATGCACACCTGTGAAAAGTGTAAGATATCTTAAAAGATGTGTTATAAGGCAAAAATTGTGTAAGTGACATCCAAACCATATATACGAATTTGGTCTTGGGGGAACAATAAAAGAAGAAAAATGCTATTTTATAAATGTAAGTATAGTTTTCTAATTTCACTAAAACTAAGAATTTGGATTCCTTGTACTTTGGATTAGTGTCATGGACTCATTTTCTTCCTTCATTTCATTAATTTCATCAAAAGTCTGAGGCAAGGATTTTAAAAGTCTAACCAAGCACTCTTATTTTCCCTTCTACAGGTTTCCCATTATTGGTATTTAACTGAGCACCTTGATATTTCTAAGAAGAAAAAAGTAGATGTTTCTTATCTATCTCATCTATACCATGTATAATTTTAGCAACTGATATGACACAGAAAGAGGATGAAGAATGGTGCCTCAGACAATAATCCCAGGGGGTTTAATCCTTCATCATGGCTTTCCAGCATAGATCATGTTAGCCTCTCTTTTCTGAACTCTGGTTTGAGTCAAAGAACTGCAAAATATTCCAGAAAACATACCACTGACTAACAGAAAGGAACAGTATTTTTCATATTACATATTCCCTGTTTTCTTTCCCCTGGCACTCTGGTCCTTCTAAGCAGCCTAAAAAGCAAGGACCTAAAAAGCAAGGACTTGAAAGATATTAATCTGAACACAGAGTATTCATGATGAATATTTAAGAGAAAAAAAGAATCCTAGTTTTCATATTTTCAGCTTCTGCTGTACCACCCAGGCAATAGTAAACTATTTCTAGTAACAGCTGCTAAGAACTTTGAAGAGTATTTTTAGGATGTAACCAAGCTCAGGGTATTTTTAATCTATGATTATACATTGTCTAAGTCAGATCAGCATCAGTTAGGAGGTTTAGCCAGACTATGTTCTTGTTTTTATACCCTCATATAACCTGAGATTACTTCAAACCAAATCTTTATGACAGGCCTCTTAAGAAAGTGTATAACAGAGAAAATTAAGAAGTCCTGCAATTTTCTGGGCAGGGAACACCTTCATGAGAGTTTAATCTCTTTTACACTGCAACAATAACAGTAACTCAATGGTAACTTCAGATAGACAGACTGATGTTTTCCTAACTTCCATAAATCCTAACACTGCTATTTTAACCATACTGGAAAAATTCATTAGTTTCACAAGGCTATGTCAAATTTTCTCCAGTGCAGCATGAGATGAGAATGTGGTCTGATGAAAAATGCAGAATTCTGCAGCTTTCACGAGGGAGCACTAGGTGTTTTCTCACTGGCTTATTTCCTCACTCTTTCCAAACACCAAGCAGCTGAGATGACAGGATAATGCAGATTCAGTCTTCTGCTTGTATTTCCAGATTGTGCTAAAGATAAGAGACAATTTTACAATTATTTTTTTTCTTACAGTTGGGATTCTGAGAGAGCCTCTCACGGAAATGAAGAGGTAGGAGGTAACTATCTTTGTGAGAAAGGCAGCCCAGCTTTGCACTGAGTAGTAAGGGTATCTTTTCCACCTCCACATTAGTTACTTTTCACTTTGCGCAGTATTATGTAACATATTGCTGTGAAACTGTCTTGCAGTTTAAATTTCCCTACCCAAAACAAAAAGGGACCTGCTCCCTTACTGCCACTGAAATTGTGCACTGGTAGGAAAATAGAACAAATCAGTTGGAGGTTTCCAGACTGCACTGCTGCGAGGAATGAAAGAACAATTTACTGTTAAATGGCTGCACGACAGAGCAAAGGGACACCAACCCTGCCAGAGTGTTTAACCAAACCAAGAGATCCAAAAAATACTGCTTGCTTGTCTCCTGTTAACACAGAACTGAGGGCACAGGAAGAAGGATCTCAGCAGGCCACCGACTCACACTGACAACAGGAAAAGCAATATAAGTGATTCTAACCAGCTCTCTCACACTGTTCTCCACCACAAGCATAAAACAGGATGCACTTGGATCCATAAAACCCTGTAACTGTTATAAATTATTTATTGAAAATCTGATTTTTTTTTTATCTTCTGCTTTTATTACACCAAAGTATAGTAACAGGAAAAAGTAAATATAACAGGGAAAAAAACTACCACTATAGCAACAGAGACACAAGTACTTCAAGACCTTCCTCATCCTATTGCTTCAATATGACACTATCTGCTATCTCAGAACAATTTCAGCAGAGGAAACCCTAACTCAGTGGGCAAAGAACAGGGAAGTCCAGCAAAGTGTGAGTGTTTATTTTCCACTGCAGCTTCCTTACTCTCTCCCCTGGAATCAAGAGCACTTTCACAACAGAGGGAAGGGTGAGGGCACCAGCCCAGCCCAGCCAGGCAGACACTCACCCCTGACACCTTGGTGTTAACTGGGAAGAAACACAGATGCTGTAGAAAATTACTGCTGTCCTGGGACACCAACCCCCTTCACCAAGGGAAAGGAGAAGGGATAGAATGCGTTGGGAGAGTCAAAGAAAAGCACAATGCTGGAAAAATAGCTGGGATGTGCATTCCACACTCCAGGACTAAACTGAAATTCTGAAAAACTGTGCAGAAATCTGAAAGAACCTAAAGTTCTTGCTTATATCTAGCACACTGGGAAATAAAATCAGCCTATTGCTAGAAGAACTGACTTGCCTGTTTCTTTTACAGGTGAAGCCTGTAATTCCAGAGTCATCAGCTGGAAGAACAGAGGTGCTCAAAGGAGCTCACACAGGGCAATTAAAATCCTGTCATGTCTGGAGTCAAAAAAGACCAAAGCTCACCTGCTCCAGGGCTAGGCCACTCGTAGATACAGCTCCAAGAGACTTCAGAAACTGAATCACAGACATCAAGCTCCTCTGGAAGCAAGAATGTCTGACAGTGGCCATAAGTGACTTCACCTTTCTATCATTCAAACCCATTTTATAGCTAGGAATGAAGAAGTAGCAGGAGTTTGAGGATGGCTACTGCCAATCAAATGTGTATCTCCAAACAGAGCAGAAAACACATTCACTCTTACCAAGGGGTGCACTGGTTACACACAAGAACAGCATGAAAGCAGGGTGATTAAATTGGGTGGAAATACAACCATAGGACCGCAACTATTGAGTGACACAACTTCAAATCTGGTCAACTACTACTCAGAGATGTCCAGAGCTCCAAAAGACTTGCAGACTGGCACAGAGGAGGCTGAGGTTCAATGCGAAGCTGCAGTGGGGGCAGACTCTACATCCACCAGGGAAACTCTTGCCCCAAATGACTGTTCAGAGCAGCCAGAGAGAAACAGCAAAGGGCTCAGAAAGTTTGGTACAACACTCTGAGAGGTCTGCAGTGTGTGCAGTCTTGTAGCCACATGATCCCTTCACTTCAATTGTCACTGACACCCAGTGCAGAATATACAGGCAATGCAGGAAAAGATTTGAGCAGGATACAGCTACAAAATGGGAAATTCCCACTAAAGGAGGGCACATTACATTCACTGCATGCACTCAAACCAGTAGAACCTGATGATTTTAGAACAATGAAGCATAAAAAGTCACGAACAACTGAAGAAAAAACACATTCATAATCTATTCAGTAAGAGGCACATCATAAGAATATGTGAGAAAAAACATATTAACTGTGGTTATTCTTAACAGAAAACAGAGATCCAAACAATTCTAAACCCGGGCTTCAGATCTAAATGCAGAATCTTTTTGAAGAAAGTTTATAAAAAATAGACTGTAGCCCTGTATCCTTTTGAATAATTAATTTTAGGTGAGGAAAATCCAGTACATGCAGTTTATGAATAACATTTTATATGATGCCACAAAGGAAACTATGAGTGTATTTGGAGACGATGGGAAAATCAGCCAGTAACAACTCACAGGACCATGGGATGGAGAGGGAATGGCCTCAAGCGGCAGCAGTGGAGGTTTGGATGGGATGTTAGGCACAGTTTCCTCAGTTTCCTCTGACAAGCCAACTGGAAGGGTTGTCAAACACTTGAACAGGCTGCCCAGGGCAGTGATGGAGTCACCATCCCTGGAGGGATGCAGAATCCGTGTGGAAGTGGCACTTGAGGACACAGCTCAGTGATGGGCTTGGCAGTGCTGGTTGATGATCCTAGAGGCAATTCCCAGCCTCACATTCCATAGTTCTGTAAATGCCAGAGTGACTTTTGCCCCAGGCCCATCAGCAGTTGTGCCCAAGGACAGAGGAGCTGGTTTGTGGTACTCTCTGCTCAGACACACCTGCCTAGACCTGTTCTGCTGGTGGCCAAGTCAGATTTAATATCTGACAGACTCAGTACTTACACTCAGAATTTACCTAAAATTGTGGCCACCAGCTGAGGATGGCAAATGGCCTCCATACATCAGTTTCTACTTTCAGGTTTTTGAGGAAAATACAGGCAGATCAATAGACTGATAGATAGTGATGGTCTGAGTGATTCTGGCTGTTTCACTAAAGATCAGCAGGAACTTTAGATCTACAATCAGGCAAAGTGCAGTTTTATTTCAACCTTGTGATCTGAATAAACCAAAGAAATTTATTGAAAATGCTGCACATACCTCTGATTTAAAGCAATCTCTGAAATATGCACAGCTCCATTTAGCTGCAACAAAGAGCCAACTACTCTGCCATGCAAAGTGAATTTTATTAACTTGATTCAGAGTCTGTCACTCACTTCCCAACATCTTACATGTACCTATAATATATGTCATGGTTAATCCATTTGATGGACTGTGTTTCTGCTCCTCTGATGAACTCTTGGCAATTTGCCTGCCAGTACACATCCTTTACAACAACCTCTTGGAGCCCAAATTAGCAAAAAGGCTTTATTTAGCTTGCTTTATTAATAAATAAGTAAAGAAATGAAGGCTACAAACTGTTTCTCTGTTTCTGCTGTCTATTTAGGTTAGCAAGACTGCAGGCACTGATCTTTTAGTGGGTAAATGGTGCTTGGGACAATGGGCATCATTCACCACAGCCTTGCTGGGCTCCCCAGTGCCAATCTTATATTATAAAGGCTTTTTTTAGAGCAAGATTCACCTTATCTATCAGTACTTGCACAAAAGATAAGTATCTCCTCCACACTAAATCATCAAAGCTTTCTCTCCAATTAACATTAAAAGCTACCCATAGACATTTTATAAGCCTTGTAAAAAATCTTCTAAGATAAATGAAACTTTTTATCACCTTTTCTTCTTCCTCAAAAATGAAATCCTGCCACATTACCAAAAAGGTATTATTCTTCTCCAATTTTCTGTAATGAGTTCTTAAATTCACATGGCAAACTTTTCATGTTAAGTATATTTCTGGTAATCAAAATCCAGATCCTTAACAAAGCCTGCAATTATTAGTTTCATGACTAAAACTATTTCTCCCTTCAGCAACTGACATTTTCAGACTTTAATGCAGGGAATAAGAACATACCATACAGCAGTCTACAATAAAAGATTAAAGCAAGGAGCAAAGGGAAAAGCATTTTTTGTTCCGTTCTCACTATCACTCTACAGCAAGTGGAAAAAAAAAAAAAAACAATTGCAGGAATCAAGGCAAGGTTGGCAGCACATTTTTGGCCATGGCCAGTGGTCCCAGGCTGTGCTTGGACAAAGCACTACCAGGGAGCATGGCCAGACAGGCTCTTGAGGTGGTCTGGCTGCAGAGGAAGAGTCTGGGCAGCATTTTCACACTGTGTGAACCTCCAGTGTCTTCACCTGCTGGGCAAGTGCTCTCTCACATCACCCTCAAAGTCCCCAGGACCTTGTGAGTCAGGGTTCCTTCAGGCATAAAGCACAACCTCACTGCATGGGGCCTGACCTGGAGGCAACCAAACAAGCCAGAAAGGGCAGTACTGAGTACTGAGAAAATCACTGCCTTCATGGATCACATCAGGGTCAAAGAAGGGACAGTGGTTTGGAAACTCAGGGTTTTTTGTTTGGTTTTTTTTTTAATCTCTTGACCTTGCTCATGTTCATATTAATAAAGTGAAATTACTATTTAGAAGGAAAGACATCTCTATAGCAATACAGCTGCAAATGAAGACAGCTCTGGATTATGAGAGGCTCAGGAAATGCAGCACCTGTTTTCTCCAGTATCTTTTTGGAAGTCTGGACTTAATGATCTACAAATATTTCTGGGTTTGCAACAACAGACACCAAGGCCCTTCTAGGAGATACCACAGAACCCTACAAGGCAGGAGGCCAGGTCACTTTTTATTTCTTGCTTCAAATGCAGGCCATCTGTAGCACGATTAAGTACATCTTGGGGAATATTCCACGCACAGGGCACTGCAAGAGCTTTTCCCAGATCAGACCAGGAAGGTCACTCCAGCCTCAGGTGTGCTCCCAGACAGTGCAGATGGCTATTTTAGCCACAAGCCTGCCATGAAAAATCACTGGACACAAACCAAATTCTGCAGTGCCCTACTAATAAAAAACAGCTCTCCCCCCTTCACAAGAATTCCATGGAAATCAGTTAATTAACAAATGAGGAAGAACATAATTACAAGATTGTAGGGTATCCTTATCCCTACAAATATGTCAGCATGTTTATCACTGTCTCCTGTCAGCACATACAAGATCATGTCTGCAGCTAGTTTAATTTACAAGTTCAAGAATAACAATGTCTCACCTCTATTGACATTTCTAGAAGTTATTTTTGCCTTAAAACGTCACCATGTGGATCTGTGAGGCACATTACACATAACAGCTTGAGGCTTTTATCTGCCTAAACAACCAAATAATGGTGTTAGAAAAGTGTCTTTTCTGCTCCCAAGCATGCTCAGAAGCAAAAAACACAAAGGAAAAGAGTGACCCAGTTCAGCAATGTAAATACATGTCACCTCAGAGGCTTTCAAAGTGTAGCTGAAATAACGTTCAGCTGCTGCAGATTCACTTCAGACAGCAGAGTCCATAAATATTCCCTGTGATTAACAGGAGCAGATAAAGAGGCACTGTGCTGGTTTTGGCTGGGTAGAGCTCTGACAGTCACATCACTGCAGGGGTGAGCTGACAGAGGTCACTGCAAAGGCCAGGTTCTTATAGCTGAGGCTTTGCTAGGGAATCCTAGGAGCTGAATTTCAGATGTCTGAATGGCTTCAAGCAGCAGATCAGCAAGAGGCACTAAGGAAAGACTAACAACCTACAGTGAAATCAGCATCACCAGAGTGTGCAAAATAGTCCCAAAACCAGCCCAGAAATAATCCCTCAATATTTGCCTAAGAAAGCCACTTTGGGTATCTTCAATGTCTTCCTAACAGAATCTGTCTGCTTCACCTCTGCAAGTTACTTAAAAAGGTTATTAAAGCTGTATTAATCTAATTCATAAGGCATATTACTATAGCTGTACTGATGAGACAAAGATGACCTGCATTTGCAGAGTTTGATGTGTTTCATGTTTCTTTTTTGGGAACAAGCACCACAATGCCTTTGAAAACATGACCACATGCGACCTGCACATGTGTCTGAGGATCCAGCAGCCCTCACACTGTGAAACAGCTGGAAAGGACTTTTCAGTCCTCAAAACCTTTCCATTTCTCTACAGCTGTTCATAATGAGAGTAAAGGAACACATCTTTCCAATCCAGCCTGGATGATTAATTAACTGATGCAACAGCAATGCTGTAGCTGCATTTGCCAAGTTACCCTCCTCAGGACCATAATTAACACAGAGCAAGTTCCAGTGGGAATCAGGCTTGAATGACATCAGTAACAATTAAAAGCTTCTGAAGTTTTAACAGCACTTCAGAGCAGCTTCTTCTCTGAGCCATCCTTCAGTTCTGCCAAAAGCCTCTTGGAGGCAGCTGAGGCTCAGTTTGTTTTCACTCCAGGATCATTCTGGCCAGCAGAAACCTCTGACCTAAGGTTTTGTTTCTGAAGTAACAGTGCCTTGATTATACTTCCCCTTTATCCCCATTTCTTTCATGTAAGAAATGAAGGCACAAGAGTAAAGTGCACAACTGAAACAGCAATTGGGGCAGATTTCTCCCTTCAGCCTGCCTTTTGGATTTTATCCTGGTGAATTCTGCAGTTCAGGAGGCAAGAAGCCATAAAGCTGTCTGACTATACTTAGCTTTTCCCCAGTGCAGTTTTGGCTTTCTTCTGCCCTCTGAAATTTCAGGGCTCTGAGCTGTGGATATTCACACCTCATGGCATAGAACCCAAGCACCAGACTGAAGCAGTTACAGTAACACAGTAACATAATGGATTTTAATATTTTTGTCTGATCTAGTGGAGATAGACATCTCCACCCTTGATGCACTGACCCAGTGTGCAAGATTTCCCAATTCCTCCCAGAGACATCAGTCTACCCACAGACAGCAGCCCAGTTCTCTCTCCTCTGAAACAAATGCAAAGAGAGGACATCCTTGATCTTTTATTGCCTAAGTGTTTCTGGTGCAATGATCTACTTGCAGCTGACATTTGAAATTTGAAGCTGCAGATGGGATTTGAAGGTCATCCAAGCACAGCTTTAAACCTGCTCTATTTTGCTCCCTAACGTAGCCTCCATGCAAATCTCTGGTTGTAAGTTATCCTTAGTAGGTTCTTTTCCTCCAAGTTGATCATCTGTTACATCAATTTGTGACTGGGTGGATGAAAGCAAAAATACTTTCACAGAGATTTTCCTCATTATGTCTCCATTTAAAGCAGTAAATGTGGAAAACAATTTCGTCTTTTGACTTCCACTGTTCAAAGAAAAAATAAAATCTCTTTTTCCCTATAACCATATGACAATTTGATACAAACAGACTTACATCATGAAATGTTGTGGCTAAATACCTGTTGTATCTTTTCAGGAAAGTGTGTTAGAAATATTGTGACATTATCTAGGCTACTAAGTGGACTTAAAAGAATTTGTATTTCTAATTCAGAAGTGTAGGTTTTTATACCTATCTACATTTGAGCAAAAAGCCTACCTGTGTGTCTGAATAAAAAACTAACTGCAAAGGATCAGCCCACATCTGTATAACACTTCAATCCTACTTAAGCCTGTTCAATATATCATTAACATTCTTCTTACACAAATAAAACAACACTACTCTGGATTAGGTGATGGGAGACATGCTTAGTGTCACGGACAGAGAAGGAACAACACAGCATTGCTAGGTTATGATATCACCTGTGCTTTCTGCCCCCCCTTGGACACACCAGCCTCTTATATAACCTCTCCATATTATGGTCTGCACCTGCCCTCATGGATCATGCTAACCACAGCAGGCTCCTCTCCTGAGCCCCAGCGCAGGAGAGGAGCTGCAGCATTGAGGAGAGGCTGAGCTGGGCTGTGCTTAGCACTGGAGCATCACAGAACCAGGGTCAGCTCTGACTGGCAGCAGGGGCAACACAGACAAAACTTCCTAGCTAATGCACCACACTCTCAACTATTAAACATTAAACTCACTCTCAATTACTTGCTATAAAGAACTATTTATTTTAAATTACATACTGGCTTAGTAAAACACAAATTCAGGCTCACTTATCCCAAAAATCTAGTGATACAAGTCACTTCACACAGCAAACTCCAGCATGAATTTAAACCATGAGAGAATATGTTGCCAGACAAGGCCTTGAGCCACCTCATTTGTGCCACATCCTCCACAGGCAGTGCTGTTCACTGGACAGGCTTGACACTTCACACTCAGAGGAAAAGGCCAACTCACAGGTGACAACAGATGGCTGTGACAGGAGAGGCCATGCTCAAAAATGTGTTCCATGACTGCTGTCTCAAGTAATTTTCATTCCCCAACTTACTGATTTCAAGGCATTTGCCATTACCCAGTCAAACAACACCATTTGTGATGGTACATGAAAGCGTCAGGAAATGCCTGCTGACCAGATACTTGACAGTGGATTTCTCTAACAGTAGCACAAGTGTCACCATATTTTCTCACTGATTTTATATGTGAACTGCCTCTGGGATCCTTCACCTCCCATAATTTGCACTCCTTAACATTTCTCCTACAGCAAATCTGAAAATCTTGGAAATACCAGGTAGGTGACTTTGCAGAGCAGCTTCTGCAATGTCCCTGAACATTTCTCAGAGCAGTTGAAAAGGGAAGTTGTTCTGCAGCTCCTGACCCCACCATATGGCAGTGGTTAAACTCAGCCCTCAGATCATCTGCACAGCAATAGAAGCACCTGTGTCAAGTGAAGAATGGCTCTTTTGGACATCAGGAAAGGCAGAAAACCACAATGGGCAATCATTTTAATTATTAAAGAATCAGGTCACCAAATGAGGGAACATTGATTTAACAAAGTTCCTTTACTGTATTGTGCATTAAAATCATTAATCCTCAAAGCTCTGTAAAATGGACCAACACAGCTGTTTGTGAGCAGCTGTCTTCAGCAGGGAAACCAAAAGGCCAAGAAGAAAGAAAGTCACCAGGTGTTAGCTAAACTATGTGTTAACAACATCGAGGTAACACCTGACACTACACACATTAACAATCCTGCTGGTTTTCATTCTGTACAGCTATGCCACACATGGAGAAAATGTTCAGTGACAGGCTGGACAGCACACTGGGCAGCAATTTGCAAGAATGCAACCAAGAAGGATAGAGGAATTCTGAAATTAATCTCAGGGGCTTGTCTAAAACCATATCAAAGGCATAACCATGGAAGCAGTAGCTATACCCAAACTCCTATGGAGCCTGGGAAATAACAGCAATTCAGTCATGGTGACTGGAACTTCAGCTCAGCCTATTCACCAAAACACACAGGTTTTTACTGGCAATTCAGCCACTGTGACTTCCCTGAACTGCTCCCCAAACTATCCCAATTAAAGACATTGTCATGTGACATATGGCAAGTTATAATCACACCCCTGATGTGTAGACAGCAGCAACAGAAGGCTTTGATTCCTGCATACCTGGATTTCAGCAACAGAAATGCTGTTCACACTCCTGTAATGGCACCATTCCCAGTTTCCTAATCAGGCTCTGCCTTCAAGAAACCCCCACAGTCTCTTTCTGCTTCTATCAAAACACTCATGGGAATAACTTAGTAGAGGTAAAGCACTGTGAAAGTAATGTTCTGCATACATGGAGATACAACTGAAACACAGCATAGAGGTCAAATGGTTCAGCCCAACTCAAAAAGGAGAAGAACACAAGATTCTCTGGAGTCAGCAGATTGCAGACACAAGGCCATCACTGCCTTGCTCCAGGAGGTACAAAAAGCACTGACAGGCTGTTCATGTGACCCAGAGAAAAACTGGACATCACAGTCATAGAAGGAGAAAATCTCATCAATAATAATGTTGTGGAATGTACACTTCTGTCCAGAAGTGTGTTGACAGCCTCATCTTCAAGGAAAAAAAGGTACTGTTGCACAAGGAGACTTGTCCACTGTATCTAATGCCATGCCCTGTACCCAGGACACAAAGTCAACTCACAAGCCAACAGGAAAATCAATCAACCACCTAATACCACTCTGTTCACTAACTTCTGATTTTGGAGCCATCCCTTCTGGAAAAGCTGGGGCAGAGAGCTACAGGAACACAGTGCTTGGGGAGACACCTAGGGAATAACACACACCCTAAATGCAGCCCAAAAGTATAGGCTCTGTCAGCACTAATTCTGGGCCATTTGCAGGTCCCAAGTGCCCTACAGAGCATTACCAAGAGAGAAATACTTATTATTTGGTTTAACCAGGATAGAAACAAAAATCGATAGAAACTGGAAATCGACTGGTGTGCAACAATTTAACCCAGAGGTCCCAGGCACCTTCACCCTAAGCTCCCTCTGAGCTGAGAAAGCACCAAGGCATTTCTCAGTAACCTGCAGAGCAAACAGCCACTGGATTGATCCAGGGCAACCCTAATGTAACTTTGCTAATTGCACTGTGCTGACTTTAGAGCTGGGTCTGTCCCCTAGATGCTGCATTGCTCCACTTCACACAGCTAACTAAAACTCTGTGTGTGACTAAAGCCCTGCTCAGCTCCAGATGGCCAAACGTCAAAGAAATTGAAAAACAGTGATTGCCAAATCTCTGCTGGAAAGAAAAAAAAATGTATATACATACAGAAGAAATCAAAGAGGGATCATGAATTCAGCATCTGAAAACCTAATGCAATGTGCTGTCCTCTGTTTTGTAGATCAAGGTATTTACCTTGTAAAAGGTGATGAAAAGATGCAAAGGTCATGAAAACCTGAAATAAATCCCTCCTCCTGGCTGCTGAACAGCATCTCAGCTCTCTTCATCCTGCTGACAGTGCCTATATACTCCAAGAAAAAAGGCCACCATGCTCCAGATTAGGGGTAAGACCTTCTTGCCCCTACTAGCACACAAGCAATTCCAAAGAAGTATTAAACCTAAATAACAACTATATTTAGATACTCCATGTTCTTCAAAGAAGGTAAGACAAAGCAAACTATGCACTACACAAAAAAGGGGTTGCCTGTGGTTTAGTCAACTGGATACAAGCATCTCTATACAATTTGGGGAGTTCCTCATGGTTTTAGCAGTTTTCCAGTATGGCAGGATGCCAAGAGAATTCATTGGAGCTACTCAGCTCAGTGCAGTGTTTAGCCTGGAGAGAGGAAAGGAGAGAGGGAGGAAGGGACAGCAATATTTTGATTAATATACAGAAATGGAACTCATTAAGAGTAGGATCAATTTCCAAGTTTTATACTACTTCTCTTCTCTGTACTAACCTACATCTGACATCAGTCATAACACTCCAGAAACAGCTTAAAGTAATTTTCACACCTTCCTTCTAGGACATCATGTCCTAGATCAGATAAAGCAGATTCTATATGAAATACAGATTTTACCTAGACTCCTGTAACTGCCAGGATGAATGATACCCCAAAGATCACAATGCCCACTGTCATTCTTTCAAACAGAGGAATGCTTATTCAGCTTCATGTAGCCTATGAATCACTGTATACAATTAACACTACTTTAAACATGCCAAAGTATAGCTACCTTCAATATCAGCTGAATTTCGTAATAACTATATATATAAACTATATTTATAAACTATATTTATAAACTATATAAAATTCCTGGGGCTTTCTGTTCTGATCATATATATAACTGTCACTATAGGACACAAAATAAAATTATGTGGACACGCAACTCTCAAGGTAAAAAAGAGGGCTTTTAATTTCTGACTCCAACATTCATAGATTTCCAAAAGTGACAGTGGATTGGAGGGTGACAGTGCCACCTCCCCAATGACACTACACAAACTAACAGTTGATCAAATTTCTCCACCTCCATAAAAAAATGCAAAACAATAAATTAATTACATAAAGTGTGGGAGAAAGTTCCTTACAAGAATGTAAACATCAAAAAAATTTAAAAAACTTTAAAAACCCAAACAACATATAACAAATGTGCAAACCCCCTTGTTCTGAAATCTTCAAAACAGGGGTTCAGACTAAACACACCTGAACAAAACTGTATGTGCCTTAGCACAGAACCCTGTGTAGTAACAGGGTGCTGGGTTTGGTTGGGGTAAATTTAATTTCCTCATGGTATCTAGTAGGAGAACACAGATAGAATTTGGTCTGGAAGCAGTGTTGATAACAGAGAGATGTTTTATTATTGCTGAGTAGTTCCTACACAGAGTCAAGGCCTTTTCTGCTCCTCACCCCATCCCACCAGTGAGCAGCCTGGGGGTGCACAAGGAGCTGGGAGGGGACACAGCCAGGACACTGAGCCCATCTTGTGCCGTACAGAACTGAGGAAAAAAGAAAGGAGAGGCAGATGTTTGGTGTGGTGGTGTTTGGCCTTCCCAAGTCACCACTGAGCATGCTTCCCTGGGGATGGCTCAACACCTGCCTGCCAGGGGAAGCACTGAATAATTCCTTGATTTGCTGTGCTTGTGTGTGTGGTTTCTGCTTTCCCCATTAAACCGTCTTTATCTCAACCCACGAGTTTTCTCACTCTCTCTCTCTCTCTCTCTCTCTCTCGACTCTCTCCCCATCCCACTCGGAGGCAGTGAGGGAGTGGCTGAGTGGGGATGAGCTGGGGTTAAACCACAGCAATTACAAACTGCTAATGGTGAAATGGCCTGGAAAAGGCTGTGTGCCTCCTCCTGCCTCCAGGCTCCTGTCCCTGCAACCAGTCCTGTGCTCAGTACCTTCCTCTGCTTCACATCACACCAAAAATCTGACCAATTCCGGCACAAATCTGGAATTATTCTGCTGGCCTCCAGTTATTCCAGATTTACACAACCAAAGAGAATACAGCTTGACTTCCAAAAGCTCCACCACCAAAAAACCACTTTTTGCCAATATATTCTTTGCCTATAAAATAAGCATTGCAGTTTCTAAACAGTTGTTCAGGCAAGAAACAGATCAGAAATCAAAGACATGCTGATTATTTTCTGTATCACTCAGGAAAGATCAAATTGCTGTGTGTGCCTCACCCTCTGTTACAGCAGAATATGCTCAAGTGTAAGCACAGTAGTGCTGGACATTTTCAGAATGGGAAAGTAACCATTTTAGAAAAGGTTTAACTTCCAGTTCCTAGTGGAAAATGAATTTGGTACTAAACATTTGTGGTCCCAAGACCAACTCTTAAGAACAGAATGTTACAAAACCCATAAATACTGGTGGTAAATAATGTTGGACAGAATGAAAAGATGAATTAAAGATTTCCAACTGGATTATTCTGCATTACACAAATTAAGGAGGGTGGGGCAGAAAATTAAACTTAATAGAGTCCAAAAACTATTTCAGTCCATGATTAGTATTGTTACTGGAATTCAATCTGCACAAGAAACATCAATTTATGTTTTACTAAAGACTCCACACTTTAAAGAAATTCAGAGTAGGCACAGTAATATGAACTCTAAATGCAGCAGTGATCTCCCATCATGGTACCAAAACATTATTTTTCATCCTAGAATTTGGAAAAATCTCAGACAAACAACATTTGTTGCTGGAAATCAGAAAATGAGAACACACTAAGTAAACTGAGCTTTCCAGCCAGCACAACTGTTAAATTTGGAACTGTTAATAACATTACTGGTGTTCAGGCAGCAGCAGCGATTCCTGTGGACTTTTTTTTCTCTTCCTGCTATTTTTTCTGTCTCCCCAGTTTCATTTACATGAAATATATTTTGTAAACAGAAAAACTACGGTTACCCTCATGGAAGCACTTTTGATCAGTTTTGCCTGCAGGTGTGGCTGCCTTTAGACAAGTCAGAAATCTGAAGTACAGAGTACATAAAACCCATTCCCAGAGAGTTAGCACAGAACATCTGCTGGCATATTTTCTCATTTCTTTACATGCCTCAGCTGATGGGGTTTCTTCATTGCCCTAGGAAAACTCTCATACTTCTGTCTGAAACAGCAATTTGCAGTGCAATGAAAGCATTAGTAGAAAAATATATATATATTTATTCAAATTCAAGAAGATTCTACTTTTAAGTAGACCCTGTAATTCAGGAGGATAGAAACACACCAGGGCTGGAGCTGTCGAGTCTCACTTAAGATCAGCCCTTTCCTGGGAAACATGGAAACATGGCACCTTGGTTAGTTTTATATTTTTTGCCCCAAAAGTCACATGCTTGCACACGTGTTCCCCACTCCCTTTCCAGGCCCTATGCCTGTGTGATGCTGCTAGAGAAGCATAACTTCATAAACCTAATTGCTTAAAAATAGGATCTGGCAGAGCACCAGCTCCTAGATCAGTCTGTGAAGCGTTCAGAGGTTTTAGGCAGCAGAGAATTTTACTTCAGGCTATTACATTCCAATACTTCCTTCCACTCCCTTCAGAAAATCACTAAAATATTTGCAGCAATTCCAAGGACAGTTGCTCCAGCACACACTCCCCTTGACAGACTGCTGGGCTACTTGGGGGGCCCAAAAATAAAGAAATAAAAACAAAAAGCTTTTTGACACCAGAGCACTCACAACGCCTTTCTGTAGCTCTCTAAATGTTCTCTATTCCCATTTCTTTTAATTTTTTTAGATTCAGGGCCATTCTGTCTGTGTCAGTTCTGCTTCTGTACCAGCTCAAAGAAGGATTTCCACACACACAGTCTTGCTTTAAATAAGTTTATTTTGTTCACCATTCTCAGGTGAGCTCTTCCACTCCCCACAGCTCGTGAGAATTCCTTCACCCACTGCTCTCATGGCTTCTCAGCCTCCAGAGGAAAGGGTAGGAAGCAAATTTGCTAAGGGTGGAAGGCTCAATCTTGACCTGCTTCCTTGGAAAACTGAGTCATAATCTGATAGCAATATACAGATCTTGCTGGATCTGCGAATTTGGAGGAAAGGTTCAGCTATGGAAGCTGAGTATCACAGAAAAAACATTTCCTCTAACTCCACTAATCTTTCAGGAAGAGAAATTGTGTGCAGCAGAGCATGAACCAATCTCCTCCCCTCCCTCAAATGGCTGCACGGTGGGTTCCAGTTTCTTTGGCTGTTCTCCACACAGACTCCCACTGGGTCTGTGTGTGCACTGTACCTGCACACAGCCACCAAAGGGATCTCTGCTGGGGTCACCCCTTCCCTGCACTGCCACTGCACCCCTTAGTTCTGCCTGGCTGCTCCTGACCTCCCCTGTCCTTTCCAGCCACCCCCTTGGGCAGCAGCACCAACAACCTTTACTAAAAATACCTCCTGAGCATCATAAATAGCAAGATGGCAGGATTCTTAATCCCCCTTCAGGCATGCAATCTTTTTGCTTTTGATAAATATGGAGTGGCAACAATGGGCAGAGAATAAAATGCATCTTACAGTACTGGTCTGCTTGGCCTGTGCCTTGCAGAAAGGAAAAATGAGGACTCCCTGTATCCACAAATGCTGTCAGCAGAGGACAAGAGAAAAAGGAGAAGATTGCTATTACAAGAAGTCACAAAGTCTCCCCAAACCTAAATTTTGAAGCATTTTTAACTCAATAGGATTTATTGGCCACAAGACCAGTGTTCCTAAAGAAAAGCTCAGATCTGCAGAGCACCTGCGTCACGCAGGGAGCCGGTCAGCAGGAAAACTCAAAGGAAGGGAAAGGTTGGCTCCTGCCCTGCTGAACTTTTGTACCACCACAGGCTGTACAGAACAGGCCAAATGCACAGTGCCAGGCCAGCCTGGCAGAAGCAAGGGCAAGATCCAGCCCTTTCATGCCACTTGACTCTTGAAACACTGAGGCAAATGCTACAGGAGCCCCTCTACACCTCTGCCAGAGAGATTTGAAAAACCCCTGCACTTCCTAAGGACCGAGGTCATGCTGTATCTGGAAATAAAAAATATGTTAAAGAACCTAAAATCAACTGCCATTTGAGTTTAAGTTTTCAGCCATTTTCTTTATTGAATCTATTGAGGTAGAAATTCAAAAGTTCCAAAGAAAATCTGACACGTTTGGTAATTGGAATTACACCTCCTAATTCCAAATATTTAAAAATTCAAAAATCCTGACATACAATAAAAAATGCTAGATGGCTTTTTGGTTTTTCACCTTCTCCTACAAGTTTTATAATAATAAAAATTAAATAATTTTATAAATAATATTATTACTTTATAATAATAATTTTGCCCTTTCCAGCTGCAGCTCTAAAGCAAAGGCATCAAAAGTGCTGTTTTCTGCATAAACATGTAGGACAATATTTACTATGTTGCAAGCATGAAAACAAATATGGAATCACTGTGGCTACTATAATATAGTCACAGACACTGGCAATTTAAAAAATTTCAGTGGCATTTTCAGAGAGACAGAAATAAGGACAATGGTACTGGAATTTTATTGCAAATTAATCAAATAATATATGAACATAATTGGTAAACCAGAACTTTTTTCTTTGAAACATAAGACTCCAAATATGCACTGCACATCTAAGTACACAAAACAGTTTTGTCATTCAGCCCAAATATTAAAACATCTGGCAACACAAAATAGAAAAAAGTATTTATAGACATTTTTGGACAGGGATTACTTCAGGTCAAGTCCGAAAGCATCCTTAAGCTGCAATCATCAAAATCTTTTATCAGTGATTTTGGATTTAGCTAGTGTTACTAAGAGAGAAATATAACATAGGCTTTTTATAGCAGCTGCCAATTCAACAATGATCAAAGTTTTATTATTCTTCCTTAGATCAAAGTCTGGACTGAATAATTTTGGGATTATCTCCAGCTCAAAAAGTAGAATAAACAGTTTTGGATAACCACATTATTATATAACAATACAGTCTTTTTGCAACAAGTTTTGCTCTTATTTACGTATGCCACAAGTTTTTAATGGATTGGATTATAATTTAATTATTTTATTGGCTTATGAGGACAATAAAAGAGAAATTTATACAGCAGCAGCAGAAGGCCATAGAAACATTCAAATGGTGTCTTGTGCATCTACATTCATATGCAGAGGACATTCATGAGAAGAGGTGAAACCAAGATTAGGAAAGTAAGACTGGGCATACTTCCAGTGAGAGGTAATAGGTTTTACACCTCTGCTCATTACAAACCACTCAAGACATCTGGAGATCTCTTGTGAGACAGAGGCATTCACACACACCTTGGCACAGACTGTCCACGCCCTTCCAGCTGGGATAAGGTAGAGAAAATCAGGATACTCACATTGTGTTGGCTTTTATTAGCAAGCATAAAATACTTCTACATGGATAATACTCAGCACAATTCTTTTAGCAACTAAACTTAATTGTAAAGGTGCTTAGATTTGAGTTTCCCTCAAGTGTACTTTTAGTCAAGAAAAATAATGGTTTTCTTCTTTTGGTTTTCATTCTGAGAAAACCATTGATTTCCACACTGTCTGTTGACCACAGGCTCAACTGTGTTGCTGTTCCACTGAACAGGGTGTTTACTGTTATCTTCAGTGACACAGCCACTAAGTTGATCTCTTCTTTTACACCCTAATTCTAGGAAATTCATTCACCTTTCACAGTCTTTCTGGTAGTCCCACAGATGTTGATTAAGAGAAGTGGCATCCCAGGACACCAGAAAAATCCATTACTTTGGCATAAACTGTTTTACAGGTTCTGTAAGCAGGACCAAGACTTAGAGCTGGAACATCTTTTTCAGATTTGCTGTTATTACAGGCTCTTAGCTATGTTTCTTTATCATTAACTAGGTTTCAGCTCTTATATAACCTGGTTGTCTCCCAGACTTTCTAATGCCAAAAATAAACTGAAAGCTTTCATCACAAGTTAAAAGGAAACTGTAATTTGAACAGCAGTTTTGCTGACTTCTCTGTTGATCAAAGATGCCTCATACGAGCCTGATGTAATAGAAACAAAATCAGATTTATAATAACAGTAATTAAAGCAGAATCCTTTTATTGAGTGAAATCTCACAGTCCTTACTTGTATAAGACTTATACTGGAGGAAGAGATGTAATGAGAGCCCATTTATTAAGCTGAGGTACCAGTTATAGCAAAGGGAATGACAGCTACTAAAAAAATGATGCAAAAGCTGCTTAAGCTTCACACTTTTTACCAAAATGTGTCCATCTCTATGACATCACATGACCTGTTTTGCATTCCAGAAACATAATAAAATATATTTATTAGTAAGGAAGCAGTAAACCAGAACATCTTATCATGCCTTCCCTGTAGAGCCCTCTGTGCTAAGACCACCCCTCTGACTGGCCTCCAAAAGGATCATTTCTTAGTGCCATAAGTTACCAGGAAAAAAATCTGTAAGAAATAGCAAAACCCACTGCTGGCCTAATCAATGAGCAGTACCACGTACTGCAGACGTCAGCATGCTCCAAAGGGAGCTGAGCACAGGTCTAAAGGCTTCAGGGAGCCTGAACCTCACCATGTGCGGGCTGGCTTGGACTGGTTTTCTTGTACCAGCCTCTCAGATGAAACTGCAAGAACAGCACAAGGGATAAAAATACCTTCTGCCTCACCTCTGAGAACATCATCTTCTTGATGTTTCACACTTCTGTTCAGAGTGCCCTCAGTCACAGCTGCACAGAGCAGGCATCTCTCCATGGGTTCTCCCTGCAATCCTACCAGCACAGCAGGAAAATGCCAGCAGCCTCCTCTCAGGAGGCAGAGGGCATTCTGTGCCACAAAACACTCTGGCTCCTCACACTTTTCCACACACCAATCGTTTTTACAGTTATGAGACCAGATTCTCCTTCCACTTCAAAACGTGACATTCAGAGGAGCGGAGTAATAGTTTTCAACATGAAATGCATATGAATTTTTTCTGTCCATGAAGAAATAACTCCAAGGATATGTAAGCTGGCCATAACAAACTTGCAGCAGCACAGGCTGCAGAACCCACACAAGAACTTGGGCAGGCAGAGGTAGCCCCAATTCAGCTCTCACTAAAGTTCTGCACTTGAACTCAAATATGTGCACCTGAACAGCAGGCACTGCCCTGTGGATGTGGCTGCATTTCATCAGTTACATGGAGCAAAATTATTTGCCAAAGCCCTAATTCTGGATTAAATTCTGGATTGCAAATAGAAAAAGAAGGCTGTAAAACAATCCCATAACACTGGAGTACCTTGCTGAAGCCTGTCTGGCCTAAACTTGTTTACAAACTAAGGATTTCTCTCCACAACATCTTCGACTCTTATTTGGGTGTGAGCTTCTGAAAACTTATTTCTTTTTGAAAACATGACATAATAAAGGCTGAGAATTTTAAAAAATGCATATCTCACAGTTTTTCTCTGCTATTGCTGTATCATGTTTAGGAGTTTTCTTTAGGTTTTAATGAAGAACAACACCTCATTATAAAGATACTTTTGCCTACACAGTATGTGGTAAAAAAATTTAGGCTTTAAAGGCTAATTTAAGGCTACTTGCTAGTATCAAAACTCACAGGCAAAAATCTGTTTTCCACAGTGGGACTCTGCCTTTGCACTGCAAAACTAAGAAATACTACACCAGTCACATGAACTAACCATGTGTGGTTTTCATCTTCAATTACTAACAGATTAGATTAAAAAATAATCTGAAATATTCAATTCAAAGCTATTAAAAGAAAAAACAGAAATCCTCATCTTGTTTTCAGAGACTGTGAAATGCATGAGGTTCTGGTGTTCTTCAGTAAAAGCAATTTTGCTGCTTTTCCTTCCACAAGCTGATGCTTATTTTCCTTCTTTGCAATTCCTTTCAAAACCATGCATCTAAAATAGACTCTACCTCATTGTCCCAGTTTCCTCTTGTTGTTGCCATTAGTCTATGCAACTTTTTCCATGCATTCAGGACTAATTTTCATTAATCTCAAAGCACAGAATAAGCTTTGTTGAGAGGGAAAAAAATGGGACAAGGCATCAAAACTTAAAAAGAGCTTAAAAGAGATACTGCTGTTTAAATCAGATACCGCTGTGAAATATTCTTCTTTCCCACTGAAACAAAAGCTCTACCAGGCCTAAAGATTCAGGTGCAGCTACTGGCTCTCATGTATAGACATGCACAGCTCTCAGTGATTTGACAATACAGGTGTTGATTCTGAGCTACTCAAGCCATTAAATTGAGATTCAGACCCTAAAACGAGTAGTGAAAAAATCATAAATCATTACAAGTATTTAGATGAAATAAAGAGAAAGTACAGACAGGATTAAATAACAGTGCGAAATCAGCACAGAAGAAATTCAGGGCAAAAGCTGAGGAGAGAAAAGCTCTCAGAGCCAGTTCCAAATTCTGCCTGCACAGGTATTCTGGGTAGCAAACAGCTGTGTTGGCAGGACTGCCTCAGGTAGGGCTGCAGAGCCCCAGAGCCTGCCAAGAACACGTTCCTTCAGGCTGTGCAGCCTCGCAGCACGGAAAATGGGGACAATCACTAGGACTGGAAGCATTGAAACTACAATACTTAACTACCATAAGCATGCTAAAACTCCCAGCTTCCAAAATGAAGGAAATGTCCAGCCAGCCCCACTCTCCAAGTCACCCAGCCTGAGAGTGTTTGGTAACAGCCATGAAATAGTCACATCATGAATTAGGGACATCATGACATGCCTGAAAGAAATACCTCTGACAAGAAGGAGGAAAACACAGCACTAGATTTCAGAAAAGGATACAGCAGCCACCTCTGCAGTGGCTGGTTCCTTTAGATAAGAGCAATATTACCCTGAAAATCACAGACTGTAATAAAACATTGACCAGAAGCTCCCAGCAGCAAGTTTTTAAATCAGTCAGCATAAACTTCAATCAAAACCATTGCTGCCAGCAACAGCTGCCATGTCTACAGCCATCTGAGAAAATTTGGAAAAGATAAATAAAGATTCTTCATGGTAAGAACTCAAGATTTAGTATGCAAATTTCTCACTGAAAAATTGATGATTTCTTCACACAGAAGTTTCCAACTGTGAGATAGATCAACCAAGAAATGTGCAGTGTCCAGGAAGAACGAATTGCTACCAGAGCACAACATAATGAGTTGAAGTTTCTCATCTGCTGTTAGAACTCTATTATCAATTTGTGTAAGAACAAATGAGGAGCCTGAGAAGAGGCCCAGAAGGCAGAAATTCCCCTGTTCTGATCTGACCCTCAGATTCAGGGAAACAAAAAAAAAGCCCAGGACTCGTCTCACTTGTAAAATGAGGACTCTCTCTCACTACTGTCATGGTGATTTATTTGTCTGAAATGAGAAGTCTTGGTTGTACATTTGTTAAAAAATCATATAGGAAAAGACAAGGATTGTAGTACAAAATAAATTCTTAAACTAAACAACTCTACTTCTTTGACTATTGAGCAGGCTAAAAACTGCACCTGCCTTCTCTACAATACTCACATTAGCAGCACCAGGGTGGCACACTCCAACTTGTTAAAACTGGACAGCAATAGTATTTCTTCAACATTGGCTTCTGTCAAAATTCAGCGACTTTTTCACAAAAAAAAAAAACAACATACCAGTCTTGATAAACTTCCTATTTCACACGTTTGTTTTCCTGAAGTAGTTGCTACTGGACTAAATACAGCTCGTGATAATTCTTTCAACATTTAGGGAAAAAATTAGCAAAGATCTTTGTATTTGATCACACCAAACACTCCCTTTTGTGCCTGTTTGCTCTAGCATAACTGAAGATTATAATAGTTAAAAATAGCCACTTTTCCATTAACTCAGACCTTCATGATAACAAGTAGTTATGACAGTTTTTAAGCAGTGTGAGATAACATGCACAAGTAGGTCACAGTTATACTTGGCTTTAGAAAAATGTCTTTCATCCAGGGAATTTACAGCTCTTTGCAAACAAGCCCTTAGGTAAGCAACAATCTATAAGGCTTACTCCAACACCCAAACTCACTCATGTATGAGTCCTAACAGCAACTACTTAACAACAGCTGAAAGTAGAATATTAAGCCTTTTGCAAACTGCAAAACTAAAAAGCCTGACTGACGTCAATGGCAGCTCTCCACTGATCCCAACAGGCTGTAGAGCAGGACATGAAAGTGCCCTGGGAAGGACTCCAACTTGACAGGGAAGAGAAAAGTGATTTTTCAAAGTTTGTTTCAGTTCCTAGTTCAGTCACAAGATTTCCAGAATGATTTTTTTGTTCAAGCTTCTGGGAATACTTGTCTGTGCTGCTTCATTTGGCATTTGGTCAGCACATCTGCTAAAGCCATACTACCAGGAAAGTGGTGGGAGAATGTTAGAGACCTTCCATTTATATAACAACAGGAGCTGAGAGACAGGTGTGAAGGACTGCAACAACAAGGTCTGTGAAGAGTGGAAGGAAAAAAGGAATGGTTCAGAAAATTCATCTTAAGGCACAGGTGAGACATTAGTCCTCATAGCAGCCCCTCTGAAAAACTTAGCAGCCATTATTTCCATTGTGCAAGTAGGGAAGCATAAAACTCTTCAATCCAGAGTTTTATTTAAGGCAAAATTACATGATTTTGTGTTATTAGTTATAATTTATGTATTGATTTATAATGTGTCAGAATTTCAGTGACTATATGGGTAGTTTTGGTTAAATAACAACAAGGAACTGGAGCAGGAGAGTTAAAAGGAATGGTCCAAAAGTCACGAGGTACTGCTGGATTTCAGGAGTTTCTTCTGTCATCTGTTGCAGTCAGTTCACTACACCATGCTGCCTCCTGGAGCAAAACAGATGAATAGAGAGCTGCACAGACTGAACACTGGTAATACTGTGAGGCTTTCTACTACCCCTTGAATATCCTCTGCAGTTTAGTAAGAAAAATGTCATGGGTGAATGTTTAACCCTTTTGCTATGCTAGTTATGCTTGGTATATAATCAACCAGCAGACAGCGCCAAGTGCTTGATGCATTCAGAATAATAATGATCACCTTTGGACATCTAACACCACATAAAATATTAACAATCAATATTCGCTGAGCTTGCAGACCATAATGATAGCGTGGCTTTAATGTGACTGCATATGCATGAGGAAATCTGCCTTCATGAAGCACAGGGTCCTGATCTGGCATTTAAACAAAGCCCTAAGCCCATAAACACTCAATTCTTACTTGTGCTACATTCTCATGAGTAACCTCATGAAGACCTGTCATATCACTTAAATGTGTAAAAGTTAGTTTCTATGTTGACTTTTAACAGCAATAGAATTTAAAATTATTAATAATGACAATGGTCTATAATGTTTTACACACAAGCAGCCTTTGGTCAGTATGTATTTACCCAGACTCACGTATTTTCCATATAAAGCTACTTGTTTAACTTTAAAAGGATTTATTGATAGAAATTAATATCTTCATCTGTATCATGAATCTTATTCACTACTTCCCTAAAGACCTACGACTGTCTTACTCTCTCTCTCTCTCTCTCCAATTAATTACTCTGAAAAAACGAGATGGCACGAGAGGGACTGAGAAAGAATTCACTTTTCTTCTCCAGGCAGCTCTCCAGTAGAATTAAGCAGGCATCAAACATCATGTGTTGTGCAGATGAATGGGAGAGAGGGACAGTTGGGGGAGGAAAGGGAAATATGGCCAGTGGAAATGTTCCCTGGCTTCCCATTCTGTATGGTTCAGTTTTTGTGAGTCATCTGCAAAGATGAAATTGCAAAGTTTTTATGCCACTTTTTCAAATCCAGGTACCCCTTCAATAACAAATCTGCTCCTGGTTATAATGCTTTGCTGGGTGTTCCCCACAAGTACTCATGCAGCCTTAGCACAGCACTGATGCTCATATGCTTAGTGTTCTTCCAGAAATGGATTCTTTGGAGACCAATATAGTCCATTTCTCCCTAAAGCAAGAAATCTACTGTTGCATGAAGAATTATGCCACTCTAACACCATTTATTATTTATATCTAAAATGGGTGTGATGCTTTAGGAGTATGGTCATAGCCACAAAGTGCCAACAACCTTTTAGGAGTCACACGATGCCTTCAACGTGCATGAAGCTCCTTTGGATGTCAACAACAATCCAAGCAGATGAAAGAACTGGTCCATGCTGAGCAGTATTCATGAAGATGCAGAGAGATCAAAGTAGGAACAAATAAGATGCATCCTTACATTCAAGGGTTTGTCAATTTGCAATATATAATTTTTATAAAGTATTTGTTTCAACTCAGAGATAGCCAGGGAGTGGTTTCACTTGTCATTATTGTGCAGATAATTGTCTGTCTTCAGGAGATGCTTACAAGTATTTCTGCTTTGTTATGACAACATTCAGAAAATGCTTAACTTTATGTCTCCAGTCCTTTAATTTGTACTAAGTATAATAAAAACCCGAAAGCATCAGTCTTTGTGCCACGCCTGTGCCAGTTTCTCATATTGGAAGCATAACTTCGGGATGAGATCTGCAATCAATGAGGCTGATCAGCTCATCTCCAGCCCAGAATGGGCAAACAGCCGGAGTTTACACACAAATACACGCAAATGACAAAAGGATATTCAAGTTTAAGCCACAATGTTAAAAAAAGGAAAATTTAAAGTAAAACTCAAAACGTTAATTCCAAACCAGATGCAGATGTCCATCAGAGGTACAAACCGACGATTGGATTTACCACCACACCCTACCAGGAGCACTTGCGTTACCAATGACAGGACAAGCCGGATGCCTCACTGCGCTCACCAGACACCCAGTTCCAATCCGCTACCATTCCCTGAGCAGCAACACCCGCCGAGGTCTGACCCTACGCCCACCCTCACCACCATGCTCCTTTCTCTGCATACATCCATCCATCCATTCCCACCGTCACTTAACGCGTACCGAGCCGCCGCACTTCCCGTGCCCCTACAGCCGCCCCCGGCAGGTGCGGCGGTGCCCGGCCCCGGAGGATGCTCTGCGGCGTCCGGCCCCGCTGCAGCCCGCGCCGGACCCCCCGCTCGGCCCGGCTGCAGAACGGCACCGAGCAGGCGACAGCGGGCGGGGGATCATCTCCTGGCCGCCCCTTAGCCCCGAAATCCCCGGCTCAGCCTCGAGGTGCGGGGCACCGCAGCGCGGCCGGGCGGCAAGGTCAGCGCGGCTCCGGCGCTGCCCCGACGCGGCAGAGAACCCACCTCTGGCAGACATGGCTCAGCCTCGGGCTGGCAGCCGCGGAACTGCTGCTGCCGCTGCTGCTGCTGCTGCTCCTGCTGCTGCTGCTGTGGCTGCGGCGGCAGCGCACGGCCCGCACCGCCCTGCGCCCTCCGCGCCGCGGCGGCCGATGCGGGGGGCGGCGGCCGATGCTGGGCCGGGCCGGGGCGGGCGGGTCCGCGCCGCCGCCGCGCTCCCTCCGTGCCCTGCCCGGCTCTGCCCTGCCCGGCTCTGCCCTGCCCGCCGCGGTGCGGGGCGGCGCCGGGGGCGGCCCTGCGGGGTGGGAGCGCGGCTGTCTGTCTGTGCGGTGTGTGCGGGATGTGTGTGTCTGTGTGTGTGCGGGTCTGGCTGTGCGTGTGCCGGCGCGGTGTGTGCGGGTGTGTGTGTGTGTGTGTATGTGTGTGTGTGTGTATGCGGGTCTGGCTGTGCGTGTGCGGGCACCGGGCGGGGCCGCAGCCGCTGCCGGGCGCGGTGACAGCGCTCGGGCGCGGCGGGGCGAGATGCGGGGCGCGGTGCCGCAGAGGGCGACAGTCGGGGACAGCCGCGCCGCCGGCGAGAGCCACGAACGCCGAGGAGAGCAGCGCGGCAGAGCTCCAGCTCCAGCTCCTCGGAGTGCTGGATAGGCGTGTCTGCTCGCTGACAGCGCCGGGCGACAGCAGCTCCGCTCGTTCGGGACCTGCCGCTGAAGTGTGTGGCACAACTTGAAATGCACGCACCGAACAGCAAAGACATGCCTGCGTAACTGTATGTAAATTGTATATAAACACAGAATTTCTAGCAATGTTGTCTGCAAAGCAGTCATGGCGTTAACATACAGAAAAGAGCACTCAGATTCCTCCTGGCACCTTAATAAAAGTACCAAGAGACCAAATGCCGCGCACCAGAAAAACAAGATCAGTATCTGGTGGACACCTTTACCCAGCCTCCAGCCGAGTGAAGCCAAATATTCCCATGCTACACTAAAAAGAAAACCCCTACGCCACCAGATTATTAGATGGTGGCAAGAGTTAAGCAAATCAACAATCTAGTTTGTCAAGAACGACAGGTTAGGAGAGCACATCAGAATAGTGCAGTTAAAACATTAGAGCAGACTTTTATCAATTTCAGAATGGGCAACTATGAAGTAAAAAACAGAAAGCCCAATCTGTGATGTTCTGCAAGGAGCCAACATGCAAACTGAATGACAGGAAAGACTGAATCACACTCCTCCACTCTGATCTGCCATGCACTACACATCTTCATACTAGCAAGAAGCCTACACAATTTTCCTATCAAAAAACCCCACAATTACCGGAATCAGATCTAAGAGAGGTGGTAAAGATTGCATTATCACGTGGCCACAGGTCAGGAATGGATGCTGGTAGGAGCTGTATCATGGATTCTCACTGCTGTCTGCAAGTGCAGCCCAGCCAGTGCCTCTGCTGTGTCAGATCCAGCCTCTGGCACTGCTCACCTTCCCCCTCGTGCCAGCCAAGCAGGGAAAGCATTTGTGCAGGGCCAGCAGCAGGATGGGCAGCACTGTATCCCCCTCATCAGAGGATACAGGCACAAAAAATCAATTGGCACATCTGTTTGCCTGAATTTGTGCTCACACGCTGCAAAGACTTTTAGCCACATCCAGCTCTGTTTGCCATGGATTACCCTACACTTCAATTCAATCATATTCCTTATATCATTCTGTTTTCTTCCCCTTTGCAAATGTTTCTGAATCTGGCAGCAGGAATAAAATAAATCTAAAATTCTTCTCTCTCTAAACTCTAATGGCATTATCCTTAGCTGGTAATCTGACATCCCTTGAAAAACAAGTCTTTTCCCTTCTCTTTTTCTGAAATTAGAAGAATTTTCCACTTGAAAATAACTCAGATTTTCTTTCTTGTCCATAAGAGGCAAGGTTTTCCTCAGTCAATGTAGTATGACAGCATTTTGTATTTTTAATTAAGTCATTTCCTATTCACTTCCTCAGTGAGTTTCTGAACTAGCACTATCACAGGTTCTCCCATGTGGTACTTAATAGATGGCTTTAAAAAGAAGATTCGGGAACATGCAGAAATTAGCTTTTTAATTAAGAACTTCCTTTCTTTATACTGCTAGGAAATAGGAAGGGAAAGGCATTTGTACCTTGGGATTCTATAGAACACAAAGAGTTTATTCCATTCATTGTGTAAACTCTCTGTGGCAGAGAAGTTGAACAGACATGTTGGCCAGAGAATACTAAAATGGGTCAGATACAGCACTCATTTCTTAAAGTGAGCTTTTTAGCTGGGTTTCCTGAGAACCTGAGGAGTTTTATTTTCCTGTCTGTCCCCTCCATCAAGTTGCCTCAAGAATTTTCAGATTTGGATATGGAGAAATTCAATTCAAGTTGACTAAAAGGTATAATTCAGAACAAGTTCTACATCCCTACGAGTTTGTAGTAATTAGCACTTAAGAAGAAAAATTAAAATAAAGGAGAAAAGCTGCAGTGGAGACAGTTACCAGTTCTGGAGGCCACATCTTTATTACCACAAGTATCAGTTGGGCAATCTGCATGTGGGCAGCTAAATCAGCTCCTGAGGTTGCTGTCTGGGATCCTGTCAGTATCTAGGGAATGTAGAAGGAAGCTGAAGAGGGTGGAAAAGGAAGGTACAGAGAAGAGAAGAACCATTATTATTATTTTACAGGTGAAGTTGTCAGAGAAGAGGGACAAGCCAATCCAAGGCTTGCTCACTCTCCTGTGCACTCCCTGCTCTCTCAGCCCAGCCCCTGTGCTCCTGCTTCCCTCACTGCAGCACTGGCTTGATCCTCACAGAGCTGCTTTAGCTCATTAATTAACAAAGGCTTGCTCACTTTCTGTATCCAAATTCCCTACAGTTGCTGTCTGAACCAAAGGCTCAGACAAAGACTGGAACATGACTGAAGGCGAGTGCAGAACTGCACAGCCAGGAAGGGTGAGGAACCATTAGAGGCAACAGAGAAGATCCTTTTTAGCAGCAGCAGCTGTTGAGCTGTTTGATTGAGCCATTTCCTGACTACTTTAGAAGTCCATTAAGGAGCAGTGATTGACATTGTTTTATTTCAGGCATCTACCTGAGGCTCCTGAATTAGTCAGCAGGGAAGTAGGATCCTATCTCCTGCATTTTAGTATTGACTGAACAGACTAAGCTTCTAACTCTTAGTGTTAAAAGATCCATTAAGGTAATTTTTTTAAGTATTTAAGCTTCAAGAGATCCAAAGAGGCACCTCATGATTTTTCAGAGATGCCCAAATATGAATATATTTTACCAAACAATAGGTGTTTCCAAATCCTGTCTCAATGCCCTTGATGAGCTAAGTGTGTTGTCCAAGGTCACAGAGAAAATCTATGTCAGAGCAAAGCACAGAACTTGCATCTTCAAAGAAAAGTACCCCAAATACTGACTGTGTTCTCTGTGCAGCATACCTTGCTGTCACTTTAGCCTTTGTATGAATATAAACCAGAAAGTTCTCCTTTAATCACTTTTGAACCAGTTTTTCTCTACAAAGTAGGATAGTAGTTTTAAAAGTAATTAAGATCCCATCAGTGGTATGTAAATCTATTTTTTCCCATGAAAATGAGCACAGAATGGCACAGAGAATTAAAAAAAAACCAGGTAAAAGTCAGCATTGCATCTTTGTCTGATGCAGATAACTCTTCAGTCAGAATATAGCTATTTTTGCGCAATGCAGGATCTTTCCTCTTGAAAATCATTGTGAGAAAAATCAGAATTTTTTTGGAACAGACAAATTCTTACAGAAGTAGGTTTCCAAGAACAACTTCTGTGGGCAAGGCAAATGGAAAGGATGACCAAGATTGGCCTGAAAAATGATGGAAACTATTGGATATTTCTACTAATTTTTCCTATATCTTCCACCATAATTCCACTGGCTTCTTTTTTAGGGAAATCAGACCTAACAAAATCTAGAGCATTACTAAGCCCGATAATTTAATCAGAATTTTAATAAGCTCAGAATAAATAGTTTCCTGTGACATGAATGACAAGAAAGCAAGACAGTTCTCTTACTTTCAATATAAGACTCTTACTAGAATTTGCAATTAGTCAGTAATGGACAAGATATTAAAATAAATACACAGCCTCTCACTGATTACACTGAGCTTCCAGGGCAGTTCCTACTAATCTCTTTGGAGAAAATTTCCCTTTTATACATTTCAAAGGAGAACTGAGCTTCAAATTATTCACACCAAATATTAATAGAAATCTTTGCTTAATTTTTCCTTTTTTTCTCTAAATATCCCACACACATATATATAAAAAGAGACATCCATTTACAAAAAACATAAAATTCAAAAATATAGGAGGTTCTCCTAAATGAGACAAATCCCAGAATCATCTTTCTGGTTTCTTATTATTCTGGTTTTCTTAAAAATCTCCTTTCTTCTACATGGTATTCAACCCTCCATACTGTTCTGTGGAATATGCACTTTTACAGCTACAGTTACAATATTGAACTTATGTTATCCTGAGTCAGTCTTGACTGCCAGACTTGAATAACCCAGAAAGTTTTACACAGATTATGTAAGATGATGCCATCACATAAATACATAAATAGGTTTTATATAAGCCAGAAATATTGGCAATCCTGGAAAACTAAGGGAAAGGCCTCAGATAAGCCTGTGAATACCTACTCTGTATCGCTCTTCATCACAATGACTGCTGTGCCTGTGGGAACTTAGGCCAAAATGACAAATTGTTTTCTGAGAGTCAGCTTTGGAAAAATCATCTAAATGTTGGGCAGCATTTCCTGCTGAAGAACTTCAGCATCACCCCTGTGTATGAACCTTACCAGGAAGATGCCAACAAAGAGCTCAGAGTCAGAAACTTGACCAGGTTTTGCACCAGGTTGTCCCAAGGTCATGTATGAAGTATGTGAATAAGAGCTGTGAGCACAAGTCTATGGAGATGATGAGATGCATCCCAGACTCCTGAGGGAATTGGCTGATGTAGTTGCCAGGCCACTCTCCATGATATTGGAAAAGTCATGGAAGTCTAGTGAAGTCCCTGGTGACTGGAGAAAGGGAAACATCGCTCCTATTTTTACAAATTCTAGAAATGAGGAGCCTGGGAACCACTGAGCCACCAGCCTCCCCTCTGTGCCTGGGAGCAGATCCTCCCAGCAGCTCTGCCAAGGCCCAGGGAGAACAGGGAGGTGATTCCAGAGTGACAGCATGGCTTCACCAAGGGCAGGTCCTGCCTGACCAAAGTGGCCTTCTGTGATGGAGCACCTGCTTTAGTGGTGGCATCCAGGAGAGACACAGACAATCCCACAAACTGCCTTTGCTGCTATTTATATGCTTTCCAGACCTACATCAAGTAAGGGCATTATCTCACTATGTGCCCTGCTTTACCCTTTACCCTAAACAATTTGCTGTGGCCAAGCTGAATTAAATTATGCAGTTAGAATTTGTTAAATGTGTGTTTTTCCATAGAGTAATTTTTGTACTCCATAGAGTAATTATTTTGTAAAACACGGCAGGCATTTCCTTGGTCAAAGTTCACTTTAGCAAAGATGGTTATGAATAACATGGAATGAGTAGCAAAGACTATTCTAAATAAGTTAAAGTCAAAATCTCTCAGCACTGCTATTACACAGGAAAGTTTGGTGAATCAGAGGGAAAATACACCTTTGGTTGCAATTACAATGAGCCAAACTCTGAGACATGTATACATTACATTCTGCCGTGAACAGCCAGGCTTGTGTGGGGTAGAAAGTCTGGGGCTAAGAAAAATTAATTATCTAAATCATCATGAAAGCACCTCAGTGTGTAATTTGGTGTCTGATCATAAGAGATGCTTAGGTTTCTCCCTGTACTCCTGGAATTCACACATCACTGTCTTAATTTCTCACATGCTATTTTCTTTATACGTATTTTCTATCCTGAGCTCTGTGCTGCAGGGCCCTCTGGCTGAGAAGTATAGAATTGGACAGGCCTCCCTTCAGAGCATATCAAGATCATTCCTTAATTAGCTGGTGGATGCAATTTGATTTGAGAGCACAAAGTACTGGCTCTTTTTCAGGAACTGAATGCCTTGTTCCTTGTCATACTAAGTCAAGATATCAGCCCCTGGTACCTGACCTGGCACTGATCAGTTTTATGGCCAAGGCAAATGCCTGCATGTAGACACACCCTCTTCAACAAAAATCTCCTGGAAATTGTGATGGCTGCTTCGCAAGGACTCAGGACACACTTGGGAAAGAACCAGCCAAAAGCACAGTCCTAGAGTCATGGCAACAGTAGACTCAAATCCTGAAAGATTCCTGAAATATTTGGAAAAAAAACCCTAACACTTTTCCTGTTAGTCTTGCCCAATATGTTCATGTACAGAGGTTCTGGGTATTTTCTGGTATTTTCTTTGACACATACCAATAAATCTATCTGTTATACATGTAATATATTTAAAGCTCAGATCTAGATGAGTTTTCTCATGCAGTATTTTTCTTTCAATGTGTTAAAAAAAAAACCCAAACCAGAAGGTTTAATTCAGTCACGCCTTTTTTTTTTTTAGTTCACTTTTGAATCTGTTTGAGCTTAAAGCTGATGCCAATTCTCCACAACATTCAGTTGTTTATTCCACAGCAAGTCACGCCGTGGAGATGCCAGCAGATGACTGAATTCCCCAGTTCAGCCCATCACTGGAGTAAAACACGGGGTCAGGCTGCCCTCTGCGGGCTGGGATCTGGATCTCGGACAAATTGTTTTGCAACACCACAGAAACTGGTTATTGTGAGTACAGGATTTCGACATCTGAACACAGAATTTTGATTTATGATGTACATGTAATGCCAATATAGCAATTGGCTCTCTGCTGCCTGGCTGCTGCTGCTGCAGAGGGAGAAGGAAATGCAGACTGCAGGTGTCTGATGCAGCAGTCAGCACTCCAGGTACAAATAACAGCTCAATCTACACCACCTGGGACTTCCTGGGAGACCCAGAGGATAACAGCTTGTGAGCATAAAACCAGAGAAGCTAAATGCCTGGAAATACTTCACCTGGCACATAAGCTGCCAGGCAGGATTCAAGTACAGTGGATTACAGCACCACTCCAAGATCTAATCAGGAACAGGTTCCTTTATATTAGCTGTATTGCAGACACAGGTCTGCTGACTTCAGCATTTCACAACACGAGGCCTGAATGTCAAACTAGTCCAAAGCAGCCTGAGGCAAGAGAACAGGGATGAGCAACAGAAATATTCCTGCATGATGCTGGGTCTGCTACAGACTTCATTTTCTTTGCTCATTGTCAGTGGTGCCTCCAGCTCAGTTCCTTAAAGGCTTCATCCAAGTACAGACACTTATTCCTACAGGGCTGATGACTCAGAAAGAAATTACAAAGGATTGAGCTGCACAGACTTTTTCTGGAAATGGAGTTCGGCTCAGAGTGTAGCTTCTGAACATGAAATTCTACCAGGAACTGTTCAGGTTCTCCCTCTACCCTCACCCACAGGTAAAATAATGCAACAGTGATATTCATAGTCACTCTCCCCTCTGAGTACCAGAGGATAATTCAGCTGGCTGTCAAGAAGGGCCAGTCTTTAAATACAGGACCCATTTTAAATTCCTTGAGGTTTAGTTCTAATAAAGATGACACAAATATCACGTGGGATGTGAGAGCCCCAGGGGGTAGCCAATGTCTTTGTAAACTCAAACAGCCCTGTAGCTTCAAATAACATCATCTGAGGACAAGTGAGCTGCTAAGACAATGGGCTGTCAGGTGTAGCAACCAAAGATGTGCAGGCCAAGTAATACGCAGCAGTTAAGCCCAGAGATAACACTACTGGCTGGCAAACCAATTCCTTCTATACAGGATACACAGGGATATTTTTTCGCGAAAAAATTACTGCGAGGGGTTCGCGCTCAAACCTCCTACTGTCGCAGGAGTGAAGGCCGGTCCGCTGCGCCCTCTGCTGCCGAAAACTGGGACTGGCGGAGGCAGCGGCCTCTTCCCGCTGCCACAGCTGGGAACAGCGCTGGAATTGTCCCATCAAACTCCACGCACAGGGAGCGATGGAGCGCCTTGTGGCACTAGAGTTTGTGGCACTAGTTTACCTGCCGAGGTGATTGTGCTATCAATTGTGGAAACCCAGAGCACCGGGAATGTTTCTCTGTCTGCTCTAGGGTGCCCTGACCCCCAGGGGAGCACTGACTTTGATCACCATTCATGGAGAAAGTTTCCTAGATTTCTAGACTAGAACCCACAAAAGTGTGCAATAGATTATAGGGAGCAGTGTAGGTGTATCACCTGGTGAGGAATTGAGGTTTTGGGATTTTTAGTATGTTGTGGATGGAAGGGAGATGAAGGCACAGGGTGTCATCCTGGGTTTCTTCTTCATGCTCCTTCCTTCTTCATGGGTTTGGGTGGCATTTTGTAATTGGGCAGAAAAGTCCCATTGTGGGCTCTTTGGGATCAGTTATTGGGTTAAAAGGAAAAATAATCTAGGTGTCAGCTCTTAAATGGATAGTTCCGTCTTAAAAGACCTTGTAACAAGAGATTGTTGGCCATTTTGTGCCTCCTAAAGAAAAGCTGCTAACTCACAGTAGTGAGACTGTTTTACTGATAAGAAATAATAAACACCTGAGTCTGAACATGAACCACTGTCTCAGTGCCTTCAATTCAGACCCAGAGAAACCCACAACTGACAATCAATAATTTAAAATTAATCACGAAGCCACTACCGAGTGGATCATAAATATTTCAGACACTTGCTTCAAAATTAAGATGTCTTACGGTGCCAACATTTAATGTCAGGCTCCATGAGAGATTTCAATTATACCTCAGGACAAAGATATGCGAATTTAAAGTATGACAAAAACCTACTTTTAATTGTGGACTAATGAGAAAGAGAGCTCTGCTGAAAGCTTCTATGCTTGGTACAAAGCTTCTGTACATGGTACTAATGTGCCTGATTTAATTTGCATAACTCATATGGACTATCAAGATCAGCTTTTACTTATGATTAAACAGATTATCTGATGAAATTTTAGGGATCAACAGATTATAGTCCTTAATCCAAAGATGTAAGTAATGATGAAATCTTATTATGCATTAAAAAACAAACAATGCAGTCAGAGCTGATCTGAAAATGACTCAGAAATCTCTTAGTAGGGTCAAGGCTAAGCACCTAAATTCTGCCCCAAAACACACACAGATTCTGGCTTCCAGACTTCTCTCTCTGCAAGTACTCAGATGAAAGATTGAGGGAAGCAATTTATATCAGGTAGACTACTCCATTTTTTTTCCCCCAGTATTTTAGGGCAAAATCCAGTTTTATGTTTATTTATACCATATTCAGACCCTTGCATTCATTACAGCTGCAATATAGCATAAACTGAGTAGTTTATCTTTAATCTCCTTGCTTTGGCTACCACAAGAAAAAGTATCCTTGTGCTCCTGCCAGCCTGCAGTGAAATTGGCTAAACTCTAACCGATCACATCTGAGGATATTTTATCTGCTTTCAATAATTTATGATATGCTAGCACTTGCAGATACTGTATGGCAGAACATCCATATATTTACTTACAGAGGAAAGCCTGGATTTTAATGCTTCCAGTGGAATAGAAATATTTGAGGAAAACATGATGTGATTTGAAAAGAAATGTCTCATTTTACTGACAACATGTATTTCTGACCTCCTAGTGGTCTCCTTTACAAGCATTACATAAGGTAGAGCAGGGTGGTACAGAGAGAGTAACTGAAGCACAAACAAGGAATAGCTGCAGGGCAGGCAATATTTGCAATATTTGCCCAGTGTTGTGTCCTCCATGGTAGCAATGAGTGCTGGTGTCAGGAGGCTCTTGCAGATGTGACAGGTAAGCACTCAGACAATAGATGAACAACTGGGAAGTTTGTAACCCAGCAGAAGAAAAATTAATGTCCCCACAGAAAGAGCAGATGGGCAGATGTGGAACAGAATTCACAGGCCAGGAAATGCCTGAAAATGGGATTTATGAAATACTGCATGAGCTGATTACAGGGAGCTGCTAGCGAATCAGCAAGGAGGGAGGTGATGCACACAGCTGAGAGCACAGAACCAGAAAATTCCTGACAGAAAATTACTTCAATTCCACTGCCTGCTCTTCAGTGTGGATGTGCAGCATCCTTTCTGTAGTAAAGCCCAGCATCAGAAAGGTCTGAAAATGATGGTAAATATCTCCTTAGCCCTCCTCAAAAGCAAAGACCATGCTGAATCACTAAAACTTCATTCTTTATTTCATCCCAGTAGTCACTGAAAACATAGATGTCAATCTGATTATTACAAACACAATAAAATCCTGCAAAGAATATCAACAGGTATTTGGCATAGCACTAATAGGAAAATTTTCATCTAGGGTAAAAAAATTTCAACAAATCTTCAGGCTCTCTGAAGCAAAAGTCCAGACTGCAGGAACTTCTTCTGTAATGCAGACAAATGCATCCATTAGACACTGGCCTGGTGCCATCAATCCAAATAGCAGAGAGATTTTCAGATAAAAAGGCCAGCACATTATCTCACTGTCACACACCATCTAAATTGATTTAATCTAGACAATTTCATTAATTTGTAAGAAAGGAGAAGGTTCCCAAAAGCTCTATCAATTAGAACAGCCTGACTTTCACACTTTCACTTCTCACATTCAAGCAAAACACTAACTCACTGCATATACTTTTCAAAAAAAGAACTACCTTGACAAAAAAAAAAGCCAAAAAAACCAACCCCAAGCCAGCAGAACTGTGCTCTCAAGGGTACTAAAATATGTAGTAATACTTGTGTTTATTTCAGTGGAAACAACATCAAGCATGAGCAGGTGAAGATGAATTGTTGCACTTGACATGACATTGGTAGCCCATCCATAACTGCAGCATCTCTGACTGAATCCTCACAAATGAGAACAAGAACCCAAACAAAATGTAGCCTCAGCTGAGTTCTTCTGCACTGACACTGGTGAAATAATTCTTCCATTAGTTTCCAGTGATTTCATTACTATTGGTTGCCAGTATTTATCCAATATTCCCAGCAGTGAGAAATACATACATATGGTTGAGAAATTAGAGACTTCTTTAAAAGATCACTCAAAAAAAATCTATCATTTGCAAGACATATAAGCACCAAAGACTGGATTTTGCACTATGGCTACGAATTCAGGCCCAATCTACTGGTTGGTAAATGCAGGGTTATATGCAGAGATTCAATTTGTTTAATAGGCTTAGGAAATGTAATTTACATGTAATATTTTCTTTTTTTTTCCTTTACTGCAAGGCATTTCACATTGAGAAATCGTAATAAGAAGTCACTTTTACAACCAAAATCTTAATTTCAACCACAATGAACTGTTCTGTTTAAATAATAATGCGTTTATATACATTAGTCATTCTTGAAATAATAAGAGGCCCTCAAGCATTACAAAGTTTTACCTCACCATCTGTGATTCTGTGATTTATGATTTCATAAATTGTTAAGTACGATTAGGAATACTCTCACAGTGATAAAACTGTCTCCTTTTATATCTTTATGATATCTTACTGTTTCTTTATTCATTCTGCTGCTTGGAGATGAGACAGCCCAAGCACATTTAAAAGACATTTCTGCAGGAAAAAACAGATTGCAAAAGCACCTTAAATGACCACATTCTCTTAGGCACAGATATGCAGGCACCTTCCAAATGCAGCACTTGTCCAGATAATAATCACCTAAACACAGAGATGTTTCATCATATGGCTACCCACATAGGAAATTTACATTTCTTACGAACATCTATTGAATATAAGTTGACAAATAGATTTTAAAAAACCCAACATAATTACCTTTTAAATTGATATTGACATACTGGGACTCCTGGATTTTGAGAAGGAAATAGCTCTGCTCTTTAACAGCTGCAATAAAGGTGTCCACATACAATTAGAATGTACTTCCATAGAGTATTTGGGCTGCAGCTCTCCATGCCTGCAAAGCACAGGGGTAGTAATAGCAATCAGTACAGCAGAATCATTAGCAAGACTTCATCACAATATCATCAGTAAGACTACCCAGATGACACAATTTAAAGAACAGTTAAATAGTAGTTTTGTCCTGTCTTTTGATTCATCTCTCTCTGCATGCTCCTAGCATATGAGGAAGCTGGTGTTCATTCCTGTCCAAAAATTAATGCAGAAGCTTTCCTTCATTTGGTACTACAGGATCTCCTCCCTTTCCCATACTGATCTATCACCTTCCCAACATTTCACCCTGCTACCCATTGCCAAAGCAATCCTGTTCTCCTATGTCAATTTGCCCAGTGTCCAAACATTTTCCCAAAACATCAAATTGATTGCCAGCTACATCTGTAACTTCTGCTCACCCCACTTTACCTCTGCTTTTCCTGTGGCACCACAAAATGGGAGGGACGGTCTTTTTCTCCAAAGTATTTGATTCGGAGGTGAAATAAAGCCCTCTTTGTCTCCTTCTCTCTGTGTGGGAAAAACCCCAACAAACAAACAGTGAAATGAACAATGTGCACATTGCCACAAGTCCTCTCATTTGTGGTACCCTGCAAGGACCATGCCACCCCCATCACCAGCCTCTCATCCAGCAGGAACCAGACAGGATCATTTACGTTTGGCAATGACCTCCCAGATTATCAAGTCCAAGCTTTGACCTAATGCCACCATAATTACTAAACCAAAGTGCCACATCCACTCATTTTCTGCACACTTTCAGGGATGGTGATTCCACAGCTTGTCACTGACTTTCTGAGCTCATCACTCTCACACTGCTTTGTGATCCTTGAGGATCTCATCGTCCCTTTGGATGGTGGCAGACCCAAAATGTCTCAGCAGACAGCAAGCTGGGCCCTTTGCCATACGTGCCAGGGCTGCTCCATATCCATGCCATGCCAGGAGGAGGGTGGAGGCAGCCCGTCTCCCCACCCTCATGATTCTGAGGGACTCCAGAGACCTTTGTGAAGTCTGATGGCAGCCTTGGGCACAGGGACTGTGGAGGTGGGCACCCCTTCCCCTCACCCCAGACAGTGTGTGCCCAGGTGGGCAGGAAGGCCAGTGGCATCCTGGCCTCTCTCAGGAATAGTGTGGCCAGCAGGATCAGGGAAGTGATTGTCCTTCTACACTGAGTACTACTGAGGCCACGCTCAAGTGCTGTGTCCAGTTCTGGGCTCCTCAGTTCAGGAAGGACATTGAGTGCTGGAATTAGTCCAGAGAAGGGCAAAGAAACTGGGGAAGGGTCTGGAGCGCGTGTCCTGTGAGGAGTGGCTGAGGGCACAGGGGCTGTTTAGCCTGGAGAAAAGGAGGTTCATGGAGGACTTTATCATTCTCTCTAGTTCCCTGGCAGAAGGTTGTAGCCAGGTGGGGCTCAGACTCTGCTCCCAGGCAACCAGCAGCAGAAGACGACACAGTTTTGAGCTGTGACAGGGGAGGTTTGGGTTAGCCATTAGGAAGAATTTCTTCACACAGAGGGTGATAAGACATTGGAATGGACTGCCCAGAGAGGTGGTGGACTCAGCACCCTGGAGGTGTTTAAGGAAAAACCGGACATGGTACTCAGTGTCATGGTCTGGTGACGCGGTGGTGTAAGGTCGAAGGTTGGACTCGATGATCTCAGAGGTCTTTCCAATCCAAGTGATTCTGTGACTGATTCATTTCTCTGCCCGGAGTTGTCCGTAGAAGCGGAGCTTGCTCGGGGCCCGGCAGCGGCCCGCTCGCAGCCCGGCACTGTCGCGCCTTGCCCGCGCCCCGCGCCGTCCGCAGCCCGGGGCGGCACAAGCGGCCCGGCCGGGCCGGAACGCGGCGCTCCCGGCTGGCAGCGCCCGGGGCCGGGCGGAGCAGAGCGGGGCGGGCAGAGCCGGGCCGAGCGGCGTACGGGGGTGGCGGCCCCTGCAGGACACCCGGAGCCTCGGCAGCCGCCGCCGCGCAGCCGGCGGTGTCAGTGCCACGGTGTCCGCCGGGGAGCGAGAGGCAGCGCCGGCGCCCGCCCGCCCGATCCCCGCGGCCAGGCCCCCGCATGCAGCCCTCACCCTGGAGCGGCGGCGGCGGCGGATCGAGGAGCTCTCGAGGTCCTCCCGGCAGCGGCTGCTGCAGTCGCGGGACAGGATGTTCTCCAAGTTCACCTCCATCCTGCAGCACGCCGTGGAGGCGGTAAGGCCGCCGGCGGGCCCGGCCACGCCACGCCGGGGATGCGATCGGGGCCTAGCACCGAACGCGAGCCGGGAGCTCGGACCGGGCCCGGCGCCCCTTCCCCGCTGCCCCCCGGCGCTGCTGCCGGCGGGGCCCCGCAGGGCGAGCATCCGCTCCTGGCTCGGCTCTCCCGCAGGCTGAGGAGGCGGAGGCCGAGCTGCCCCGGCGGGCCCCGCAGGGAGCACGGGAAGGGAAGGAATCGCCCCAGCTCGGCCCTGGAGAGCCGGGGGTGCCGGGGGAGGAGGGAGCGGCTGCAGCCCGGGCGGCCCCGGCACAGCCTCCGGCTGTCACCGCCGGGCACTGCCGGCCGCGGTGCCGCACGCCGGGCCTGAGGGCAGCCCTGACCCGGCCCTCACCCGGCCGTTGCCCGGCTCTTTCAGCGAGACAGACAATAAAGGAGAGGAATCAGGAAACTCCCCGGCGTTTCCATCACGTCGTGACCGGCAGACAATAGTCGCCGTCACCGGTGCTTTTGCAGGATGTTGTCAGTTTCAAAGCGCCGCTTTCCCTCCCTGGTTTATTTTGTATTTGTGCCTGGGGGTCAGGTTTGCCGGAGACGCGGGGCTGTGTGTGCAGCGAGGTTCCCTGGGCTGAGGAAATGGGGCCTGTTCGGGAGCTGCCAGTGCTGAAGGCCGCGTTCGGCACTGCCTGGCCACACCATTTATTTCTGCTCTTCACTGAGGTGGGGTCTTGGTGGTAATTCCCTGCCTTTCAGCGCCTCTCCCAGTAAACCAGCACACCCAGACTTGAGTGTGAAGAGGTGATAAAAATCGACAGGGAGGTACTGAAGTGAGGGTGGAATGTGTTGAAGAAAGAAATGTTAAAATGGTTGAAAAAAGAGCCTGCAGGCCAAATCCAAGTAATTGAAATAAGAGCCTGCATGCCAAATCCTGCCTCATCTGAGGGGCAGCCTTTGTACATTAATGTATGCTTCGATGCTGCACTTGAGCATATGCCTGTCTTTATATGAGCCTGTAGTTCTGCAGGAGTATTCAGGTTTAAAACTCAAGCATGTGTTCATTAATTGCACGTTCCTAGTTTGTTTTTTTAATGGTGTAGTGGCATTTGGAAGGAAATGTTTTAAATAATGATTAAACGTTTTACTTGAAAACATTCAGACCACATGAATGCCTTCAATAGACAGTGCTTTCATTGGAGAGGAAACAGAAATTAGTGCCTGCCTGACTAAAGAAAGTTTGTTGTGGTGAGCTGTGCCGCATTTTGAATAACAGAAAGAAGAGTAGATGACTGAGAGGTGCAGGAGTGGAGGAGAAAGTATTCTTTTAGGCCTACCAATTCAAGAGATCTAACAGAAGTTATTATTAGGAGAGTGTTACGTTATTGATGTGTGCAGAAAATGAACAAAAAGAGCTGCATTTAGTTGAGATCCAGTAAAAAATAGGAAAAACAAATGGGCTGAATGGAACAGGAGAAGAGTAGAGATAGTAGGGACTAGACACTCCTTTTTGAGTAAAAAAATCCAAATGAAAATACAGAAGTATATTGATACCATCATTTTGCTAGTGAGTGCTGTCCAACAACGTGCTGTTTGTCCTTGCTCAACTCTGGTGTCCCTTTTAGAATTGCCTCATCCTGCTACCACCACCCTGGTGGATCTCCTGATAAATCCTGCACTAATGCATTTACAGGATTGTGACAAGTACCAGGAATGAAACATGGAATTGCAAAAGCAGGAAGATACTAAGAGTGTTTCTTTATAAGTTTGACCCACTAATACAAAGACAGAACTGAGAAATAGAAATTTTTCACCACTTTGGTGGCTGTATGTGGCTTTAAGTTGTTTCATTCTCCCTGTGGTAATAAGGTGTGGTCTGCTTAGCTTTGCTGTGGGGAAGTTGTTTACAACAACTGTTGTAAATACTAAATATTAGCTCAGTCCACTTTGTTCCTGCCTGTTTTCAGAACCAAGAGAATTTGGAGCATCATTTTTTCCTTGCTGTTTTTGCTAGGGAGCAAGTGTAACGTGGGCAGCCTCAATTGGATTCTTAACCCTGAATATCAGCAACAGAACTAGTAATTAAGGTGTCAGTTCTCAAAAGTTTTGGGTGCCTACCCCAGAGTAGGTAGAGTTGCAACTGTAGAGTTTTCAGCTGAGCTGGACACTTGAATACACTTTAAGAGCCTGGGTTTAGCTTTCATGGGTGGGACTTCCTTAAATCAGAAAGGTCTGGGTAGCCCTTCTGCCCTGTCCTTTCTCCTGCACATCACTTCTGTAATGCTCCTGCCCTGCCTCAGGGCCCCCAGGCCTGCAGGCTTCAGAGGGTGCATTTAAACTGTAAGGGTTCCTGTGCTCTTAGATAATCGTTGTTATCTTACCCTCAGTGTGCCATACCTCTGACCTCTGACAGGAGCTCCAAAGGTTGGCAGTCTGATAGACATGGCAGTATTTGCCTTTGACTTGTCAGTGTATCACTCTTGGACTGACTGCCCTTGTGACAGGACTGTGCTTGAGGCAAGCATAAGGGATCAGTTGCTTTTTATAAGGTTTTTTCCTTACCAAGGTTTTTTTCCCCAGAGAGGTTGTGGTGGTATTCAAGATTAGCCTGGATGGGGCTTAAGACAACATGGCCAAATGTAGAAATGTAGTAGAAAACCCCATGGCAGTGGGGTTGGAGCTAGGTGGTCTTTTAAGGTCCCTTTCAAACCCAGACCTGTTTATGATCTGGTGATTCTTCTTGAATAACTCAAAACTTTCAGTCTTTTCTGACTAAATTGCCCAAGTGTTTGAAACCACATTCCTGATTTTGATTACCATTGGATTCTAGTTTTTTGCCACCTCTTATCTAATGTCATTTCTGCCTATATTTTAGATAATTTTCGCTTTTTGGATTTCTCTGCAGCATCCAGATGAGCAAGCACCACTGTGTTACCCTGCCAACAGAGCATCCTTAAATTCAGTTGGATGTGTTGGATGTGTTAGTGAGAATGGTGGATAGGACTGCTGAATTTGTTCTGTTACTTCAGGGCAGAATACAAATGCTGTTGCTTCATGGGGTTCATATTATTAAATCTGTGACAGTTTATATATGGCTTGTCCTCAAGATGTTTTCTCTTTGCTATGCATTTCTGATATCCTTTCATCCCAAAGGGCTGTCCATGAGCACTACATTGTCAGCAACAACAGAATGTAGTATACAATAACAAAGCAGCAAGTTAGACTTATTTTGCTCTTATCTTGTGCTTTTCACTCATGTTTCCCTAGACAAAATAGCTTGTCTGTGAAGTGGCCACTCAGTGTTCAAAGGACTTCCATTTGTGTTTGATTTGGGCTTTTGGATGTTTCACCTCAATAGTCAGTCCAAGGCTTGTTCTTGAGCTGTGTATCTTGCAGGAAAAATATAATTTTGGTTGGCTTGAATTTTGCAATTTGCTGTCAAACAGGAATATGTTTTGTACCATGCAGTGGAATGAGTGAAGATTTTGGTGTCTGCTGCAGATTCTCAAGACCCCCTCTCTACCAGCCTGTTGTTCCACTGTGTCTCTGACACTGGTGCATTACCATACCTTCAAGTGGCTTCTGAAGCAAAACTCAGCTTTGAAAGAAACCAAGTCACTTGGTGCAGGCAGTGCTCCAAAATCATGACCTGCATAACTGATTAGAACAGAATTTATTCCTCTTGAACCTGCTTTATTGGATGTAATGACCTTACATTACTTGTTGTTTTAATGTTGTGCTGCTATTAACAAATTAGATGACAAAATTTAATGCATGACTTGCAAGCATGTTCAGTCTTAATTTTATATGTGAGAGCAGTGGCCATTATAAACTCTGTGCATTCATCAACTGAAGATCAAGTAAACCTTGAAGCATTATTCCTTTTTCACATGTTCTCTCAGACCATTCACACTGGTACAGTAGTAAGAGTGAAGAAAAACATCAAGTGACTGTGTCAGTCAGGGCAGTGTGCATGCACTTCCCCTTCCTTTCTCTTTGACCCAGTTTTCTACTCTCATTTTTTTTACTCTGGCATCTGACCAGACAGTACCTGTTTATTTTTTTATACAGTGTTCTCTTTCCTTTGTGAATTTGCCCTAAAGATCTTGAAGCATATCACCAGCTTCTGATGTTTCCATCCTTTCCAGTATTGAATTGCACTTCTGAAAAGCATACATGAAAAATGTGACAATGATTTTTACATGCACAAAAGATTTGAGGTTAAATAGTGCATATACATAAGTTTCTTTGCCCTTTATGTTATTTTTTTCCTGCCTAAACACAAATTCTGTATGCTTTGGAAAACAATGTGGAATTGTATTTTGGACAGGTTTTGTCATGAGCAGACTGTACATCTGGTCGATGATCTGTAGCTCTCCTGAGAGCAGCGCTGTCCCTGAAAGGAGTGGGCTTTGATTATTTGTTACATATTATCACCAGAAGGATAAGGCAGCATGTGTTAGGTTCAGCTCACTCCCAGGAAGCCCAACTGCTGGAGCTGGGCACCAGATGGAAGATCTTGCTAATCAATGCCTGCTCCAGTGGGCTGCAGTGCAGTGGTGCTCAGTGAATTTTAGCTATTTTGTATACCAACATCTACACTGCAACCTTGAAGATCATGTTGTGGTTTTTCCCCAGCAAAGGAGAACTTCATTTGAGATTAGGAATCACTAAGAACATGCTTAATTACATGAGGATTAATTACAGAGTCACCGAATATTGTGTGCTGGAAGGGACCCACAGGGACCATCAAGTTCAATTCTTAAATGAATGGCCCATACTGGGATCAAACCCACAACCTTGGTGTTATTAGCACCATGCCCTAGGCAGCTGATATAATGAGGAGAAATAACTGCATTTTTAAAGTAACTCCTTCAGATTAGACAAGTAGCAGGAATTCATGGCCTTCACAAGGAATTGTGGTTTGTTTCAGAATCTCCATACAAGTACTTACACCATAAAGTGGTTATTGAGGCTGGCAGCTGTAACATGTATTCCATCTCAGCTGATAGCTAATAATTCATCCTAAAATAGGAACTATAACCTCATACTTGTACTACCTGTCCTAGTAGGGTTAAAGCATGTCAGCCAAGTGTTACAGGTTCCTAATGCTTTGTATACAAATGAGCTGGGATTTTGGTCTTGGTCTTGACCTTGCTTTCATGTCTGAATAACTAAGTTCGGAGGATTGCTTGGGGTCTTTTTTGCTTTATTTATGTTTGTTTATTTGCTTGTTTTCTTGTGGGTTTTTGTTGGGTTTTTTGATCAGTAAACCCCTACCTCAAAATAATTTTGTTGGGGTTACATCTCCCATTGGCGGCAATGCTGATGGTGTGTTCCCAATAGGCTGCACTGCCCAGGTGCACAAACATGCTAATGTTATCTCTGCTATGTCTGGCTTGCAGTCCTGATCAGAGAAGGCTCTGAAATCACTGGGTGTTTTAATTTGAAAGGGCAGGACCTGTCCCTGAATTATTTTTTCACCTCTGTGAAGAGTCCCTAGAGGCATTTGTTGGGAGGGAGAATGTCTATATCCACAGTTCTCTCCCATGGTGGATAAATTATTGACAGTGCTGAGAAGTGAAATCCTTTTCCTGGCACTGCTCAGAGGCACTAAATTCATCTTGAGGCAGATGAGACGAGAAGAAGTGGAGAGGAAAATCACATCAGCCAAGGATAAATCTTTAATGTTATCTATCATGTGTTACTTTGGAAATAGAGTGGTCTGGGAGGCCTGTATTCCTCAAAAGTTGTCCTTGAGTTATTCATCAGCTGGCGTTGAGGTTTTGATACAGTTTTTTTTTTCTAGAAATGATCATTACATTGCTTAAAATACACATCAAGTGCAGCTAGTGTGACATACAGAGCATGATACACGATATCATATGCTCAATCTTCAGTTTGTTTGGTTATTCTTCTGAATTTCAATAACCTAGTAAATGTCACAGCCAAATAAGCTGGTTTTGTGCAGGGTGGGGTGTTCAGATACTCGGTGGTAGCTGCTGTGCTCGTGTGCTGCTCTGAGTGCCCAGCCATGGAAGTCAGTGAGTGCACAGCCTGTCAGGGAGAGCATAAGCACTGTCACTTTGATTTCTGGGTTGCCATTTCCAAGGCACATTTCCACCCGGGATGGAGCAGAGATAGTTGCCAAGCACCACTCTTTTCCCAGAGACTTGCATTCCAAAGTCCTGTGTGCAAAGGGCCATTAGCAATTAGCATTGCATTTATCTTGGCATGGCATATTTGTCATATACTGGGCTTTACAAGTTTACCGAGATAAATTTAAGTGTCATTAAATTCATGGCAAAGAAAAGACTGATGTGGAAAACATCCAGGGCTTTTTCAAAAAAACCTACACTAGCCAGTAAGGACCATATGAGCCTATATTGTACCAGACTGTACAGGAGCCCTGAGCCCTTGTTTGCCCAAGAACTGAGACAGCACAGCACATTTTAGACCCTGTGGGGAGACACTAGAGGAGTTCACAGTTATTAGACTCAAATGTGGTATCTGCAGCTCCTGGGGAGAAAACTTCCTTCAGTTAACCTTCCTCTGTGAGGTTAACTGACCCCTGGCACAGGCTGTGGAGTCTCCATCCTTTGATATATTCAAAAGCCATCTGGACACGCTCCTGAGCAGCCAGCTCTAGGTGACTGTGCTGTGGCAGGGAGGCTAAAATGGATGGTCTCCAGAGGCCCCTTCCAACTTCAGCCCCTCTGAGATTCTGTCAAGGACGGGACTCTATGTCCTGTCGGGATGGTTCAGCTCCTTACCCTTCCAAAACAGACACACCAGTTTATCCTTGGGATTCTTTCTGTTTGCCCACAGGCTCATCGCTGCCATCCTGTCAAGTGATAATCCCCTATTTCAGGACGCCCTTAAAAGAATGACTTGAGGACTTGATAGTAAAAAAAAAAAAAAAGCCTCAAATGAGTAGGATTAGGCCTTAATAACAGATCCTCATGTGACCTATTGAATGGTTGGGGTTTTACCTATAGGATTCCTGATTTTACCAGCTCAGAACATTCAGGGGCACAAATTCAGTGCTTGCTCAGCACTCACTTTGGAGAGCAGAGTGGTGAAGTGATTGTGGTCCTTTTGTCACAGGGGCCGCAGGCCACCTGTGTCTCTGTGGGGAAGCAGCAGTGCTGATGGTGACTGCCTGGGGGCTCTGTTTCCTTCTTGTATTCCTGGTTGCTGCTCACACCCAGCCAGCCATCCCAAACTCCTCCAGGAAAGAAGAAACCTCCTTTTCTTGCAGAAATAAAATAAGAAGCATATTTGTTTAAAAAAAAAAAAAAAAGAAAGAAAGAACAACTCGCCAAGCTCTGGGTATGAGCCAAAAAAAAAAAAACAACCTAAAAACTGCACAAAGATCTTTTAAAAGAAGTTGTGGCTAACAGGAAAAAAGGCATGGTAAAAACTGGATAAAGCAACTAATTGGTAGTTTTAAGGGAGCAGACAGAGAGAAGAGAACAGTGTGTACAGGAAAGGAAGAAGACATCAAGAGCAGATGTAAAAGAACATGATTTTTTCTTACAGGACAAAATTGTGGTTTAAACAATACAAGCATACATTTCTATTGTTGCTTTGCTGTAGGAGCAATTGCTTTTGTTGCTTCAAATAGATTGTCTGGCGATAGAGACATCACAGAGATTATTACTGATGTTTACAAGCAGGCAGTGTGGCATGGGGCTCGGCCATGAATAATGAATGCAGTCCTTGTTAAAGGTAAAAGAGCAGAGAGTAACAATTGTAGCAGTATCTGCAGCACTTTACTTGCAATTATAAGATAAAACTGAATTTAATCTCTGAGCCAGTATGTTCATTCCATTTCTAACTGGTTTTTGTTGTCTTTTTTTTCCCCATAGCTCGCGCCTTCCCTTCCTTTACAAGAAGATTTTGTTTACCACTGGAAAGCAATCACCCATTACTACATAGAGACCTCAGGTAAAAGAAAAAAGCACTCTGGGTTTGTGGTTTTATTGTGGAAACTAGAATTCACAATTTCAGTGTTTTTAAAAAGTAAAGATCAAGAAATACTAATATGAATCAGGTCTTTAATCAAAATACCAACAATAACTAGTAATTAAAAATATATTGTACTTCCATCTGTAGAAGTAGGCATGAAAAATGGTTGAAGTCTTGTTTCCTGAGTGCCATGTAGAGAACTGCACCTTTTTACATCTGACCCAGTTTCTGCCTTCACATACTCTGTTTAATCTAAACAGACAGCTGCAGAAATGCAGTCCCTGCTGTTAACATTTTCATTGCTTTGCATCAGGGATTTTCTTTTTCTTCACAAGATTTTAACAAAAGTAATTTTGTGGTCATAGATTTTACCAGACACAGATGGATTCCATGTGCTCAGTATTAATTATTTTTACTTTAGTGTCTTGTCTCAGTGTAAAGTATTTTGATAGCACAGACGACAAGTTTTATTAAACCTTACTCAGATGCTGCTCTTCTTAAAAATAGATGTAATGATGAAATATGGCTGTAGTTGCCATATTTCATCATTATATCTATTTTTAAGAAGAAGCTTTTTTTAAAACTCTTCCCTGGTTTGGTTTTTTCCCCCAACAATTATGCAGCCTGTAAATTTTTAATTTTGGACCTAGTTATGAAACAGTTATGTTTTAAAAATGAATGTTGCCATGCTTTCCTCAAGCCTATTAGTTCTGACCTTCTGCTGGAAGAGCTGTTGAGTCTGTGTTTGTGTCTGATGATCTTGTTTATATCAATATTTACTTGTAAAACTGCAACGTGACCCTTGGTTGCAAATACCCATCTTTTGGAACACTATGTGATGTTTCCAAAGGTGGAAATGACAGGGTGGCAGGGAAAACTGACACCTGCAATGACGTGGTGCAGAATAAAAGCTGACCTCTCTCCCAGAGTTTCAGAAGTGTTTTGAAAAAGAAGTTTCCACTCAGTGAGTATATTTCTGTCCTCTGCAGTAGGAGCAGGATTATGTGTAGGAAATTCAAGCAAAACACTCCAGGCTAACTGGAGCTTGTGGCAGAGACCAAAATCATTCTGACATGGCAGTTTCCCTGTGTGATCTTGTTGCCAGTTGCATGCAAGTGACAAGTTATTTTTAGATTATTGCATAAACAGTAGTAACCATTTCCCTAGAATGATTGTTCATGTAGCATTCAGCTGAAAAAAATAAAGGAGGAAAATCTTCATGTGTGGATATGTTTTGCAATATGTGAATGCCAGCTCCTACTTCCAGTGGCATAAATCCACTGCAGTTTCATGACTTTAATATAATAAAATGAACATCTTACCCTTTCCTTCATAAAGTTTGACAGAATTCAATTTTAATGCAGAAAGTACAAAAGAGAAATTTAAAAGCTTTGGAGAATAAACAGCACAGAGTTTGAATCTTCTGTGTTGTTATCAACAGAAAAGCCATTTATTTAGTTATCTAGTTCATGAAGGAACTGATCAGCTGCAAATTAAGCTGATGTTAGAGGCCAGATTTGAGAATACTGTATGAAGGGTCAAAGAGGAAGTTATCAAGACCTAGTGCATCCTAAACAGAAGATTGAGAGTTGTACCTTTCTCTCCCTTAGCTTCTCTCTGGCAGTAGAAATTTTCCTTTTCTGACTGTGTAATTACTGCATGTTTTGAATTTTGGCACTTTGCCTTTTCCCCATTGCAAGGTCAGATACCTGCCCGATTCATATTCCAGTGTGCATGTTCAGATACAGTTCTGAAAGTTTTCTTAAAGGCATGTTAAAAACTTGCACTGTATATAAATTTAAATATTTAAATGGATGTCGTGTTTATAAATCTTAAATTTGGAACTGAGCTTAAATATGAGGACAATTTAAAAATTGTTTTTAATTGTCTATTTCTTTTATTTAGATGACAAAGCTCCTGTGACTGATACAAACATTCCCTCTCACCTGGAACAGATGTTGGATATTCTAGTTCAGGAAGAGAATGAGAGGGAATCGGGTGAAACAGGACCATGCATGGAATATTTGCTACATCACAAGATTTTGGAGACACTGTACACACTAGGAAAAGCTGATGTATGTATCTCTCAGCAGAACAGATTATCTCTTGTGTGAGCTCCTAGTTGTGATAGAGACTGAAGTTCTACAGTAGGTGGTAGTGTGGGACACTGAACTCTAGCAAACCGCTGCTTGCTTATATTACAGATATACCAACATATATTACCAGCATATTACAAGTAACAGCCTTTTACAGGTGTGATCAGGGTGAGACACCCCCTGAGGTGCTGGCAGTGGTAAGACTCACCACTCTGATAATGCTGATGGTGAAACTAGAAGTAGGAGAAACATTTTTCTTCAGTCTGGAATTTTTCTGGCTACTACAAGACAGTATAATCCCTCTCTGTCCTTTGTTTAATGTTGGGGGATTCTTGGATGAAAAGTGCTGTGTTAAATACAAATTTTTGATTAACTTTTCTGAGTGTGCTGAGCTATTGCTCAGAAAGACTTTGATATCAGAAAGCATTAATTTGAGTTGATCCCCAGATAGCTTTCATACCTTGGCAGTAGTGTGTGGTTCTTCATGTCTGTTTTGTGGCACACATGAAGTTACCTTCATGGTCTTGGTCCATCCTCATTGCTGTCTGTCTTGGCTGATTTATAAGCTGAAATGTGTGGGGTTGGGTGGATCATGGGGTGAATTAGCTTGGCAGCCTTTGGGGTAGAACATTTTGTATCACAGTGCAGACTCAGTTAGGGAGGCATGGTTTATCCTGTTCCAAGGATAAATGGAGCTCTCCAGGGTTTCCTTCTCAGTCAGTCTTTTACACATTGTCATGAGTTTTTAATCGATTTTACATAAACAGGCAACACAGGACAGTGGCTGTCTGAGCCTGAGATGTTCCTTGCTCTGGAAGAGCCAGAGATCTGCAGTACCTGTTACTGTACCAGCTGTGCTACAGGCAGGCTAAAATACCTGCTCTAGCTGGGCTTAAAATCACAACACTGCTGTATCAAAGATACTTGCTCAGAAACACAGCTCCTTCAATAATTTCTACATGTTGTCATGAAACCAAGATGAAATGATGGCATATGTGAAATGAGTAATTAGTAGTGTGTTTCTAAGAGTTGAGAGAAGTCACTCTGTACTCATACAAATATGTCTGTACAGGCAATTCTTGTACAGCCTGTCTTTACACTTTGCCACTTGTGAGTTGATACATCTGAAATAAACACACAGTTCAGTGCCTGCAAGATGTTGCAAGGATCTGGTGCAAAATGAATAGTTCCTTTCACAGCAGTCAGTGGACTTATTACATTACTGTGGATGTGCCCTGATGGTACATATCTTGCCATTCTCTTTAAAGAATTGCTTGACAACTCAGCAATGATTAGGGATTAAAAATATGGAGATAATTAGTTAGAAAGGAGATCCAGGTTAGGCTGTTGCCACCTCAGCTGCATTTGGACATGAAATGATGGAAATTATGTTGGTTAAAATAAACAGCATTTATGAATGTGGTTGATAAATTGGTTATTAGCTAATTAGTTTGGGGCAATTTAGCTAGGAACAAATGTGCATAAAGGCCCACAGACCATCAGATCTCCTGGAGATAGGGAAGTCCTTCCATGTGGTGTGGTGCATTAGGGACAGTAGAACAAGGGGTCTGCTTGTTCCACAGATATTTGTGATTTATATTCTGCTCAGGGAAAGCAGCAGCTTTCTCTTGTCCTGGACCATCTGTGCATTTATAAACACTTTAGCTGGCTAAGGTTAATTGCTCATGACTTCAGGAAACCTTCTGTAGGTATTAAGATTTTTATAGTTTATCATTCTGTATTTGTATGTACTGACTCACTGGATTGCTGGATTTTGTGGCACAGTACCTTAAAAGACGTCTGACCCATAGCAAATTAATTCTGAGTTAATTTCCCCTTATCACCGTAATGATACGGAATATTTTCTGGAAAGATTAGTAGAAGTTTGCCCTAGAGCAATTAACTGAAAGTATGAATAATTTGAAAGAGAAAACAGTAATGAGATGCAACATTTTTTATTGATCTCTGTTAATATTGATAAAAGTAATACGTTAACTGATGATTCCTGTAAAAAATACTTCTAGTTAAATTATTGCTGTTTAATGAGCCATTCTGAGTAAAAAATTTGCATCTGTATTTTTCTCCACATTTATTTTATTTTTGTTGTTCATCTGTTTTTGTTTCAGTGTCCTCCAGGAATGAAACAGCAAGTTCTGGCTTTTTATACAAAACTTCTTGGAAGAATTCGGCAACCTCTTCTTCCTCACATAAATGTGCATAGGCCAGTGCAGGTACTGTTCAGATTTTAAGTAAACTGTATTTTTGCACAACGAGTTTCTTTTATTCTAGTGTAGCTAATGTTATCTTTAATTCTCCCATTGTCAAGTGAATTAAGGAAATTGCTTGGGTGCCATATCAGTTTGTTTTTTATAATATGCTGATGATTGGATTCTGGGATTGTCACTGCAATGCAAGTCATAAATAATAAAGAAAATTTGTTCATAGCAGTCTAAATCCAGAGCAAATGTTCCAGTCAATGCTCATACATAGTTTTAATGTGTATATAGAAAAAGAATTCAGTCTGTTATTCATAGAAAAAGCAATGACTTTCTGTCTTAATTTTTCACTTTTTGTAACAGAAATTAATCAGGCTGTGTGGTGAGGTTCTGGCAACACCAACAGAAAATGAAGAAATTCAGTTTCTCTGTATAGTATGTGCAAAGCTGAAACAGGATCCATACCTTGTCAACTTCTTCCTTGAGGTGAGTAAATAAATTCAAAACTTTACTGTGTATTTACTGTATCATATACAAAATCTAGTGGAGAACTGGAGGTGTCACATTCACAGCTTAGTTTTCATTCTGTCTGTTATTTTTTATCCCATGATATTAGAAGTCTTGTTGTTTGGAATTTTTTTTTTTGTCTCCCAGAGACTTTATACATCTGATTTTCACAAGAATTTCATTCAAGGCTCACAAATACACCTGCCCAAGGTTTTCCTTTGCAATGAAAGTGCCTTTAGAGTAGGGATATGAATTGCAGTGTAAAACACTGTGTGAGGGAGACCTTGGCCTTCTTGTGTTGTTTTTGTCATCCCAACGAAGACCAAGGGACAGATTGCAGGGGGCACTGAAACCTTGCAAGTTGCTGAGTTTTCTGCAGGATTGGGCCCTTATTTGGTAGTGGCACATATGTTGGAGCTGCAGTGCCAGCTCACAGTCTGCAACACAGCACCAACTTCTATCTGCAAGACAGCCTGCCTCCTTTAACATGTGGCATTATGAAATCAGAGTGGGAGGATAAACAATTTCTAGACTGACTTTCAGTTCCTATTTAAAAGAAGCATAAAAAAATTGGTTTATAGAAGTCCATTTAGAAATGCCTTTTGCTCCCACTTTGCTGTTTCTTATGGTGATACAGTCTCTATTAAGTACATGATACTTAGCTGAAAAATATTCCTTCAGGATTGTTTTACAAGCTTCCCACAAACAAGATCTGTGACAGCAGAAACTGCTAAACTGCAAAAAGATGGTTTTTTCCATTAAGTATGTGATTTTCATTTGCATGTCAGTAGTAAAGAATCCATCTTGAGTTTATTTTTAACTCAATTAAGTATTATCCTGATTGCCATTGTATCCACCATAGTTGTAGAAGCAGCAGAAATGGTATGAGGATTGAAAAGTTAATGTTTAAACATTAGAAGCACTAAGAAGCAAACTACTGCATATATTACATGCAAAATATGGTAGAATTCTAAACCAGGATTACTTTTAGTGTTATTTGTGTAAGCTGTATCGTTTAAGCCTCTTAAATAGTGCCCTTGCAATCAAACCTGAGAACCCCAGCCATAAGAACCACAAGTGTTTTGTACCACTTTATTAGTGTTCTTCCCCACAATAGCAAGATTCCAATATTTAAAAAACAGACATGGAGAAACAGATGATTCCAAGTTTCAAAGGGGTCTCTAGTTCCACAGAATGCTGGCTGTGGAGCTCTGGCAAGCTGGCAAACATTTCTTGTAGCTCCTGTTACTTCACAATGTTGTTTTAGGTATTGTAGACTAAAGCATTTGTCTTCATAACTGATGGCTGTTTCCAGATCAGTTATGTGGAGTGCAGAATTGTGTTCCATTAGAAGAGAATATTCTGGTTGCTCACATTTGGCCTCTTAGAGGTGCTGTTGTGACTTGATCACTTTCAAATGCATGAATGGGTGAATTTACAGAATTCTGTGTGGCATTTCTACCTCCAATCTCCAACACTTATAAGATGAAATGCAGATGGATCTCTCCAGAGAATGTTTGTATCTGTTAGTTTTGCTTCCTTCTTCGACTGCTTCCAATCAGTTTATACAGGATTTTATGAACATAAAAACTGAGTGTGTTCAAACTCACTTCCTTTGTATGATTCCATGCCAAATAGTTTGTTGGTAGAATGCTAATTTATATTTTAAATTTATATAAATATATCTATTATTGGTTAATCAGTTTAGGTGAAATCTTTCACCTGTATTGCTTAACCAATAAGCCTACATGGCACAACCACTTGGGCAAGTTATGTTTGTTGTGGAAGTAAGAACTTGAAGAACTTCATTCTACTTTTTAAAACTTCAGGATCCCCATAATAATTTTATATTGGTATTAATGTATTCCTTTTTTTTTTAAACTAAGTTTTCCTAATTCTTGTACAGAGAGAAAGAATATATATACATTGTCATGTTTATTTATCACCTCTACCTCAGTTATATTTTAGGGTAATCTTGCCTCATCCTGTCTTAGGTGAGATACTCCTTGCAACTGATTGTTTCTGGCAAAGGGACACTTAACTCTCTGTGCTTCAATTTCTGTTCTTGAGACCTTGAAAAAGTTCTAATATAGCAGCTAAATAGTTGTACCTTCATTTTATAAAATGAACAATAGTTTGACTATTCACTTTTACTTTCAGTATTTTGAATTATCACCTTTATATTTCTCACCACAAATTAAGTACAGATTCTCATCAGCTGTGATATCACGATGTTTTCATAGAAATCTTTTTAAATCTATCAGAATTTAGACATGGCATCATCTACCACAGATTTTAAAACTGATGTTTACAGATCACAAAAATACAAAAGTGTGGTTTTATATTATCTGCTCTTCGTTAATGCTGAATTCATGAGTACTTTGTTTAGAAAGCATTGAATATGTGTTTTATGTAACCTTTTCTATTAGGTCATTCAGGATCCTGTTTTGCACCTTTGCAGGAGGCAGGTGAGCAGCTGAGCTGCAGAATTGCATGATTAAACAATAGGAAGCTTAAATACACACAAAGATTCTGCCTGTGTGATATTCAATGTACAAACTGCTTTGTGTCACCTGCCAACGTAAGAGTAATGAGCTATGGACACATTTCTAGGGGTATTCATACATTTATATATATTAGTTCTCTCATCACTGCTTTAAATAAATAAACAGAGGTCTTTCAAATGGCAGAAGAATCCAGAAAGGAAGTAATAAGCTACTGTAAGATAAAATAAGTATTTTACAGAATATTGCCCAGTTTTTTTTTTTAAAAAAGCTTTTCCCTTTAACAACTCTGCCTGCAGCTTGAGTGGTGACATCAACAACGTTGAGTCCAGGATTGAAACGCTGTTCCAACCTTTATGTGCAAGGGTCACTGTTGTGATTCAGATATTTCTGTGTATTGATGAGGATATTGAGGATATTGATACTGAAGGACTGCAGAAGCTCTGGTGATAGCAAACTTGGTTCAGACAGAAACCTTTTTGTTGCTTTGCCAGCCTTGCGCTTCTCACGCTGTCAAAAAAACCCCAAAACATATTGAAGCAGTAATTTTTGTACTGCATTCAAAGAGCATCCTTATTTTATAGCATGCAGTCTGCTGCTTTTTCCACTGGTTTGCTTCTCCAGGGAATTGGTTCTGTGAGTGCATCACAATGCCCAGTGCAAATTCCTCACAATGAATGCACGGCCCTCAAGCAAATGTTCACAGCAGCTCTCCAGTTTGCTGCCTCACTGTCATGTACTCAGTCCCTGCTGGTTTGTCTGTACTAAAATCCATTAACCCCAAATGGTTAGTCTTTTAAATTATTAATGCTTGAGATATATTTGTAATAATTTTGGTGTTATCATAGAGAAGGGAACCGTTTGGATTTATAATCTCACTGCAGTTCTCACTTGTCTTGTGCTGCAATCTAATTTATGATTCCAATAAAGTATTCCTCACCTGCACTTATGCCAGAAGAACACTGAGTTTTTGTCTTTCTGTGAGATTCTTCATGGTATCACAGAGCACAAATTTAAATGTCTTTTTATGTGCTGGAGACAGATTTATGGGAAGACAGATGGGTTGCCTTTTTTCAGGCAAAGCAGAGATGGTTTGGAGCTTCCAAGAAGGTTCTCTGTGACCTTTCAGTGTATCCAGTGCCCAATGCTAATTTCTAATACTTTTGTCCATTCAATCTACTCAATTTTTTCTTCTTGAGAAACACAATTTGAGAGTACTCTGCTGTCAAATAAGGTGTTTCTTTCCCTTTCCTATTGAAGGTAAAATCTCAAGAAATTTTGAATTATTTTATTTGGGTGATTCCAACTAGAAAGAGTTTCAGACATTAGATGAATGTGAAGCCTTGACACAGAAAGGAGTGTTTTATAAAAAGTGCTAAGTTCTAAAGGTGCCACCCATAAGATAAATTAAAAACCTCTATCAAATTGTGGGCAAATCAAATGAATATGTGCCTTCAGTAGTGAAAGAAAAAACTGCCATCCTTTTGTAAATGGCATATTCAGCCTTGAAGCAAAATATATAGAGCTTAAGAGAAATTTAAGCAGATTTAAAAGTGTCCTAGGTTTATAAAACACCCACGCTCCCACAGCCTTGTACATTTTACATGGTTACTGTATCCAGCCTTGACTACTTCAAATGTTGATGTTACAAAAATTGCTTTTAGTAAACTCCTGCTTCAGGATGAACAGTAATTTCAGCTGTGTCATTCCAAAAAATGCTTTGCAGAGTAAGTTAAAAGCCATGGCTCTCCAAGGATCAGCGAGTGTGATCACAGAAGACATGATCAAAGAGCAGGAGTCGGTGAGCACAGACACGGGGCAGCCCGAGGAGACGCCCAGGGCTGCCGGGGCCGAGCTCATGGAGAAGGAGGATGAGCTCCCACAGCAGCCAGAGGAGCTCTCCTTCAGCCTGGATGAACTCAATGTCACATCATCACCTGAGTCCTCCACTGCTGGTCCAAATCAAGACTATAATTTAGTGAATTCTCTACTAAACCTCACTAAAAGTCCTGTGAGTTGGTTTTTTTTATTTGGTTTTTGGGGGTTTTTCCACTCTGTGTGATAAAATGAAATAGTTGGATGCTGTGTGAAATGGGCAGAGGGAGTGAATAAACACACTGTATTTTAGCTAAAAAATAGTGAGAGTTTTTGCAGGCACTTTTTGTAAATTGGCAATTTTCTTCGTAAATTGAGATTAAAGTAAAAATATTGTTTTAGAAAGTTAATATTAAGATTGTTGATGGTAATATAAGTGGGTTTTTTAAGAAACTTTTATAGAGTGCTGTATGTTTCACAGAAAAACTACACAGGATAATCAGAAGGTTAAATATATCACAAGAGAATGTTTTTAAAACTACTTTCAATTGTTCTGACTTAACCAAACCCACTCTCTTTGTAATGGCACTGAGCTATCTCTAGGAGTGGATTTTCTTTTAAAGAAAACTGCTGTATGTCTTACCCAGCTCAATCATCAAATTCAGACTGAGATTCTTTCAGAAAATTTAGAAGAGGTTTGGGTAAGGCTGTAATTGCTGCAGCAGTGGTGAGAGCAGAAAAGCAAGTCTACCACTGTACCTCATTATTGTTACATGAGTAGTTTACAGGATTTGGTATCTTGGTCTCAAGCTGACCTACAGCTCTAGTTCTGTCAGCTGGAAGGTTGCAGCTGGCATTCTTGTATTTCACACAAAATCAGGGGAGAATATTTATTTTGTAGCATCCAAATTCACTAGAGTTAATGGCTGAGAAGGCAACAAAAATAAATGCATTCAGACACTGTGGGGGAATGGAGAGCTTCTATTTGGAAGGTGTTTGCTTCTTGATTTCCAGTGGCCTTCATTCACCCTCTGATTAATTCTTCCATGCCCTTCTGCCAGGACGGCCGGATAGCAGTGAAGGCCTGTGAAGGTCTCATGCTTTTGGTGAGTTTGCCAGAACCAGCAGCTGCCAAGTGCCTGACTCAAAGCACTTGTTTATGTGAATTGTTGACAGACAGGCTGGCCACCCTCTACAAAGCCTTGCCTCAGTCACTGGATCCCTTAGACATTGAAACAGTGGAGGCAATTAACTGGGGGTAAGAATTTTATTTTTGTATTTAATACTCAAAGTGACTTTACACCCTTCCCTGAAACTAATTTGATAGGTGGATAATGTGTATAAAATACTCCCACACACACAGGCTAAAGCCTCAAGGGCAGAGCTGAGATAGAGCTGTAGCACAGTGGTGCACTTTGGGTGTCCAGTGTACCTGTGATTTCTGACATGGGGCCAGGCCTGCCTGCCAGTCCCTGGCAGAAATTCCTCAGGGGGCAAGTTTCTCCACTGGGTTACATCAGCAGTTTCTAGTGATGTCACTGGAGTATCTGGTGTGGATTAATATTCTCATGCAGACATCAAGGATTTAGGAAGCATAAACTTCTCACTGTACACAGTGAGCATTGTAAACTGCTCTGAGGGGCAGGAAGGGTCTATTTGTTAACAGGCTGTTGTTGCAAAATTTTTGCAGAAAAAAGAAGAAGGAAAGAGTTGCTGCATAAGTAATTAGCATGAAGCAAAAGATACATGCCTGTTATCCTAACTGCTTGTAATTTAGATTCTTAAAACATTTATCTTCCCCACTCTGCCTTCATTATTATGATTTGCTCTTGATCTGTTAGTACTGAGACAAAAGAAGATAGTTGCAAAATGCCTAGCAAAATTTCTGGTGGTTGGAGTTTGAAATTAGAAGGGGAAAACCCACACCTTTAAATTGTGGGATAAATAAACAGTGGAGTTTTTTACCAAAGAAAGATGTGTATTTGTTATTCCTTACAGCCCTTAAATTGAGATAGATGTTTCTTTCTGAAAGATACACTCTAGTTCAGGTATACACTGTGTGGTTTTGGTCGACTTGCCTGAGGTCACTTCCAGAGTAGAGAAGAACAATTGCCTTCATTTTATGGTTCTGTGACTACAGGAGTTACTGATTCATTTTCTGTAGTCTGTGTATTCTGGGAGAACAGACTTGGTGATCAGTTTTCCCTTCTGACTCCAGAAACACTTTTTCCTTCAGTATGCATTGCAAATCTGTTTTGTGATGGCACTGCCAGATCCATTAAGATCAGCAGAAAAGCATTTTTTAATGTTCTTCATTACAAGTAGGTCATTAATTATTCTGTTAGGTTCAATAATAATGGAGTCTGAGATTTTTCAACTGCTTGTAGACTAAATAAACTTTTTTTCTCTGTGTGCTCTAGTTTGGATTCCTACAGCCACAAAGAAGATGCATCTGCTTTTCCAGGGAAAAGAGCATTGATTTCATTTCTTTCTTGGTTTGACTACTGTGATCAACTCATCAAAGAAGCACAAAAGGTTTGAAATGTATTCAGATGATACAAATATATTCAGCAAATAAGTAGTTCCAGTTGTTTCCTAGCTTCTGAGTTTGAGGCACACCATTTTGTACTTTTGTTTCAGACGACTGCTGTTGCTATGGCAAAAGCTGTGCGGGAACGATTCTTCATTGATGTTATGGAACCTCAGCTGATGCAAACGTGAGTAGCATCCCACAAGACACAGCAGAACAGAATCTGAATCAAGCTGATTTTGGGGAGTGGAAATCCAGTCCATATCTGATATGAAAATGTTTCATTCAGTTCAGAGATTGGAATCCTCACATCAACTGCGCTGTTGCACCGCATTGTTCGTCAGGTGACTTCAGACGTGCTGCTGCAGGAACTGGTGTATTTCATCCTTGGAGAGCACAGAGAGCCAGAAACCCTGGCAGACATCAACAGGCATCCATTGAGGCACAGGCTGATCGAGCACTGTGATCACATTTCTGATGAGGTGAGGGCAGGTCTGACACAGCAGTGTCTGCTGGCCAGTTCTGGAGTGTGGATAGTCTGTAAAGACACTGTTGTGAGGACTTCTCATATTTGTGTCCAGTAACATCTTTTCCCAAGAAAGAGAATTCTGGCTCCTGGCCCTACAAATTCCCTTTAGAAAATTAAGGCAACCTGTTTTCTCCACCTAGCAATGTTTCTTTTTTCTTTTTTTTTTGTTAAAGATTTTTTGTGAATTTGTGTGCATATCCAGTTAGACTTGCTTATCTGTAAGACAGAGTGAACTGAGTTTTTGTAATTGCATTTTAATTTGTTGCTGTTATTTTCCATGTTGCGTCAGTTCTGTCTTATTATCATATAAGATACAGATAAAAACTAAGTGTGCTTGGAGGATATATGCAATGCCAATTAAAAGATGATGTGATAACTTCAAGCTCTTTACATACACTAAGCATCATTAAAACAATTAACTTCAGTAAAATCCCTCCTCAGAAGCTGCTTGCTTCATTTTTTCATGAAACAATTTCAGCACTCTACTTTTTCAAATAAAAACCAAGCTTGCCTGAAATAAAAATCTGTATTTTCTCATATCCATTGATTCAGTATGCCTACCTGCTCACTGTGTCAGAATGAGTTATCTCTGTAAATCAGTTATCTTTGCAAAGCTAAGTGCTCTCAAGCAGTCTTGAAAAATTGTCTTTGTATTGCCTGAAGTCAGTGTTCCTTAAAAGCCTACATAGCATCTCCATGTAAAAATCTTAGCCTATAGATCTAGTCCCAATATCCCAGTATTACTTTCTTTTTTTCTGGGTATTTATTGGTAACTGGAAGTGCTGTTGTGGGTCTCATTTGCACAATGATAATCATCTTCCAGCATGGAACTGTAGAACAGAAAGCTAAATTCTGAGTTCTCTGTATGTTCTTTGTATTGTTATTTTGACAGATTTCACAACAGATATTTTAACAGGAAAAAAAAAGCATTCCCATAGTGATTTTCAAATGTGTGTGAACTCTTCATCCATGTTCATACCACATGTAGCATCATAATTTCCTATTTTTTCTTACGATTTTCTCTCCTTCCATACTGTCAATAAGTAATTGCAGTGTTCTAGGATGGACATAGCAGATAAAAGGCAAAAAGCACAGGGCAGCAGGGCATCAGTTGATTGAGTTTTTACTCTTTCTGTTGCAGATCAGCATAATGACTTTACGAATGTTTGAGCACCTTTTGCAAAAACCCAATGAGCACATCCTTTATAATTTGGTTCTGAGAAATTTGGAAGAAAGAAACTACATGGAATACAAGCCTCCCTGTCAAGAAGATAAAGATGTGGTAGAGAATGGACAGATTGCTGGAGCAGTGTAAGTTTCATTTTTAAGAGAAGTTTTCACAACAAGTAACTTGGATCCTTATTTTTAGAACAAAACAGGTTTTTTTTCCAGTAATTGAAAGAAAAGTGAGCCTGGAGAGCACTTGAGTGCTCCATGTATTAATCCATATCCGTAAAGTGATGCAGAAATTCTTACATCAGCAACTTAAGGAAACTCTTAGAACAGGAACAGAAAATCTAAAATTACCACAAGCCTCTTTGCAGAACAATAGACACTCAGAGGTCTTCATGTCTCAATTTATTTATGCATCTACCAAGATTAAATCTATGCATATTTTATTGCAATCAGTGAGAATATTCTTGCAGTCAATGACTTCAGTGTTTTGCTTATATTTATGTTCCTAGTGATTTTTGATGGAAGAAAATTCCTGAGGCACTACATAAAATAAACAAATAAAATACTGAGGCACTACATAAAGTGTATATGCTAGGTAACTCTTATCACTCAATGTTTTAGTGAAGGAGAGGTAAGGACTGGCCACACAAACTATTTTAGTAATCTAGAATAAATTAAATATGTCCTGGAGTAGACATATTTACATATTTACTCTCTCGCATGACAAATACAGCTAAGAAGTTTTAAATTACTTGATGCAGTAATTTTGTCCAAGTCAAAAATGTCTCATCTGTTGTTGACATTGTTGCAAAGGCTGGTATTTCTGTATATTAATTCTGTAATACATTGTGGATATTGTTATGTTCTGGAACACATCCTCATTGTTCACAGAAGAAAAACAGCCTGCCTTGTGACCCAGAGATTTTCCTGCCTTCCATAACATTTTGTGGATGATTATGTTTTTGTCTAATGTAATTTCACAGAGATCTGGAGGAAGATCCATTATTTACTGATCTGTCTCCAGATAACACATTGTCAGCTCAGGAGTGGCTCAGTGCTTCTCCACCTGTCAGTCCAGAACATCCGAAAAATGATGGGAAGACTGAAGTTCATAAAATTGTAAATAGGTGAGTTGAAACAAAGACTTGAGGAAATGTCTGGATGTGTGGGTGTCTGCACACACTGTGCAAATTAAATGTGTACTCTGTAATGGATGTTATTCTGTGCCAGCTGGGAAAATTACTCCACAGAAGGAAATTGTGGCATTTTATCAGAAAGCTACTTCTGAAAGATTAGAGCTTGCATTAATTCAAATAAATGAGGAAAATAGAAGAACTTTGCAGCTAATGGCTGAATACTCAGAATTCACAATTATAAAAGTTGCTTTTTGCAGAAATATTTGCTGTTCTTGAAATGCTCTTACAGGACTTAACCTTCCTGAACAAGTCTGGGGAGTCTTGCCATAAACCTTCTGAGGAAAAAAACACCCTCAGACTTCCTTAGAGCTTCAAAGTTCCATAAACACAGACACAAAAGGAAATAATTGCCATGCTAGAGATAACCTTCTGTTCCCTGAAAGTCAGGGGGCACCTGTGTCACCTGTGACACAGCTCAGTGCCTGTCAGACTCACTGCAAATTGGATATCACAAGGAGGACAAGCTCTGCTCTAAGCAACTTAGTGATGGTAATTCTCTTAGGAACTAATATTAGGAGGAGGGCTGTTTGCTCTGTCAATACTTGCTAGCAGAGCAGCACTGGTGTGTCAGTGCTGACCTATCTGCCTGCCCAGAAATAATCAAAGGTGTTAGCCAGAGGAAGCAAACAGCCCAGGGACAGCCAGGACACAGTGACATCATCACTTCTTGCCCTCTTTCCCCCAGTATCACTATTTATAGTTTATGGTGGACATGGTTTGGAGCAAAGGCACGAAGAACACTCTCCTAAATTCACCTCAGGTAACCTGCATCAGGAATATAAATGTTTTCTGATTTGCAGTGTTCTGCAAATTTGTATTTTTTGAGATAAAATGAACTAACTCCACATGAGAAGTCAGCTACTACATATTTCTGTATATAAATTCTACAGGAGTGTCCAGCAGTTCTTGGGGTATAATGAAGGCTGAAATTTGAAATCAGGGTCCAAAGACTGGGTTTTATCTTCTGTCCAGAAATTTCAATGGGTTTAATTTATTTTTTTTAAAGTTACTGATATTATTCAGAATTTCCTGATGCATTTTACGTCAGATATTGCTGAAGTAATAAGGACAGAGTATTTGACTACACACCTAGCAAAGGCAATTATAGTTGTAACAGGGACATTTATATGCAGATACTCCTGGTGTGTCTTAGATGTTCATTTTTTTTGCCACAACAAACTGGTAAACAAACTACCTATGAAGTAGTTTAGGAAGAATTGTATCTGTAATTCTTCTTCTCTTTTGGCTCATTTATTCCCAAGTATATTTTGTTTTAGCTCTTGTAAGATGGAGTCTGACCTTTAGCAAATACTTGACCTATTTATGACTATTCCCTTTAATCTCCATTCTGTCTGCTGATTCTCAGAAAATGCTTCCACTTGATGACTTTGCTTCTCATGCCACATACAAAACTCTCAAGTACATACCTTGTTATTACCTACAGTAGTTGCAGTAGATAGGCTTAAAAAGATTTTGTGTTCTCTGTTCTTCACATAAAGTTGTGGTAGAGTGTGTGGATTAATTGGCCAGACAGTTCAGCATTGTGTGTACACTGCTACAGATGATGAGGAAGTATTGATCTGGTGCTCTGTGGAATATAGTCATTAATGTACTTTTTTTCTCTTCAGTTTTCTCTGTCTTGTACCTGATGAAGCAAAGTCATCATACCATGTGGAGGGTACAGGTTATGATACTTACCTCAGAGATGCCCACAGACAAGTAAGTCAGTGAACTCTTCTTTAGTCCTTGAGAGTTTGAAATGCTGGTGAGAATATACAAATGGTTCTGTAAATAGTCCTATTAAATGCATCTTTGGGTAATGGAAGATGAGAAAATTCAATTTTCATTTTTAATGAAAACTTACCTTTGGAGATCTTTTGATGATGAATTCACCTTGTATTGCACTAGTGGGAATAATGGATGACATTAAATGCATTAATATTCATATAACAAATACTGTGAGAGAAAGCCTGAACTGCAGATAGATTCTTAATTTGCTTCTGCATTTATCTGCATTCTCTTGGAGAATTGCCTGCCAAGCTGTTTGAAAGAACTAAAGAGAAATTAAAATGCTGCATAGGAGTTATGCAATCTGGGACTTAGCAAATAAAGGCTCATCTCAGGGAATGCACAGCCTAAGGCATTCAGGTTTGAAGTTGGGAGGTGGGGTAGGCAGGGAAGGCTTTATGATTTACTATTTAAAAATAAATGCAAGTTTTGCTTTAACAACCATAGTTTCCTTGGTCAGAGGACAATCACTGTTTGTTTGCAGCTTTTCTATTGAAACCCTGGGAATCTTCTAGAATAGAAAAATTTATGCAAAGGAACAGAGTAACTGAGAGCTATATTTAGTAGGTAATTCAGAAATTCCCTAAACTTGGAATTACGTTATCAGCTGCTAAAGATGGGACGTTGGATTTCTGTATTCATATTGCTTCATCTGTAGTCTCTCCTGAAAAGAAAGGGAATAGAAAGTAGAGAATAAGGAAACAAAGGTTGATGTAAAATTCCCCTGTGTTGTATTCTTGGATGCCAGAAACCACTTATCATCTTCGTCTTTCATTCATGTCTTGGGAAAAAGAGTGTCCTGGGAGTTATTAGAGAGCAGAATTGCTTTCTGTCACTTCCTGACGATGATATGGCTACTGGTAAAATATTTCCCCCCTAAGAGTAGCCCTGCCTGTTGCTGTTATTACATCCAAATAGCTGTTCTGCTTCCTTATTACTATTCCTGGAAGCCTGCAGTAGTAGGTAAGCTACAGTCAATGCAGAATTTTTGAGTCTGTTTTCTGATTCTTTTGCTTCTATTCCTTCCTGTGTTCTTTATTTTCTCTGCTTCAGCTTGTGCTCCTTTCAAGGTGTAATTCCTTGCAAGAGGCATCAGGCAGCACAAAGCAAATACTGGGCAAGGTAGAGAAAGACTGCCAGGGGTGTTAGGAAATAAAGAGAGGGAAGAGGAAGCCCTGAAATACTTTCAGTCTGTATGTTCTGCATGTACACAAAGCCTTTCCTGTCCTGAGAATTAGGGAGCAGAGTGGTTTGGATAGCAAGATCAGCTACACATAATGCAGTAGAAGTGTGGAAATCTACTCTCAAGAGGATGGTTAAGAATGCAATTCCTGCTGCAAAAGAACCCTGATCAGGTTGTGTATTGTTGGTGTTGCTTTGTGTTTTGGCCCAGCTGCTTTTTGGGAGCTCTGTTCACCTCTCACTGCTTCTCAAACTACCCTTGTGGCAGGAATATCCCCAGGAGAATGAGGTGCCTGCTGACAGTGGTTTTACTGATAGTGTTTACTTTAGAATGACTGATCTTTTTGAGCTTAGATTTATAATTTAGCTACAGATTATGGTTTTAAGGTGTATGGACTATCAAAGGAGATGAAACAGTTTCCATGGAGATTGAAGTGTGTTTTCCTCCCTACTTTTTTGTAGTTCCGGGATTATTGTGTCGTTTGCTTACGGTGGGAGTGGCCTGGATCTCCCAGGTCTTTGGAAAAGTGCAATTTGGAAGCGTCATTTTTTGAAGGACACTTCTTGAAAGTTCTGTTTGAAAGAATGGGCAGGATTCTTGATCAGGTAAGAAGAAACAAGTTAACAATTCAATTTTTGACACTTTGATCACTTTTAAAGAGCTGATCACCATCAGGTCCTGTGAATTCCCATCACTCTATTACAGTGTCATATTATTGTGTAATGTGCCCTTTCCTGGTCATAAGCCTGACAAGAGCCATTTGCACATGTAAGTGCCCAGGGAACATGTGCAGGAAGCCAGAACTAGCCTCTAGATCAGCTCTGTGAGTGTTCATGGGAACACTCTGATATGAATCTGTGATACCAGAAAGCTTTGCAGAGGTGGTAGCTCTCACTAACCTCATTTCTGACATAAGATAGCTCAGGCAGACAAGTGAAGTAACTTGTTTCAAAGACCTCATGTACTAGACACTACCTTCTTCCTCCTGCTATTATAAATTTCTGTAGAACTGACTGTAGCCTAAGATTTTTTTTTAAATTTCCTGAACTTCAAAATTTGCTGGGTTTAATCTTTTAGCTGCAGGGATTTTTTTTTAGAATTTATCTGATATGGGGCCATTTAACTGAATCTGCTGACATATGGACAGAAATAAAAGCTCTATGTGAAGAAGCAGCTTTCTTTAATGCTCTCAATTAGTTGGAATCACAACAGCAATCTGTCAGAACAATGCAGCACGTGTTACTCCTTTGTTTCCTTCTCCTCTTGTGAACACCAGATAATGCTCATACCTTCAAAGCTTCCTAATGAATTGGCTGCCTCAAACAGCTCTAAAGACCTTCTCCTACAGTTCAGCTAGGTAGGCAGTGAATAGATTTATGGAAGGAATTTTTGTCTCTCTCTGCAGAATAACTCTGCAATAATAACTCAAAATGTAGTGATCTCTTTTACCTGTAACATCTGTGGTCCAGGGGCTGAAAGCTTCATTTGTTAGGAGATTGGGATGAATCTATTGCTGGAGTGCCAAGTGCAGAAATAACTGCCACTGACTGGAAGAAATAAGTGCTTTCATTTCAAAAGATTTATGAGGCAAGTTTGCAATGCAATAGTGTGTGGTAACAAATTCAAGAATAAGATACCTAAATATTACTTATGTGGGCACATGCACTCAGTGGAAATTTTGTCAGAGCAGCCCCAGTAGTCCCTGGGGCTCAGGATGAAAGGCAAGTAGGTGTCTCTTTCAGTGCAAAGTGAATCACTCGCTTCCTCAATTCTGTGGACTGAAAGCTCCACTCAGGTGCCTGAGCTCAGCTATCTGTTGCCATTTCTGTGGTGTCCAAGATATTCCCAGAAGTTCGTGGTTCCAACACAGATCTTGCAGGATCCACCCTCTGTGGAACCATCCAGAGACCAGCAGATACTTGGGAGCTCTGAGATGGCAGGAGATGTTTGTGTGTGGGCAGGGTATGAGGTGTCAGATCTCTGGTGAGTCAGCTAATGAGAGCTTAGACATGCAGACATGGCTAAATGTATCTGTCTTAATCTGAGCCTGGATTCATCCACATCTCCCAGATCTGAAAGGGGGAAGAATCTGTTCTCTTATTCTTCAGTGGGATGCTAACTTGAGAGCATAAAGATGAGAATTTGAAGTCATTGAATCCTCCTCTTCTCAGTGTGATGATGCCAGTGAGGGTATTAATGCCAATATGCAGTCAGAGATTAAATGAGGGCCCTGTAATCCACTTAGATCAGCAAGGTTGATTGACACAGAGGTGTACCAAAGGAATGTCTGTCCCTCTCTTGTCAACTTAGTGTGTTCTGCCACTGAAGAAATGGAAGGAGGTTCTACTAGTTTGTAAATTCTGGGCTGAATTAAAATGTCAGCTTGTTTTCACTGGGATGGCAAAATCAAACACAAAAAAAAAAGTTTTGAAACATAAAGAAGCCATGTTGAAAATGCTTGCTTTTATGGAAATAAGTTTCTTACTAGAATGGTCAAATCCTTTAAACTAGGCACTTTTTTTCCTGGAAATTTAGATACTGTTTTATTCCTTATGACTGATAAGCATTTTCCAGCATCTGACAGTGTTGCCTCTCCCATTTGATTGATTTGGGGAAGGGAGGTAGACAAGAAGCTCAGAATTTCCTGCTGCTTTCCCAGCCCAGGACTGGTTTCATCTCCCATGGGTTGCTACCACAAAATGGCCAGGCCTTCTGCAGTGGTTCTTTCCCAGGAAAAAATAAAGTAGAAGAGAAATAACATATTAGCTGTAAACATGGATTTGTCTCTGGCAATTTCCTGAGCTCATATACTTTACAATTTCCCAGGAGAAGCAAGCAGATGTTTAATCTAGGCTGATTCCATGCTATTTCTTTAGCTGAAGAAATATTTTATGGGAAGAAAACTTGCCCTGCAATAAACAAGTGTGCAAAAGCTTCAAGTGGTTGTAGCAGCAATACAGATAATAACATCAAATGCCCAACTGTCATATTCACAGCACTGCTGTTGTGAAAAGCAGAGGTTGGGCCTGTCTTCTAATCTAACTTTTTATCTTTATGTATTCATAACCCTGTGTAAAAAGGGTAGTTAAATAAACATGAGGTGGATGAAAAGAAGGCAGCATGAAAATAACTAAGCACTGTGTTTCCCTCTTTTTGCAGCCCTATGATGTAAATTTACAAGTTACTTCAGTGTTGTCCAAACTGTCCCTGTTTCCCCATCCTCACATACACGAATACCTTTTGGATCCTTACGTCAACCTCGCCTCTGGCTGCAAGTCTCTCTTCTCTGTGATTGTCAGGGTGAGTAAACACAGCAATAATTACACAATTACACAGCAATAAGTACAGCAGTAATATATTTTAATAACTTTGTCATTCGTGGTAGTAATTGCTGGGTATTTTAAGTTGGTAAATGTTTGTCATTGAAAGCTGATTTCAAATCAAGATTGGGCCTACATGGGTATCTCTGCTCATGCTCTTTTTTTTCTGATGAAGGGTGTTCTTGACAGTTAAGTCGTGGATTTATCAAAAGTCCCTTTCTTCTTCTCCAGTTCCATCTCTTCCTGCCAGACTTGCATCCTAGAAGTGCTGGCTGGGTGCCTGTCACACTGCAGTGTCCTCAGTCAGAGTCCCTCGCTTACCCCACGCACCAGCTGTTATTAAGCTGGTCAGAAGCCTGTTAATGATGCTGCCAGTATAACAGAGGGCTTGGCTCCCTCTCTCCCAGCAGCCCTCCCTGTTCCAAAATACACCCTTCACTCTCCTCTTGCGCCTTCCCTAAGCCCAGGAATTCACTTGTTGATTGTCTATGTCAGCATTTAAAAAGACAAATTAATCATTGATGTAATTAAAGCAAATAATGCTACTTGTGACAAGTGCAAGTAAGGCTTTTATATTTCTTTACTTTCTGCACTCACTCACCCTCTTTTTGGGCAGAGCAGCCTCTCTGCAGGTTGTTCTGTGAGGATGCTGAAGTGGGCACTGAGGCTGCCATCGGTGTTAACTTTGTGTGTTGATGGCCTGCGCTTTACAGGTCGTCGGGGACCTCATGGTTAGAATCCAGCGCATCCCAGATTTCACTCCCAAACTTCTGCTGGTCAGAAAACGCCTGCTGGGCTTGGAGCCAGAAGGGCCCATGTGAGTAAACACATTGCACGTTCTCCGAGACGCGTGGCTGGGTTTGTGTGTGTGCCAATCCTGATTCCTGCAATTCTCTTCCCGTCCAGCATTGACCACATGACGTTACTAGAGGGCGTGATTGTGCTGGAGGAGTTCTGCAAGGAGCTGGCCGCGATCGCCTTTGTCAAGTACCACACCTCAGCCACGCCCTGAGCAGCCCGGGCCAGCCCCCCCGGGGCCACCGACGGCACCCAGAGACAAGGGGGTGCCTCCGGCAAAGTGGCACAAAAGGGGATGTTGGCAGGACAAGCTGCTTTCACCAGAAGTTGAGATTGCAAATGGACTTGGAGTATGAGCATTTGGGGAGAAACCAACAGGCAGCATTTCTGTGTGAAGAGCTGCAAAAGCTGCATGAAGAACCACAGCCATCAGACCTTGGTCATTCTGATGACAGTGTTTAGAGAGTTTGGGCTCTTGTATGTCCTGGGGCTCATGTGCACCAATTTGCTCTTTGTGACCATATTACTTTTAAAAAAGCAAATTAATTTTATAACATTTTTATGTGTTAATTCTTCTTCTTTTCAGTTGGATGTATGAAAGAAAAACACACCTATAGTAGCAACGTATGTTATTAAAAATGAAGAAGTTGAAAAAAATCCACCAATCCATATACAACAGGAGATGTTAATGAGGGATCATTTTGCTCTTGGTAGTTCTTAAGTACAACTCTGAGCTTGATTCCTCATTGGTTTACTCCAAGAAATCTATCAGTCTAAGATCAATACTAAAGAAATTAATCCTGATTTGGCATCACATCCATAACAAATATATCTGAAGTGTACATGTTTGTAGCATGCTTGCCTCTGTCATTCCAAGTGATTGGTCTCCAGGTCATCCATGTAACTAGATTTGCTTTAGCTTTTTACATAGGAACTCTAGTTGTTTGCCTCATGTCACCTTTACATTATAGGTTAATTATAGGTCATAAGTAGTTGTTGCTGAAACAGTATTTTTAATTTCTTTTAAATTGATATTAGTCTGAATTGGTTTAAGAATCTTTTGTGCCTTGAAAATCGGCAGCATAAGCATTCTGTTCTTTAGAGAGACATTTTTATTGCTTATCTAACCATCACAGTGATGCCAACTCACTTAAAGCATTGATAACTTACTTAGGACCAAAATTTGCACCTGCTTTTCACAGTGCTGGGATGCAGGAATGCCTCTCAGTGACCCCTTTTGCCTGAGAATGCCATCAGGCAGGGCAGGCACTGGCATTGCAAGCAGAGGCCACTTCAGGGAGCTTTGCTCAGAGGGTCCTCACTGCAGTCACTCCCAGTGACCTGTCCTGCTCCCCACACTCGTGGGTAGAACCCCTTTCCCCTCCTTTGAGCAAGGCCAGGTAGAGCTCAGCTCCTTCTGTTTACATTGTCTTTCCTCCTTTCCTGCCCCCTGTTTGCACAGCTAATGCCCATTTCAGATGTCATTGCTCATATGCAAACATGGTCTAATTTATTCAGTCACTACAATTCCTCTGGATTTACATGACTGTACCTAGAATCAGATTCTGCTCTTTATCTATGCCTTTGAGGTCTTGTTTTTTAATATTTATGGAAGCTGGATGTTAAGAGACCTTCTAAGTTAGCAGGTTAATTAGAGCAGTGTCACAGTTAATGGGCTAAATTTATTCTTGTCACCAGTGAAGAGCATCCTGCTGTAAAAGCTTCCAGTACAGGTTCAGCTGGAGAAAGCAGTTCTAGAACTAGGGAAACATTTTTGTAGGTAAAATCTGTATTCAGTGGCTCCCTGTACTGGGACACTTTTGCAAACACTGTTGCATTTCTCTGGTAAACAAAAGCAAGTTTTACTTCTTCACCTACTGGGTTTTTCCTGCATTTACCTCCAAGTGTTTTCAGGTCCAAGTAGCATAGTAGGACAAAATTTGAAAAAATTACACTTCATTTTTCTTCTTGAGAAACATACCTTGAATATAGCAAATAATTTCTAGTGATCTGCATTGCAGACAGTCCACATTAGGAGTTTACTTAATACCTGACACATAGTTTAGAACATGTTGATGTCTATGCAGAGTGATGTTTAATGCATACATTTGTTATTTATAAGGTCCCAATTCAGCCAAACAGTTAAATATAAGCTTAATTTCAAGTATTTTTTCCTTAAATCACAATCTTTTTACATGTACAAAGTTAAGCAGTTGAGCAGAAATGCTGATGCTGTACTGAATTTGGGTCTTTGTTGGTTTTGCTTGAGCTTAATTACTTTTTCCTCAAATCATCTATTTTTTTTTAAGCATATGATCCAGAATACTTCTAATGTCCCAATTTCAGTGGAAACTGGAAGTGATAATACTGCTATAAATGAAAGTGAGTGAAATGTTAAACAAAACTTGAACGA